>NC_052152.1:54722079-55394954 GCF_902713615.1 Scyliorhinus canicula | reverse complement strand
CCCCCCCCCCCCCTCTGGACTGGTCAAGTAAGTGCGGCTGCGACCTGTCCTGTCCAACCTTGGCGTTAGGACCATACATACTTGCCAACATCACCAACCTCCCCTCCAATGCCCATGTCAGTATCACATACCTCCCCCCCCCCCCCCCCCCCCCCCCCCCCCCCCCCCCCCCCCCCCCCGGGTCCGCCACCACTTTCTACACCTGGAACCTCACTCTCTTACTAACCAAAACCCCTACCCCTCTCCGCGCTACCAAACCCCGAATGAAACCAACAAAAAGGAAGGACGGAAGAAAGAGGGAAAATCGACCGTGGATATCTAAGGAAATAAGGGAGAGTATCAAATTGAAGGAAAAAGCATATAAAGTGGCAAAGATTGCTGGGAGATTAGAGGACTGGGAAATCTTTAGGGGGCAACAGAAAGCTACTAAAAAAGCTATAAAGAAGAGTAAGATAGAGTATGAGAGTAAACTTGCTCAGAATATAAAAACAGACAGTGAAAGTTTTTACAAATATATAAGACAAAAAAGAGTGGCTAAGGTAAATATTGGTCCTTTAGAGGATGAGAAGGGAGTTTTAATAATGGGAAATGAGGAAATGGCTGAGGAACTGAACAGGTTTTTTGGGTCGGTCTTCACAGTGGAAGACACAAATAACATGCCAGCGACTGATAGAAATGAGGCTATGACAGGTGAGGACCTTGAGAGGATTGTTATCACTAAGGAGGGAGTGATGGGCAAGCTAATGGGGCTAAAGGTAGACAAGTCTCCTGGCCCTGATGGAATGCATCCCAAAGTGCTAAAAGAGATGGCTAGGGAAATTGCAGATGCACTAGTGATAATTTACCGAAATTCACTAGACTCTGGGGTGGTCCCGGTGGATTGGAAATTAGCAAACGTGACGCCACTGTTTAAAAAAGGAGGTAGGCAGAAAGCAGGAAATTATAGGCCAGTGAGTTTAACTTCGGTAATAGGGAAGATGCTGGAATCTATCATCAAGGAAGAAATTGCGAGGCATCTGGATAGAAATTGTCCCATTGGGCAGACGCAGCATGGGTTCGTTAAAGGCAGGTCATGCCTAACTAATTTAGTGGAATTTTTTGAGGACATTACCAGTGCAGTAGATAACGGGGAGCCGATGGATGTGGTATATCTGGATTTCCAGAAAGCCTTTGACAAGGTGCCACACAAAAGGTTGCTGCATAAGATAAAGATGCATGGCATTAAGGGTAAAGTAGTAGCATGGATAGAGGATTGGTTAATTAATAGAAAGCAAAGAGTTGGGATAAATGGGTGTTCTCTGGTTGGCAATCAGTAGCTAGTGGTGTCCCTCAGGGATCCGTGTTGGGCCCACAATTGTTCACAATTTACATTGATGATTTGGAGTTGGGGACCAAGGGCAATGTGTCCAAGTTTGCAGATGACACTAAGATGAGTGGTAAAGCGAAAAGTGCAGAGGATACTGGAAGTCTGCAGAGGGATTTGGATAGGTTAAGTGAATGGGCTCGGGTCTGGCAGATGGAATACAATGTTGACAAATGTGAGGTTATCCATTTTGGTAGGAATAACAGCAAACGGGATTATTATTTAAACGATAAAATATTAAAGCATGCCGCTGTTCAGAGAGACTTGGGTGTGCTAGTGCATGAGTCACAGAAGGTTGGTTTACAAGTGCAACAGGTGATTAAGAAGGCAAATGGAATTTTGTCCTTCATTGCTAGAGGGATGGAGTTTAAGACTAGGGAGGTTATGTTGCAATTGTATAAGGTGTTAGTGCGGCCACACCTGGAGTATTGTGTTCAGTTTTGGTCTCCTTACTTGAGAAAGGACGTACTGGCACTGGAGGGTGTGCAGAGGAGATTCACTAGGTTAATCCCAGAGCTGAAGGGGTTGGATTATGAGGAGAGGTTGAGTAGACTGGGACTGTACTCGTTGGAATTTAGAAGGATGAGGGGGGATCTTATAGAAACATTTAAAATTATGAAGGGAATAGATAGGATAGATGCGGGCAGGTTGTTTCCACTGGCGGGTGACAGCAGAACTAGGGGGCATAGCCTCAAAATAAGGGGAAGTAGATTTAGGACTGAGTTTAGGAGGAACTTCTTCACCCAAAGGGTTGTGAATCTATGGAATTCCTTGCCCAGTGAAGCAGTTGAGGCTCCTTCATTACATGTTTTTAAGGTAAAGATAGATAGTTTTTTGAAGAATAAAGGGATTAAGGGTTATGGTGTTCAGGCCGGAAAGTGGAGCTGAGTCCACAAAAGATCAGCCATGATCTAATTGAATGGCGGAGCAGGCTCGAGGGGCCAGATGGCCTACTCCTGCTCCTAGTTCTTATGTTCTTATGTTCTAAACCCTTGGCTGACCCAGCCCTTCCTGAGCCTCACCTGATCCTTCACCCTCAAATGAGTCTCCTGCAGCATAGCCACATCGGCCTTCAACTTTTCAGGTGCGTGAGCACCCTTGACTTCTTCACTGGTCTTCCCAACCCCCTCACGCACCCCGTAACTAACCTAACCGGGGATCAGTCTGTGACCTTTCTCTTTCATCTTAATCTTTGTTCATATACCCACAACCTCACATATTTTTTCCCAATGTATAAACCCTCCCTCCTCCTCCTCTACCAGGCCATCTGTCACTTGTTCTTAAGTTTTGCTACATCTTTGTTGCAATCTCTCCAGTTCCCACTAACACTGACCTTCTACTCTGTTCCAGCTGTTCCACCTCCTCTGAGACAGTATATAATCTAAAACATTTCTCACTCTCTTCAGCTCTGAAGAAGACTCATACAGACTTTAAATATTTTCCCTCCCTATGGATTCTGCCAGAGCTGCTGGATTCTTTTCCGGCATTCTCTGCTTTTTGCTGCAGATTCCAGCATCTACAATATTTTGCTTTTATTTAATAAAATCTGCATTTGTGGTGTAAAAATTGAGACTGACTAATGGGAATATGGCATGCCAATGCTAAAAGAGGTGGGGTGGTCAACTAATACCTCAAGTGTATGCAAAAACTCAATTTTTGGGGCCAGAAAAATGGGGTTGTCTTATATGTTATGCTGACTTACACAGCTTGATTGGTGATGGTAAGTGCTCTCTATAACTCAAGTTGTTATGTATGATTTAAACATTAGGTGGTGCTAATCCCTTAAAGATTTTCCTATGTGGACCATGTATGGTAAATACTGTTGTAGGTGACATTGGAAACAAAATGTGAAACTTTGGTAACACTGCCTTGCTATTAACTCCTACATATATTATATGGATCATATAAGTACATATATATATAGTAAGGGCCCTTCCTGTTGATTCCCTTAGTTAATTTTTCTTTTGTTTTGTCTTTAGCATTTTTGGTCCATTGATCATTAATGGAGATATATGTGTAAGTTGAGCAGAGGAAGCAAGGAACTCAAAGTATCAAAGTAGTACACTGTGCTATAAAGTTTTGTGGGCGAAATTCTCCCAAAACGGGAGAAATCGTCAAACTGCCCGTAAAACCCGCCCGGGTTTTACGGCATCGCGCCCCTTTCCCGACGGGGGACCGATTCTGGTCCCCCGTCGGGGCTAGCAGCCCGACGTCGGAGCCCCGACAAGTCGGCTTAACGAAAATCGTTAAGCCCGCTTGTCGGACTTAGCGCCGGCTGACGCGTCATATGACGTCAGCCGCGCATGCGCAGGTGGGAAGACTCCACCCGCGCATGCGCGGGTGACGTCATCGAGTTTTTGCGCGAAAACCCGCGCATGCGCGGTCCGGGTTGCCCCTCAGCCGCCCCGCGAATGGATACTGCGGGGCGGCGGAAGGACAAATAGTGCGCGGGCATCGGGCCCGCTGCCCGCGATCGGTGGGCACCGATCGCGGGCCCATGGCACCCTTGGCACGGCCGTGGTACTGCTGTGCCAATCGGTGCCATGGTATTTTTTTTCCAGGTGGTCACGACGTTTTTACGAATGGCAGGACCAGGTGTGTTTGCCGTTCGTAAAAAGGTCGTAAAGGGCTGGGACTTCGGCCCTTCTAACAGCTGTGAATCGCTGCGGCCGTAAAAAAACGGCGGCAGCGATTCGTGTCGGGATTTCGGCGGGTGGGAGAATAGCGGGAGGGCGTCAAAAAAGTCGGGAAGGCCCTCCCGCTATTCTCCCACCCGTCGTGGGGGGGGGAGAATTTCGCCCTGTATTTTGGGCAGAACAATTCAGACTTTATGGTACCCAAGAGATTGGAGGTGTGTGTTGCGATTGGTTGGCTGGTGGCCAATGAATTGACCAGGGACAGTATTCTGCCCGACCACGACAGGGATTGGTTCCTGGAAAGAACACAGGAGAAACCACTGGACCCTTAAAGTGTCAGCAGCTTCCTCTCTCTGCTCTGCTTCTGAAGGCAGAAGCTTCTAGACCAGGGGTGGGCAAACTACGGCCCGCGGGCCGCCAAAGGTCTTTATGCGGCCCACCAAGATCAAGTCATAAAAAATGTTTTAAAAAAACATTTTAAACAATTTTTTTTTTTAATTTTAAATTTTTTTTTATAAGGTTAATGGGGGGTGGGCTGTTGGGTTACTGGTATAGGGTGGATACGTTGACTTGAGTAGGGTGATCATTGCTCGGCACAACATCGAGGGCCGAAGGGCCTGTTCTGTGCTGTACTGTTCTATGTTCTATGTTCTACATGAGGCGCCCAGAATCATAACCGGGTGAAGCGCCATTTTGAAAAGTAGACAAAAAGAGGTCTAAAGGCAGGATGCCGCCGGGGAAGCGCTGAGGTATATGCCGCACGCTAATTGGTTACAACCGGGACTATTAATTAATATACTATGCGGCCCTTTAAAATTGTGAATTTCTGAATGTGGCCCTTGCCACGGAAAAGTTTGCCCACCCCTGTTCTAGACCCTGAAGGAAGCCGCTGATCTCTCTCTCTCTCTCTCGAATGCTGGCTGCCTGCTATTTCTGTGAGTCTACAGTGAGAACCATCACAAAGCTGAAAGAAAAAAATAACATCCACCCGAAATCCTAGACTGAAAAAGAAACTAACTGGAAGACGTACATCTGAAACAAAGACTTTTATCCTTTTACTTTCATCATTATTTTACACCCCTCTTTCCCCCACTGTTTATTTGTCTGTGTGTGTGTACAGGGTGGGGCAAGTTAAAAGAGGGGGTTAGAGATTAGGCATAGTTAACTAGTTATATTTGTTCCATTTTTTATTATAGTTACTGTAAATAATGAAAAGTTAATTGTATTTACACTTACAAATCTGGTGACTATAGTTATTGGGCAGCTGAAGTCCTTGGGTATTTCAAATAAAAGTTCATTTCAACCGTGTTGCAACTCTGGGTCAAGTGGGAATGGAATTGACTGTGCACTGGCGCAGGGTATCATAACAATTTATATATTTGTACGTATAACATGCTCTTAATGAACATGCCCCTGTCTACATCAATGGGAATTAAGTAGAAAGGGTCGAGAGCTTCAAGTTTTAGGTGTACAGATCACCAACAGCCTGTCTTGGTCTCCCATAGCCGACAATATAGTTAAGAAAGCCCAGCAACGACTACTTTCTCAGAAGACTGAGGAAATTTGGCATGTCAGCCAAGACCCTCAACAGCTTCTACAGATGCACCATAGAAAGCATTCTTTCTGGTTGTATCAGAGCTTGGTAGGGAGCCTGCTCTACCCAAGATCGCAGGAAACTAAAAAAGGTCGTGACTGTAGACCAGTCCATCGCGCAAACCAGCCTCCCATCCATTGACTCTATCTATAATTCCCGCTGCCTCAGAAGGCAGCCAGCATAATTAAGGACCCCACCAACCCCGGGCATACCTCTCTGCCACCTCCTTCCGTCAGGAAAAAGATACCAAAGTTGGAGGTCACATACCAACTGACTCAAGAACAGCTTCTTCCCTACTGCCATCAGACTTTTGAATGGACCTAACCTTGTATTAAGTTGATCTTTTCTCTACACCTTGCTATAACTGTAACATTATATTCTGCAGTCTCTCCTTCCTTCCTTATGTATGGTATGCATGAAGTGAAATGAAAATCGCTTATTGTCACGAGTAGGCTTCAATAAAGTTACTGTGAAAGCCCCTAGTTGCCACATTCCGGCGCCTGTCTGGGGAGGCTGGTACGGGAATCTAACCATGCTGCTGGCCTGCTTGGTCTGCTTTAAAAGCCAGCGATTAAGCCGAGTGAGCTAAACCAGCCCCTTGTTTGTACAGCATGCAAGAAACAATACTTTTCACTGTATACTAATACATGTGACAATAATAAATCAAATCAAAATCAAATCAAATCTTCAGTCTTCAGTACTTGGTGATCCCATAGTTAACAATAGTGACAATCTGTTTCCAAGCAGAATCTGTGGTTTCCCTGACCCTGAGTTCGATGTGCTGAAATAACTCAGACATCATGTCAAAATGAGAGATTTATGGTATCTGTTGGAAATAGTAACATGATGGCATCATGTTCATTTATGGCATAATGCACTTAAAAAGGAAAGCAGTTTCCGGATCTTTCCTGAAGCATCAACATTAAAACTAACCAACCCAACCCATTTCCTGGTATCTGAACCAGTAACACATTTACTTCTGATAATCAAAGAGATTTCTAGTATTTGTGGGAGGAATTAATGGCCTAACAACATTCAGACTCTTATATTGAGTTAATTCTGTGAATCAGACATACTGAACAGGATAATGTTTCTGCTGGACAAGCAGATAGATAAAAGGTGACAGTGAGCTGGGCCTCTTATCCACGTTTATTATTTGGGAGCTGTAGTTTTCAGAGATTTCAAGAGCACAAATATCGTGGGCTTTAATGCTTTAATGCAAAAGCATTTATTTTAGACAGCAGTAGAGGAAGGAAGGGTCCTCTCTTATTGCAGTAAAACTGCTAAATAAATAAATCATGTATGGTGGCAGATAACATGGCAAGCAGCTGCTGTGTTGAAAACCATATTCTACTAATGGAGTTGTGGACCTTCACAACACAATCGAGGGTTTGTTAATTGTCAGGGGACAAGTATTAATTTTAATGAAGTCAATGACACTAGCTAGTTGATGCGTGTCAGTCACCTCCTATAATCCTTCATCAAGGAGCATATCTGCAGGAAACATAACAAACTGGGGGTGCTGTTTGTTGACACTAGAGAGTGCTCTGTCATGTTAAATGGCTGATTTGTGAGCTTAGTTTGCAAAGTCACCCTCCTGTATCTGAAAGATAAGTGAACCAGAAAAAAGTGTCCTTTAAGAATTCAGCGAAAAAATTACTTCAGTGCCGGGAGTGGCAGTCAATTCTTTCAACTTCGTCTGACTACCTAACCCTCAAAAATAGAAACCACAGTGAATATGGCATAACTTTCCTTTTAAAATCCGGTGATCAGTTCTAAATTATTTAAAATAGTTGCATAGCTTTTGTTCACAATGCTGTGTTATTTGGATTGTTTCCTCGATCTGTTGGAACCCTGTTCAGATCCTGGGTCGATCTCTCTCTTTGTCTGCTTCCCTCGGGAAAGGTAAGACTTGTGAACTGTCCCTGAATAGCATTATTGACCTTCCTCGAGGCAATGACTAGGCATCTCCGGACCATTGTAGTATTGAGTCCTGACTAATGTGGCAAGGATGATTGATGCTGGCCTGGAAAGATCAAGGTGAAAATAACTGAAAGGTAACGGTGACCTCCGCCAATAGAGAACTGACTGTTGCTCCTGTTAGAAATGGGCTGCAGATCTTCAGTCAGTATGAGTACCTATTTTCCCCACAGCCAGCACAAGGGTTCTGAGGCACTGACAGTCAGACAAATCCAAGTAAGGCCTTCTTGGCCTACCACTGTCGGTTTTGGCCCCGGAGAGTTCCAAAATTACGGAGGGTGGGGGGGGGGGGAACGTGCCTAACTCTGAGGTGGGCCTTCAGAATGAGACACTCCCCTTCCACCCAAGATGGGGAAAATGCAAATGTTACTATCCCACCCTCCCCCGTACCATACTTCCATGCCAGCCTAAAAATTGAAGCCAGGAGGGAGAAGGGCCCTAATGCGGCCATCAAGTGGCCACTTAAAGGCCTTAATAGGTGAATGGGTGGGTTTCCCGCCCAAGATCCTGGCCTCCCAAGCTGTGAAATTGCATCTGGGTTTGATGCGGATGAGTCTCCAGGGGGAATCCTGTCCGTTCAATTTTATGCTCCTTCCCCCCCCCCCCCCCCCCCCACCCCCCCCCCCCTCCCACCCCCCCCCCCCCCCCCCCCCCCCCCCCCCCCCCCACCTGCTTCAGAACCCATCTTGGGGGAATTTAAAATTCTGCCCTCGCCTCAAGTGCAAAGCAATACTTTGAGGAGACTGCATGAAGCTAACAGCAAAACTCCTAATGAACATCAGAGTGGGGAAAATTACACCAAGCTGTAGATGAGTATACATGTCTACCTCAGTGTGGTATCTTCCCAAAGGGTACGTTCCTACCATTCATGTTGCCACTTATATTGTGGTGGAAATAATTTGAGGTAGTTTTATGTAGAGCTTAGAGGAAATGTGTCAGACGGATAAGCCACAACCTCTTGACTCAATTTGTAGGTCGCAGATAGGACTTCAGGCAAGTTTTAAAGGGGGCTGACAGTTTTTCAGAATGGCAACTCGGGGTGCCAGATTTTCTGTGCAAGATTTGAGGTGGTAACCTCGAAGAATTCATTTTACTTCATGTACCTCACAAATTCCATGCCAGAAATCATGGAAAAATACAGAGCTATCAGTCCTAGCTATTCCATAAACATATTTGCCACCAAACAGACTAGGTCATATTTACCTGTAAAATTAACTGTTCTGACAAATTTCAGTTGCCCTTTGGAAATGGAAGAAAAACGTTATATTGAGGTCCTGTCCTTAAATTTGACAGAGCTTCTCCAACCTCAATAGGTTCCTTAGCCATTTCTAGCTGTCTAATAACGGGGTCATAATATCTGAAGGAACTTATTTTGTTTAAATGACAAAAATAGACACTAGGATACAGTGTGTCATTGACATGGAATGCAGTTTTAAACCATTAGCTGATTGCAGAAGAAATTACTTTCCCCCTCCAATTCTAATGGTAGTTCCTTGTATGGAACCATGGACGGAGCATCATAAAGGCGTCCCAGACTAGGTTAAACAGTATGAAGGCTACTATGTCAACCAGAGTTGTTGCTCACTGTCTATGTAACCCATCAAAGAATAGATACACATTTAAGTTCTTAACAATATGAAGACAATATAGGCAGGGTGGGGTGGTGAAATTGCAAAACCTGAGTGACAGAGTTCACAGGCGAGCAAGAATTGTAAAAAATAAGTTGTACTTACATTATAGAATAGGTGGTAGACCACATGCTCAGTAGTTGGCAGAAGCCGGAGTTTTAAAAAAAACCTGGAGAAAAGGGCACATAGAGCAGAGGAAACCCTAGAGAAAAGAGTTAAATACCGCAATCTGCACAGTAGAGTTAAAAGAGGGAGACATTCCGACAGAGTTACCAGACATTCTGAAGATAATCCTTCCAAGCATTTTAGAAATGCTGAAATCTTAGTTTTGAAAAGCACTCTAAACTGAAGGGAAATGCAATCAAACACTCTCATTTTCAAACAAGTGTCACTATTCAGCCACCATGATACGCCTGGGGCAGATCTGGCGCAATAGGTGAATGGTGCACAAGCCCCAAATTGAGCTCTGCACCATCGCTGGACTGATCGCGAGTCACCCAACGTGCTCTGCCTGGTGCAATCTGGATCTCTCCCTCGCTGAGCGAGATCCAGATCGGAATATTTTAATGACACCAGATTCACTCGGTGCCAGGACTCTTCTGCTGCAGCTGGGCGACATCGCCAGGGCGCTGTTTGGTACTGACCCACACAGATTTGGGCCAGTTGTAACGGCACCCGGGAGGGGGGTCTTCCAGGCTTTTGAGGACCCCCATTTGGTCAGGGATAGGGCAGGCTTGTACCCTGCCACTTGGGCCCTTGGCACTGCCTGGGTGACTGGGTGGTAATGGCAGGCTGGCACTGGCAAGGGTTGGACTCCAGGGTCCTTGCCAGATAGAGGGGGATTGAGGGGGTGGGGTTCCCAGGGGGCTCCGCAAGGTAAAGAGTGGGGGGGGGGGGGTGAACCTGAAATGGGGGGAGGGATGACTGGGGCAGCCTTCCAAAAATAGCACCATGATAAGCCTTTTCTGAAGCTGAAGTTCTCCAGTAGGAAATGTCTCTGTGTAGCCTCGGTGGAATGAATCTCCCTGAGGCCAAAAGAAAATGGCCATTGGATAGTGGGATGTTTCTTGGTGCTGTAGCCACCGAGAAACACCTCGCTAAACGCACTGTTCAGCGGACTTTAACTTGAGTCTGCTGAATTGTGCCCAAGGAGAGCACATTTTGTCCCAAACTAAAGAAGAAGCATAACCAAGTTCCAAGCCCAGCACAATACAACGAGCTGGACCTATAGCTACCCTATACCTTCACTGATATATTTGTTGCAAAATACAACACCTGCAAAGCTTTGGCCAGAAAATTAAAAGAGAAACGTCTCCCAGAGAGAGGGCAGTTCTCCAGAAAAATCCATAGGCCGCAAGGGACTCCAGATGGAGGACAATTATCAATAAAGCACGAAGGACAACAAGAGACCCCAGGGAGATGGCAATATGAAGACAAATTATAGGCAGGGTGAGGTAGTGAAAATTGCAAAAAACCTGAGTGACACAGTTCACAAGACAGGCGAGCAAGAATTGCAAAAAATAGGTTGTACTTACATTGTAGAATAGGTGGTAGACTTGAGGACAGCGGCAGAGGGCAACTCTGCCAAGGGCAACAAGATTCCAGAGAGAAAAAGAGAGTTCAGGTCGGCTGAGGGCAGCAAGAAAAGCCAGAGAAAGGGCAACTCTGCTCAAGGCAACAAACGACCCCAGAAAGAGGGCAATGAGAGAATAAACAGTTAAAAGAACAATTGATTATCCTTCGAGACAAAATGCAAAAGGAATACGTGACCATTCAGCAACATCGAGAACTGAAAACTGTTTTAAACAGCATAATGGAAACACAACAGAAGACGTTCTAGGAGACGACTGAATTACGGGAAAGTTCAGGATGAAACAAAGGAAATGAAAATGTGTTGAAATACTTTCATGTGTTACAAGAATTCTTTGTGTCAAAGTTCCTCTGCAAAATTGCAAAGAGAATTAGTTTAGCGTCACTCTAAACAAACTACAGAAGCAATTGACAGAGAGGACTCAGCAATGTTCCATATTCTAGGATCAACCCAAAAGCTACAAGAAACAGACTGTGAAACTGAAGGAGAAGTTTAATGGAAAAGAGGAGGCACTGAAAGGAAAAGCCATTGAACTTTCCAATCTGAAAATGGATAACGAAGCCATGAGTAGCCCAATTACAGAACTGAAACAAGTTAAGACCTTGCTGGAGACAGACCTGGCTAACAGTGAATCCAAAATGAAGGACAAGGACCAACCTCTGTTTCAGACAGAGAATGAACAGACAGAAAAAGATAGGAAGCTGTAAATCTGATACTGAAGTGCAAGGCACTGGGAGAAGAAAGCACTGGATGTCTCCAATGCACTGAAAACCATTCAGCAGAATGACAAGATCCATAAGCTTGTAAAATGATTTGCACATGCAACAGCAAACAAAGGTTTGGCTGAAATTGTGAAACAAGTGAAAATGAAGGTTCCATTTGTGAAACATAAACAAGGACATAGCGGGCACTAGGGTGTAAGAAAATTCAAGTCAACTCTGGGAAGAGCAGAATGCACTTTCGCCTCAGAAGAAGCAAAGCAAAGCCAAAGTGTCTGAGAAAAACGGGCAAGTTGTTAATAAAGAGAAACGCAACACTGAGGAGCATGAAAGATAAATCAAATGGAGCCAGCAAAGTACCAGCAACATAGAGGACGGCCACCATTCCTTCAAACATGACAGACCAAGATGTGGAAAAACTGCCAAGCCTCAAAACTTCCAAATTTATGAAGTCAGAAACTTGAAATGAGGAAGCAGGGATAGCAAGTAAACATTGTATTGTAATATTCCGCAGAAGGGTGGAAAGTTGCCTTTATGGGTCTGCATGCCATTGTGATATGAAGGTGCTCGGTACAGCAAAGGTTAATGTGGGACAGGAGGATGGCACTGCCCAGGACATGATTTATGCAGTGACATGGTAAAGGCTTAGGAAGAGAACAGTCTAGAACTCAGTAAGCACCATGGGCCTGCATGGTGAACAACACTATGCACGATAGTACATAGAAAATAGAACATACAGTGTAGAAGGAGGCCATTCGGCCCATCGCGTCTGCACCGACCCACTTAAGCCCTCACTTCCACCCTATCCCCGTAACCCAATAACCCCTCCTAACTTTTTTGGCCCCTAAGGGCAACTTGTCATGGCCAATTCACCTAACCTTCCCAGCTTTAGACTATGGGAGGAAACTGGAGCACCCGGAGGAAGCCCACGCAGACACGGGGAGAACGTGCAGACTCCACACAGGCAGTGACCCAGAGGGGAATCGAGCCTGGGACCCTGGCGCTGTGAAGCCACAGTGCTATCCACTTGTGCTACCGTGCTGCCCTAACCAGGGAACTGTAAATAATTAAAGACTAGTAATAAATGGTTGATGTTTAAATATACAAGTCTCTTAATCTTCTCATTGAGACAGCTCTGCAGCACTGAGACACAATGATTCTCAAGGGCCGCTAACCCCAGTTAAATGTCTTCCCTCTGATGTGTTGGAATCCTTTGATGTCACTCCCAGCATTTCAAGGTCAAAGAACTGTCAGGTAAAGGTGAAAGTCTTCCCTCTGATGTGTTAGCAATTTTTGAAGTGCTATTTCCACAGTCAATTTAATTCCTCTTTAACTTTTTCAAGCCTCTGAGAATGCTGAGAAGTCGAAAAACATATAACTGCATTGTTTACATTCAATTTTACAGTCCATTACCTTTTACAAACCTTTTGATTGACAAGTTCAGGCTATTTCAAAGGAGGGCTTAGCTTTGCTTTTGTTTTTAAAGCTCTTGATGCTCCACGAACTCCTCAGTGTTTCCTCTTTTGAGCAGGTGCTGTTTCTAACCTCAGTTTTTTAAAGAGGCTGTTTCTTTGTTCTGAAGAGCTCTTCAGAACAAAGAAACAGCCTCTTTAAAAAAACACAGTTATAAATAACACCTGCTTAAATGAGGACCCATATCAGAGTTAATGGATCATGAAGAGATAAAAAAACAAACAAAGCTGACCCTCCTTTGAAACAGCCTGGACCTGTCAATCAGCGATGGGGTGGAGGGGGTTAGTAGCTGCAGTGTTATTCTGAGATTGGGCCGCCTTTTAAAAACAGTACCCTGATCTCTGAGGAATGGGACATGTCACTGAGTTTATGCCTCGCCCCTCTCAAGGCTAATGCAAACCCGTCCCGCTCCAAAAATGTTTCCAAGTGCCGTTGAATAGCACCTGATAGCTGTTGCCACTGTCAGCGAGAAACACACCAGTTTTCCCATTGGCAGCAACACTCCGCTTTTAATCGTTTGAATTACTGCCGATATTATGACAGAACCCAGAAGAACATTCCAGCTCAATCTGGCCAATACCTTCACAAATGAAGAAAAAGTTTACTTGCATACGCCTCTTCTGGCCTCGGAGGTTTTTTCATACATCTTCTCAGTAATGATTCTGCACTGGTTTCACGTTTGCTCGCCGGGTTGTAAATAACATCAAGGCCTGAAGGATGTCCTCAGACGGCAACCTTTGCCTTAAGTGAGTCCCTCACTTGCCCGGGGCCTAATCATATTTGTCACTTTGCTGTCCAGTGATTTTTGGCAGAATGAGCATAAACACTAATTGACCTATGACCTTGAGCTGAGGGTTATTGAGGCCACTTCCTAGTCTCTTAAATTTAAAGGCAAACATTTCTTCCCTTTTTAACACTGCACTTTACATGGAAACATAAATTCCAGAGGAACACAGCATCACTTCACTTGTGCACAATGTCAACATTTATTGCTCCTGAACATAATAAAAGGTTTAGCAAACATTTTTCATAAAGATCACTGCTCCTTGAAAATTATTGCATGGTAACTTTTAGTTCTATATTCTCGTGAAAATATTCAGTGTTAAAAGAACATGGCTTTCTATTAGTTCTGCCAATATTTTATGACAAACCAATGTGCGCGTGTGCTAATTAGCTGCAGACAATGCTCAGCAAAAAGGAAAGTAACTTCACCACAGTGCTAGAGGCCCAGGTGTAATCTGTCAACTATAGTCCAGCCCTCGACCTGGCAAAAAGTATTTTTCCATCTTTGCTCACTAATCCCCACACAGATTACAAGGAAGGTTTTGGTTCCAGCTGGCTGCTGTCTGTCTACCACACATCAGCCACATTCCAACCTCCTTTATATGTTTACTATTGGATTTCTGACATGGTTCCAAATTCACGAGGCCCAGGGTTTACTTGGCAACGGTTTTAAATGTAACTATTCACAAAATTCCTGAATGAATTAGTGTCCTTCCAAGTAAGGATGAACGGATTGTGCTCCAACTGATCAATAGAACAATCCTAACGATATATTTATAATAGAATGTCTTATGTCCTAATATGATCATTGTCCACATTATAACTATTGATTCAGTTTATCAAATTGTTTTCCTCATCAGCTATGTTTTGTGCGTTCTTTTTAATGTTGTTTATTTACCTATAATGTTGTACAAAAAATATTCTCTCGATTTCAGCTTTCTGACTCGTTATATTCCAGCAACAAACATATTCTATAAAAATTAACCTTCTCCCATGTGATAGATCATTCATTATAAAAATAAAAAGGCTGGAGTTCTCCGGATGCTGGGATACTGTCTTCCACCGGCAGAACATCCCCTGGCAAAGTGGGGGGGCTTCATTGGGAAATTCCATTGACAAGCGGTGGGAAAGATAGAATCCCACCGCCTGCGAACGGTGTAACCGCCAAGAATCACAAGGTTCGGGGACTGATTGGAGACTCCAGCCCAACGTGTCAGATAACAAACACAAAAGTTCACAAAATGTAGATAAACCCAGCTCCAATAATCAAACCTTCCCTTCCACAGAATGCACCATGCCTGCATGAACCTCTGAACAGCCTGGACACCCTTATTCCTATCACCATACTTCATGCTGGCGAGTGGTTAAGGCATTGGACCTGAAATCCAATGGGGTTTCTTCTCCGTGCAGGTTGGAGCTTCTGTTCGCAGGGGTTGTTTTTTCAAAATGTTTGTTCAACTTCCCAGAGAAGCCGTTGACTGGAATTGCGACTGGTTTTTGAGGTGGCACGGTGGCACAGTGATTAGCACTGCTGCCTCACAGCGCCAGGGACTTTGGTTCGATTACGACCTCGGGTGACTGCCTGTGCGGAGTTTTGCAACTTTCTTCCCGTGTCTGTGTGAGTTTCAATCTGGGTGCTCCAGTTTCCTCCCACACTCCAAAGGTGGGGCCAGGTTAGGTGGATTGGTCATGCTAAATTGCCCCTTAGGGTGGGGTTGCAGGAATAGGACGGGGGATTGGGCCTAGGTAGTGTGGTCGTTTCAAAGTGCCGGTGTAGACTCAATGAGCTGAATGGCCTCCATCTGCACTGTATGGATACTATGATTGCCATGCCACCGACTGCCTGCACATGTTAGGAAGCCAGAGGTAATGGCTCCCTTGAAGTTAAAAAAAATTCCTTGCGTAGGTGTAAAAAACTATTGCCAGAACCTCCCTGTTCCAGCATATGCCTGACGGAATCAGCTTATTTTCTTCCTTTGAACAACAATGTCTCCGATGCATACTCCATCTTTAATGAACAAACTTGCACCTTTATTTCAGCAGGAAGAAACGGGGGTGCGGGGGGGGGGGGGGGGGGGGTGCGGGGGGCAGCTAAGCAGAGATAAGAACTGTATTGGCGAGGAGGGAAGGAATAAGGAACGAGTCTCTCCTGAAGATAAGAAATGGAGCAGAGATATTCTGTTGTGTGTAGGGTAAGTGTGGTGGTATGATTAGCATAGCTGCCTGCCATTGGTGCAGAATACCGGCTTACAGTTGCACCTGGTCGGTCATGTGCCTCTCGACCTGTTGGTTGAGACCAGTCATGTGACGGCTCCCCGATTGGTTGAGAGGCTGAGGTAAACCCGCCTCCAGGGCGGGAATAAATACCCAGTACTCCGGGCGGTCGTCCATATGCTGTAATCGACCGCAGGGCTAACATCTAGCTGATTAAAGCCATACTTTGTCCAGCAAAAGGGGCAGCACGGTAGCATTGTGGATAGCACAATCGCTTCACAGCTCCAGGGTCCCAGGTTCGATTCCGGCTTGGGTCACTGTCTGTGCGGAGTCTGCACATTCTCCCTGTGTGTGCGTGGGTTTCCTCCGGTGCTCCGGTTTCCTCCCACAGTCCAAAGATGTGCAGGTTAGGTGGATTGGCCATGCTAAATTGCCCTTAGTGTCCACAATTGCCCTTAGTGTTGGGTGGGGTTACTGGGTTCTGGGATAGGGTGGAGGTGTTGACCTTGGGTAGGGTGCTCTTTCAAAGAGCCGGTACAGACTCGATGGGCTGAATGACCTACTTCTGCACTGTAATTCTATCTATGTAAAAAAAACTCGTCTCGCGTTCAATTGATGGTACATCAATTTAATCAGCTAGAAATTGACGATTGGAGCTCCGATCAAGCCCAAATGCCTCCGTATCAGCCCGCAAACTCAGAACGCACGGAAATCTTCAAACAATTGGCTGGCGTGTTTCAATGGCTACACTGGCGTCTGCAAGCAGCCCCCCCCCCCCCCACCATGGGCCCAGAAGCTTCATATTCTCCATTCCAGCGTGGGCATGGCAGGCCTACGCGATGATAGGGGAAGAAAAAGAGTATGATGCGGCCATGGATAAGCTGAAAGGACGGAGTTTCGTAAGCCGGTAAACCGAGTGTTCGCCCGACATCTGCTGGCTACCAGCCAACAGCTCCCCGGTGAGTCCTTAGACGATTTTTACCGGGCCCTCTGCTGTCCTGGGGAGGAATTGCGCCTGCCTCCAAGTTTCAGCCACTGAGCACATGGAATCTTTTGATTAGAGATGCTCACGTGGCTGGGATGCAGTCTGCCGCTATCCGCCAGCGGATGCTGGAAAAAGACGACCTCAGGCCTAACTGAGACAACGGACTCTCTCCACCTCCCTGGAGGTCTGCCGACTTAAACGCCCGCGCCTATGTCCCCAGCCGCGCTGCAGCGCCCTGGGCCTCCTGGCACGCTTCCCCACCGCCATCCGCGCCGCTCCCGACCCCCCTCAGGCCTGCGCCGCGGGACGCCCTGACAAACACCCTCGCCCGCGCTGCCCGGCCCGCTCCGCCCTTGTAAGAGCTGCGGGAAGAAGGGCCATTTCCGTCGGTCTGCCAGGCCAAATTGTCGCTGCTGTGCCGCGCAGCGACCGGGAATCTCCTCCTCCGGGCCTTTCCGGGCCCTCCAGCGCACCGCGCCAATCTCCCCCCCTCACCCCCAGGCCCCTGTGCTCGGCCTGCGCTCCTCTCTGCCCCCGCTCTCAGCCGCTCCGATCGGCCCGCCGGCAACCGCTAACCCCCGCCCCCAGCAACCACGAGGGTCCTGCGGGCGCCGCCATCTTGGCCCTGGACGCCACGTGCGGGTCCTGGGCGCCGCGATCTTGGAGCACCGACTCCACGTGCGGGTCCTGGGCGCCGCCATCTGTGGGCCCCGACTCCACGTGCGGGTCCTGGGCACCGCCATCTTGGGGCCCCGACTCCACGTGCGGGTCCTGGGCACCGCCATCCTGGACTGGCACACAAGGGCCTGCCAGCACCTACTCGGCCGACGACGACTACGACGATGGATCTTCTCCATGGCTCGCGGCCATTCAGCTCGACCAGTCACGTCCACGCACGCTCGCCAAGACGACGACGCTAATCCACCTCAACGGGCACGAGACGGGCTGCCTGCTGGACTCCGGGAGCACAGAAAGCTTCGTACTCCCTGACACGGTAAGACGCTGCGCGCTCCCTGTCCACCCTGTAAAACACAAAATCGGGTTAGCCTCAGGTTCGCACTCCGTTCGCATCACCGGCTGCTGCATCGCGGACCTCTCGGTCCAAGGGAAGGTTTTTAAAAATTATAAGCTCCTTGTCCTCCCCGACCTTTGCGCACCGGCACTCCTAGGACTGGACTCCGGTCCAGAGATCTCCCTATTTCCCGATGGCAAGAGGTTATCCCCGATGCCCTACATTCTAACCGCTCCCTCCTCTGTACCGCAACAAATCAGAAACCTCATGAACGTCTTCTTGTTTTCCCCAGGAAGTCGTCCTCCGGATTCCCTCTCCCGACGTGGCTGGCCGCCCCCGGACCCATCTTGCTCCGGAAGCATGTGCGGGTGCACAAGTCCGAACCGTTGGTGGAACAAGTCCAGTTACTCCACGCTAACCCGCAGTATGCGTACGTGGAGTACCCCGACGGTCGGCAGGACACGGTCTCCCTCCGGGACCTGGCACCCGCCGGCGTGCGGTCCTCCCCCCACAGACCCTCCGCCCTGTTCTTTTTCCCCCAGCGCTCCACCCAGGCCACCCCTCCCCCATCCATGGCGTCTCCCCCACCAGTCTGGGTTACGGAGACAGTTCAAGGACCATCGCTCCCGGAGTCCAGGACATCAGCTGAACCACCACCATCGGCTGAACCAACATCACCAACTCCACTGCGGCGGTCTGCCAGGACGTCACGGGCAACGAAAAGGCTGATCGAGTCCATTTAACTCTCAACACCACCATGGACCTTGTATGGACACTATGTACTGTTGTTAAATGTCTGGGCCAGTGGGAAGCCAAGGATACATTTTTTTTCCCCTTCTCTCCTTACTACTCATACCACCAGTTCCCCCCCCCCCCCCCCCCCCAGCTCTCGTTGACACCCCCCCCCCCCCGGCTTCTTTCTCCGCAAGGGGTGAATGTTGTGATACGATTAGCATAGCTGCCTGCCATTGGTGCAGAACACTGGCTTACCATTGGCCCTGGTCGGTCATGTGTCTCTCGACCAGTTGGTTGAGACCAGTCATGTGACGGCTCCCCGATTGGTCGAGAGGCTGAGTTAACCCCGCCTCCAGGGCGGGGTATAAATACCCAGTACTCCCGGCGGTCGTCCTTATACTGTAATCGACCGCAGGGCTAACATCTAGCTGATTAAAGCCATACTTTTGTCCAGCAACTCGTCTCGCGTTCAATTGATGGTACATCAGTAAGGAGAGGAATTAGAGATACTCTCTTGGGAGTGACTGAGAGAGGGCATCAATAGAAAGAGATGTAGAGGCCGTTGGGTTGTTGAAAAAAAGAAAGATTTTATTAATGATGACAAAAGAGCTTGCTGTGGGATCGACAATGAAAAAGAGAATTAAATATCCTTTTGGAAGGGATGGAGTGAGGAAGAAACCTACCCGGAAAGAGGAGAAAGTCTGTCCCCAATGGAAAGTAAGTGAGACTTTTGGTTTAACAGAGAAAGGGAAGAATAAAGGAGAAAACGTTAGTGTAGAGAACGAAGAACATAGGGCTCCTCTAGGAGGACAAAAGATGGTTGCTGTTAGGTTTTAAGGGATTCATGTAAGAAAATATCGTAACCTCTGATTTGGAAGCAGAAAATGGCGGGAACACTCAGCAGGTCGGGCAGCATCTATGGAGAGAGAAATTAAGTTAGGGGGAGGAGATATCCCGCACGCAAGGAGAGACGGGTGAGGATTGAGATTCTAACTGAGACACAAACCAAACACACTACTTAAGTACACCAGCTGCCATTTTGTTATAGTGGTGGGTTGTGGAACATGTGTGTGTCCGAAAGGCGGAACAACACATTTTAATATTTGAATCAGACTCTCACAGTGTGGTTGGGAGCCTGATGTACATTTACCACAGGCAGGCCAGATTTTCACCAGGTCCTTGCAATCTTGGCTGATTCCCACAGCCCAGACCCAGCTGTGATCTTCCGTGACAGGCCTTCCTGCACGTCGGGGGGGGGGGGGGGGGGTGAGCCTGCCAATCTGTCAGGTGGAGAACAGAATACAAAATGTGACAGTGAGGTCCTATCCGGGATTTCCGGGCTCCTCGTACTGATCCTGCAAAAATACTCACCCCGCTCCCTCCAAGCTTCTCCAGAAATAGTGAGGCCAATGTGTAGGTGGTGACTTCCTGAATAATGGCACAGAAAATCTACTTGTGATATCTAGAAAGGTAGAAACAGATAACAACCATTGGCAGGTATTCCAATAATTATCTGAATTCATAGTCTGAATAATGTAATAGAGTAAAGAGCATTTACCCAACCCCAGAGTAAAGGTTAATAGATTTTTCCTGTCTAATAAATCCTGCACTGGATTGCTGTTATTACAGTGTCCCCCTGTTCAGTTGTGTATGGATATATTAGAAAACTGTACCTCATCTAAATGAAATTATTTCATAGTCACCAAAAATCAATGTTACATTTCAGTGGGCTTTGATGGCAAGTTATTAAAAATCCATTGAAATCTAACAATCAGCAAGTTTGTGTACAGAATAATGGGGCAAATGCTTCTGGGAAAAAATACATGCAGAACAGGTGCACTTAAGGTCAGCCTAATGTACATAAGGCTACTTTCAAACACCAGTCTCTTTGCAGCCAGGCACTCTATTTTACTAATCTGTTTCCTTTTTTCTCCCAACCTCCATTCAAACCACACATTATGGTCTTGGAGAAGTGAGCTGCAGTGTGGTTTCCAATGGCAACTGAACTTAACTAATGGAGAAAAGCCTGTGATTAGGGACTAGGTGGTGTGGGCTGTCCACTTCTGTTACTTGTGGTTTATCAAAAATCGGGAAACAGGTGCCGTGGCTAATGAGGGAGAGAGAGGAGGTCGGACACAGAAAGGTGCGACTGTGGGATGCCGTGGCTGGGGGAGGGGTGGGGGGGGGGGGGGGAGACTTCTGCTAGGTCTGGGCAGGGGGGAATAATGGAGGAGTGACCAGGAGATGGGCTGTGGGGTTGGGGTGACCCCCCACGGGACTGGGGTGTCCATGCACGAACCAACATTGCCATGGCCTGCAAGGCAGCCATCCTACGGTGCACCCCACTGACTGCCCACCGTGGCCCCTGATTGTGCAGTGACACTGTCCATATGGTGCCCGTACCCCAGCCCCCCCCACTGCCCCACCCCACCATCCCATCCCGCACCCTCAACACCCCCCCCCAACCAGCTGCCACCTACCAGCGGGCTGCACGTGGCCCATCCAAGGGCAACGCCCACAGTAGCCCCTGCAGGATGGCGCCAGACGCGGACCACAGATTGGCATGGGTAGCGTCAGCTAATGGTACCCCTGTCAGCATGGACCTGCGCCAGAGCCTGAGACCCCTGCCGTGCCAGGCAGTGATGGGGTCGGCGGTGCAGTAGGCAGAGTGCTGGGGGAACAGCCAAGGGTGGGTGTGAAGTTGGGGAAGGAGGGGAACATGAGGGGGCAGGGTATGCAGTGCAGACCGGGGCTACAGTATAGCCTGGTGGGGCTGGTTGGGCACGGAGTATGCACCATTCTAACATGGGATTGCACGTTGGTTAGCACTGCTGCCTCATAACGCCAGGAACCTGGGTTCAATTCTTGCTTTGGGTTACTGTCTGTTCTCCACGTGTCTGCATGTGTTTCCCCTGGGTTCTCAGGTTTCTCCCACAGTCCAAAGAGTGCGGGTTAGGTGGATTGGCCAAACTAAATTGCCCCTTGATCTCTCAATTAGGCTATGGGATTACAGGGATCGGGCGGGGTGGATGGGGGAGCGTAAACGGTAGCTCGTTTAAAAAAGATCAGTGCAGACTCGATGGGACAAATGGCCTCTCAATGCACTGTAGGGATTCTATGATTCTGTGTCTGACTTTCACCCCCTGCAGATAATGGGTGAAGAATTCAACCAGGAATGATGGCCTTCATCCTAGTCACCGCAGCCCTACCGGATTCACTGAGGCTGTACGAGCTGGAGCTGCTCAAGGGGGACCCTGCAGCAGCGGAGCATGTCCCAGAGAAACAGGAGGCAGCCGGTGAATATGGGCAGTCGGTCGGCCAAAGGCCAAGGAGGTGCCAAGGAGGTGGGAAGGCGGTGTTGCATCAGGCCTTGTGTGTACTGGCAGCGCCTGTCATTCGAGGACCTGTCGGACCAGGCATGCCATCTGATGTACCATCAATTGAACGCGAGACGAGTTGCTGTACAAAAGTATGGCTTTAATCAGCTATATGTTAGCCCTGCGGTCGATTACAGTATAAGGACGACCGCCGGGAGTACTGGGTATTTATACGCGGGGTTAACCAGCCTCTCGGCCATCGGGGAGCCGTCACATGACTGGTCTCAACCACCGGTCGAGAGGCACATGACCGACCAGAGCCAATGGTAAGCCGGTGTTCTGCACCAATGGCAGGCAGCTATGCTAATCAAACCACCACATTCACCCCTTGTGGAGAAAGAATCCAGGGGGTGGGTGTCAACGAGAGCTGGGGGGGGGGGGGGGTGGAACTGGTGGTATGAGTAGTAAGGAGAGAAGGGGAAAAAAAATGTATCCTTGGCTTCCCACTGGCCCAGACATTTAACAACAGTACATAGTGTCCATACAAGGTCCATGGTGGTGTTGAGAGTTAAATGGACTCGATCAGGCTTTTCGTTGCCCGTGACGCCCTGGCAGACCGCCGCAGTGGAGTTGGTGACGTTGGTTCAGCCGATGGTGGTGGTTCAGCTGATATCCTGGACCCCGAGAGCGATGGCCCTTGGACTGTCTCCGCACCCGGACTGGTGGGGGAGACGCCATGGATGGGGGAGGGGTGGCCTGGGTGGGGCGCTGGGGGAAAAAGAACAGGGGGGGAGGGTCTGTGGGGGGGAGGGCCGCACGCCGGCGAGTGCCAGGTCCCGGAGGGAGACCGTGTCCTGCCGACCGTCGGGGTACTCCACATACGCGTACTGCGGGTTAGCGTGGAGTAACTGGACTTGTTCCACCAACGGGTCGGACTTGTGCACCTGCACATGCTTCCGGAGCAAGATGGGTCCAGGGGCGGCTAGCCACGTCGGGAGAGGGGATCCGGAGGACGACTTCCTGGGGAAAACAAGAAGACGTTCATGAGGTGTCTGATTTGTTGTGGTACAGAGGGAGGAGCGGATAGATGTTAGGGCATCGGGGATAACCTCTTGCCATCGGGAAATAGGGAGATCTCTGGACCGGAGGGCCAGTAGTATGGTCTTCCAGATGGTACCATTCTCCCGCTCGACCTGTCCGTTACCCCGAGGGTTATAGCTGGTCGTCCTGCTAGAGGCAATGCCCCTGTTTGAGCAGGAATTGACCGCAGCTCGTCGCTCATAAAGGAGGACCCCCGATTGCTGTGAATGTACGTGGGGTGAGCCGAACAGGGAGAAGATGGAGGAGGAGGGCCTTAATGACGGTCGATGTGGTCATGTCGGAGCAGGGAAGTGCGAAGGGGAAGCGGGAGTATTCATCGATCACCGTCAGGAAGTAAATGTTGCGGTTGCTGGAGGTTGAAGTCAATGCTGGACGTTGCGAAGGGGCGAGGATGCTTTGATCAGATGCGCGCGCCTCGGGGCGGTAGAAGTGCGGTTTGCACTCTGCGCATATGTGGCAGTCACGGGTTACTGTCCTGACTTCCTCGATGGAGTAGGGTAGGTTGCGGGTCTTTATGAAATGATAGAAGCGGGTCACCCCTGGATGGCAGAGGTCCGCGTGGAGGGAACGGAGGCGGTCTATCTGCGCGCTGGCGCAGGTACCGCGGGACAGGGCATCAGGAGGCTCATTGAGCTTCCCACGACGATACAAGATATCGTAGTTGTACGTGGACAACTCGATCCGCCACCGCAAGATCTTGTCGTTCTTAATCTTGCCCCTCTGTGCATTATCGAACACGAAGGCCACTGACCGTTGGTCTGTGAGGAGGGTAAACTTCCTGCCGGCCAAATAGTGCCTCCAATGTCGCACAGCTTCGACTATGGCCTGGGCTTCCTTTTCCACTGAGGCGTGTCGGAGTTCGGAAGCCTGGAGGGTTCTGGAGAAGAAGGCCACGGGTCCTGCCCGCTTGGTTCAGGGTGGCCGCCAGAGCAACTTCTGATGCGTCGCTCTCGATCTGGAAGGGGAGGGACTCGTCGATGGCGCGCACCGTGGCTTTTGCGATGTCCGCTTTGATGCGGCTAAAGGCCTGGCAGGCCTCTGACGACAGCGGGACGGTCGTGGACTGAATGAGGGGACGGGCCTTGTCGGCGTAATTGGGAACCCATTGGGCGTAGTAAGCGAAGAAACCCAGGCAGCGTTTTAAGGGATTTGAGGGTATTGGGGAGAGGGAGTTCCATCAGGGGGCGCATGCATTCGGGGTCGGGGGCCTATCACTCCGTTACGCACTACGTAGCCGAGGATGGCTAGACGGTCGGTGCTAAACACGCACTTATCCTTATTGTAGTTAGGTTAAGGAGTTTTGCGGTTTGGAGGAAATTTTCGGAGGTTGATGTCATGGTCCTGCTGGTCGTGGCCGCAAGATGGTGACATTATCGAGGCACGGGAAGGTAGCCCGTGATCCGTACTTGTTGACCATTCGGTCCATCTCCCGTTGGAAGACCGAGACCCCATTTGTGACACCGAATGGAACCCTGAGGAGGTGGTAGACGCGCCCATCAGCCTCGAACGCGGTGTACTTGCGGTCACTCGCGCGGATGGGGACCTGGTGATAAGCGGACTTGAGGTCCACAGTGGAGAAGACTTTGTATTTCGCAATCTCATTTACCATGGCGGAAATACATGGGAGAGGATACGCGTCCAGTTGCGTAAACCGGTTGATGGTCTGGCTGTAGCCAATGACCATCCGGTTTTTCTCCCAAGTCCGGACCACCAGCACTTGGGCTCGCCAGGCACTGTTGCTGCCCTCGATGACCCCTTCCTTCAGCAACCTTTGGACCTCGGACCTGATGAAGGTCCGGTCCTGGGCACTGTACCGTCTGCTCCGGGTCACGACGGGTTTACAATCGGAGGTGAGATTAGCAAACAAGGAGGGGGGTCCACTTTGAGGGACGCGAGGCTGCAGACAGTGAGGGGGGGTATAGGGCCGCCGAATTGGAAGGTCAAGGTCTGCAGGTTGCACTGGATGTCCAGTCCTAGGAGTGCCGGTGCGCAAAGGTCGGGGAGGATAAGGAGTTTATAATTTTTAAAAACCTTCCCTTGGACCGTGAGGTCCGCGATGCAGCAGCCGGTGATGCGGACGGAGTGCGAACCTGAGGCTAACCCGATTTGTGTGTTTTACAGGGTGGACAGGGAGCGCGCAGCGTCTTACCGTGTCAGGGTGTCCGAAGCTTTCCGTGCTCCCGGAGTCCAGCAGGCAGCCCGTCTCGTGGCCGTTGAGGTGGATTAGCGTCGTCGTCTTGGCGAGCGTGCTGGTCGAGCTGAATGGCCACGAGCCGCGGAGAAGATCCATTGTCGTAGTCGTCGTCAGCCGAGTAGGTGCTGGCAGGACCTTGTGTGCCAGTCCAGGATGGCGGCGCCCAGGATCCTCACGTGGAGTCGGGGCCCCAATATGGCGGCGCCCAGGACCCGCATGTGGGGTCGGGGCCCCAAGGTGGCGGCGCCCAGGACCCGCACGTGGAGTCGGGGCCCCAAGATGGCGGCGCCCAAGACCCGCACGTGGCATCCGGGGCCCAAGATGGCGTCGCCCGCAGGACCCTCATGGTTGCTGGGGGAGGGGTTAGCGGTGCCGGTTGGCTGATCGGAGAGGCTGAGAGCGGGGGCAGAGAGGCGCGCAGGCCGGGTGCAGGGGCCCGGGAGCGGGGGGAGAGATTGGCGCGCTGCGCTGGAAGGGCCCGGAAGGGCCCAGAGGAGGAGGTGAGGCGCGCCGGCCGGGCGTTGGGGCCCGGGGGGAGAGATTGGCGCGGTGCGCTGGAAGGGCCTGGAAGGGCCCGGAGGAGGAGATGCCCGGTCGCTGCGCGGCACAACAGCGACCGATTTGGCCTGGCAGACCGATGAAAAATGGCCCTTCTTCCCACAGCTCTTACAAAGGGCGGAACGGGCCGGGTTTTGCGGGCGAGGAAGTTTGGCGAACCCACAGAAATAGCAGCGGGGCCCCGCGGACTTGTCGGGGCGTCCCGCGGCGCAGGCCTGAGGGGGGTCGGGAGCGGCGGATGGTGGTGGGGAAGCATGCCAGGAGGCCCAGGGCGCTGCAGTGTGGCTGGGGACGTAGGCGCGGGGCGTTTAAGTCGGCGACCTACTCGGTTTACCGGCTTAAGAAACTGTCCTTTCAGCTTATCCATGGCCGCGTCATACTCTTTTTCTTCCCCTATCATCGCGTAGGCCACGCTGGAATGGAGAATATGAAGCTTCTGTGCCATGGTGGGGGGGGGGGGCTGCTTGCGGTCACCAGGTAGCCATCGAAACACGCCAGCCAATGCTTGAAGATTTCCGATGCGTTCGGAGTTTGCGGGCTGATGCGGAGGCATTCGGGCTTGATCCGGAGCTCCATCTTCAAATTTATAGCTGATTAAATTGATGTACCATCAATTGAACGCGAGACGAGTTGCTGGACAAATGTATGGCTTTAAACAGCTAGATGTTAGCCCTGCGGTCGATTACAGTATAAGGATGACCGCCGGGAGTACTGGGTATTTATACCCCGCCTCAGCCTCTCGACCAATCGGGGAGCCGTCACATGACTAGTCTCAACCAACCGGTCGAGAGGCACATGACCGACCAGGGCCAATGGTAAGCCGGTGTTCTGCACCAATGGCAGACAGCTCTGCTAATCATACCACCACGCCATCGAAGACTCCGGCTGACCAGGCATGCCATCGAAGACTCCGGCTGACCAGGCACGCCATCGAAGACTCCGGCTGACCAGGCACGTCATCGAAGACTCCGGCTGACCAGGCATGCCATCGAAGACTCCGGCTGACCAGGCATGCCATCGAAGACTCCGGCTGACCAGGCATGCCATCGAAGACTCCGGCTGATCAGGCATGCCATCGAAGACATTATCACGCCATCACTGACTGTCTTGTTATCTGATTCGCCAGACGTGCACCTCAGCACCTCGCTACTCACAAGGGGGAGCTGCTTTTAAACGTTCCTTCACCTCTCTCTCCCAGTCACACACAAAGCATGGCAGCACGTAGACCTGCTCCTCACTTTGGTAATGCTGACCTGGACAGTTTTCTCAACACTGTCAATGAGAGACTGGGCATCCTGTTCGCCTTGGGGGTCGGAGGCCCAGCAGCAAGGCCACCAATACCGCCTGGGAGGCAGTGGCAGCGGTTGTCAGTGCGGGCAGCATGTCCAGAAGGACCAGTGTCCAATGTCAGGAGAAGACCAATGACCTCCACCAAGATGCAAGGGTAAGTTACCATCTCTATCCTGGCATCGGTTCCACCTGCCACCCCTCAAATTCCCATCCCCCCCACAAATCACTGGCTGACACCTTGCACCCTCCCCACATACGATCTTTGTGCTTGTCCATCAGCACTCCCTGGCACCCACCAGCACAGCCCCTTCATATCCAATTGCAGCATCCACACATGCCCCAACCCATCAAGCACAGGGCTCACAAAGCCCTTTCTTTGCACCTGTAGTTTTTAAAAATATATTTAGAGTACCCAATTATTATTTTTTCCAATGAAGGGACAATTTAGCGTGGCCAATCCATCTACCTTGCACATCTTTGGGTTGTGCGGGTGAGACCCATGCAGACATGGGGAGAATATGCAAACTCCATACAGACAGTGACCCGGGGCCGGGATCAAACCTGGGTCCTCATCGCCTTGAGGCAGCAGTGCTAACCACTGCGCCACTGTGCCGCCCAATTTGTCTCCGTAGTTGAAGATAGCCCATAATAAGCGGGAAAGTGTCATAATCCGCACTCAATTTACGGGATGGCAATGATTGCCTTGGTGGACAGGCTTCTGGGGCATAATCTGGTGAGCAACACACAGTTGCCGATGCACATCAGGTGGAGGAACGGACATTCAAGGGAGTCAGCAGTCGGAGGTCTGCTGGATCCCAGGACTCAGCTGAATCCCAGTCAGATGCCGAGCCTCTGGACAAGGTTACCCCAGATCTGAGGCAAATGCTAGACACAGCTGGGAGATTCAGGAGGGGATGTCAGCGGCGTTCCAGTGACTGCATAGCCGATTAAAGGAGTCCCAAAGGCTATGGGCGCAGTAGATGTTGCCGACAATGCGTGGCACTAAGGCCAACACTGCTAGAGAGTAGGGAAATGGGGGAGAGGAAGGATTGGAATGGGGAGGAAGGTGGGGAATGGGGGAGAAGGTGGGGAATGGGGGAGAAGGTGGGGAATGGGGGTAGAGGTGAGCTGATAGACAAAGCCTTGTTCTATATGAATCGGGTGAGGGTGAGGGCCTCGCTGGTCCTCTGGGCATGCTGGACCCTCGCCTATGCCTGCCCCCTATCCTCTGGCTCCTCCTGCCTGTCCTCCCCAGGCTCATTCTCCATCCCCTCCTTGTCCACTTCCTCCTCCCCCTCAGTTGAAGCTGCATGTTCCTCCACCTCCTCTTGCATATCGGCCCACAGCTGTGCCAGGTTGTGGAGGGCGCAGCAAACCACCATAAAGTGGAAGACCCTCTGGGGGGGGTGTACTGCAGTGCACCACCAGAGCGATCCAGGCATCCGAACCACATTTTGAGCAATCTGATGCATTGCTGTATATCGAGGTCCATGTTGCCAACCGAAAACATGGGCGTCGTTATACAGGGCCTCCGCCTCGGTCTCAGGCCTCCGCACCCGCATCATCAGCCAGCACCTCAGCGGATATCCCTTATCCTCCAAGAGCCAACTTGTCATCCTGGGGTGGTCCTAAAAGACGCTGGGGATCTCCAAGTATCCCAGGAAGTAGCTTCATGCACACACCCTGGGAAGCATGCACACATGCATGATCCAGAGGTGGTGGTCGTACACGAGTTGACCATTAACGGAGTGGAACCCCTTCCTGTTAATAAAGGGGCACTTCCTGATGTCATGGTGTCCGCAAGGCAACATACGTGCCTCAATTACCCGCTGGACATTCCGGCGATGGTAGAGAATCCTGTAGCCCGGGCATCCTGATGGGCTTGTTCCAGCTCGAAGTTGACAATGTCTGATGCCCGGGCATATAGGGCATCCATGACTTCACGGATGCACTTATGGCTTCAGCTTGGGAAATACCACACAAGTCCCAATTCGAGCCCTGGAATGAACCAGTGGCATAAATATTCAGGGCTGGGCAGCACGGTGGCGCAGTGGGTTAGCCCTGTTGCCTCACGGCGCCGAGGTCCCAGGTTCGATGCCGGCTCTGGGTCACTGTCCGTGTGGAGTTTGCACATTCTCCACGTCTTTGCATGGGTTTCGCCCCCACAACCCAAAGATGTGCAGAGTAGGTGGATTGGACACGCTAAATTGCCCCTTAATTGGAAAAATGAATTGGATACTCTAGAACATAGAACATAGAACAGTACAGCACAGAACAGGCCCTTCGGCCCTCGATATTGTGCCGAGCATTGTCCAAAATCAAGATCAAGCTATCCCACTCCCAGTCATTCTGGTGTGCTCCATGTGCCTATCCAATAACCGTTTGAAAGTTCCTAAAGTGTCCGGCTCTCCGCTATCACAGCAGGCAGTCCATTCCACACCCTAACCACTCTCTGAGTAAAGAACGTACCTCGGGTATCCTCCTATATTTCCCACCTTTTTTTGGTGTGTTTTGGTGTGTAACATTCTGCAGCCTAAATACCGTTCATGTATAAGAAAGGAGGGGTGACAGCAAATCCGCACTGAGCCTGGATTCCCACAGTGGCATTTCCTGTTTCCCCATCAGGAAGACCGTTTTTTCTTTCCAAAAGCTGGTTCAGTTAAGTCTCTGGCATTTCCTCTAATTCATTTGAGTACACATTACAATAAGACATCCTACAATCTGGCCTATTGCATTTGCTGAAACCAAAGTGAGCTCCTCAACACTGGAGAGACTAAATGTCGACTCGGTGACCGCTTTGCAAAACGCCTTCGCTCCATTGACAAGCTGGAGGCAGACCCTCCTGTCGCTTGCTATTTCAACTCACTGTCCTGCTCTCATTTTTTAAAAAAGTTAAACAAAACAAAAAAAAAGATTCGGGTCTAGGGTTACCTTCATGGCTACTGGGAGCGGGTTTCCTCCTCCTCCAGGTGCCAATTCCGTGAGGGCATGGCGCAGGTGCCACGCTGGCTCTGTTGAAACGGGTCTCCTGCAGCACATGCTATCCGTCATCTCCTCGAAAGATCAATGACGCCTGTACACCTTGGGCTGTTGCTGGTTTTCCCCTCTGGATTCCTCCTCGGCCTGATCTGCAGCCGGGTCTTCAGGGTGTGTAGCCGCCCCCTGCACGCGGGGTGCCACTTCCAGCCTGCGGCGACACTGCTGCCTTCTCCGGCATCTGGCCGCCTGAGCTGCCACCAGCATCGCGAGGGTATCCTCTGTGGGACCGACACCACCATCCATTTTGGTATCTGTAAGTATTGGAGAAGGAGATAGACTAACAATCAGTTAGGGCTTCCACCCTGGGACCCTCAAAACCCCAAGCTTCCCCCACCCTTGCATGTCCTGCCTTCTGCCATCCATTGAGCCAATTGTGCCTGAAAATCTTACACTGCACACTCACACCCGGCCACAGCAGGAGCCCCTACACCCCAGCTCCCTGCTGGGATCATAAGGGTTACGTACTCAGGTGCCCTCTGGTGATCCACGCACTCACTCTTTGGTTGCTTGAGAGTTGTGAAGTGCTCTCACAACTAACAAGGCCAATTCCTTATTAGCAAAACTCTTCAGCTATGAAGCTAGAGGCTGCTCACAGTCAAACCAAGTTAAAGTGACCTTCAGCATATGACCAAGAATAGGGCTCTGTCCTGGAGGTGTTTGGTAGGACAGACAGGCAGCATCTGTAGTTGCCCCTGGTATGGGTATCCACAATATTTAAAGAGGGCTTGAAGGCCTCACAGAATAAAAGCTCCTCACCGCCCCCCCCCCCCCCCCCCCTTCCCCTCCACCCCAGGGGCATCCCCTGACCTGGAATGCTTCAGACCACCAACCAAGTCCGACCCCCCCCCCCCCCAGAGGGGCCCCTCCAACCAAGCCCCACACCCCTAAGGGTTCCCCCCCCAACCAAGCCCACCCCCCCGAAGCCCCCTCCCCCCTACCCCGAGCTCTGGGTCAGCAGCTCCAGGACCTTTTGAGCTGCATGCCCGAAAATGGAAATGGCTACTCACCTCCTCAGTTCCCCTCAGCAGCCATCGCGCCAGCAGCCATCGCGCCAGCTCCACGTGATTTCTCGCTGGGGAGCTGGTTAATTTGCAGGAAGCCATTGGGCGGGATTCTCCGACCCCCCGCTGAGTGGGAGAATCGGCAGGGGTCGGCGTGAATCCCCCCCGCTGTCCTCCCAATTCTCCCGCCCCCCCCAAAACCCGGACCGCCGTGAGTTGCGCTGCCCACCTCGGAGAATGGTGGGGACTGGCGCGAATCAATAGGCGCCGGGGCCGCCCAAATTTTCCGTCCCGTGATGGGCCGAAGATCTGCCCGTCTGCAGCCGGTCCCGCCGGCGTAAATCAGAGTAGGTCCCTTACCGGCAGGACATGGCGGCGCGGGCGGGCTCCAGGGTTCCTGGGGGGTCATGGGGGGATCTTGCCCCGGGAGATGCCCCCACGGTCGCCTAGCCCGCGGTCGGGGCCCACCGATCCGCGGGCGGGCCTGTATCCTGGGGGCACTCTATTACTCTGCATCGGCCGTTGTGGTCCTCCGTGATAGCCGATATGGAGATGAACCCTCCCATGCATGCACGAGGATGACACCAGCACACACTGGCGCCCCCGCGCATGCGCCGACTCGTGCTGGCAGAGGCCCTTTGGCGCTGTTTGGCGTGGTGCCAGGCCCCTTCCGTGCCGGCCGGCACGGTGCAAACCACTCCGGGACGGGCCTAGCCCCTTATGGTGTGGAGGATTCCGCACCTTTGGGGCAGCCTGACGCCGGAATGGTTCACGCCACTCCGTCCCACCGGGACCCCCACCCCGCCGGGTACGGGAGAATCCCGCCCATTATATTTTTCTTCAATCTCACTAATGAGGTGAAAATTGATGCAAATTGGGGTTAATGATATGCTTGCCATATTTGGGTGAAATGTGGAACTCGCCATCGGGAATGTGCCAGTAAAATAGCAAATTGATTTGCGCCCAGCGTGTATCTCGATTTTGACAGTTCCTGCTATTTAACCGGTGTGCCCAGATCCGGACTGAACACAACTCGGTGGTCAAATTGTGTGTAATGTTTATTTTGAATTAGCTACTCCTCAGGCTTCGGCTGTGGATAATGACAATTTCCTTCCTATTTGTTGAGGGCAATGATTTGAATGTAAATCTCTGTTATTTGAAGCCTCCATTTCTCAGAACAGCAAACAGTCTCATATAATTGAGTACTAAGAGAAGACAAAGCAGGCAAAAAAATAATGTCGTAATTGAAGCATTGGTATGAAAAGTGTTGGTGCTGAATTAGTGAAAGATGATTTGAGTTGAACCTGGTTAGACGATTGTCTCAGTGGTATAATGCATAAAAATATTTGCTGTGACAAGTACCTTTTCTGTGGGGCTAATTTCAATCCTGAAATACAAGTATACAGTATGTTATGGGTTGCAACAATGGGAATAATTGCATGGGCTGAAATGCTTACAAAAGAAAGAAGAAACACAGATCCAAGGAGACAAATTTTCATATTTTGTTTGAGACTGACTTTTACCACCAGCTGTATAGTGTTGGATTCAGGACCCATTTCACGTTGGTGATGGGATTATTTAAATTGAACTAAGCATTTTATAAAATGGTTTAGCACAGGGCTAAATAGCTGGCTTTTAGAGCAGACCAAGGCAGGTCAGCAGCACGGGTTCAATTCCTGCACCAGCCTCCCCGAACAGGCGCCGAAATGTGGTGACTAGGAGCTTTTCACAGTAACTTAATTTGAAGCCTACTTATGACAATAAGCGAGTTTCATTTCATTCCATAAATCTCCCCGACAAAGAGTTCAAATGATTGCTGAGTTCCAAACAGCATGCAATGGACCTCCAGCACATTCTCCTTCGCGTCCCTAGCTTGGATCGAGCAGGCATTCCACACCTGACTGATGTCATCTGCAATGCAGCTGTGCATCTTGTGACCAACCACAGCTTCTATTAATAACAAGCAATCTGCTTCTCATTGACAGTGCTGTACCTTGTTCCTAGGTTTCATCTCTGAAGTTCAAACATTTCTGAAAACAAAATGTACTTTCTTTTGAATAATGTTTACCATGCAGAAATTCTAACATCCACTCCTACCACTGTCAAAGGGACAGTGTCACTGTAAACCAGGTTTGCAAACAGCGAAGCAAATGATGGCACAAATCAATGTATCTGCGATGCATTTATTTCTGCAATTCCAGCTGGTACTACCAAAATTCAATTTAATTAAAAAAAAACTGTAGGTAGATGTTCCTTCATCATACTTCAGTCTCGAGACAAAAATAAGAACCAGATTCTGCACAGTAACACTCGATATGGAACAGAGAAAGTCAGACTCTGATTTAGTCAGTATCATTTAACGTAAGTTATTGAAATACATTGGAACAAATGATTTTTTAAAAAGTACCTGTGTTTAAATCAGGTCAGGCATAAACTCAAAGTAAAAGTAAATATTGTAGACAGCATTGCTCTATATATGGATAGTTGACCTTGAGCTAAATCACCTCACCTTATACCTTAATTATCCTTCTGACCCACCCCCATTTCCAATTTAGAATGTGCTGCATCAGTCTTCGCCATTTTAACATGCACAGGATAACGAATATAGATAATAACGTTACAGCATTCCCCTTTATATCATAATATAAACATCAAAACCGGACATCCGGAAAATAAAGGCAAAAAAATCAGACCACAGAATATTTTATTTGTTTTCCCCTCTCTGTATCAGATATTACTCATCTGGGGTATAAATGCTGTAACTTCTGTGGCACGCCATTCAAGTGACCATTCTCTACATGTGTGTCCCCATCTCTCTAACAATGTGTGCTGGCAGATTGAGTAATCAGAGGGGGAGTTGCATCACAATATAATCCTGTTCTTGCCGGTGATTAAGAGAAGTGACCTCTGATTGGCAGGTTGTGACATGTGGTGTTGCCCGGCGATCTGGACTGGGTCCTTGAATTTTCAACATCGTATCAATGGCTTGTATAAAGGAATTGAAAGCTGTATATCCAGATCTGCAGGTGACTCGAAGTTAGGAGGGAAGAAGTTGTACAGATGGAATCAAGACTCAAAGGGACATAGACAGGTTAAGTGAGTGGATTAAATTATAGCATTTTGAATTCTGCGTGGGGAAATGTCAATTTTGCAGCTGAAAAAGTGAAATTGGAATGGTTTAATATAAGGGGTGATGCTCTGGGGCCATTAGCCCAAGCCGGGATTCCCACCAACCAGCATGCTGAATTGGACATGAGGCCCAAAACGGGCTTCCCACTCAGCATTATACCCCTCGAGATTCTCCTGCACCCCCCGGCCCCCGCAAGATCAGGTTCGCGCCCAGAAACAGCGAGAACTTGATCAGACCTCATTAACATTCCATTTCAATCTCAATAGCAAAATTGAAGTGGAATGCTCTGGCCTCCTGGAATGCTCCCCCAGCTGGAGGTTCCGCAGGCGCGAATCACTACTGGTCCCTAAAAGCGGGCACCTGGTGCCAGGGAAACCATGGGGGAGTACCCTTTCTAGACTTACCTCCAGGGTGCCAAGGGGTTCCGTAAGGAGAGCTGGGGGGAGGGGGAGGGAGGGTTTAGTCTGGGTTGGAGGGGCTCAGATCAGGAATCTTTCCCGGGATGGGGGGGGGGGGGGGGGGTGTCATGTGGCAAGTCTGTTAAATGAAGGTAAAAGTCCTCCCTCTATAACCTCAAAAACCTTTTTGTTTCTTCCAGCATGTCAATTGCAAAGATCTGTAAAAAAATCTTCCTTTTGAGGTGTTGGAAACCTTTTGAAGTGTTTTTTTCACATTCACTTTCATTCTTCTTTAACATTTTCAAGCCTCTGGACTTGCTGAGAACTACATTGCTTACATTTAATTTCACGGTCTATTACAGCAAAAACAGAAAATACTGGACAATCTCAGCAGGTCTGACAGCCTCTGTGGAGAGAAAAGGGAGCTAACGTTTCAGGTCTGGTTGGCTTTTTGTCAAAGAATTTCTTCTCTCTCCACACATACTGTCAGTAAGAATGAATAACAACACCTCCTCCACAATAATCCTCAACACCGGGGCCCCGCAAGGCTGCGTACTTAGCCCCCTACAATGCTCCCTGTACACACACGACTGCGTGGCAAAACCTGGCTCCAACTCCATCTACAAGTTTGCTGACGATATAACCATAGTGGGCCGGATCTCGAATAACGATGAGCCAGAATACAGGAGGGAGATAGAGAACCGAGTGGAGTGGTGTAATGACAACAATCTCTCCCTCAATGCCAGCAAAACTAAAGAGCTGGTCATTGACTTCAGGAAGCAAAGTACTGTACACACCCCTGCCAACATCAACGGGGCCGAGGTGGAGATGGTTAGCAGTTTCAAATTCCTAGGGGTGCACATCTCCAAAAATCTGTCCTGGTCCACCCACGCCGCGCTATCACCAAGGAAGCACAACAGCGCCTATACTTCCTCAGGAAACTAAGGAAATTCGGCAGGTCCACATTAACCCTTACCAACTTTTACAGATGCACCATAGAAAGCATCCTATCGGGCTGCATCACAGCCTGGTATGGCAACTGCTCAGCCCAGGACCGTAAGAAACTTCAGAGAGTCGTGAACACCGCCCAGTCCATCACACGAACCTGCCTCCCATCCATTGACTCCATCTACACCTCCCGCTGCCTGGGGAAAGCGGGCAACATAATCAAAGAACCCTCCCACCCGGCTTACTCACTTTTCCAACTTCTTCCATCGGGCAGGAGATACAGAAGTCTGAGAACACGCACAAACCGACTCAAAAACAGCTTCTTCCCCGATGTTACCACACTCCTAAACGACCCTCTTATGGACTGACCACTATTAACACTACACCCTGTATGCTTCATCCGATGCCAGTGCTTATGTAGTTACATTGTAAATCTTGTGTTGCCCTATTATGTATTTTCTTTTATTCCCTTTTCTTCCCATGTACTTAATGACCTGCTGAGCTGCTCACAGAAAAATACTTTTCACTGTACCTCGGTACACGTGACAATAAACAAATCCAATCCAATCCAATCCAAGACCTGCTGAGATTGTCCAGTATTTTCTGTTTTTGTTTCAGATTCCAGCAACTGTGGTAATTTGCTTTTATCATCATCTACTACCTTTTACAAGCCTCTTGATTGACAGGTCCAGGCTTTTTCAAAGGAGGATAAGCTTTGTTTTTATAACTCTTCACAATGCATTAACTCTAAAGTACTTCGTGTTTTGAGCAGGTGTTGTTTCTAACAACAGTTTTTTTTAAGGAGGCTGTTTCTTTGTTCTGAAGTCCTTCCTAGGAAGACCAGGTGCTCTGTCTGAGTGTTTCCCCAGGCACCCTGGCAAGGCCAAACTGGCAGTGCCAAGTGCTGGGAGAAGAGCCAATTGGGGGGTCCTTGCTAGTGATTGGGGGTCCTTGCCAGTGATTGGGAGGAGGCTTGCCAGTGATTTGGGGAGAGGGTGGGGAGGGCTGTTGTGTTATTCTGAGATCGACGCTCTCACCCCTGGTTCCAAAAGATTTTCTAAGTATGGATTGCAAACTGGATCGTGCTGATCCACTCGGCAGGAATCACACCTCATTCTCACTAGACACCATTTAGAAGGTTTCTGGGAGAATTGCACCCCTAATCTTAATGAGATTAGGAGCTATAGAGGAGCAAATGGATTTAGGGATCCATGCTAAAAATTACTAAAAAGCTAGTGCAGTGTTATAAAAGCAATCAAAAAGTACTAATGGAATGGTGGTCTTTATAGCCGTTTGGTAGTACAGAACTTCAGTATTGCTGAAAAAATGCATTTTGTCAAAACTTTATGCCTTGCACTCATCAGGACAATTGCAAGAACACCGATGTCAGGAGAAACTAGCCGAGATTCTCCGAAATCCCGGCCAAGTGTTGACGCCGGCGTCAATGGGCCACCTGGCCCAGCGATTCATCAGCCCTCAGGGTGCCAGCATGGTGCCGGAGTGCTGCACGCAGTGCCGGCGCCAATATGCGGCCCTGCACTGCGCGGACCCATGCCGGCACATGCGCGCGATGGACGTCTCCCCGCCAGCGCATGCGCATGGTGGCCGCCTCTCCGCCGGCGCCGCACAACATTGCAGAGCCCTACAGCTGGCCCGCGCGGAAGGAGGTAGGCCCCCTCAGATTGTGGGTGTCCGCCGATCGGTTGCCCCCGATCGCAGGCTTAGATGTCTGATCCCTGTGCTCCCCGACCAGGACGGCCACCGCGGTCGCGCATCCAAGCTCCTGCTGGGTGGTAGCAGGTTGGAACCACGGCGGCGGGACCCGGTGGGAATTCAGCTGGTCGACCACGGAGAATCGTCGCGGGGCCCTCTTTCAGCGGCCCCGGAACGGTATCGCGTCGACCACATGGATACCTGGCGTTGGAGGGGTGTGGCGGGAATTTTCCGTGTCACCGGCGATTCTCTGACCCGGCGCAGGCTCGGAGAATCCCGGCCACAACTTTATGCCATATGAGATGAGGGTACTGATTGGTTGTCAAGTGGTCTGTGTTTTGTTGTGGCATTGCCATGGAGCATGCATCAGTTAATGTTTACTGACAGTTAATTGCCAGGCATTGTTTCAAAATTTAAACCAGGCAGCTTGACTCTGATTGGTCAAGGCATTGCCGTAAGGAATGAAGCAGCGAATGGCTCTCACTTATTTCTTCTCATACAGTAGGAAGTTGTTGTTTCCCCTGACATTGGTAGTCTTGCAATTGTTCTGATGAGTGCAAGATGAAAAGCTTCAGCAAAATGTACTTTTTCAGCAATAGGGCAGGATTTTCCAGCTGTTCCTCCTGACGGGATCTGATGACAAGGGGTGCAAACAACAGGAAATCCCCTTGAGTGGCGGGACTGGAAGATCCCATCGCTGGCCAATGGTGATCCGCCACATGTGCCGCAAAACCCACCATGCTCGGGTTGGGGGGGGGGGGGATGGAAATTATCGTCCATAGTCTTTATCTGAAGGGAGTAAGTTGGTTGAAATACAAAAGTGAGAAAATAATTCTGCATTAGTACAGAGTTGTAGTTAAACTTTATCTGCAAATTTCAGGGGTCAAACCTCAGGAAAGATATACTGGCCTTGGAAGGTTCACTAGGATATCACTAAAGCTTAAAGGGATTCACCAAAATAATATCGGACCTTACAGGGCTATGTTATCAGGACAGGTGGTATAAAGTTTGCTTGTGTTCACTTGAGCTTAGAGGGTTGATTAACTCAGTTGGCTAGAGTATGATTCAGAATGACACCAATGAAATCAATTCCTGTACTGGGGTTCATGGAGGCCTGCCTCCTTTCCTTACCCCATACCTGATGCGGATGGTGCCCATTAAGGTTTATAAACCACTCTCTTTTTTTTTTTTTTTTAAATAATTTTTATTGAATTTTTCAAAATACAAACATTTTAACCCCCCCTACATTTACATTTAAATTATAACAAAACAAAGTCAAACCCCCCTACTTAACAAGAAAAAGAAAAAGAATCCCCCCCCCCCCTACCCGCGCATCCCCCCCCCCCCCCCCCCCCCCCCCCCCCCCCGCCGGCGAACCGACAGTCAGACCAACTTATCATTTCTAGCAGCGTCCTCGGGCAGGCCTTGCCCGTGCCACCGCCGCTACCGTACTTCCTTCGTCGTTTTCCCCCCTCCCCCCCCCCCCCTCCCCCCCTCCCGCCCTCCCCTCCCCTCCCGGGTTGCTGCTGTCATGGCCTCAGTTTCTATCTCTGATCCAAGAGGTCTAGGAAGGGTTGCCATCGCCTGGAAAACCCCTGCACCGACCCTCTCAGGGCGAATTTGATCCTTTCCAATTGGATGAAGTTTGCCATGTCGTTTAACCAGGTGTTAACACTCGGAGGCCTTTCGTCCCTCCACTGAATCAGGATCCTCCTCCGAGCCACCAAGGACGCAAAGGCTAATATTCCAGCCTCCCTCGCCTCCTGTACCCCCGGTTCCACCCCAACCCCGAAGATCGCAAGTCCCCATCCTGGCTTGACCCTGGACCCCACCACTCTCGACACCGTCCCTGCCACCCCCTTCCAGAACTCCTCCAGTGCCGGACATGCCCAAAACATATGTGCATGATTCGCAGGGCTTCCCGAACATCTAATACACCTGTCTTCACCCCCGAAAAACCGACTCATCCTTGTCCCCGTCATGTGGGCTCTATGCAGTACCTTAAATTGAATGAGACTTAGTCGCGCACATGACGACGACGAGTTAACCCTCTCCAGGGCGTCTGCCCATGTCCCGTCCTCTATCTGTTCCCCCAGCTCTAACTCCCACTTATCTTTCAGCTCCTCTACTGGTACCTCCTCCACCTCCTGCATAATCTTATAGATGTCCGAGATCTTCCCCTCCCCGACCCAGACCCCTGATAGCACCCTATCACTCACCCCCCTGTCGGGGAGCGCGGGGAACCCCGCTACCTGTCGTCTGGCAAATGCCTTCACTTGGAGGTACCTGAACGTGTTCCCCGGGGGGAGCCCAAATTTCTCCTCCAGCTCTCCCAGGCTCGCAAACCTCCCCTCTATAAACAAGTCCCTCAGTTGTCTAATACCCGCCCTCTGCCAGCTCTGGAATCCCCCTCCTGTGTTTCCCGGCGCAAATCTGTGGTTCCCTCTTAGTGGTGCCCCTATCAGACCTCCCACTTCCCCCCTGTGTCGCCTCCACTGCCCCCAGATCTTGAGGGTGGCCGCCACCACCGGGCTCGTGGTATACCTCGTGGGAGGGAGCGGCCATGGTGCCGTTACCAGTGCCCCTAAGCTTATGTTGCCGCAGGACGCCCTCTCCATGCGCTTCCAGGCTGCCCCCTCCCCTTCCATCATCCACTTTCGTACCATCGATGTATTTGCCGCCCAGTAATATCCGGAAAGGTTGGGTAACGCCAGCCCTCCACTATCCCTACTCCGCTCCAAAAAGACCCTTCTAACTCTCGGGGTGCCATGTGCCCACACATACCCCATGATACTACTCGTACCTTCTTGAAAAAGGCCCTGGGGAGGAAGATGGGCAGACACTGGAACAAAAACAAGAACCTCGGGAGGACCGTCATTTTAACTGACTGCACCCTCCCTGCTAGCGACAGCGGCACCATGTCCCACCTCTTAAACTCCTCCTCCATCTGCTCCACCAGTCTGGAAAAGTTCAACTTGTGTAGGGTCCCCCAGTTCTTTGCCACCTGCACCCCCAAATACCTAAAACTTTTAACTGCTCTTTTGAAGGGGAGCCTCCCAATTCCCTCCCCTTGGTCTCCCGGGTGTATTACAAAGACCTCACTTTTCCCCAGATTTAATTTATATCCCGAAAAGTCCCCGAACTCCGCTAGTATCCCCATTACCTCCGGCATTCCCCCCTCCGGGTCTGCCACATACAACAACAAATCATCCGCATAGAGCGAGACCCGATGTTCCTCCCCTCCCCTTGTCAGTCCTCTCCACCCCCCTGAACCCCTCAGTGCCATCGCCAACGGCTCAATCGCTAATGCAAAGAGTAAGGGAGATAGGGGACATCCCTGCCTAGTACCTCGATGGAGCCCAAAATATTCTGACCTCCTCCCGTTTGTTACCACACTTGCCATCGGAGCTGAATAGAGCAGTTTTACCCACTTGATAAATCCCTCCCCAAACCCAAACCTTTCCAACGTCTCCCACAAGTATTCCCACTCCACCCTGTCAAATGCCTTCTCCGCGTCCAGCGCTACCACTATCTCCGCCTCCCCTTCCACTGCTGGCATCATAATCACATTTAACAATCTCCGAACATTTGTGTTAAGTTGGCGTCCCTTCACGAACCCCGTCTGGTCTTCATGGACTACCCCTGGCACACAGTCCTCTATCCTGGTTGCCAGGACCTTTGCTAACAGCTTGGCATCTACATTTAAGAGGGAGATAGGCCTGTAGGACCCGCACTGGACCGGGTCCTTGTCCCGCTTCAAAATCAAGGAGATCAGGGCCTGCGACATTGTTGGAGGCAGAACCCCCCCCTCGCGCGCCTCATTGAAGGCTCGCACCAGCACTGGACCCACCAAGTCCACAAATTTCCTGTAAAACTCCACCGGGAACCCATCCGGCCCCGGCGCCTTCCCCGCCTGCATCTGGCCTATCCCTTTAATTAGCTCCTGCAGCTCTATCGGCGCCCCCAACCCTTCCACCAGCTCCTCCTGTACCTTTGGGAACCCCAATTTGTCGAGAAAGTTCTTCATTCCCCCTCTCCTCTTCGGCGGTTCAGACCTATACAATTCCCTATAGAAGTCCCTAAAGACCCTATTCACCTCTTGCCCCTTCTGCACTACATCCCCACCCCTCTCTCTCACTCCCCCAATCTCTCTGGCTGCATCTCGCTTACGAAGCTGGTGTGCCAGCATCCTGCTCGCCTTTTCCCCGTACTCATACGCCGCACCCTGCGCCCTTCTCCACTGCATTTCCGCCTTCCTAGTGGTCAGTAGGTCGAACCTGGCCTGCAAGCTACGCCGCTCCCTTAATAGCCCCTCCTCTGGCGCCGCCGCATATTTCCTATCTACTTCTAGGAGCTCCCCCACCAGCCTCTCCCTTTCCTGCCTCTCCTTCCTCTCTCTGTGTGCCCTTATGGAGATCAGCTCTCCTCTAATCACTGCTTTCAAGGCCTCCCAGACCGTCCCCACCTGCACCTCACCTGTGTCATTCGTACCCAGATAGTTCTCAATGCCCGTTCTCACCCTTCTGCACACCTCTTCGTCCGCCAACAGCCCTACATCCAGGCGCCACAACGGGCGTTGGTCCCGCGCCTCCCCCATGTCCACGTCCACCCAATGTGGTGCATGGTCCGATATCGCAATGGCCGAGTACTCCGTGTCCTGCACTCTCGGTATCAGCCCCCTGTTCAATACGAAAAAATCGATCCTAGAGTACACTCTGTGGACGTGGGAGAAAAAAGAATACTCCCTCGCCCTAGGCCTACCAAATCTCCATGGGTCTACCCCTCCCATCTGCTCCATGAACCCCCTTAACACCTCTGCCGCTGCCGGCCTCCTATTCGTCCTGGAACTCGATCTATCCAGCCCAGGGTCTAACACCGTATTAAAGTCCCCTCCCATGATCAGGCCCCCTGCCTCCAGTCCCGGGATGAGGCCCAGCAGGCGCCTCATAAAACCCGCGTCGTCCCAGTTCGGGGCATACACATTTACCAGTACCACACTCTCTCCCTGCAGCCTACCCCTCACCATCACGTACCTGCCCTCCTTGTCTGCCACCACCTCTGCCGCCACAAACGACACTCTCTTTCCCACCAAAATCGCCACCCCCCGGTTCTTGATATCCAAGCCTGAGTGGAACACCTGTCCCACCCACCCCCTTCTCAGGCGGACCTGATCTGCTACCCTCAAATGAGTCTCCTGCAGCATTGCTACATCAGCCTTCAGTCCCTTCAGGTGTGAGAAGACCCTTGATCTTTTGACCGGCCCATTCAGCCCCCTTACGTTCCACGTGATCAATCGGGTCGCAGAGCGACCCGTCCCTACTCCCTGTCGATTAGCCATGTCTTGTCCCTTGCTCGCCCCGGGTCATCCCTTCTTTTCTGACCCGCTTCCCATAGCGATGGCCCCCCCCCCCCCCCCCCACCCCCCCCCCGGCTCTCCCCTTCTCGTCCCTGGTCTTTCTAGCAGCAACCCGGTGTCCCCCCCCAGTCCCCCCCCCCTTCCCCCCCCCCCCCCCCCCTGGCTAGGACCCCTCCTAGCCGCGATGTACCCCACATCGTACTCCCGAGAGTCAGCTGGTCTCCGCTGACCCGGCTGCTCCTGCCACATTCCGTCTCCTCCCGGTTCACCCCATCTGCGCCCGTGAAAGATCCCCTTAAAACCCCCGAGAAAGACCCGCATACTCAACCCGCTCCCCCCCGTCCCGTCTCCCCAACTTAACGATATAAATACAAATACCCAATGGCAACTAAATACATAAATACTTAACTACATACTTAAATAACAAAATAATTAACTAACTATCAACTAACCGCGTGCCCAACCATCACCCTCCATCAAACAGTATAAATAACCGCAGATAACCATAACCCGAAAAGAAAAAAAAGAACCAAAAAACCCCCCCAAGCACCCAAAGAAAAAGGGTAAGAGGGGTAAATAACTAAGGGAAATTGGAAACGGGAAAAAACACCCCATAAGAAGCCAACGACCCACAATAGAGATTTCAACAGTACAAATATACAGAAACACCCAACAACTCGAAACCTTCAAAATATTCAGAAAAGTCAACCGTTCGAGAAAAAACACCCCAAACACTCCACGAAACTGTTACCCAGTTCCGACCTGGCCTGAAAAAGAAAAGGGCCACTTGCACAATCAAGAGTCCCCCGGCGGCTACGACCGCCGGTGCTCCCAGGTTTTAGTTCGTGTCCAACTTTTCCTCTTGTACAAAGGTCCAGGCCTCCTCTGGGGACTCGAAATAATGATGTTGGTCCTTGTAGGTGACCCACAAGCGCGCCGGTTGCAACATTCCAAATTTGATCTTTTTCGCGTGTAGCACCGCCTTTGTCCGGTTGTACCGGGCCCGCCGCTTTGCCACCTCCGCACTCCAGTCCTGGTACACCCTTACCGTCGAGTTCTGCCACTTGCTGCTTTTCTCCCTTTTAGCCCACCTCAGGACTTTCTCTCGATCACTTAGCCGCTGGAACCGCACCAGCACCGCCCTCGGGGGCTCGTTTGCCCTAGGCCTCCTGGCCATGACCCGGTATGCCTCTTCCAATTCCAGGGGCGCCGGACCGGCCCCTTCCCCCATCAGGGAGCTCAACATCTCCGCCACATATCCCGGGAGATCCGACCCCTCCAGGCCTTCTTCCAGGCCCAGGATCCTCAAATTTTTCCTCCTCATCCGAGTGTCCAGCTCCTCGAAGCGGCTCTGCCACTTCATGTGGAGTGCCTCGTGCACCTCCACCTTTGCCCCGATGACTGTGGCCTCCTCCTCCCTCGCGGCCATCTCCTGCTGCAGATCTTTAATCGACGCCTCTTGGATCGCCTGGGCTCCCACCAACCTGGTGGCCGTCGCGTTCATGGACTCTAAGAGTTCCACTTTCATCTCCGTGAAAAAACGGAGGAGAGCGGCCTGCTGCTCCTCCGCCCATTTCTTCCACTCCTCCGGTGCACCGCCGGCCGCCATTTTGATTTTCTTCCCCCGCTTTTTTTGGGGAGCTGCTGCAGTTTTTCTTGCCGCTCCACTCCGGGTACCGACCATAAAATCGGTCTAGTTCTCCTCAGGGGACCTTCCCCCACCGGGATTCGTTTTTTCAGCGCCGTTGGGGCCCTCCAATTGGCCCAAAAACACCTTTGTTGCAGGAGCTTCCAAATGTGCGGCTTAGCTAGTCATAGCCGCAACCGGAAGTCATAAACCACTCTCTAACAGAAAAAGATGCTCATGGTCCCTCATGTATTATGGCTAATTACACAGTCACCCACAGGGTTGCTGAGTGATCTAATTGAGTTGTTTAGAATGTTAAAAGGATTTGATAGGCTAGATACAGAGAAACAACTTCCTTTGGTGCAGTTTCCAGAACGAGATGACATCATTTTAATATTGGAGCTAGGTTATTGATGTGAAATTGGAAAACATTTTTGACAAAATTCCAGTTCAGTCAACCAGAAATTGAGGTGGTGAACTGTCACTTCTACAATTTTCTGGTGGCATTTACCTCAGGGATAGTAAATTTGACAGTTTCAATATGGACATTAGCTCAAAATGACATACTGTCATCCTTCAATCCACTTGCCAGTGTTCCTGCCGGATTATTGTAGATTCATCGACCAAGTTATGTAATAAGGATGTCCATGGTTATAGGGAATCTGCCGTTGTTCGAACCCAGTCTGCAAGGATGTGCACATTTTTAAAACTGTATTTTTTCCTGTTCTTACTTAGCTATTAAGGTAATTTAGTGATAACTGTTCTATTTTGTCTCAACCACAGTAAATTACTTATGCTTGAATTTAGAAAAAGAGTGATAATCAGAAGGTTACAGGAGTGGCCAGACTGCACCAGAACTGCTCTGTGCTTACCCTCTAGTACTCTTACATACAGTTACAGAGTGATGCATGCATATTTCACCATGTCAGAAGCAGTGTTTTCACAGCTGTCGACTGGGTCTTTAGTTGAGCTATGCCACATATTGCGAAGTGACCCGCAGCTAAACCCTTCCACAGGCACGTCATTGCCAGTGATTGTCAAAGTCACATTAACTTCAATGTCTTTAGTTCATTCCACAGGCGACATCGGACCAGACAAATTGCATTGTTTCCTCAAGCAAGTCTTTCATATATGGAGTTTTACAGAGGGTAAGGGTTTCCAATGGTTCAGGGAATTATAGAATGTGTCCATGTGAGAGAGTAGTGTCCTCGCTACTGCTCCATCACTCAGTGCTTCTGCGTGAATCACAAAGATTTTAATTCTCAATGCTCAGCTCATTTGCGACCATTATCGCATGGTTATGAAAGTCAGTGTTCATTTTCCAGATGTCCTTTGCTTTAAGGTTGATCATCATGCCACAAACACTTGACCCACAAAGGGGACTAACGACTAAGGATATCCTCTTCATCCATGGCTCATGATACGTAGCAAAATCCAAAGGCACTAACTGAAACAGGTTCAGTGAGATGTGTGCTTCCACCAGGGAAAAGAAGAGCACACACCGGGCACCGGAGGTGCTTGAGGATGCCTGGAGCATCCTGCAGTGGACTAGTTAAGATGTAAGCATCATGGTAATTATTGCATCCTGCACAGCCATGGCAATCAAAGCAAGGGGAGGGAAAGAGAAATCTAGGCTGGGTATTGAGATAATGTTAGGCACTTCTGCCACAATTTCCCTCATGTTTTGTGACTACACTACCCCACCTTGGGCAGACTCAAGGTGGAAAAGACAACCGTTATTGCCTTCTATAGATCCGCAGCAAAGCTATCTTTTATAAGGAGCAGTGAAGAATCCACACCAAGTTGCAGAGAAAAACAAGACTTACTTAATTTAACACATCAACTTTTATGCACTGCTGCAGTAGTTCCCTACTGGGTCTTCTCTAATCGCTGCCTGACTGGCTGACTCTATTTATACAAAGACACATGAATCTTGTTAAGGGTCCCCCACCCCCTTATCGGGGGAGCTGGTATTCTGCAAGCTCCACGGAGTAGTGAATCATCCCCATGCAGGACATAACACTATCTAAAAGTACAAATTTAAAGAAATATCTGTTAGAATTGATTTTACAGCAAACAATAAGCTATAAACATCATTAATTTGTTACAGTATTTTTAAATAGCATGGAGTGTAACTGCAGAGAGCTCTGTTTCACAATAAAGCACAAAATGGTATGGGTCCAATATTGGATCAACTGGGGAATAATTAACTTTTGGCAAACTAGTTGCTCACTGACAGCGTCAAATAGCACGAATAGTCTCTGCTTGAAAATATTCATAGAATGCCTACAGTGTAGACGGAGGCCTTTCATGCCATCAAGTCCTCATCGACCCTTCAAATGACCACTCCCCCCATGCCCCACCTAACCCTGCAATCCCATAACCTAACCTGCATATCCCTGGACACTGAGGGGCAATTAATCATGGCCAATCCACCTCTCCGTACATGTTTGAACTGTGGGAGGAAACGAGCACCCGGAGGAAACCCACACAGTCGCGGGAGAACATACAAATTCCACACATACAGACACCCGAGGCTGGAATCCCTGGCGCGGTGAGGCAGCAGTGCTAACCACTGTGCTACCGTGCCGCCTTTTCCATTCATGCCCACATTATCAGTGTGATTGTAGAATTGTGTACAAGATAATTGTCATCAAGCCAAGTGTCTTCATTTGTAATGAGGGAGGTGTGATTAGTCCCCACATCATTGATTTTGTGGCACTCTTTTCAAAACCATTCCAGGGCTGACACCTTGGAGACATAAACCTGTGGGCACAAACCACACTCTAGTTCAGTTGCCATCAAGCCAGTCAATGGTGGGGCAAGGCTATCTAACCTCTTGAGTCAGGCACCTGGCTTCTCTAGCACACAAAACTGTGAAATGGCTATGAAGTGGCATTTTCAAGGTCTCTAAATGTTTGTGGACTTGTGAAAGAAAATCTAATTGAGCCTGGGTTTATCACGCATCACAATTATGTTATTGTGTAAAATACATGATCCACATCTAACCAGGAAGTCAAAATACTTTGTTTTGCCATCATGATTTAAAAGGTGGGAGGGAACTCTTGTCTCCTTCAGGCATTTCACAAAGAGGTTCAAAGTTCAATTCCTGACAGCAAAGAACAGGCTGTATTACTAAAGTCATTTGTGTTGGAAACTGGTTCATACTGTACCAGGCACTGTAACTCAACCTGCTGAAATTGAAGGGGATATACAGGATGCAGGACTTTTCCTTAGAATTACCACCTGTTTTCCAGTGGATGCCAAATGGAATAATAGGGAGGGGTTGGGGTAACGAACACCACCTCATTAATATCAGAAGATCCTGGCGTAAAAGACGGTCTGCTCGACGATAATTAAAACGGAAAATGCTGGTCTGGCACGTCATCAGCCTGAAAAGTTAACTGTGTTTCTCTGCACAAGGATGCTGAGCATGTCCAACAATTTCTGTTTTTATGAAATCAAATGAAATGAAAAATGAAATGAAAATGTTGCAGAATCTGCAGTATTTTGCTTTTGCATTCATCCTCTTTCAGGTCCACCTGGAGTTACACCAGATTGTATTTAAATCAAGTCAAATGGGCATGGCTGACCTTTCTCACCATTTTCCTTATCTTTCATCCCCAAATTGGACCCAAATTATTACGCGTACTCTCTACTCGGTCCCCTTTCTTTCCAGTTGCAAAAAAAGCTATCAGAATTACCAAAACCATGTCAAATACTCACTGCACATCAAAGGGTGATCCCAAGAGGAAACTTAATTGGGCCAATGGCATAAACAAATGGGCGTGTGGCATTTCCAACTGTCAACGGAAGGACAATCAAATTCATGTTCCCCAGGAAATAGCATCTGGCAAAACTTTATTTGTTTGATTGCAAACATATCGTGCAATGATATAATTTGACAAGCATGGTGTCATGGTGATGAAGTGATGCATAACTCTTCCAGCTCCTTTTGTTGCCGAAACAAAAAATGGTTTGTAGAACACCTCTTCATGGACTATGTGTCCTTTTGGTGGCTTTATTTTCTCCATATTCATAAAATTACTTGATTGGCCCATCATTCTTCCCCTCCGTCAGTGAGGATGTGAGGGAATAGAAGTCCCGAGCAAAACTTACATTTTGGTCGGTTACTTAGGAGATACACAAGAGGTAGCCTAAATGGCTTTGCCACCCTTACAAGAGAAAGCAATAGCCTCTGCTCAGTGTTTTTTGAAGGCAGAGATTGCGATCGGGAGTAACAAGCATGAAAACCATTCCATAAGGTAGCAAACTGGGGTTCCAAAATGGGTCTAAAGGGGAATAAAGACTACACGAGAAAATAGTAGAGAATGAGCTTGGTTAACTAGAGATAAGAAAGTAATAGTGAAGCTCTAAGCTGGAAAAGCACTGAGCTCTGATAGCATGCATCCTTGATTGCTCTAAAAAAAACCCAGACATAACATAATGGAGGTTCTGACCACAATCTTGCAAAAACACTTAAATTTGAAATATATACCAGGAAACTCTTTGTAACAGCCCTGTTCAAAAATGGAAGAAACCAGATAACTGCAGAGCGGTTAGTCTAATATCAGTAATGGATGAACTTCTAGAGGGCATAAAATGAGATAAAATAAATTCATATCTAGATATAAATGGACTAATTAGATAGCCAGAACAGAGTTGAAAAAGGCAAGCCGTATCTGACAAATTGAATAGAGTGCTTTCAGGAAATAATCGAAGTATTGATTCCATAGATGTTGTGTATCTGGATTTTCAAGAGACATTGTTGATAAAATTAAGATGCACTATGTAAATGAAAATGTGCCAGCATGGGCAGGAAGTTGATTAAAGGCTAGAAAACAGAGGCTCATTGGTAATGGATATTTTTCAGACCTAAAGGAATATAAATAGTGATATTTCTCAGAGACCGTTGCTCTTTTCAGGATACAAAAAAATGTTCTGAACTTCAGCATAGAGGACACAATAACGATGTTTGTGTACAGCACAATAGTGCATAGCATGGTTAACTGCAAAACGGATTCTAGTTGATACATAACAGATCAAAGTTAATGCAAAGAAATATGCAATAATACATTTTTAAAAGGCATACCATATAGCAGAGCTTTAAATGAGGCAGAGAAGCAAAGAAGCATTAGTGTTCAGATGGTTAAAAGCAGGAGAACAGGTTGATAAAGCTGTTTTTAAAAAATCTGGGATTCTAAGTTTTAGAAATAGGGACAAAGAAAAGAAGCCTTTGGGTATGCTACAGTTAGAATATTGTATAATATATTAGAAAAACAGAAAATGCTGGGACGACTCAGCCGATCTGGCAGCATTTGTAGCGAGAGAAATAGTTTTTTTTTAGAAATTTAGAGTACCCAATTCATTTTTTCCAATTAAGGGGTAATTTAGCATGGCCAATCCACCTGACCTGCACATCTTCTTTCGGTTGTGGGGGCGAAACCCACGCAAACACGGGGAGAATGTGCAAACTCCACACGGACAGTGACCCAGAGCCGGGATCGAACCTGGGACCTCGGCACAGTGAGGCAGCAGGGCTAACCCACTGCACCACCGTGCTGCCCGAAACAGAGTTAACGTTTCGAGTCCCTATGACTCTTCTTCACACTCTGTTTCTCTCTCCACATTTGCTGCCAGACCTGCTGAGTCTTTCCAGCATTTTCTGTTTTTATTTCAGATTTCCAGCATCTGCAGTATTTTGCTTTCATGTTAGAAGATTGTACCCAGTGGAAGGTTTCCCCCACCAATTCCCATTGACTCCAGTTTAGCCAGGGCCACTTGCTGCTTTATTCAATCAAATGCTGCTTTGATATCAAGGGCAGTCACTCTCACCTCACCTTTTTGAGTTCAGCTCTCATGTCCATGTTTGGACCAACGTTGTAATGAAGTCAGGAGCTGTGGACCTCGTGGAAACCAAACTGAGCATCAGTGAGCAGGTTATTGCTGAGTAAGTGCTACTTGGTAGCACTGTCACACAGTCCATTATTTTGCTGATGATCAAGAGTAGATTGATGGAACGGTAATTGGCCAGGTTGGATTTGTCTTTTTTTGAGGTGAGGACACACCTGGGCAATTTTCCACATTGCCAGTGCTGTAGCTGCACTAGAATAGCTAGACGATGGCAGAGGCTAATTCTGGAGCACAAGTTTTCAGTACAATTGCCGGGGGTCAGGGCAATCTCAATGGAATGGATATTGTCTACAGGATGCTCGGTAAACATTCCAACCTCAACTGGTTGAAATCCAAGAAGAAAATGACACTAGCATTGTTTGTGGAACTTCAGTATGCGGATGACTTTGCCACCTCCACTCTCAGAGCAGAATCTCCAAGCCATGCTTGACAGCTTCACGGAAGCATACCAAAGCATCTGTCTCGACATCAACCTCAAGTTCTGTGGTAAACCACTGTTGCACGTCTATTAGAGGATGTATGGTAGGACCTGTACGACAGGTACGTTGGTAGCCCCTCAGTATAAATATGTGTGTCCTCCATGCTGCAGCCATTTCGCCAGCTGCTGTGGGAGGCCACACATCTTGGAGCAATATAGCCTCAGTTGTACCCAACTCAAGTCTTTGTGTAATTGATCGTGCATCAAGTTCTTTACCAAGACACTCCAGGGAAAGATCTGGGGTGGGATTCTCCAGCGGCTAATGCTAGAATCAGAAAACGCGATTGGGCAGAGAATCGATTCTGATGCCGAAATCGCGGCGGGCGCTGATTTCATGCCAAATGCCGTGACAGCAGCGCCATTGTGTTCCAGAATGCATGTACAGTAAATATTCCGCCGCCTGTTCAGGGAGGCTGGTACAGGAATTGAACCTGCGCTACTGGCCTGCCTTGGTCTGCTTTAAAAGCCAGCTATTTAGCCCTGTGCTAAACCAGCCCCTGGTATTTAGTCACAGGAATGGAGAATCCAGCCCCTGGTTTCTCCCCCCCCCCCCCCATCAAGATCAACAGAGAAAACCTTTACAAACATGGAATATTTCCCCTATATGGAGAGATACTGACATCGCTGACGTCGATGTGGAGATCCAACATCCTACCCAAATCATGAGTGCCTTCTTCAGGCGCCTAAGTATGAGAGGCTTTGACAACCACGACATCCATGCTGACACCAAGATACTTGTGTAGAAGGCAGTCATCCTCCCAACTCTTCTATACAGCTCAGAAACTTGGATTATGTGCAGACACCACCTCAAATTTCTGAAGAGGTACCATCAATGCTGTCCGAGATGGATTCTCCCCATCAGCAGGGAGGACAGGCGTACTAACATTAGCGTCCTTGGAGCCGAGACTACCAGCATCAAGGCCATGATCATCCAAAACCAACTCTGCTGGGCCAGACATGTGCTTAGGATGCCAGAGTCCCAACTCCCAGCTCAAAGAATGCTCCCAAACAAGAGGAGGATAAAGGAAGCACTTCAAAGACACCCTGAAGGCTTACCTCAAGAAATGCAGCATAGACATTAACACCTGGGAGACCTTGCTCAGAGGAGACCTACTTGGAGGAACCTCCTGATCGAAGGGACACAATTCTTCAACGACACCCAATGGCAAGAGGAGGCCCGGAAAAGAAGTCTGAGAAAAGTATACCAGCGATCTAGAGTCCAAGGACCCATCGGACCACCTGGAAACACCTGCCAAGTCTGCGGTCAAAGATGCAGCTCTAGAATCGGGCTCATCAGTCACGCAAGGACACATAGAACCCAAGACCAGTAACGCAGAGTTTCTTAGGTGAACAATCATACTTGTTAGCGAGTGATCTCTGAAGAAGAAGAATAAGAGGGCCCATAGCCTTTGCAATGTCTTTAGCCATTTCTTATTATCACATGGACTGGATTGTATTGGCTGAAGGCTGGCACCTGTGAAGCTGGGGAACTCAGGAAGAAACCAGGGTAGATCATTCGCTCAGCACGTCTGGCTGAAGATATTTGCTCTATCATTCTATCACTGAGAATGGGGATATTTGTGGAACGTCTTCCTCCAGTGAGTTGTTTAAATGTCCATCACTATTCATAGCCGGATTTGGCAGGCCTGCTGAGCTTAGATCTGATCTATTGGTAATGGAATCACTTAATTCTATCTACCGCGTGCTGCTTCTGTTGTTTGGCACACAAGTAGTTCTGTGTTATAGCTTCACCTGGAGCTTCATTGAGCCAGGGCTCATTCCTGGTTTGATGTTATGGTAGAGTGGGGTATATGCTGGACTGTGAGCTTACAGAGTGGTTGAGTACAATTCTGCTGCTGCTGATGGTCCACAGGGCCTCGTGGAAACCTAGTTTTCAGTTGCCAGATCAGTTCGCTATCTATTCCATTTAACAAGGTGGTAATATCACACAACATGATGAAGGGTATCCTCATGGTGAAGACCTTGTCCCTACAAGGACTGTGCGATGTTTACTCCTACCGACACTGACATGGACAGATGCATCTGCAACATGTAGTTTGGTGAGATGAGGCCATGTAGGTTTTTCCCTCATGTTGGTCCCCTCACCACCTGCCACAGACCCAGCCCAGCAGCCGTATTCTATAGGACTTGTCAAACGTGGTCAGTAATGAACCTTGGCAAACACTGGCAAGTTGGAGGGAAGTCACATGACCATCTAACCCTGACCATCCAACCAGCAGAGGGCAGCAGAGCAGAGCTACTGATCAGCTGTTCTGGGGAAATTTGCATACGTGCAGTGCGGTCAGCCTAAGTTGAAGGTGAACCTGCGAAGAAGACCCAAGGAGTTTGAGTAAAGGCAAGCAACCAGCAGAGGGCAGCAGAGCAGAGCTACTGATCAGCTGTTCTGGGGAAATTTGCATACGTGCAGTGCGGTCAGCCTAAGTTGAAGGTGGTTTGTGGAGGGGCTGTTGGCAAGTGACAGTTAAACCCGAAACACTTTGTGAGTGTTTCCCACCCTACCTCCTCCTCTAACCAACCCCCCCACCCTACCTCCTCCTCTAACCAACCCCCCCACCCCACGGTGGTTGGGAAGCGGGAGCAGGGGCCTGTCGTGAAGGTGAGTGAGTGCCTTTAAATTTGCTTACCTTTCAGCGGAATCAGGGTTTGAGGTAATATCAGGTAAGCTCTTCCTTTCTTTTTCTTTTTCTTGTTTTTTTTTTAATCTAGAGGGGATGTCAGGGAAGGCAGTACAATGCTCCTCCTGCAGAATGTTTGAGGTGAGGGACGCCGTCAGTGTCCCTGCTGATTTCATCTGTGGGAAGTGCACCCAACTCCAGCTCCTCAAAAACCGTGTTAGGGACCTGGAGCTTGAGCTGGATGAACTTCGGATCATTCGGGAAGCAGAGGGGGTCATAGATAGGAGCTTCAGGGAAGTAGTTACACCAAAGACTGGAGATAGATGGGTAACTGTAAGAGGGACTGGGAAGAAGCAGTCAGTGCAGGGACCCCCTGCGGTCGTTCCCCTGAGTAACAAGTATACCGTTTTGGATACTTGTGGGGGGGACGACTTACCAGGGGTAAGCCATGGGGTACGGGCCTCTGGCACGGAGTCTGTCCCTGTTGCTCAGAAGGGAAGGGGGGAAAGGAGTAGAACATTAGTAATTGGGGACTCAATAGTCAGGGGCACAGATAGGAGATTTTGTGGGAGCGAGAGAGACTCACGTTTGGTATGTTGCCTCCCAGGTGCAAGGGTACGTGATGTCTCGGATCGTGTTTTCCGGGTCCTTAAGGGGGAGGGGGAGCAGCCCCAAGTCGTAGTCCACATTGGCACTAACGACATAGGTAGGAAAGGGGACAAGGATGTCAGGCAGGCCTTTAGGGAGCTAGGATGGAAGCTCAGAGCGAGAACAAACAGAGTTGTTATCTCTGGGTTGTTGCCCGTGCCACGTGATAGTGAGATGAGGAATAGGGAGAGAGAGCAATTAAACACGTGGCTACAGGGATGGTGCAGGCGGGAGGGATTCAGATTTCTGGATAACTGGGGCTCTTTCTGGGGAAGGTGGGACCTCTATAGACAGGATGGTCTACATCTGAACCTGAGGGGCACCAATATCCTGGGGGGGAGATTTGTTAGTACTCTTTGGGGGGGTTTAAACTAATTCAGCAGGGGCATGGGAACCTGGATTGTAGTTTTGGGGTGCGAGAGATTGAGAGTAGAGAGGTCAGGAGCACAGTTTTGACTTCGCAGGAGGGCGGCAGTGTTCAGGTCTGTGGTTTGAAGTGTGTCTATTTCAATGCCAGGAGTATACGAAATAAGGTAGGGGAACTGGCAGCATGGGTTGGTACCTGGGACTTCGATGTTGTGGCCATTTCAGAGACATGGATAGAGCAGGGACAGGAATGGTTGTTGCAGGTTCCGGGGTTTAGGTGCTTTAGTAAGGTCAGAGAAGGGGGCAAAAGAGGGGGAGGTGTGGCGCTGCTAGTCAAGAACAGTATTACGGTGGTAGAAAGGATGCAAGATGGGGACTCTTCTTCCGAGGTAGTATGGGCTGAGGTTAGAAACAGGAAAGGAGAGGTCACCCTGTTGGGAGTTTTCTATAGGCCACCTAATAGTTCTAGAGATGTAGAGGAAAGGATGGCGAAGATGATTCTGGAAAAGAGCGAAAGTAACAGGGTAGTTGTTATGGGAGACTTTAACTTTCCTAATATTGACTGGAAAAGATATAGTTCGAGTACATTGGATGGGTCGTTCTTTGTACAATGTGTGCAGGAGGGTTTTCTGACACAATATGTTGACAGGCCAACAAGAGGTGAGGCCACTTTGGATTTGGTTTTGGGTAATGAACCAGGCCAGGTGTTAGATCTGGAGGTAGGTGAACACTTTGGAGACAGTGACCACAATTCGGTGACCTTTACGTTAGTGATGGAAAGGGATAAGTATACCCCGCAGAGCAAGAGTTATAGCTGGGGGAAGGGCAATTATGATGCCATTAGACATGACTTAGGATGTGTTGGTTGGAGAAGTAGGCTGCAAGGGTTGGGCACACTGGATATGTGGAGCTTGTTCAAGGAACAGCTATTGCATGTTCTTCATAAGTACGTACCAGTCAGGCAGGGAGGAAGGGGTCGAGCGAGGGAACCGTGGTTTACCAAAGAAGTGGAATCTCTTGTTAAGAGGAAGAAGGAGGCCTATGTGAAGATGAGGCGTGAAGTTTCAGTTGGGGCGCTTGATAGTTACAAGGAAGCGAGGAAGGATCTAAAGAGAGAGCTGAGACGAGCAAGGAGGGGACATGAGAAGTCTTTGGCAGGTAGGATCAAGGAAAACCCAAAAGCTTTCTATAGGTATGTCAGGAATAAAAGAATGACTAGGGTAAGAGTAGGGCCAGTCAAGGACAGTGGTGGGAAGTTGTGTGTGGAGGCTGAGGAGATAAGCGAGATACTAAATGAATACTTTTCGTCAGTATTCACTCAAGAAAAGGATAATATTGAGGAGGAGAATGCTGAGACCCAGACTATTAGAATAGATGGCATTGAGGTGCGTAGGGAAGAAGTGTTGGCAATTCTGGACAAGGTGAAAATAGATAAGTCCCCGGGGCCGGATGGGATTTATCCTAGGATTCTCTGGGAAGCCAGGGAAGAGATTGCTGAGCCTTTGGCTTTGATTTTTAGGTCATCATTGGCTACAGGAATAGTGCCAGAGGACTGGAGGATAGCAAATGTGGTCCCTTTGTTCAAGAAGGGGAGTAGAGATAACCCCGGTAACTATAGGCCGGTGAGCCTAACGTCTGTGGTGGGTAAAGTCTTGGAGAGGATTATAAAAGATACGATTTATAATCATCTAGATAGGAATAATATGATTAGGGATAGTCAGCATGGTTTTGTGAAGGGTAGGTCATGCCTCACAAACCTTATCGAGTTCTTTGAGAAGGTGACTGAACAGGTAGACGAGGGTAGAGCAGTTGATGTGGTGTATATGGATTTCAGTAAAGCGTTTGATAAGGTTCCCCACGGTCGGCTATTGCAGAAAATACGGAGGCTGGGGATTGAGGGTGATTTAGAGATGTGGATCAGAAATTGGCTAGTTAAAAGAAGACAGAGAGTGGTAGTTGATGGGAAATGTTCAGAATGGAGTTCAGTTACGAGTGGCGTACCACAAGGATCTGTTCTGGGGCCGTTGCTGTTTGTCATTTTTATAAATGACCTAGAGGAGGGCGCAGAAGGATGGGTGAGTAAATTTGCAGACGACACTAAAGTCGGTGGAGTTGTAGACAGTGCGGAAGGATGTTGCAGGTTACAGAGGGACATAGATAAGCTGCAGAGCTGGGCTGAGAGGTGGCAAATGGAGTTTAATGTGGAGAAGTGTGAGGTGATTCACTTTGGAAAGAATAACAGGAATGCGGAATATTTGGCTAATGGTAAAATTCTTGGTAGTGTGGATGAGCAGAGGGATCTCGGTGTCCATGTACATAGATCCCTGAAAGTTGCCACCCAGGTTGATAGGGTTGTGAAGAAGGCCTATGGTGTGTTGGCCTTTATTGGTAGAGGGATTGAGTTCCGGAGCCATGAGGTCATGATGCAGCTGTACCAAACTCTGGTACGGCCGCATTTGGAGTATTGCGTACAGTTCTGGTCGCCTCATTATAGGAAGGACGTGGAAGCTTTGGAACGGGTGCAGAGGAGATTTACCAGGATGTTGCCTGGTATGGAGGGAAAATCTTATGAGGAAAGGCTGATGGACTTGAGGTTGTTTTCGTTAGAGAGAAGAAGGTTAAGAGGTGACTTAATAGAGGCATACAAAATGATCAGAGGGTTAGATAGGGTGGACAGCGAGAGCCTTCTCCCGCGGATGGAGGTGGCTAGCACGAGGGGACATAGCCTTAAATTGAGGGGTAATAGATATAGGACAGAGGTCAGAGGTGGGTTTTTTACGCAAAGAGTGGTGAGGCCGTGGAATGCCCTACCTGCAACAGTAGTGAACTCGCCAACATTGAGGGCATTTAAAAATTTATTGGATAAGCATATGGATGATAATGGCATAGTGTAGGTTAGATGGCCTTTAGTTTTTTTTTCCATGTCGGTGCAACATCGAGGGCCGAAGGGCCTGTACTGCGCTGTATCGTTCTATGTTCTATGTTTACTCTGCAGTACTGGGGGCAAGCAGCTGAGACAGTGAGAAAGAATGCCTCGGTGGGGCCTCTTTGAATGCCCCCTCTCTCCAACCCACCTTGTGAACTTCAAAACCTGTTTGCTGACTGTGATCACCCAGAGACTTGCCTGCTGTGGACCGCAAAATAATTTAATTCAGCACTGCCCTCTCCAGAAGAAGAATCAAATCAGCTATGTACCGCTTTAAATCGGAAACAACGGGACCACTGAGGGAAAGCCGTAAGACTACAAATTTCAGTCAGAAGCCACCTGAGTCACCAAACGACGGACATTGCGGGTGGGATTCTGCGTGCAGTGACGCCGGAATTGTGAAGCAAATCAGGCGGAGAATCGTGACTCAGCTGAAAATAGAGGCCGGCACCGGGTGTCGTACAGGATGCCATGCTCTGGTGCCTCCAGAACGGCATGAATGTGTTCTAGGCCGCACGCCAGCGTGGGCATGCAAATTGTACAGCAAAAGCTGTTGGCATATCATTAGCGGGCCTGTCCGGCAATCTCTGCGCCTCCCACGATGCTCCGCCTCCATCAAGGGGAATTACCAACGGCGAGGTTCACTTGTGGGATTTAAAATCGGGAAACAGGCAACATGGCTGCTGAGGGAGAGTACGGAGGTAAGGTATGTTCCCAAAGATGCAGCCGTGCGCTGCCAGTCCTGCTGCTGGCTGGTGGGGGACGATTGCCAGGGTCGGGGAGAGCAGCAGGGGTCCGTCAAGGGATGGTTCGTGGGGTCGGGATGACCCCTGGGACTGGGTGTCCAGGCACGGACCGCCCTTGCCACGGCCTCCAAATCAGCCATCTTGCAACGCACCCCACTGACCACCCACCATATGGCCCGTTGTTGCGCAGAGCGCTACCAGCCATATGGGTGCCCCACCCCAAGGGTGTTCCACCCCCCCACACCCAGGCGCCACCCTGCTGGTGGGGTACCACATGGTCCACCCAAGGGCGATGCCCATTGTAGATCCCACATGAGGGCGTAGGACAGGGGCCATAACTCACACCGTTGTCATGGGTAGCATCAGTCACCGGTACCGCTGCTGGCAGTGACGGGTGCCTGGTCAGAGGACCCCGGGTTCAGGCACCAACGGGGCCAGGAGAGCGGTAAGGAGGGCGATGTGTCCAGGAACTGGCCGTGATGGGGGATGGGATGGATGGCAGAGGAGGGGGAGGGTGACGTGCAGGGTCAGGGGCTGCAATGCTGGACAGGTCCACTGTGTTGCCCATTGGATCTGGTTGGGCACGGGGATAACTGCTATGCTAACATGCCTGCCTTTTAGCCTCAACAGAGGATGGATTTCGGTATCCCACCAGGAATGGTTGGCAATTGTCAAGCTGCCGCAGCCCTGACGGATGCCAAGAGGCTGTATGAGCAGGAGATGCTCAGGAAGGACCCTGCAGAACAGGAGCCTGCCCCAGGTGCTCAGGGGCCAGCCAGTGAGAACAGAGAGCCGGCCATTCAACAGGCCAAGGAGGAGGTGGGAAGACGGCACATCTGGCCTTCTGTGTACCGACGGCACCTGTCATTCGAGGACCTGCCAGACCGAGCGTGTCGACAAAGACTCCGGCTGAGAAGGGCGACTGTGAGACATCTGTGTCAGATCATGGTGCACCTGGAACCACAGGGGTATGGGTGACGATGCTCCTGGTGGCCATCATGGTGCCGGTCTCCCTGAACTTCTACGCGATGGGGTCTGTCCAGGCGCCAAGTGGGGACCTGTCTGGGATCTCACAGACCTCGTGCACAGGTGCATCCGCGCTATTACAGAGGCCATTTATGCCAATGTGGCACAGTATATTAAGCTGAATATGGACCGAGCCCACCAGCTTGCCCAAACAGTGGGGTTCGTCACCATCGTTCCAGGACCAAGGGGTGATCGACGGGACGCATGCCCCCCTACAAGCGCTGCTGCATGAGGGGGTGCCCTTCACAAACCGAAAGGGGCTCCACTTGATGAACATGTAGCTAGTGTATGGCCACCAGCTGCTCAATCATGCACACACCTTCCCCCCCCCTCCCATCACATGCACCCCCCTCCATGCTTCCTATCCGCCACGCTACAGGGTGTGCAGTATCAGCGGGCGTGTTCCATGGGATGGAGGATCAATACGACCCACTCCGCAATGAGTCCTGGTACTCCGCAAAAGTGGACGCAGTCTGACTCCCGCCCACGGTAGCACTCTCCATCCGCATGAGTTCTGGCCATTCCATCTCACAGTCCCAGCGAACCTCTGGGGTAAAGGGGGTGGGAATGGAGTCCGGGGCATGGTGTGGAGGGGGTAAGTGAAAGGGGGCGGGGCCGGTTATCTGGGTGGTGTGCACTGGCCGCATTGGGGGCCCTGGTCCATCCCCACCTCCAATGGCCCCACTCGGTACCAGCGGGCTCCCGCCCTGTGACCTGGCTTCACTTTAACGGCCGTCCTCTGGAATGACCGGCCCATCTTCCAAGTGTCACAGGTGGCGTGATGCCAACCAGTTCTGCCTACTGTCCATTGTATGCACCAGGGTCAGGTGGAGAGATGCAAGGGCACTGAAGTGAGTCACCGGCATGGGCCCTGTCACTTCCTCTCCCCTCTGGGTGCCCGATGGCTCCCTGGTTACCCTTGGTATGGTGGTGTGGATAGAACGAGCTCCCTGGGGGGCTCTGCTGTTACCTGGCACTGCCAGTCCTGGAGGCACACTCTCATATTGGCCAGTGTCTCGATGCTCGCGGCCATGGAGCAGAGGGGCTGTGCCATGTCCCTCTGGGTCTGTGGTATGTCGCTCAGGGACTGTGCCAGGACCCTATGTCTGGTTCAGGTCCGCAAGCACCAGGCCAATGCTGTTGACACCTGCAGCCATGGTCCATTCTGACTGGGCCAAGCTCTGAAGCGCTGCAGTAATGTCCAGGTGGCCCTGGTGCATGGCTGCCTGTGACATGGCCGCCCTGCCCCATGCCTCTGCCACTGCCCGCACAGAGTTCCCCAGGCCCATGGCCGATCCCATCACACCCAACGCCCCCACTGCAGACACTCCCTGTGTGATGTTGGCCTGGGTGGCATGCATGGTCGGCACAGCCTCCTGAACTTGCAGGTCCTGCCTCGTAACCGGGTAATCCTGCAAGACAACACATAAGATGCATGGTTACGTCACGGATGGGGATGATGGGGGGTGGGGGTGAGGAAGTGGGGGTGTGTTGGGGGGTGGTGGCTTCAGGTTCGTCGGGTCCCGTAGGGTCTTCTCTCTCTCCCTGCGGTTGTGAGCCTCCTGGGGGGGACACAGACAGTGCACAGTGTGAGACACTTGGACATGGGCAGCACAGGGGGTCCACGACTGGTAGCCTGTATGTGCAGGGCAGCCGGCCATGGCGGGCGGTATGGGTGTTGGCATGTGCTCCAGGAAGGGGTAGCACAGATTTCCAGCAGGTGGGGTTCGATTGTCCCCTAAGACAGGGGGGAAGGCTACGGCTGTGTGGGAGGGGGGTTGGTGCCACGAGCATGGCGGTGGAGGTGGCCTGGCCTGGGCGGGTTGCTCACCCTCACCCAGCGCTGCCTGCCTGGTGAGGGACAAGTGTGAGGTGTTATTGGTGTGTGTGTGTGGGGGGGGGGGGGGGGGGGGGGGGGGGTGATTCCAGGGGCACGGAGGTGGTGACTCACTCAGGCCGCCCTGAGGAGCTTGTGCAGCGTCTTCAGCACTGCTGTACGGTTCTGCCGGTGGGACTCACACCGCTCACAGCCTCTGTCACCTACACCAGGCCCGGTTTGCATCCATGGGTGGCAGCCTCCTGCCCACCCTGGGGAACAGGGTGCCCCACCTCTCCTCCACACCATCCAGCAATGTCTCCAGCTCCGCATCTCGGAGCCACTCTTCGGGGTGGCATCATCTTGGCTGGAATGTGTGTGTGGGTTGTGGGCTGCTTTATGGGGCTTCCAATGCCAATCCTGACCCCGGCGCATCGGACGCCGGCTTTTGGTTAGAGTTGCGCTAGTTCCCCATGGCGCCGATACTAGCCCATTAACGTGTCCTGAATCGTTCGGGGACCAGCACTGCTTTCGTCAATGTAGAACTCTTACGATTCAGTCCCGGCGTCAGCACTTAGTCTCTCAAATGGAGAAATCCTGCCCGATATTCCTTTTACTTTTATGGACTCTAATTTGACCAACCTATCCTTCCTCACTCTGTAACCTGTTTGTGTCTGTGTTTGAACTTCAAGCGTGTGTGCGAAAGTTGAAGCGAGTTTTGTATTTTACTTAGATTAGGTTAAGTATAATAAAGGTAACCCATTTCTTTGTTGAACTCAAAAAAGCATATTCGATTATTTTTATTACAGCATGTCAACAATTACGTACTTAATGAATTGATGAGCACATCCTATCGGAAACAATAAAGTAACCTGTTGCAGTCAAATGAAGAGAGAGGAAAGAGGGGAACTATTTGGCATTTTAACCTACCTGTAGACTGAGTGGTCACATGATGATGCGGTTACTTACAAAGTCACGTGACAAAAACATGGGGGTTCTCCCCGAGCACAGGCAGAGTACAAGCATGCAGTAGCTTCTCATCTGGTAAATAAACTATTGTTTGTTATAAGTCCTTGGTCGCCAGTGTTTGGGAACTCAGCACTTCTACTCTACCCACTTCCCAGTAACCCATCCATAATAAAACAATAAATGCTGGAAATACTCAGCAGGTCAGGAGCAACAGTGGAGGGGAAGAGTTAACATTTCAGTTCATGATGACATTTCATCAGATGCTGCCTGATCTGCTCAGTATTTTCAGAATTTTTTGTTTTTCGATTTCCAGCATCCAATGCATTTTGCTTTTGTATAACTCATCCATGCTCCATTCCTCCAATTCTGGGGAATGAAGCGTGGCAGATGGGTGATGTGTTGGTGGGGCAGCATTTTGGTAATAGTGACCATAACATGGTACAATTTAAGTTTGTTATGGACACAGAAATAGACAAGTTGGAAAATAAGGGGCGCGATTCTCCCAAAACGGGAGAAATCGTAAGGCTGGCGTCAAACCCAGGCGGGTTTGACGCCAGCGCGCTCCTTCCCGACCGGGAACCGATTCTGGTCCCCGGTCGGGGCTAGCAGCCCAACGCCGCAAGCTCCGGCATCACGGGCTTAACGAATTTCGTTAAGCCCGCTTGCCGGAGTTAGCGCCGGCTGACGCGTCATATGACGTCAGCCGCGCATGCGCGGATTGGAAGACTCCAACCCGCGCATGCGCGGATGACGTCATCGCGTATTTGCGCGAAACCCGCGCATGCGCGGGCCGGGATGCCCCTCAGCCGCCCCGCGAATGGATACTGCGGGGCGGCGGAAGGACAAATAGCTGCCCGCGATCAGTGCCCACCGATCGCGGGCCCATGGCACCCTTGGCACGGCCGTGGTACTGCCGTGCCAATCGGTGCCATGGTTATGAAAAGCGAGTTGTTCCCGCCGTTTTTACGAACGGCCAGACCAGGTGTGTTTGCCGTTCGTAAAAACGGTGTAAAGGGCTGGGAACTCGGCCCATCAAACAGCTGTGAATCGCTGCCGGCCGTAAAAAAACGGCGGCAGCGATTCGTGTCGGGAGTTGGGCGGGGGGGGGGGGGGGGGAGAATAGCGGGAGGGCGGGAAAAATGTCGGGAAGGCCCTCCCGCTATTCTCCGACCCGTCGTGGGGGTCGGAGAATTTCGCCCAAGGTTTGGGATTGGGGGAGAGCAGATTTTAGTAAACTAAGGCAGGATCTGGTCAAGGTAGACTGGAAAGAGTTACTTGTGGGGAAGTCTACCAAAGAGCAGTGGGGGACTTTCAAAACGAAAATGCAGAAGGTACAGGCCGAACATGTTCCCTCTAGGGTAATCATAGAATCATAGAATTTACAGGGCAGAAGGAGGCCATTCAGCCCATTGAGTCTGCACTGGCCCATGGAAAAAGACCCGACAAGCCCACGCCTCCACCCTATCCCTGTAACCCAGTAACCCCACCTAACTTTTTGGACACTAAGGAGAAGTTTAGCATGGCCAATCCACCTAACCTGCACATCTTTGAACTGTGGGGGGAAACCGGAGAACCCGGAGGAAACCCACGCAATCTTGGGAAGGAAGTGCAAACTCCACACAGACAGTCACCCAATGTCGGAATTTAACCTGGGTTCCTGGGGCTGTGAGGCAGCAATGCGAACCACTGTGTCACCATGCCACCTAATAGGAAGGAGTAACAAGCCCAGAGAACCATGGATGATCAGAGACATTGAGGATATGATGAAAAGGGAGACTTTTGGGGACTGGCGAACAGCTAATGTGGTCTCACTATTTAAGAAAGGTTGTCGAGATAAGCCAGGGTACCACAGACCAGTGAGTCTCACGGCAGTGGTAGGGAAACTATTAGAGAAAATTCTGAAGGAGAGAATGTTCTCCACTTGGAGGGCAAGGTTTGTTCAAGGATAGTCAGCATGGCTTTGTCAGAGGGAGATCATGCCTAACAAATTTGATTGAATTTTTTGAGCACGTGACCCATGTGTAGATGAGGGTAATGTAGTTGATGTAGTTTACATGGATTTCAGCAAAGCCTTTGCTAAGGTACCACATGGGAGACTTATTAAGAAGGCAAATGCACATGGGTACATGGTAACTTGATATGGTGGATTCAAAATTGGCTTAGCTGTAGAAGATGAAGGATGATGACAGATGGCTGCTTTAGTGATTGGAAACCAGTGTCCAGCAGCGTATTACAGGGATCTGTGCTGGGTTCCCTATTGTTTGTTATTTATATAAATTACATAGATGACTATGTGTGGGGTAGGATCAGTAGGTTTGTCGATGACATAAAGATTGGCCAAGTAGTTAACAGTGAGGTTGAGTGTCTTGGGTTACAGGAAGATATAGATGGGTGGTCAATTGGGCAGATGGAATTTAACCCCGAAAAGTGAGGTGATACACTTTTGAAGGATTAATTTGACAAGGAAGTATTCACTGAATGGCCTAACACTGGAAAGTTCCAAGGAACAAAGTGATCTTGGTATGTTTGTCCATAGATCTCTGAAGGCAGACGAGGCGATTAATAGGCTGGTGAAAAAGGCATGTGGGACACTTGCCTTTATGAACCGAGGCATAGATTACAAAAGCGGGGAGGCCATGTTGGAGTTGTATAGAACTTTGGTGAGGCCACAGCTGGAGTACTGTGTGCAATTCTGGTCACCACATTATTGGAAGGATGTGATTACACAGGAGGGGGTGCAGAGGCGATTCACCAGGATGTTGCCTTGGATGGGACATTTAAGTTATGAAGAGAGATTGGATAGATGTGGGTTGTTTTTGCTGAAGCAGAGAAGACTGAGAGGTGACCTGATCGAGGTGTACAAGATTATGAGGGGCATAGACAGGGTGGATAGGGAGCAGTGGTTCCTCTGAGTTGAAGGGTCAGTTACGAGGGGACACAAGTTCAAGGTGAGGGGCAGGAGGTTTAGGGGGAATTTGAGGGGAAATCTCTTTCCTCAGAGGGTGTTGACAGTTTGGAATGCACTGCCTGGGAGGGTGGTAGAGGCGGGTTGCCTCACATCCTTTAAAAAGTACCTGGATGAGTACTTGGTACGTCATAACATTCAAGGTTATGGGCCAAGTGCTGGCAAATACGATTAGGTGGGCAGGTCAGGTATCTTTCATGCGTCGGTGCAGACTCGATGGGCCAAAGGACCTCTTCTGTGCTGTATTATTCTGCGATTCTGTGCTTGGTGATTGAAATTCCCCCAAAGAATCTACGGCATAGAAAGAGTCTACTGAGTCCATTGTACCTTTTGCCAATGTCTGATCTTCAACTGGAGCTATCTCCGCTCTTCCATGTATTCTTTTACATTCTTCCTTCTCAAATAATTTTCCAAATGCATTTTTAAACGATTATGATCTCTGACAAAATAGGGCTGATAAAAATATCTTTTAAAATATTTTCTGAATTTAGAAGCGAATGTACTTTCATCTCTAATTATCGAATTGCATTGTGCCAAAAACTGTAGAATCTTGTTGAAACACTCAGTTGGCTCATATATTTTTCCAATAACACCATCTCTGCAGAAATAGAAACAGTTAACTCATGTGTCGATCTGTTTCTGCCTCTGATACTGTGGCTGATCATTCTCTGCAGCACAGTGTGACGTATGACTCAGTGTTCCTGTGTGTGCGTATGAGAGCTGAGCTGTGAGGCAAAGCAAGCTAAGCATTTTTAAGCTGCACCAAGGATTAATAAACTGTAGCATGAAGTGGCAGAAATAGTAGGGAAAGTTCAAAAATAGATCCCACGCTATTATTCAGAGCTATTATTCAGATTGATCGTTCTTGCTGGCTGACTGTCATTGTATGTGCGTCACCTTCCTCTGTCGTTCCAGGAGATTTCTGCTTTAATTACACTGGCATAGCCTCAGAAAGGTTATCTAAATTTGTTCTTCCAATGTCAACTCTCACTGTCTCAGCTCATGCATGAGGAATGACCCCTTTGGGTCTCCCCCAACGTCCTCAGAATTATAACCCAGGATGAGTCAGCAGTTTAAAGAGGCGAGGAGGAAAAATTAGGGGGAAGTAAATAATGGTTTCAAATTTCAGACAGCGTAACACTGTTTACTGGCCTCTGCCATAATGACATGTCATGTCTTTTGATTTAAATTATACCATATATTCAAAATATTGAGTGTAATAGTGTACTTAAAAAAATCACAGTAAATCGCAATGAACCACCAAAATTCAAAACTAGATTTAAAATCATTACACAGACAATAGATTCTGCTGAGCTCCCAGTAATTAGCACTATATTCCAGGGCATGGATAGATTATGGCTATGACAGGCTTCCTCACACATATCGATGGAGTGACAATGGAATGTGCAGCTCTCGAAAGACCTTGAATTTTAATCAGAATCCAGCCACTCAGGTGTAAGGACAGATGGTACGAGGTGACGTCAATTTGCAACACAGGAGACCTCTGTTGCTTGGAGACAATACAGATCAAAAGAAGGGCTGCAGTTTCATCCAAGGGTTCTGTTTACACTTTATACCAAAGTCATGATGGTATGAAACACAAGCAGAAGATATTGTAGCAAATCGAGCAAGAAGCACTGATTTGTGACGAGTCGTGAATTTTTGTTCCCATGGCCTTATGTAAAATAAATAAAATCTCTACCCCTTGATTTTAACTCTACATGCTCTGCATTAGTTTGTATGGTTAGAAAAGTAACCTGAATTTGCCTGAATGTGTATAAAATTTACCAAGTTATCTTTTCTGGAAGTGAATCCATGCTGAAATTCTATCAGACCAAATAAGAACAGAAACGTTTGCACTTTATTGGATCCGTACTTCATTTAAGTGAAAGTTAGTGTCCGAAGTCCCAAATTTAACTGTTCTCGTCTGGTATAATCTGGGCATTAGGGATAGTTAAATTAAGGCCAGTTACTTACCCCCTTTTATCCTGCTGCCTTCCCGCCAAGTAGTGATTTTAACCCGCTGCCTTGGGCAGGTACACTGACAGGAATGTCATTGTTTAACAATGCAGATTGTGCCCACTGATGTCATCAGGACCCAATCAGTAATTTTGGTTGAAGTTCCAAACCACAGAACAATGCCAGTTGTCCCATCAGCAAACACTTTGGGAGCCAACTTGGGTCAGAAGAGATCCAGAAGTAAGTTCTAAAGTTCTATTTCAAGATTGTTTGTGGAATAGGAGGGACAAGGTTTCTCTTCCAGGCCTTGCACCTTCCTTGTGCCAGACTACCTTCCACCCAATTATGGACAGATCTACCCCCCATCCTAGCCGTTTAACCCAGTTGCGACTAGTCTACCCTTTCCTGATTGTGGCCAGACCCCCTTCTCACCCCGTTGTTTGCTACAGCTTCAGACCCCAGACACTTTCCACACCTAAATAGTTGCTAGGCGGTTAAACTGGTTGAGTGTCTGGCTTGGCTCTGGATAGATTTATTTACTTGAGGCCCTCATCTTAAAATTGACAGAGCCTTTATATGCCCGATCTTGCTGGGTAAAGTGCCTACTGTCGGGCTCACACAAACCCAGCTGGGCCCTCCCCCGGCAACCAGCCTGTAAAGGTCAAGGATTTAATCGACCCTAGTGGGCAACTTGTGCACTAACCCCCAATACCCTTGCATTCACAGAAGTCTAGGCATAGCGTACGTCCCTGTTCCCACGGTGTTTCAGGTTTGGTGGTTGTCATTGTATTATTGAGAAATAAAACTGTTCACAAAGAACAAATGCATTAGCCAGCAAACCTATCAATAAAAATGTGCTGAATTTTGGGAACTGGAGCCTCCATCAGCCTGACCATCTGCCCAGGTCAGGTGTGATGGTACCAGTAGGTTGACGCAAAGCATCTCTCCTGTAGCTTGACACTCTTGGCATCCTTCCAGAGGTCCTCCTCTTCTTTGAAAAATATCAGATAAGGAAGTTAATTTCAGGAAAACCTCCAATCTTTGGTTCCAATAAAAGTCGACAGGCAAAAAAAGTATTTAGACCAATTGGCACATGATTGATGAGAACCTAAGTGTCAGTAAAGAAAATAGATGAAGTTAAGAAACGAGTGACGTACATTTTCATTAATAGCACTGTCCTTTTCATGACCTTCAACATACTTATCAGTTCCAAATGACTTTAGATGCCTAATCCAAACAGACATTTTTTATATCAGGACAGGCACAACTGCTAATTTATATTAAATGAAGAATGTACTGGCTTGAAATGAGCAATTTCACTGATTCTCCTGCTGCCCTTTGGAATATGCAATGGGTGCAAAGTGAACACACCTTTGGCAGGACAGGACTATTATCTGTTTTCATACACCAGCCAAAGGATGGAAAATTTAATAACAGATAATTGGCCTATTATCCCACTGACAGAACATACGGACAGGAGACAGAGTCTTGAATTGTCCAATATGCATGTCTCACTACATGGTCCTATTCTCACTAAACAAATCTTGGGAAGGATTCGCCGTTCCTGAGACTTACGGCGCGATTCTCCGCCCCCCACGACGGGTCGGAGAATAGCAGGAGGGCCTTCCCGACATTTTTCCCGACCTCCCGCTATTCTCCCCCCCCCACGGCCGCCCCACGACACGAATCGCTGCTCGCCGTTTTTTTACGGCGAGCAGCGATTCTCCCCTATCCGATGGGCCAATTTCCCAGGCCTTTACGGCCGTTTTCATGAACTCCAACATACCTGCTCTCACAGTTCGTGAAAACGGCCGCAAAGTGCCGTTCTCGAGAAGCGTGGCACCGATTGGCACGGCCGTGCCAAGGGTGGCATGGGCCCGCGGTTGGTGGGCACCGATCGTGGGCAGCGGGTCCGAACCCCGTGCACTCTTTGTTCCTCCGCCGCCCCGCTGGATCAGTCCGCGGGGCGGCTGAGGGGCATAACGGCTCGCGCATGCGCGGGTTTCATGCATATGCGTGATGACGTCATCCGCGCATGCGCGGGTTGGAGCCATCCAATCCGCGCATGCGCGGCTGACGTCATCGTGCACGTCAGCCGCCGTTACCCTTGGCGTGCGGGCTTAGCGAAGTTCGTTAAGCCTGCGATGCCGAGGTTCACGGCGCCCCGCTGCTAGCCCTGACCTGGGAGCAGAATCGGGTCCCGGGAGGGGGTGCGGAGGCTGCCGTGAAACACGGCCAGTTTCACGGCAGCCTTCACGACTCTCCGCATTTGAGGAGAATCGCGCCCATAGTGTTCACGCCAGCGCAGGATTCATGGTGTTCCACGACAACAAAACTGGCACCGCACCTGGACCGATTCAGCGACTGTTGACAGGCTAGCACTGGTGCCATGTAGAACACAATCGATTCCAATGCAAAATGGCGCGGGAATCGCTGGATTCACGATTGACACTCAGGAAGCTGACAAGCTTCTGTGCATATACACAATTCACTCCCCACACGCACCATCCTAGCCAACAAAATGGCAGCAAGAAGCGCAGCCCCATGATTTACAGACCCCGAGCTGGAGACTCTGCTTGACGCGGTGGAGGAGAGACAGGCCATCCTGTACCCCGGCCTGGGAAGCAGGCTGCCAGCCGCCGCCTGTCGCCGTGCCTGGGTGCAGGTGGCAGAGGCAGTCAGTGGCACCAGCAACACCATCCGGACCGGCCAGCAGTGCCGTAATAAACTGCTGGGCGGCCAGGGTGATGAGGCAACACTGTGCCCCTGGCACCAACCCGTCCCACACACCCGTAACTCCCCCCACCACCCACCCGGAGGGCAGCCAAACCCCAACCTGCACCACATGCCGGCAGCCATACCGGCTGCCATGGTCAGGTGCCCTGGCCACTGAGGCCACAAGCTATTCACCCATGTGCTGCATGCGTCGGACTGTCTAACACTGTTGCTATTGGTCCCCCCCCCCCCCCAGGAGAAGGCCACCGATAACCGCTGGGAGCGGGAGAAAACTGGAGGGAGACCACTGGACCTGCGGCCCCTCACAGTGGCTGAGCAGAGGGCCCTGGACATTGTCGGCGGCCCAGAGGAAAGGGAGGTCGCTGGGGTGGAGTTCGGCCGTGGGCGAGGAAATGAGACCCTGCTTAATTGCGGTTCCCCATGACACGTGTGTCAACCTGTCAACCCCCCCCAATACCACCCCCGCAGTACCCTCACCATCAACACCAACCTCATCCCACCCTCACCCACACACCACCCTCACCCCCAACCTCACTCTCACCCCCACTCCCTCTCGACCTGCGGCCTAATCATGGGTCTTGTCTTGTGTCTTGCAGGACCTGCTGGTGGTGAGGCTGGTGTATCTATCTGGTGCCCCCAGCCAGTGCTACAGCCGAAGCCCCCCCGTGTGCCGAGCACTGGTGAGGAGAGCAGCACGGACGGGAGCCATATTTCTGTGACCCAAGGCACCCCGGAGCGCCAGTCCAATGATGACACGGATTTCCCGTCACAGCTTTCTCCAACACTCTCCACTATCGCAGAGACACTCACCTCGGGCACTTTAGTGAAGAGGCTCCTGGGACACTCTCTGATGCATACCACACAGCTGATCCGGTACATCAGGTGGAGGTAGGAAGACCCGAAGGGGTGGATGGTCGGAGGGCAGGTCAACCCCAGGAACTAGCTGCCATCCAGACGGGTTTTGGGCTTCTGGAACGGACATTCCCATCGATTGTGGAGATGCAGTCACAGAGCCAGGGACTACATGCCTAACCGCATGCAGGAGCAGGAGGTGGTGCCGAACATGCGTGCCACCCAGGCCAACACTGCATGGGTAGCGTCCACGGCATGTATCTTTATATGTTTGGCAACATTAAACAAATGTTTAAACTGTTACAACCTATCTTGGTGCTCTGTCAGATGGGTGTGAGGGGTGGGCTGGCCAGAATGGGGGTGCGAGGGGGATGGGCGGATGTTGTGGGTGGCCTGGGCTCCACCCCCCACCATCACCCCATGGATCCAATGGCACCATGTGAAGGAATGGCCAGCAGCCATCTTGCTGCGCACCACACTAACCATCCAACTCAGTCCCTGGTTCTGCAGAGTAACACAGGCCATATGGGTGACCCCACACCCGCAACCCACCCTCTGCGATAAACTCCCCACCACCCAACCAGCCACCACCTGCCAACGAGGCTCCAGGCAGCCCACCCAGGGCAATGCCCACAGTAGCCCCTAAGGGAGCACTGGGCGGGGGCCGCGGAGCGAAACCACTGGCAAGGGCATGGCCAGCCGGCAATACCCCTGGCAGCAGGGACAGGCGCCAGAGCCAGAGGTCCCACAGTGCCGAGCACCGACGAGGCCAAAGGTGCGTAGATGGTGGGAACATAAGGCCAATTTCACTTTCTCAGAAGTGCGATTTGTGCAAGGACTCCGCCTAAACGAGCTGACCTCACAATGGGTTTATCTCGGAACATACATATGAAACAGAAACTGGAGGAGGACATTCGGCCCTTCGAGCCTGCTCTGCCATTCATTATAATCATGGTTGATCATCAAGTTCAATACTCTGATCCCATCTTCCCCCCCATATCCCTTGATTCTTTTAGCTCCAAGATCTATATCTAATTCCTTCTTGAAATTACACAACACTTTGGCCTCAACTACTCATCGTGGTGATGAATTCCACAGATTGACCACTCTCTGGGTGAAGAAATTTCTCCTCACCTCAGTCCTAAAAGGTTTACCCCTTATCCTCAAACTATGACCCCTAGTTCTGGACTCCACCACCATCGCGAACATTGTTTCTGAATCTAACCTGCTAAGCCTGGTAGAATTTTATAAGTTTCTATGAGATTCCCTCTCACTCTTCTGAACTCCAATGAATGTAATCCTAACCCGCTTAGTCTCCCTTCATATGATAGTCCCGCCATCCCAGGAATAACCCTTCCTCAGATAAGGATACTGAAGCTGCACACAATATTCCAGGTGTGGCCTTACCAATGCCCTTTACAATTGCAGTAAAACAGCTCTATTCCTAAACTCAAATCCTCTTGTTATGAAGGCCAACATACCATTTGCCTTCTTTACTGACTGCTGTACATGTGCGCTTACGTTCAGCGATTGATGAATGAATACACCAAGGTCTCGCTGAGTATCCATCTCTCTCAATTTCCATCCATTCAAATAATAATCTGCCTTCCTATTTTTGCTACCAAAGCAGATAACCTCACATTTAACCGCATTGTACTGCATCTGCCATGCATGTGCCCACTCACTCAGCCTGTCCAAATCCTGCTGAAGTATCCCTGCCTCCTAATCACAGCTCACCCTCCCACCCAACTTTGCATCATCTGCAAATTTGGAGATAATGGGTGGGATTCTCTGTTGGCTGATGCCAAAATCGCAAAACGCGATTGGGCGGAGAATGCTAAAATCGGAGCGGGCGCCAAATTGACGCCAAATTGCAATTCTCCGTCATCTCGACAGCGGCGTCAATGCAATGTGGAATGCACGTACAGTAAACACCATTTGCGTATCATTAGCGGGCCCGACCCGGTATCCTACGGTGCTTCCGCAATACTCCCCCTCCGATGGGCCGAGTTCCCAATGGCGCGGTTCACTTGTGCTTTTAAAAATCGTGAAACTGGCGTCATGGCTGCTGAGGGAGGGAGAGGGGGTACGGAAAGTGTCCAACATCATCGTAGTTTGCTGACAGTTGTGCCACTCCAGGGGGCATCTGCCAGGGCCGGGGAGAGTAATGGGGGGTGGCCAGGAAGTGGGCTGTGGGGTCGCGATGGATGGGCACGGAACACCATTGCCGCAGTCGGCTAGGTAGCCATGCAGCTGCACACGCTGCTAACAGCCTGCTGTGAATGTAAGGCCACGGGTTGTATAGGTGTGCCCCCAGGCCACCCCGCTAGGTGCCCTCTGACCCCAGCTAACCCATCAGCTGTATGGGAGCGCCCCAGCACAACCAGTATCATCTTGTTGGCTGGGATGGATGTGTGTGGGGATTGTAATGCATATGTGTGGCTGCAGCTTGTCAGCCTCCCGAGTGTCAATCACGGACCTGGCTAATCCTGTACCGTTTTTCATTGGAATTGATTGTGTTATACGTGGCGCCAGTGCCAGCCCCTCCACAGTTACTGAATCAATCCAGGTTCAGCGCCAGTTTTGCTGTCGTGAAAGTCCATGAATTCTGCATCATTGTCAATACTTAGTCTCAGAAATGGAGGATCCCGCCAAATACATTTAGTTCCCTCATCCAAATCATTAATGTATAATGTGAACAGTTATGGTCCTAGCGGTGCCCCACTAGTCACTGCCTGCCAATCAGAAAAAGACCCATTTATTCCAAATTTTTGCTTCCTGTCTGCTAACCAGCTTTCTATCCATCTCAAGACACTCCCATGCGCTTTAACTTTACATATTAACCTGCTATGTGAGACCTTGTCGAAAGCCTTCTGAAAGTCTAAATAAACCACATAGTAGGTGTGTCAAGCATGATTTCCCTGTCGTAAATCCATGCTGACTTTGTCTGATTATACCATTGCTTTCCAAATGCTGTGCTATGAAATCCTTGATAATGGACTCCAACAACTTCCCTACTACCAACGTCTGATAAAGGCACAGGGACAGATTTTCCGGCCTTTCCCGCCAGCAGATCTTCTGGTCCCGCCATTGGCGACCCATCCACGAGGGGTTTCCTGTGGCATGGGCAGCGAACAATGCAAAATGCCGTTGGAATTAGCAGGACCGGAAGATCCTGGTGTTGGACAATGGCGAGCTGCCTCCGCTGTTGGAAAACATGTTGCACGTTGAGGGGGGGGGGGGGGGGGGGAATCCACTTGTGGGCAAGATCAGAACTGGCAGTCAGAAATATATGATAGTCATGAATAAATAGGGAATTCAGAGAGACGTTAGAATGTGAAACTCACTATGATGAGGAGTAGTTGTTGCGACAGTCATAGGTACATTTAAGCAGATATTCAATAATCACAAGGCGGGAAGGAATAGAAAGATTGATAAATGGGGATAGATGAAGCAGGGTGAAACTAGGTTCAGATGGCGCGTTAACACAGGCGGGAAACTGTTGGGCCAAATGGCCTGTTTCTGCAAATAATATGTAAATGCTGTCAGACAAGGGCAGACGTTACCCAATTGGGAGAAAACATAAAGTGCTGGGAAAACTCAGCAGGTCTGGCAGCATCTGTGGAGAGAGAAACAGAGTTAACGTTTCGAGCCCAATAGTCATACTGAAGAGTCTCGCTGGCCTTGAAATTATTTCTCTCCCCAGGGCAGACCTGCTGAGTTTTTCAAACATTTTCCTTTTTTTCAAATCTCCAGCGTCCGCAGTATTTAGCTTGTGTTTTAGACGTTACCCACTGGAATTCTGCTTGAGCAAGCCCCACCCTAAATCCTCCCAGCACTCTGCCCTTGAGGACAGATGAGCAAGTAAATTGGATTTGACCTTTGGCTTATGGGACAACCAAAATTCCCAGAAATATTATCAGCAGATTTAACCATAAATGTTTCTTCATTCTAAAGGAAGTCAATTTTTATTGAAGCAATAAATGATACTGAAAATTCATTCAAACTACAGCCACCAAATTCATGAGTATACTGTGCATAATCTAAAAAGGATACACAATCAGCAAGATTAAAACAAGGACATTCCAAGGATTGACTGTTTTGTTGAAGTAGTAAAATCTGAACACTCCTTGTGATCTTTACTTCTTTCTAGATGGTAAATTTAATTATAGGACATATCAGTTTGCTTTAATTACTACGGGGCCTGATTTCACTGCTTCCATTGTGTTTATTAAATGCTCTCTGTAATAAACACAGTCTGTGCACAGTGGTTGTTGCAATGCAATACTTTTGAATGCTACTTTTGCAAAGCTTGTGAGTGTTTTTTGTGATTGAATTTCAGTTTCTCATGTTCTTCGCTTGCGAACGGCACACAGAGGGCGGGTTTTTACGACCATTCCCACCGGAGGGAGTGGCTGGTTCCGCTGATGGCGAGCCTTCGCTGCGGGAGCCCCTGGAAATCCCGTTGGCAACAGTGAGACCAACAGATCCTGCCGTCGTCCAGTGGCAGGCCACCTCTACAAACACGAAGCACGGGGATGGTGGTGTGGGGGGGGGAAACCCTGCCTCGTAAGGCAATTTTAACAAAAAGCGGGATCTTAACACGGAATAAAAACAGAAAATGATGGAAAAACTCAACAAGTCAGGCAGCATCTGTAGAGCATCTGCCACATTCAGATCCTGAAATATTAATTCTGGCTCAGATCTTCGCTCTCAACACGGGGACACAGAGTCTGGGAGAATTCTTGGCTCTGTGAACACGACCTTTAAAAATGGGTGCCCGCAGGTCGGATTTTCATTCCGGGGGTGGGTTGGATTGGAAGTCGGGTCCGCTGCCCTGGAATGAGTGCGGGGGGCTGCAGAGTGTGGAGGTGGGCTGGGTGGTAGCCTCTGTGCTCTGGCACCGTGTTGTATTAAATTTGAAACAAGACAGCCCTCAGTCCTTACTCCCTCACACTCCTCATGCCCCTTCCAGGCTAATGTATGCCATTCATACCGTCTATACCACTTCATGCCCTTCTACCCATCCCACATGGTCCTTCATAGCCCCCTATACCCCCCACAACCCACTGGCCCTTTATAGCCCCTAGGTTACCATAATGCCAACCCTCACCCACAACCCTTTGCCCTTACCTCCTCCATGATAATTCATCTAGTATTCTTTAACAGTTCCTTGATGGTTCTTTGTCAGAAGGACAGTTCTTTGACAGCTGGCCTGTTTTTTGACAGCTGGACAGTTCATTGACAGATTGACAGTTCCAATGAGTTTATGCAGTTTTTATGCAAAAACTTCTAACAATCCTAAACAGTGCTGTACCTCTCCCAAAGGATGTCTCACATCTCAAAATTGTGTCATACCTCTTCCAAAGATGTCCACCGCCATATCCAAAGGAGTACCCTGGCTTACTAAACAAATCCACCAAGTTCCGACCTCTTCTTACCCAGTTTAAATCTGCACAGTCCATGTTTCACACTCCTAGCCTACCAAACTCCCAATTTAGTGGAGGCATCTGGTGATTTAAGTGGCTAGCAGCCTGTGTAAACCATGCATGCACATTCCTATCCCCACAAAAATATACCACGTTTGGTGGTGTGACTTAGAAATTTTAGTGATTTCCGGGATTTTCACTGCAATGGAAAAGCTCTCCACCTTGACAAAATCTGGGTTTCTGTTTCTTTCCACAGATACTGCCTGACCTGCTTTTTGTTTTTGTTTTATTCCAGATTCCCAGCATCCATAGTGTTTCACTTTTGTCTGAACTCCTTGGATTCATCTGAATGTTTACTGTTAGTTTCTCCCTGAAACTGAAGGGAAGCAGTAGCCGGCCAGCAGCCATGACCGGGATTTCAAGGGGAATCAAGATGCTACCTGAGGATTGTTGGAATGGCCCTGCACTGTGCTAAGTGGTTGGGTGGGGAAATTGGACATTGCTGCAGCAGTTCCTTAGGGTAGTATCCTAGACCCAACCTAATTCAGCAGCTTCAGCAATGACCTTCCCTCCATCATAAGGTCAGAAGTAAGGATGTTTTCGGATGATTGCACAATGTCCGGTACCATTTGCGACTCCTCAGATACTGAAGCAGTCCATGTCCACCTGCAGCAAGATCTAGACAAGATTCAGGCTATGGCTAGTAACATTTGTGCCTACAAGTGCCAAGCAAAGACCATCTTCAACAAGAGAAAATCTTTTTAAAATATTTTTATTAAGGTATTTGTAAATCTATACATGAAACACAATCCAAAACCAAGAAAAATAGAACAAACAGGAAATCACATAGCCAATAAATAACACCCCACCATCCCACCCTCTCTGCCGTTCCCCTCCACCCACCCTGCCTCCCTGTTTTTACCCCTTCTAAACACCCCACTGCTGGCATCTTAACTATCCTTGAGAAAGTCAATAAATGGCTTCCATCTTTGGATGAACCCTCCCCCACAGACTTTCTCAAGGCAAACGTAATCTTTTCCAGCTTCAGGAATTCCACCAGGTCGCTTACCCACACCCCCGTTTTCGGCAGCCAGAAGTCCCTCCATTCCAACAAGGGTCCTTCTCCGGGCTTCCCCAGAGAGGCAAAGGCCAAGATGTCGGCCTCCCTCACCCCCTGGACCCCCAGGTCTACTGACACTCCGAAACCACACTTCTGGACTTGCGATGACTTCAGTACCTCAGACATAATGTCAGCAAACCCCCACCAGAATCCCTCCAGTTTCGGACAAGCCCAGAACATGTGGACATGGTTTGCGCCCCCCCCCCCCCCCCCCCCAACCACCACACTGTCCACACCTATCAAAGAACCTGCTCATTCGGGCCACCATCTTATGCATCCTATGGACTACTTTGAAGTTAATGAGACCTAGCATACGTTCACTCTCCTCAGAGCCTCCTCCCATAACCCAGCCTCCATCACCCCCCATCAACTTTCCTCCCATCTCTGCTTAACATGCCCTATTGGGGCACCCTCCCAGTCCATCAATTCCTTATAAATCTTCAATACCCTGCCTTTGCCAACCCCTGTTTTCCATACCACTTTGTCCTGGAGTCCCGGAGTGGCAGTTCAGGAAAGGACGACACCTACTTCCTAACATAATACTGTACCTGTAAGTACGGAAGTCCATTCCTGCCGGGCAGCTCATACTCCTCTTCCAGTTCCTTTAATCTTGGAAAGCTGTCCCCCACAAATAGGTCCCCAGGCCGTTTCATCCCCGCCCACCGCCACCACCGGAACCCCGCATCTAGCCCCCTCCGGGCAAACTTGTGTTTTCTACAAATTGGTGCCCAAACCGAAACACCCTCCAACCATCACTGTCCCCACACCCTCAGATGGCTGGCGAGAATGGCGGAGACACTGTCAACTGTGCTAGTGTCCTTACAAGAGGCTGCCTCCATCTGCTCCCACACCGACCCCTCCCCCACTTCCTAACCATGGCTATATTTTCTGCCCAGTAGTAGTTAATTAAATTTGGCAGGGCCAGAGCCACCCCCCCATGGCCCCGACCCACGTCTCCGCTCCAGCAGCACCTTCTTTACACGGGGGGTGATTTCCCCACCCATAGGGAACAAGAGAGAATCTAACCATCTTCCCTTGACGTTCAATAATGGCATTATCATCACTGAATCCCCCACAATCAATATCCTGGAGGTTATCACAGAAACTGAACTGGACAAACTATATAAATACTGTGGCACCAAGAGCAGGTCAGATTCTGCAGTCAGTCACCTCCCGTCGTCTCCCTGTCCACTATCTACAAGGCACAGGTCAGGAGTGCGATGGAATACTCTCCACTTGCTTGGATGAGTGCAGCTCCAACAACACTCCAGAGGTTTGGCACCACCCAGGACAGGGCAGCCCGCTTAATCAGCTGCAAATCCAACATCTTAAACATTCACTCCCTCTGCCACCAGTGCACTGTAACAGCAGTACGTACCGCAAACAGGATGCAGTGTAGCGACTCATCAAGTTCCTTCAATAGCACTTTCCAATCCCACAAGCTCTACCACCTTCGAAGGACAAGGGCAGCAGATATAAGGAAACACTACTACCTGCAAGTTCTTTCCTGAGTGTGACTTGGAAATATATTGTTGATTCTTCGCTGTCGCTGGGTCAAAAACCTGGCACTCCCTCCCTAACAGCACTGTGGGTATACCTAAACACAGGTTCTGCAATACTTCACAAAGATAGGTTACCACAACCTTCTCAAAGAAATTAGGCTGGGCAATAAATGCTGGCCTAGCTAGCAATGCCCGCATCCCTTGAACAAATAAAAAAAACTGTGTCTGAAACTGGACTTTGTCAGTTCTGATATTGAGGCAATGAAAAACAACAGTTTTTCTTTAATTTCATACCCTCTCTGGATAACACTATTAATAAAGTACTTGGCAATTATTAAAATATGCAGAAACCAATATAAGTTCTGTTCAAAGTTTTACTTTAGGTTGGATAAGAAGGAATTATTTTTGCACAGTCTGCAATATAACAAATTCTCAATGATCAGTGAGTTTAGTTGTTCGAGTTTAGATAATTTCCAAGTGGTAGGTCAACAGCTGTACCTACACATAATACGCAAGCGACCCAATAATATTCTATCTTAAACTAACCTGATAGATGAAAAAATATCTTTTTAAATATAGCTACGTTTTTGACCCAAATCTTTTAATTTGACACTTTTGAACTTAAAGTACTTTGATCAGTTTGAACCACAGTCATCAAAGTATACTTCCTGTTGTAACTATTTTACAGATCCCTTTCATACTCAAGGTGACGGGATATGATTGTTAAGTTATTCAGAAAGATCTTGATCCTGTGATTAGCTAAGACAGCATTGTAAAGCCATTGACATAATGACCTTGGAGCAGCACATGGCTGCTGGCTGGCTTTTGAGAAATCATTTGTGCAAAGTTCTTTCATGCTCTAGTAACTCTATCAACATTCCATTGGGATGTCAGTTAGTAAATGTGCAACTTATATTAACATATATTTTATTCCCTATGGATGTATTTTTAAAATCTTGTAATAGTTGGGCAAAATGGATACCTTGAGGCCTGTGTACGCTGAAATTTAAACCACGCAGGTTTCCTTACATGTTCAGCTTCAACTCATCCCAAAACAACCAATCCTAGTTAAAACTGGAAATCGCGCACATACACTCAGGAGTTCATTTATTTCATGTTGTGTTTCTTCAGTCACTGCGTCATTGTTGCAGCCCCTCATGATGATTGGGGCGAAGGGCTGTATAATAAAGACAAAGGGGTGTGGGAATAGCAGATGCATTTTTCTGGCCAGCTCCTGAAAGGGGAATGTTGAGGACGTGAGACCAGTCATTCACAAGGTGACGTTACGCTGTAGTATAGGAGCTGATTCATATACTGGTGGTATGTTTTATGGTATGTGTGGCCTATCTTACCTAGAGGGACTGAAATCTTACCCTGACAATTACTTCAAACTGGTTCATTAATGACATTTATAAGATAGGTTACGGAGTAGGCATGTCTCTCATGAGTACAGACTGTTCCATCATCTCTGAAGAGTGGCTGGCACATGACTGCTGATGTCACTGTTACATCATGGTCTACTTTACTCATTACAGCACCATCACTATTCAATTAAGCCATTACACTACAGGGGACTAATACACTTTTTAAAAAAACCATCAAAAATTATTCACCTGCATGAAACATGAAGGACATATGAACATTCAAATTAGGAGCAGGAGTAAGCTCCTCGGCCCTTCAAGCCTGCTCGGCCATTCAATACAATCCTGGCTGATCTGATTGTAACCTCAATCCCACATTCCTACCTACCCCCAATAGCCTTTCACCTCCTTGTTAATCAAGAATCTATCTACTTCTGCCTTAAGATTTTTCAAAGACTATGGCTCAATTCTCCCAAAAAATGATGAAGGGCGCGATTCTCCGGCCTCGTAATGTTCTCGCTCAAACAAATCGAGGCCGGTGAATAGCGGGAGAGGCAGAAAATGAGAACCGCGGCAGGCACCAAACAGTTCGCAATGCAGTCGGCCTGCTCGGGATCTCGCCGTAGTGTGACGAGAAAACAATTACCACCACTTACGCCCCATTTCAAACAATTAATGGGAGCCACCCCTTATCCTACGACCTCCTGTCATTTATCGGCCTCCCAGCAAGTGGCCATGCTGGCACCGATTAGTACTCCTTTTTAAAAACGCGAACCTGGCAGAAGGGCTTCTGTGGGGAGGTGAGTAGCCATCTTTGCTCACAGGCAAAGAGTGCCACAGGGTGCCAAGTATGCCACCCCAGTGCTCGGTGGGGATTGGGGTCCCTTGGCTGGGGATGGGGTCCCTCAGCTGGGGATGGGGGAACCGTCCGCAGGATTGGGCTGCCATGGGAAGGGGAGAGAAGGTGCTGGGGGTGCAACCGCTCACGGTATCACCAAGCCAACCCCTGGATTATGTTTTCCTGTTCCGCCGGCAACCTGCCTGTCTGCCCCATGGACCACTTATAACCCCCATTGATGCCGAGTCCTCTGGCCATGCGACTGAAGGCTTTCTTTAATAGAGAATTGGCAATCGTGGTTAAGTGAGCACTTCACACAACCCAAGTGGATTCCCTGGGCTGGGCGGGCCATGTAGCATGTGGATGTCATTGCCTAGCATCCCAATCAGACCGCGATGTGTGGACACTGTGCCTGAACACTGCGGGAGGCAACATCACACACGCAGCAGCAAACATCCAGGGGATGGGACACAGCTCCAGGGACATGTTGACGATCGGAGGGCGGGTGAGTTCCATGGGGAGGGGACCATAACCCGGTCCAGGTGACGTTACGAGCGGGTGTCTAGGGTACAGGGTCTGGGGTCCGGTGAGGGGGCCCGCTATGGCCAGGTGTGTGAGGACAGGGCATTCTGGGTGGGGAGGGGTTGGTTTCAATGGGGGAACGTAGGGTCCCGGGGTGGGATCCACCTCTGTTTGTCAGTCTAACACCCTCTCCTAATTCCTTTCAGATATTGAAAGCTATGGCAGTGATATTGGAAGCAGATTGGCCCTGGTGGGCCAGGAAGTCCTCTAGCCAAGCACTTAGGAGGGAATGAGAACAGATAGTCAAGGTGATCAATGTAAACAGTGTCACCCCAAGGACCTGGATGCAGTGCCGCAAAAGGTTTAAAGATCTCACAGAAGTGGTCAAGGTTGGTGAATTCATCATAAAATATCACATCTTTACAACTGAGCCATTAGTTTCACACACTGCTCAATGTAGCATGTGCCTATCACTCACCTACAATACCAACAATCTTTATTAATCACAATTCATCCCTAACAGTCAAAGCTTTAATTCACCTTCACACTTTTAGCACTGTTGCAAGCCTCGCACCCACATCTCACAGCTTGGACGCGCTGTCAGCTATTTAACCAGAACTACTACATTACCCAAACACATTGCCCCCCACTCACCAACACTCTTCCCACTCTCTTTGAAGACAAGGTAGTGCACAGCACATGCAGCAGCATCGAAGCAGTGGGAGACAGGCACGATTGCCCTCACCCCAATGGAGAAGATGGTGGTCATTATCATTAGAGCAGCCATCGCTGAGTCCATGGCCAGCGGTGTTGAGACCACAGGAGATGACAGTATCCTCCTTCCCAATCCACCTTCCCACATCCCACTTTGCCCTCATCCTCCAACCTCTCCTGATGTGCAAACAAACAGTGAATGGTGTAAAGATGCATGCCAGGGCCCCACTTCATTCACTTCAACCCTACTGCTGAGCCTTTCCCTTTCAGATAACCCAAGAACTACCACTTAGTCAGGATGTGATGCAGAAGTGTGAAGGATCTGTACATGATGAGTCACTGGGGATGAGTTACTCGCAGTCAGGCCAGGGGAATAAATAGATGGCTCAGGTTCCAGCTTCCTGGAAGGTAAGGCCATGAATGAGTTTCTTCTCCAGAGGACTCAGATGAAGAATTTGATGTGTCGGGCACACAGAAACATTTGGTACATTGATGTGGAGATGCCGGCGTTGGACTGGGGTGAGCACAGTAAGAAGTCTTACAACATCAGGTTAAAGTCCAACAGGTTTGTTTCGAAACACTAGCTTTTGGAGCACTGCTCCTTCCTCAGGTGAATCACCTTTCACCTGAGGAAGGAGCAGTGCTCCGAAAGCTAGTGTTTGGTACATTGACAGGGCTGCCAGAAAAGCATTGGGGAGAGCAAATCTTTTGCAGGGCTTAGGTGCAGTGCTTTGAACCCATCGTTTCATGACCAAGTCCATGAGGACATTGGCAGTTCCGACCATGGAAGCTGGTGTCTCCACTTCCTTTGCAGCATAAGCAGATGCCACAAATGTTTGAGGGCTGCAGTGGAAGCTCAACCTAAAATCAAGCAAGGACAGTTTGATGCCACGTAGATTCAGACTCCTGCCATTATGCATTGCTCAATGGTGCTGGCCTCTCTCAGGGTGACAGCATTTGTCCTCCTACCACTTCCACTCTGTTATTGCTTCAGCATTTACCTGCCAACTAAGCCACCCAGACCGGTGCCGCCCATGCCAAGATGAAGCAGCCCCAAGCCGGGCGTTCCCATCCCAGAGCGGCACAAAGACGTCCTCCAAGGTCATCTGCAATCTTCCCCACTGAAATCCAGCAGCCCTCCACCAGCTGGGCACTGAGGAAATTATGAGGATGATTTTACATGAAATATTCGAATGTTTATTTGGAAAAAGTTGGAATGGCATGGTTGTTTTGTGATGGATTTTACTTCAGCATTTTTACCAAGTAAATACTGTGATGGTCAATAACAGGGATGGTAATCTGTGGGACAGTTGTACAATGGAGATTATGGCCTGTGTTCCTGGACATTGGAGGCAAATGAGCAATCACATCAGCAATCTGGAAAATCCTTCTACTCCTCCTCATCCTTCATCTGCGAACAGCTTGTTCTCTTCTTTGCTGCCTCTACTCCACTTCGCTTTCATGTTGAAGCCTGAGGGGAATCGTAACTATAGTAACTATGACTGGGTGTAAGTTATATACCCCTGCAGTCACAACCGCACTCCATGTGCAGCACCACTCCCTGCAGACTTCAGTAACTGTAAACAACTCTTCAAAACACCAAGCTCTTCCACCAATTCAAACAGGGCCAGTAGAAATCAATCAGCAACCCACCTGCGTGCTATTAATGATCCCTTTAAATAGCTCTGCTGGAGTGTCCTTCTTGCTCTTGAACACAAGCTCAGCTCTGCAAGATTAAGTGAGGGCGTTAGCTAGAGCAGAGAGGTCAAAAATAGCAATGAAAATCTGCCGATTCTGCATACTTCAAGCATATACTCTTATGAACCATCCCAATGTCGTTATCATGATGGCATTCATTCCGCCTCAACCGGACGTTTGTGATTGTGGCGTGGATATTGTTTTTTGGTACCAAAATAGCACCCAGATCTCTGTATTTTAGGGCCTATAGAACTTCGGGCCAGTGTCATGAGAAAGTGATTACTGTAACTCCTGTTGTATTTTAGATTTTTTTAAAAACTCACTGAAGTAAAATAGAAAATGAGCAGGAAAACCTGGAGCAGCAATTTTATGGAGAATGGGGATCTGCATTTTATGCAAATTTTTGGGATGGTTTTAGTGTTGATGGTATTTTGTGGGTTTTTAGATAGCTATGAATGTTGGTTTTAAGTTATTTGTTGAATTAAATAGAAAAAAGTAATCAAAGTGTAAAATTAAATGCTTGAGATTTAAAATGCTATCTTTAGGACAGAGTTATAGATTAAAATTAAAAGTAATTTCTCTCCTGTGTTTTTGCGACACTAGCATTTATTTTCCTTTCTTGCAAAGCTTAAACCTTTGATCTTTTGAGGACAATGTTTCAAGGAGGTTGAGCTCTATATGAGACCTTTTCTGCTAATTCAATTAAAATGCTTTCAAAGCGTTGAGTTACTCGATGAGCTGTGGTGAGTCGCAATGCATTTGGGACCTATGAAATTACAATGGCAATTCTCCGGTGGGAGTGAGCCCATTATTTATTCACAATGAATTGTTCGGCAAGTAAAGGAAGAAACTCTTTCATTATAAAATACTGCAAAAATTAGAAGTTGCTTTTTTAGCATTTCTATTGTTCCTTTTTAAAATCAGATTATGAATTTCATATCCATGTTCAGCTGGTTTATGATGCAGAGTGACGGCAACAGCGCGGGTTCAATTCCCGTATCGGCTGAGGTTATTCATGAAAGCCCCTCCTTCTCAACCTTGCCCCTCGCCTAAGGTGCGTTGATCCTCTGGTGAAATCACCACCAGTCAGTTTCAAAGGGGAATGCAGCCTACGGTCCTCTGGGAACATTTACAATTATTCAGGCAGACTAATGATTATCCTTATCTGGGATATAAGAGAAGAAATATGTTACAAAGTAGAACCAACAATGTTGGATTGGATTGGATTGGATTGGATTTGTTTATTGTCACGTGTACCGAGGTACAGTGAAAAGTATTTTTCTGCAAGCAGCTCAACAGATCATTCAGTACATGGGAAGAAAAGGGAATTGAACAGAATTCAAGAAAATACATGAGAATACATAATAGGGCAACACAAGATATACAATGTAACTACATAAGCATTGGCATCGGATGAAGCAGACAGGGTGTAATGTTAATGAGGACAGTCCATAAAAGGGTCATTTAGGAGTCTGGTGACAGTGGGGAAGAAGCTGTTTTTGAGTCTGTTCGTCCGTGTTCTCAGACTTCTGAATCTCCTGCCCGATGGAAGAAGTTGGAAAAGTGAGTAAGCCGGGTGGGAGGGATCCTTGATTATGCTGCCTGCTTTCCCCCGGCAGCGGGAGGTGTAGATGGAATCAATGGATGGGAGGCAGGTTCGTGTGATGGACTGGGCGGTATTCACGACTCTCTGAAGTTCCTTGCGGTCCTGGGCCGAGTTTTCCTGCAACAATGTTTTCCTGCAACAAATTATTCTTTAAACTTCAGCCACGTTTCTGTTCCAGTACATTAGTGACTATTGTTCTTCAGTTATAGCATGTTCTCAGACATTATACATACTTTAACGGTGTAGATCACATATAACACAGTATATATTACCTCTCTGTGTTCATGTGTTATCTGCACATAATTCCCTTTATTTCTGATCCCATTAATATGCCTGTCCCATTCCTATCTTTCCAAAGATGAGTATGTGCCGCACATACACCTTGAGTGTTTTCAGCCTTTTCTGTTTTTGTTTCAAGGTCGCAGCATGTGCAATACTTTGCTTTTTACACAGCGCACGACACAACGTGGCTTGGAGCGTATCCTCCTAATAAACCCGGAGGCTAGATGTGGTGAATGGTAGTTGTGTATGAATGCACTGCTGTGATCACCCAGTGTATCACTGTTTGACTGTAGTGTCACAGCTTTATGAGCAGGTACCTCTCGTGTCCCCTGAAGCACTGGCTATTTGTTTGCATGATCACTGTTACACATTTGGTGTAAGTTAAGCGTTGTACAAAATTTAAAAATTCATATGATTATCAATTGATACAATACTCTGGAATAGGAATATTTGCACACCGCGCACTAAATAATATGTATGTATCACAAGCAAAGCATTCAGTATAAATTAAAACATTTACAGCACATCACAATAAGAAAAGTTAGACAATCATTAAAAGTAAGATGAAAACCAACATCAATATCAGACTTAAGGGCCGGGATTCTCCCCTACCTGGCGGGGCGGGGGGTCCCGGCGTGATGGAGTGGCGTGAACCACTCCGGCATCGGGCCGCCCCAAATGTGCGGAAGTCTCTGCACCTTTAGGGCCCAAGCCCTAACATTGAGGGGCTGGGCCCGCACCGGAGTGGTTGGCGGGAACGTCCTTTGGTGCCACGCCAGCTGGGGCCGAAGGGACTTTGCCGGCCGGCGGAAATCTGCGCATGCGCCGGAGCGTCAGCGGACTGCTGACGTCATCCCCGCGCATGCGCAGGGGAGGGGGTCACTTCTGCCTCCGCCATGGTGAAGACCATGGCGAAGGCGGAAGGAAAAGAGTGCCCCCAAGGCACAGGCCCGCCCGCAGATCAGTGGGCCCCGATCGTGGGCCAGGCCACCGTGGGGGCCCCCTCTCCCCCCTCCCCCCTCCCCCTCCCCCCCCCCCCCAGGACCCCGAAGCACGCCCGCGCCGCCTGGTCCCTGCCGGTAAGGTAGGTGGTTTGATGCCACGCTGGCGGGAGAGGAATGACAGTGGCGGGACTTCAGCCCATCGCGGGCCGGAGGATCGCCGGGGGGGGGCACGTCGACCGGCACGATTCCTGCCCCTGCCGAATCTCTGGTGGTGGAGACTTCGGGACAAGGCATGGGCGGGATTGACGCCGGCCCCCAGGGATTCTCCGATCCGGTTGGGGGGTCGGAGAAGCCCGCCCAAGATTGATGCAGTTATTGACAATTCATCATTTTTTGACATCCTTCAATTTTAATGAGACGTAACACCAATACTATTCATATCAAATTCCTCATCTGACACTACTGCCAAGATTCTCCATTCCTGAGGCTAAGTGCCGACACCAATGGAGGATTTGTGGCATTTCATGATGGGAGAAATGGCATGAAACCTTCAATGATTCCGTTACCAGTAAGGGACTAGCACCGGCGACGTGTGAAATGCAGCGGAGAAGTTCGGAGAATCGCCGGGTCTCGTGCTTTAAATGCGTATAATCATAGAATCATAGAATTTACAGTGCAGAAGGAGGCCATTGGGTCTGCACTGGCCCTTGGAAATAGCACCCTACCTAAGCCCTCACCTCCACCCTATCCCCACACCTCCAGCCTATTCCCGTAACCCCACCTAACCGTTTTTGGACACTAAGGGCAATTTATCATGGCCAATCCACCTAACCTGCACGTCTTTGGTCTGTGGGAGGAAACCAGAACACCCGGAGGAAACCCACGCAAACACGGGGAGAACGTGCAAACTCTGCACAGACAGTGACCCAAGCCAGGAATTGAACCTGGGATCCTGGAGATGTGAAGCAACTGTGCTAACCATTGTGCTACCATGCTGCAACCACTGTGCTAGTGCTGACAAGCTGCAGCCGCGTGTTCGCCAAACTCCGCACACACAAACCGATCACGCTGGCAAAGATGGCGCTAGCCGTGCCCGATTGCGCACCCGCCCACCTGACCCCACAGCCCACCTCCTGGACACCCCCCACCACTCCACCTAGCCCTGGCAGAAGACACCTGGCTAGCGACACGGACCTTGGCCGAGTGTGGCAGCGCTGGACAATCTCTACATGCCCGCCTTCTTCCTCTGCAGCCGGCACGCCAGGCTCCCGTCCGCTGGGACCAAATTTGGCCCGTGCCATTGTCAACTCGGCCCATCGCAGGCGGAGCATCATGGGTGGGCTGGCTAATGACACTCCAACAGAGTTGCGACTGCGCAGGGCGTGCATGCAGATGATGCCGATTTGGACGGGACGGAGCATCGCGACCCGTGTCAAACTGCCGCCTGCCCCGGTTTGATATCGGGAACCATTCTCTGCCCAATCGCCGTTCCCGATTTTGGCGTCAATCTGCCCTAAGTTTTGATGCAAACGCAGGATTCGTGGACTTTCGCGACAGCAAAACTGGCTCCACATCTGGACTGTTTCCGCTACTGTTAAGGGGCTAGCACGGGCGCCACGTGGAACACAATCGATTCAAAGAGAAATTGTGCTGGATAGGCCTGTTCCGCGATTGACACTCAGGAGCTGACAAGCTGCAGCCGCACATACACACTTCACTCCCCACACACACCATCCTGACGCTACGACCAAGAAAGCACAACAGCGCCTATACTTCCTCAGGAAACTAAGGAAATTTGGGATGTCCACATTGACTCTTATTAACTTTTATAGATGTACCACAGAAAGCATCCTATCTGGCTGAACACCACCCAGGTCATCACACGGACCCGCCTCCCATCCATTAACTTTGTCTACACCTCCCGCTGCCTTGGGAATGCGGGCAATATAATCAAAGACCCCTCCCACCCGGCTTACTTACTCTTCCAATCGGGCAGGAGATACAAAAGTCTGAGAACACGCACTAACAGATTCAAAAACAGATTCTTTCCCACTGTTACCAGACTCGTAAATGACCCTCTTATGGACTGAACTTGTCTCTTCACAATCTTCTCTACTGAGTAGTACTACACTCCTGTATGCTTCACCCGATGCCTGTGTCTATATATTTACATTGTATATTTTATGTTGCCCGTTGTATTTTCTTTTCATGTATGGAATGATCTGTCTGGACTGTACGCAGAACAATACTTTTCACTGTACCTTGGTACACCTGACAATAAACAAATCCAAATCCCAGCCGGTGAGATTGATACAAGGAGAGCGGCAACCCGTTTCACCAATGCCGAGCTGGAGACCCCCCTGGATGCAGTGGAGGAAAGGCGCTTGACCCTGTACCCTGGCCCGGGAAGGAGGATGACAGCCGCTGCTGTTTGTCGTGCCTGGGCGCAGGTGGCAGTGGCGGTCAGCGCCATGGGCAACATAGTCCTGACCAGCCTACAATGCCGGAAGAAACTGCACGACCTCCTCAGGGCGGCCAGGGTGAGTAGGCAGCACTGTGCCCCTGGCACTAACCCCCGTCCCACACACCCATAACCCGCCCCCCCCCCCCCCCCCCAACCTGGAGGGCGGCCGAAACCCCATCCCACCCACCTACATGCCGGTACACAGACCAGTCGCCATGGGCAGGTGCCCTGGCCACTGAGGCCACCAGCTACCCACCCCCTGGTCTGCATGAGTCGGACTGTCTAACAATGTCATTTTCTGTTTTTACCCCCCCCCCCCCTTCCCCAGGAGAAGGCCGACAATAACCACCAAGATCGGGAGAAAAGTTTGTGGACCTAGTGGGCCCCTTGCTGGTGCGGACACTTAATGAAACGTGGGAAGGGGGGACTTTGCCCCCGACGATGTCGCGGGCGCTGATTTCGTTAATCTTAAAGAGGGACAAGGACCCCCAGCAGTCTGGTTCATAGAGGCCCATATCTCTCCTCAACGTGGATGCCAAGGTGCTGGTAAAATCCTGGCCACCAGGATAGAGGACTGTGTGCCAGGGGTTGTACACGACAGGGTTTGTGAAGGGAAGGCAGCTGAACACGAATGTGCAGAGATTGTTGAATGTCATCATGATGCCGGCGATTGAGGGGTAGGCTGAGATAGTGGTGCCGCTGGATGCAGAGAAGGCCTTTGATAGAGTGGAGTGGAGGTACTTATGGGAGGTGTTGGGGAGGTTTGGATTTGGTGAAGGGTTTATTGATGGGTGCGGCTGCTGTATGAGGCCCCGATGGCGTGTGTGGCCACGAATGGGAGGAGGTCGGAGTACTTCCGGCTTTACCGAGGGACCAGGCAGGGTTGCCCCCGGTCCCCCTTGTTGTTTGCATTGGCAATCGAGCCGTTGGCGATGGCGTTGAGGGATTCAGGGAGGTGGAGAGGTTTGGTGCGAGGTGGGGAGGAACATAGGGTGTCGTTGTATGCCGATGACCTGTTACTGTATGTGGCGGACCCGGTGGGAGGGAAGCCGGGGGTGATGGAGCTGCTAGCTGAGTTTGGGACCTTTTCAGGCTATAAACTAAATTTAGGCAAGAGTGAGGTGTTTGTGGTGCACCCTGGAGACCAGGAGGAAGGAATTGGTAGGCTCCCGCTTAGGCGGGCAGGGGAGAGTTTTAGGTACCTGGGGGTGCAGGTGGCCAGGGACTGGGGGACTCTTCACAAGCATAATTTCACCAGACTTGTAGATCAGATGGAGGAGGAGTTCAAGAGGGGGACATGCTGCCATTGTCGTTGGCGGGGAGGGTGCAGTCCGTCAAAATGACGGTGCTTCCGAAGTTCTTGTTCCTCTTTCAGTGCCTGCCCATCTTTATCCCCAGGGCCTTCTTTAGGAGAGTGACTAGCAGTATCTTGAGCTTTGTGTGGGCACATGGGACTCCGAGAGTGAAAAGGGTTTTCCTGGAGCGAGGGAGGGATAGAGGCGGGCTGGCGCTGCCCAACCTTTTGGGGTACTGTTGGGCGGCCAATGTGTCAATGGTGCATGGTGGAACCAACAATTCTACGGACACGTGCTTGTAGGATTAGAATAGTGGTTTTAATATACTCACAACAGAGCCAGCCTATTAGCCATTGAACTTTCGGTGAACTGGCCGGCTGACCATGTGGCACTGATCTTTTATACAGCAGCTTCCGGGGGAGGAGTCCTGGGCAGAGCCAAGGGAGAAGCCCCGTACAACTCGAGCATTCCCAGAGCTACTCCCCCTGGAGGACAGGTAGTGCAACTGCATTTACAATACAGACACCTGTATATACAGATTATAATCCGGTGTGAATCACATTCACCACAGTGCGTAAATGGGTGATGGAGGGGGGAGGGGCGGCGTGGAAAAGAATGGAGATGGCGTCATGTAGAGGTACAAGCCTCGGTGCCTTGGCAACGGCGCCGTTGCCGCTCTCTCCTATGAGGTATACCACGAGCCCGGTGGTGGCGGCGACCCTAAGAATCTGGGGACAGTGGAGACGGCATAGGGGGGAAACAGGGGGCTCGATGGAGGCTCCATTGGGTGGAAATCATCGGTTCATCCTGGGGAACAATGATGGGGGATTTAGGGGGTGGCAAAGGGTGGGCATCAGTAAATTGAGGGACCTGTTTATTGACGGGAGGTTTGCGGGCCTGGAGGAACTGGAAGATAAATTTGGGCATTCCCAGAGCTACTCCCCCTGGAGGACAGGTAGTGCAACTGCACTGACAATACAGACACCTGTATATACAGATTATAATCCGGTGTGAATCTCATTCACCACATTCACCCCCTGTGAAATTGAGTCCAGCGGGGGTGGTGGCTCACAGAGTTAGTCTGTCCGGTGGATGAATTGTTCTTTTCGATCTGCGGAGCACCGGGGTTGCAGCCTCTTGCGGTGGCTGGGTGGGTGTTGAGAGCTGGGGTACGATGGCAGACTCCGGGGCGGGTCTCGACCGAACTTTATACACCTCTGGCTCGAATGGGGGCGCTGGGGGCGGGCTGGTTCTGGCGCGTGGAACCGGTGGGGTGAGCTTGCGGAATCGGGGGCGCGAGGGGGCGGCAGCATAGGGAACGGGGTAAGGGGTTCCTCAGCGGGGGTGGGGGGGGATGGATCCAGTGGATGCCAGGTCCCGAAGGGATACTGTATCCTGGCGACCGTCCGGGAACTCCACGAATGCGTACTGAGGGTTGGAATGGAGGAGGCGCACCTTTTCAACAAGGGGGTCAGTTTTGTGCCCCCTGACGTGCTTCCTCAGGATGATCGGGCCTGGTGTCCTCAGCCACGCCGGAAGTGAGACTCCCGTGGTAGTGCCCCTAGAAAAAATGAAGAGTCGCTCGTGAGGGGTTTGATTTGTAGCTGTACAGAGGAGGGATCTGATAGCGTGGAGCGCGTCTGGGAGGACTTCTTGCCATTGGGAGACTTGGAGGTTTCTAGACCGGAGGGTCAGTAGGACGGTCTTCCAGACCGTCGCGTTCTCCCTCTCCACCTGTCCGTTCCCCCTGGGGTTGTAGCTGGTAGTCCTGCTCGAGGCGATGCCCTTGTCGAGCAGGTACTGACGCAGCTCGTCGCTCATAAAGGACGAACCCCGGACGCTGTGCACGTAGCTGGGGAAACCGAACAGGGTGAAGACACTATGCAGGGCCCTAATGACTGTGTGGGAGGTCATATCAGGGCATGGAATGGCAAAAGGGAATCGGGACAACTTGTCGATGATGTTGAGGAAATAAATGTTCTTGTTAGTTGAGGGGAGTGGCCCTTTGAAATCGATCGCAATGCGTTCAAAGTGCCTAGAAGCCTTGACCAGGTGGGTCCTGTCTGGTCTATAGAAGTGCGGTTTGCACTCTGCACAGATCGGGCAGTCCCTGGTGACCGCTTTTACCTCCTTGTTGGAGAAAGGCAGGTTTCGGGCTCTGATGTAGTGGGCGAGCCGGGTGACCCCTGGATGGCAGAGATCAACGTGGATGGCTTTCAGACGGCTGATCTGCGCGCTGGGGCATGTCCTGCGGGATAGGCCATCCGAGGGCTCGTTGAGCTTCCCCGGTCGATATTTAATATCGTAACTATAGGTGGATAGTTCGATCCTCCACCGAAGGATTTTATCATTTTTTATTTTGCCCCTTTGCGAGTTGTCAAACATAAAGGCAACCGATCGTTGGTCGGTGATGAGGGTGAACCTCCTACCTGCGAGGTAGTGCCTCCAGTGACGAACAGCCTCCACGATGGTTTGTGCTTCCTTCTCGACTGAGGAGTGTCGGAGTTCTGAAGCGGATAGGGTACGGGAGAAAAATGCAACGGGCCTCCCTGCCTGATTTAAAGTGGCTGCTAGAGCTACCTCTGAGGCGTCGCTCTCTACCTGAAAGGGAGTGGATTCATCCACCGCCCGCATGGCCGCTTTGGCGATGTCCTCCTTGATGCAGCTGAAGGCCTGGCACGCCTCAGCTGACAGGGGAAATCGTGTGGCCTTAAAGAGTGGGCGGGCTTTGTCCGCATATTGAGGGATCCACTGGCCGTAGTATGAGAAGAACCCCAAGCACCGTTTGAGGGCCTTGGGGCAATGAGGGAGGGGGAGTTCTAAGAGAGTTCTAAGCATGCGGTCCGGGTCTGGGCCCAGGACTCTGTTCTCCACGACGTAGCCGAGGATGGCCAGTTGTTTGTGCGGAAAACGCATTTCTCCTTGTTATAAGTGAGATTTAAGTTCTGTGCCGTTTGGAGAAAACGGTGGAGGTTGGCGTCGTGGTCCTGCTGGTCATAGCCGCAGATGGTAACATTGTCCAGATACGGAAACGTGGCCCGCAGCCCGTACTGGTCTACCATTCGGTCCATTGCTCGTTGGAACACCGAAACCCCGTTAGGGACCCGGAGGAAATGGAAGAGGCGGCCATCGGCCTCGAATGCCGTGTAGTGGTGGTCCTCCGGGCGGATTGGGAGCTGGTGGTATGCAGACTTCAGATCCACCGTGGAAAAGAGCCGGTACTGGGCGATCTGGTTACCCATGTCTGCAATTCTGGGGAGGGGATACGCGTCTAGGAGCGTAAAGCGATTTATGGTCTGGCTATAGTCGACGACCATGCAAAATTGTTCCCCGGTCTTGACGACCACCACCTGCGCTCTCCAGGGACTATTACTGGCCTCGATGATCCTCTCACTGAGCAGCCGTCGGACCTCCGATCGGATAAAGACCCTATCCTGTAGGCTGTATCGCCTGCTGCGAGTAGCTACTGCCTTGCAATCTGGAGTGAGATTGGCGAAGAGCGGAGGGGGGAGATGCGCAGCGTGGCTAGGCTGCAGATAGTGAGTGGGGGCAGGGGCCTGCCGAAGCTGAGGGTGAGGCTCTTGAGGTTGCACTGGAAATCCAGGCCTAATAAGAGTGGCGCGCAGAGGTCGGGCAGGACATAAAGTTTAAATTTAGAATAACTAGCACCTCGAATTGTGAGCGTAGCAATGGTGCGTCCTTGGATTTGGACTGAATGGGCGCCCGAAGCGAGGGCGATAGTTTGGCTCACCGTAAAAATAGAAACCGAACAGTGTCTTACCAGCTCTGGATGTATAAAGTGCTCGGTGCTCCCGGAGTCAAAGAGGCATGGCGTGCTGTACCCGTTGATCTGGACCTCCGCCATCGAACTTCGTAGGTGCTTGGGGCGGGATTGATCCAGGGTGACTGCGCTGAGTTGCGGGTAGTCGGCGGCTCGATCAGCTGTGCTGGAGTGGCCCCGTGATGACTGCCCTCTGAGTTCGTAGTCGTCGAGGTGAGTTTCAGAGTTTGAAGGGGATGGATCCCAAGATGGCCGCCCCCATGAGTCGCACATGTCGGGTGGGGGCGGAGTCGGCATACAGGCTGCAGCATTTCGGGGCCTGCAGGCCTGTGAATTCAGGGAACGAGTGCTTTGAGCTGTGGGAGGGTTAGAGGCTGGGGCTTTCTTCGCCAGACACACTCTGGCATAGTGTCCTTTTCGCCCACAGCTGCTGCAGGTCGCGTTACGGACCAGGCAGTGCTGCCGCGGGTGCTGGCTTTGGCGTCAGAAATGGCAGGCTGGAGCAGCTGAGTAGCTGGCTGGAGCAGCTGAGTAACTGGCTGGGGCAGCAGAGTAACTGGCTTTGGCAGTGCGGTAGCTAGGGGGCCGTGCGGCACAGGCTTGGGGGGGGGACTGTTGGTCGGGGGTCCACGATGAGGTCGCGGGGTCCGCGGGAAACGAGGTGAGGCTGTGGAAGGAAACTTCCATAGTTGTAGCAGCCTCCACAGTAGTGTCTAAGTCCTGGGCCCCCTTTTCTAGCAGTCTTTGGCGCACATAGTTAGACCTAAGGCCCGCCACGAAAACGTCCCGCACAGCAAGCTCCCTATGTTCAGCCGCGGTAATGGCTTGATAATTACAGTCATTGGAAAGATTGTTCAATTCCCTTACAAACTCGGCTAGCGTTTCTGTAGGCCGCTGACGGCGGGTCGTAAACACGTGGCGTGCATAAACCTCGTTAATGGGCCTAACGTACATTTTGTCCAATATTGCCAGCGCTGCGGTGTAAGAACCGGCTGGATTTAGCTGTGTGGATATTCTGTGGCTTACCCTCGCGTGCAGTAGGCTGAGTTTTTGTTCCTCCGTTGTTCCGGCGGTGCTAGCTTCTGCCAGGTAGGCTTTAAAACATCTCAGCCAGTGGGAAAACATTTCCTTAGCCTCTGCATCCTCTGGGTTGAGTTCTAGGTGTCCGGGCTTGAGGGCTGCTTCCATGATTTCTTCGACTGTTTTGTAACTATATTAAATGGTTGGAACCAACAATTCTACGGACACGTGCTTGTAGGATTAGAATAGCGGTTTTAATATACTCACAACAGAGCCAGCCTATTAGCCGTTGAACTTTCGGTGAACTGGCCGGCTGACCATGTGGCACTGATCTTTATACAGCAGCTTCCGGGGGAGGAGTCCTGGGCAGAGCCAAGGGAGAAGCCCCGTACAACTCGAGCATTCCCAGAGCTACTCCCCCTGGAGGACAGGTAGTGCAACTGCATTTACAATACAGACACCTGTATATACAGATTATAATCCGGTGTGAATCACATTCACCACAGTGCGTAAATGGGTGATGGAGGGGGGAGGGGCGGCGTGGAAAAGAATGGAGATGGCGTCATGTAGAGGTACGAGCCTCGGTGCCTTGGCAACGGCGCCGTTGCCGCTCTCTCCTATGAGGTATACCACGAGCCCGGTGGTGGCGGCGACCCTAAGAATCTGGGGACAGTGGAGACGGCATAGGGGGGAAACAGGGGGCTCGATGGAGGCTCCATTGGGTGGAAATCATCGGTTCATCCTGGGGAACAATGATGGGGGATTTAGGGGGTGGCAAAGGGTGGGCATCAGTAAATTGAGGGATCTGTTTATTGACGGGAGGTTTGCGGGCCTGGAGGAACTGGAAGATAAATTTGGGCTTCCCCAAGGGAACTTGTTCAGATGCTTGCAGGTAAAGGCGTTTGCTAGGCGACAGGTAGAGGAGTTCCCTTTGCTGCCTTCGCGGGGGGCGATGGACAGAGTTCTTTCGGGGGTGTGGGTCGGAGAGGGGAAGGTGTCTGACATTTATAAGGTAATGCAGGAGGTGGAGGAGTCGTCAGTGGAGGAGCTGAAGGCTAAATGGGAGGGGGAACTTGGGGAGCAGATAGAGGACGGGACTTGGGCGGATGCCTTGGAGAGAGTCAACTCTTCCTCTTCATGTGCGAGGCTTAGTCTCATCCAATTTAAGGTGCTGCACCGGGCCCACATGTCTGGGACTAGGATGAGTAGGTTCTTTGGGGGTGAGGACAGGTGCACCAGATGTTCGGGAAGTCCAGCGAACCACGCCCATAAGTTCTGGGCATGCCCGGCACTGGAAGAATTCTGGAAGGGGGTGGCGGGGACGGTGTCGAGGGTGGTTGGATCCAGGGTCAAACCAGGGTGGGGACTCGCGATTTTCGGAGTTGCGGTGGAGTCGGGAGTGCAGGAGGCGAAAGAGGCCGGTGTCCTGGCCTTTGCGTCCCTAGTAGCCCGGCGGAGGATCTTTCTGCAGTGGAAGGATGCGAGGCCCCCAAGTTTGGAGACCTGGATCAGTGACATGGCGGGATTTATAAAATTGGAAAGGGTCAAATTTTCCCTGAGAGGATCAATACAAGGGTTCTATAAACGGTGGCAGCCTTTTCTGGACTTCCTGGCTCAAAGATAGGTATATTGGTCAATAGCAGCAGCAACCTGGGGGGGGGGGGGGGGGGGGGGAGAGAGAGGGGGGGGGGGGAGAGGGGAGGGGAGGGGGGGGGGGCGGTGGGCAAGGGGGGGTGTTCCTTATTATAGTTTCTATTTTTTTTTTCTACGGTTATGTAACTTAACATTGTGTTAATTTAAGTTGTTGTTAATATGTTGTGTTGTTCATTGAGGAGGGGCGAATGTTTATGTTTGCTATCATTATTGGTATTTTATTATGGTTCGATGTTGTACAAATTCAAAATTTTTGAATAAAAATTATTTTAAAAAAAAACAATCGTTATCCAGAAATTAGAAGATGTTTTAATTCTTCTAACATTTTCTGGGTAACTATTGGTGTGTTACACAGAGGGTACCCTCTGAAGTTTGTGGTTTAAATCACATTTCTAGATGGTTCCCAGTAGAGGGTTGTTGCCAGAGAGCGTTAGTGCTTCTGGACAATTGCTGTTAAACCCCTACCTGTGAATTTCTGAATAGTGTTCCCAAACGGGGTTCTTTGCAGTACCTCCCCAGTCCGACACTGGGAGCTTAGAAGCTATGACCATTGTTTTCAGTTCCCACCACATACTCTATTCCCCAGGTATCGATTCCATCTCCTCTTCCTGAAACTGTATAGGGCTGAACCAGATTGTTCGCAGCCTTGGTGTCATATTTGCCCCTGATGCTTCTGGCCTGATGTGTACATCATCACTAGGACTGCTTATTTCTCCCTCTGCAACACTTAACCACTCCGCTCCTGCCTCAGCTCACCTTTGGCTGACCTTTGTTATCTCTAGACTTGACTATTCCAAGAAATTCCTTGTTAACCTCCCACATTCTAGCCTCTGTACATTTGAGGTAAACCAAAACTCAATTGCCTGTGTCCTAAGTTCACCTATTACCCAATAACCTGTGTTGGCAACTGGTTAAGCAACTCCTCCATTTTAAAATTCTCATCCTTGTTTTCAAATCCCATGGCCTCACCCCTCGTTATGTCTCTAAACTCCTCCGGTGCTGCAGCTCACTGTGAAATCTGCACTCCTCCAACTCTGTCCTTGTGAACATCCCAGATTTTAATTGTACCATTGGAGGCCGTGCCTTCAGATTCCTGGGCCCTGACTCTTTAATTACCTTTATAAGTCTCTGTGCCTCGCCACCTCTCTTTCCTCCTGTTGTATTTCTTTGTTGACAAACGAGAAAAGTTATGAAGGTTGCCACAATCTGGATTCTTGGAAAACACAAGAGGTTTATTAAGGGTGTTGCTCATTCAGTCAAGATAGTGATCTGACCAAAGCCCACGCAAACACCCTGCTGATGTCACCATACATCAAGCTGAACCAGCACGAACGTATTCCCGGATACATAATGGGCAGGTTTCTCCATTTGGGAGACTTAGGGCTTCATTCACAGAAATATTTATATGTCCAGTTTTGGGCGGGTTTAGTGTGGTGTTTCTCAGTGACTGCAGTGTCGAGAAACGTCTCACTATGCAACAGCTCTTGGCTGTTTGCTTTGGCCTTGGGGGAATCTCTCCGCCGAGACCGTACTTAGCGATTTCCTGCTGGCCAGTCGCAGAACGGGGCCCATTTCAGAAGGCCTTTTCAGGCCCCCAACCTTTTCCGAAACTCCCTCACCCCCACAAACTGGGGGAGGCCCCTGGGAACCCTCCCCTCACCCCCCTCTATCTATTCAGGCCCCCCCCCCCCCGGTCCGTCGCTGGCATTGCCAACCTGACACACGTACACCCTGATACTGCCGGCCTGCTGGAAACCTGCGAGTGCCCCTGCCAGCCTGACTGTGCCACCTGGGCACCCTGGCAGTAGACTGACAGTGTCAGGGTACAAGAAGGTGAGCCAGTGTACCACCCTACTCTCTCCCCCATCATTCTGATATCTCTAATGGCCTGGGAGACCCCTGCAGCTGTGATTGTGTCAGGCCCATGTTTGTGTGTAACAATACTAAATGGCACCCTGGCAATGTATCGCAGGCGTGACCATTGAGTGGCAGGCGCCGGGAGAATCAGGTGAATGTATATTTAAATGAGCCTTTCACGAAATTCAACGGCCTCGCCCGACACAAAGTCAAGCACAACGAGGTCACTGACGCGAGCGCCCTCAGGACGCGATTTTCCGGCAACACTATTCAACATTAATTGGTCCACTTAACGAGGCCTCACAGGCTTCCCGCCCCAAATGCCGGCTCGCCAGCTGATTGGCCGGGACCACGTTCGCCAGCCCCCACTAACAATGTCAAGCAGCACTTAAGCTGCACTTACTCAGCCAACCCCAGCCAGCTCACAACAATGGCGCGCAGGAGACCAGCCCCAAGATTCGGGGAGGTTTTTGGACGCTGTGGAGGCCAGGAGGGATGTCCTGTTCCCCCGAGTGTCCTGGAGGGTGAGCCACAAGGCAGCCAGTGGAGGACGCACCATCGGGAGAGTGGGGACCTATATTGAACAATAAACACTCTTGTGCACAACCAGTAGGAAGCCTATCACTTTCTTCCGCAGTGCATCACCGCGTGCAGGAGATGGGCGTGAGCGAGCACTCAGCAGACAGGCAGAGGTCAGATTATGACATAAATTGAGGAGCAACAACGCCCATCTCTCTGCGGGTTATCATCACCCCCCCCCCCCCCCCCCCCCCCCCCCCGCCCTCGACAGTGACCCGCGGATACTGCCACCACAGTTCCAGCACCCTGGAGTGATGTGACACATATACCCTGGGAGGGGGGGGGGGGGGGTGGCGGATGGGTAAGAATGTATCGATGTACCAGGCCATGCCCTATGTGAATCGGACCAGTATGAGGGCCTCCCTGGCCCTCTGGGCTTGCCGAGCCCTCACCGCCACTGCCTGTACTGCAGACACCGGTGAGCCTCAGGTTCCTCCCCGGCCTCGTCCTCCAGCCTCAGCTGGTCCAGCGCCTCATCATTCTCGTCCCCAACATCCTCATACCCCTCCTCCTCCCCCTCCGAGGTGGCCACACGTTCCTCGCACTAACCTCCAGCTTGTCGTCCTGCTGCTTTGCGAGGTTGTGGAGGACACAATAGAGCACAACAAAGTGGGCAACCCTCCGGGGGGTGTACAGCAGGGCACCTCCAGAGCAGTCGAGGCATGGGAACCACAACTTGAAGAGTCTGATGTACCGCTCAATGACAGCCCCAGTGGCTACATGGGCCTCATTGTATCGGGTCTCCGCTTCGGTCCCTGGTCTCCATACTGCCGTCATTAGCCAGGTCCACAGCTGGTGGTCCCCCAAGAGCCAGCTGACCATCCTGGGGTGCTCCTCGAAGAGGGTGGGGCTGACCAACTGCCCCAGGATGTAGCTGTCGTGCACACTCCCCGGGAAGCGGGCACATGTGCATTATCTGCAACTGGTGGTCGCACACCAGCTGTATGTTGAGGGAGCGAAACTCCTTTCGGTAATATAGGCAGCTACAGATGCCCGGTGAGTGAGGGGCAACATGCGTGGCATCTATAACGTCCCGGACCTGGGGCATCCCAGCGATAGCGGAGAAACCTGCTGCCTGGGCATCCTGTTGTGCTTGGCTCATGTCAAAAATGATGTAGTCTTCCGCCCGGGCATACATGGCATTCATGACCTGCACCTTTGGCCTATGGCCTGCGGGATGCCACACAATTCCTTGCTCAAGCCCTGGAATGATAAACGTTTTGGGCTGCGGTGACCTTGACTGCCACCGCGAGCCAGGTGTCCTCCTCGTCCACGTAGTGCCACGTCCGAGAGGATGTGACACAAGTGTTGCACCGTATCCTTGTGGAGGCGGAGCTTCCTGCGGCACGGCTGTCCATCATTTGTTCGAATGACCAGCAGTGCCTGTACACCCTGGGTCCCTCCCTAGTCTGATGGACTGCCGGGTCCTCAGGGTGTGGGGCGGGGTCCGGCACATGGACCGCTGCCTCGAGTATCTGCAGTCGCTGCTGCTGCCGCCTTCTCTGGAATCTGGCCGCATGACGCAGCAGCACGACCACTCGGGCAACTTCTGTGTCCAACATCCCTGGCATAGCGTTCAATATCTGTAAGGAATTGGGAGAGGGTTTTACATTGATAGAATGCGGTGGCTCCCACCCCAGGACCCTCCATTCCCCCATTGATTCCCCCAACCCCCCACCAGCAACACCCTACCCCCACACACCCGGCCACAGCGGACCCCTCACACCGGGCCCAGACCCTGTGCCCCGGACACCTGCTCACAACACCACCCGCACACGCTCCTGGCCCCCTCCCCGTGACACTCACCCACCCTCTGGCCATGGACATGTCACTGGAGCTGTGCTCTATTCCCTGGGCGCGTGGTGTTGCCTCCCGCAGTGTTCAGGTATACTCTCCAGGTATCACGGTCTATTTGGGACGCTAGGCAATGACTCCTGCATGATGCATGGCCTGCCCACCCACGGGAATACACTTGGGTTGTGTGAAGTGCAGTTAACCATGATTGCCAATTCCCTATTGGCAATAGCCTTCAGCTGCACGGCCAGAGGCCTCGGCAGGTACGGGTTACGGGTGGTCCAGGGGAAGGGACAACGGTTGCCCCCTGAACGGGTACACACGATCCAGGGATTGGCATGATGGTGCACAGAGCGGTTGTCCCTGGGTTGCCCGCCCCCAGCGCATCCCCCCACCCACCCATGGCGGCCCGCCCCTGCGGAGGGTCCCGCCCAAACCCTACCAAGCACAGGGCAGCAAGCCCAGTAGCTCGGACTCTTTGCCTGTGGGCAGAGATGGCTACTCACCTCCTCGCCTCCCCACAGAAGTTCTTCTTTCAGGTTCATGTCTTTAAAAAGGAATATATATATTTTTAAAATTTGTTTTCAAAATTTTTACAAAATTTTGCAAACCAGTACAGAAAGAAAACACCAAAAAACATAATAGTAATAATAAAGAAAAACGAATTAACAACTTAACAAAGCAAGGTGGGATATCTGCCCTTTACAGGTAAAATCAATCCACCACCCATACCGCACCCCCCTCCCCCCCCCCCCTCCCCCCCCCCCCCCTCCTCCCCACCCCCCCTCTGGTTTGCTGCTGCTGCTGACTCCACTTAACGTTCCGCGAGAAAGTCAAAGAACGGTTGCCACCGCCTGGAGAACTCCTGCAAGGACCCTCTTAAGGCAAACTTTATCCTTTCCAAACTTAGAAACCCAGCCATGTCACTGACCCAAGTCTCCACACTTGGGGGTTTCGCGTCCCTCCACATTAACAAGAGCTGTCTCCGGGCTACCAAGGAGGCAAAGGCCAAGACTTAGGCCTCTTTCGACTCCTGCACTCCCAGATCTTCTGACACCCCAAATATTGCTATCCCCCAGCTCGGCTTTACCCAAGTGTCCAAGACCTTGGACATAGCCTTTGCAAAGCCTCTCCAAAATTCTGTAAGTGCCGGGCATGCCCAAAACATATGGACATGGTTTGCTGGGCTCCCTGAACACCTCACACACCTGTCCTCCACCCCAAAGAACTTGCTCATTCTCGCCACTGTCATATGCGCCCGGTGCACCACCTTAAATTGAACCAGGCTAAGCCTGGCACAAGATGAGGAGGAATTGACCCTGCCCAGGGCATCTGCCCACAGGCCCTCATCCAGCTCCTCACCCAGCTCCTCCTCCCACTTGCCCTTCAGCTCTTCCACCGAGGCCTCCTCCGCCTCCTGCAGCTCCTGGTATATGTCCGATACCTTTCCGCCCCCTACCCACATGCCTGAGACCACCCTGTCCTGTATCCTCTGGGCTGTTAGCAGCGGAAATTCCCCCACCTGCTTCCTCACGAAAGCCCGGACCTGCAGGTACCTAAAGGTATTCCCTGGGGGCAACCCAAATTTCTCTTCCGGCGCCCTCAGGCTAGCAAAGGTCCCGTCAATAAACAAGTTCCCCATCCTTTTGATACCTGCTCTATGCCAGCTTAGGAACCCACCGTCTATTCTACCTGGAACGAACCTGTGATTGTTCCATATCAGGGTCCAAACTGAGGCCCCTACCTCCCCCCTGTGACGTCTCCACTGATCCCAGATCCTCAATGTCGCCATCACCACCGGGCTTGTGGTATACCGTGTCAGCGGGAGCGGCAGCGGTGCCGTTATCAATGCCCCCAGGCTAGTATCCCTGCAAGACGCCTCCTCCAACCACTTCCACGCTGCCCCCCCCCCCCCCCCTCTACTACCCATTTCCAAATCATGGATATATTCGCTACCCAGTAATAGCTTGACACAATTCGACTCAAGACACATTTAGGATCCGAACTGTGGCTTTAATCTTCTAGTTGTTAGCCCGGTGGTCGACTACAGAGAATGGCCGACCACCGGGAACTCTGGGTACTTATACCCCGCCTCGGAGGCGGGGCCTACTTGCCTCTCGACCAATTGGAGAGCAGTCACATGACTAGTCCCAACCAATCGGACGAGAGGCACATGACCAGCCAGAGCCAATGGGAAGCCAGTGCTCTGCACCAATGGCAGTGCTCATATCCATACCACCACATAGCTGTAGAAGTTCGGCAGCGCCAGCCCACCCACCCCCTCCCCCTCGACTGCGCTCTAAGAACAGTCTCTTAACACGCGGGGTCTTGTTTGCCCACACAAATCCCGTAATAATCCTGTTCACCCGCCTGAAGAAGGACTTGGGGATGAGGATGGGAAGGCACTGGAAGAGGAACAAGAACCTGGGGAGGACCATCATCTTCACGTATTGCACCCTACCTGCCAGGGAAAGCGGCAGCATGTCCCACCTCTGAAGGTCCTCCTCCATCTGATTCACCAGCCGCGCTAGATTGAGCTTGTGCAGGGCATCCCAACTCTTAGCCACCTGTATGCCCAAATAGCGAAAGCTCTTCTCCACCATCTTAAGCGGTAGCTCTCCCAGTCTCTTTTCCTGGCACCTCGCATGTATCACGAAAAGCCTTGTTTTCCCGACATTCAACTTATACCCTGAAAAGTCCCCGAAATCTTTAATGATCTGCATGACCTCCCCCACCCCCTCCACCGGATCCGAAATGTACAGGAGCAGGTCATCCGCATACAGTGAAACCCGATGCTCCTCCCCCTCCAGTTTCTAGACTCCCTCAGCGCCATGGCCAGCGGCTCAATTGCCAGGGCAAACAGCAGGGGGGACAGGGGGCACCCCTGCCTCGTTCCTCGATGTAGCCTGAAGTACTCCGACCGCAGCCGGTTCGTAGACACACTCGCTACAGGGGCCTGATACAGCAATTTAACCCACCCTATAAATTCCTCGCCAAATCCAAATCTGCCAAACACTTCCCGCAGGTACTCCCACTCCACCTGATCGAAGGCTTTTTCCGCGTCCATTGCCGCCACCACTTCTGCATCCCTTCCTTCCCAGGGCATCATAATCACATTCTGGAGCCACCGCACATTCGTGTTCAGCTGCCTGCCCTTCACAAACCCTGTCTGATCCTCATTGATCACTCCGGGGACACAGTCCTCAATTCTGGTGGCCAGGATCTTGGCCAACAGTTTGGCATCTACATTAAGGAGCGATATCAGTCTGTAGGAGCCACATTGCAACGGGTCCTTATCTTGCTTAAGGATGAGCGAGATCAGAGCAAGCGAGATTGTTGGGGGAAGGAGTCCCTTCTCCTTAGCCTCATTGAAGGTTCGCGATAATAACGGGCCCAACAGCTCTGAGAATTTCCTGTAAAATTCTACGGGATATCCCTCCGGTACCGGGGCCTTGCCCGACTGCATACCCTCCAAACCCTTAACCAATTCCTCCATCTCAATCGGGGCCCCCAATCCCTCTACCCGCCCCTCCGTTGGTCCAAGAATCGCTTCATCCACTCGCCCCCTCCTCCGGGGATTCTGAATCATACAGTTTACCATAAAAGTCCTTGAAGACCTCATTGATCTTTGCCGAACTCAGCACCGTGTCCCCACCCCGGTCCCTAATTCCAATTACCCTGGCTGCCTCTCTCTTCCGTAGTTGGTGAGCCAGCATCCTGCTTGCCTTTTCCCCATACTTGTACACCGCTCCTTGTACCTTCCTCCACTGAGCCTCTGCCTTCCCTGTGGTGAGCAAATCAAACTCCGCCTGTAGACTCCGGCGCTCTTTTAACAACGCCTCCTCGGAGGGTTCCGCATACCTCCTGTCCACCCAGAGTATCTCCCCCACCAACCTCTCCCTCTCCATCCTATCCCTCTTCTCCCTGTGGGCCCTGATTGAAATTATCTCCCCCCTGATAACTGCCTTCAGCGCCTCCCAGAACACACTCACTGAAACCTCCCCAGTATCGTTGGTCGCCACATAACTTTGATACTCCTCCGAATCCGCCCACAGACCTCCTCATCCGCCAATAGTCCCACGTCCAGTCTCCATAGAGGGCGTTGGCCTCTCTCATCCCCAAGCCCCAACTCCACCCAGTGCGGGGCATGGTCTGAAATCGCAATGGCTGAGTACTCGATCCCCTCCATTCTCGGGATTAGCCCCCTACTCACTACGAAAAAGTCAATCCGCGAGTACGCCTTGTGAACATGGGGGAAGAAAGAAAACTCCTTCGCCCTTGGCCTAGCGAATCTCCACAGGTCCACTCCCCCCATTTAGTCGATGAACCCCCTCAGGACCTTGGCCGCTGCCGGCCTCTTACCCAATCTAGACCTAGACCAATCCAGTCCCGGGTCCAGGACCGTGTTGAAGTCCCCCCCCCCATTACCAGACTGCTTGACTCCAAATCCGGAATCCTACTGAACATCTGCTTCATGAACCCTGCATCGTCCCAGTTTGGAGCATACACGTTCACTAACACCACCCGGGCCCCCTGCAGTTTGCCACTCACCATAATATATCTACCCCCTTTATCCGCCACAATACCCCCACCTCAAATGCCACCCGCTTGCTCACCAAGACCCCCCGGTCTTCGCATCCAGCCCTGAGTGGAAGACCTGCCCCACCCATCCCTTCCTGAGCCTGGTTTGTTCCGCGTCCTTCAGATGCGTTTCTTGTAGCATGGCTACGTCTGCCTTTAACTCCCTTAAGTGCGAAAACACACGGGCCCTCTTGACCGGCACATTCAGGCCCTCACGTTCCACGTGATCAGCCTGGTCGGGGGGTTAATTACCCCCCCCCCCCCTACCGACTAGCCATCTCCTTTTATTGGCCAGCCACATGCCCGTGCCTCCCGCACACTCCAGCCCCCCAGTCGGGGCTCCCCGTCCCGACTCTCCCCTTTACTCTGAAAATTGTTTCCCCTCCAGTCAGAAAAGCAGCATCCCCCCCCCTCCCCCACTCCCCCTCAACCCCCCCCACCCCCCCCCCCCCACCCTAGTCAAGAGTTTGCTTAACCCCCCCTTCCCCCATCATTGCACTCCTGCAAGTCAGCTGACTCATGCTGACCCCGGCCGCTCCCACCTCTACCTCCAATGTCCCTGTTGGCTCCCTCTGCGGGTCTCCAACCTCCCCCCCCCCTCAACTAAGTGAGGTCGAGAGAATCCTCCCCCTACATCCCGTGTGTACAGAGAAAAAAAACACAACTCCCTCAAACAAACAAAGTTCGGGTGCTACCTCCAACGTTGAGCGAATAAACTGCTCTCACTGTCTGGCCCGACCCCATCACCTGTGACGCGGTTCTTCCCAACTGCGAACCACCCCAGAACCCTGAGGGCCCAGGGAGCAACAAAAACAAAAGAGAACACGGGGAGAAAACCCAACATAACACCGCCCCCACCACCCCACCAGCATGCCCCAACAACATACTGCAGTCCATTAGTTCGAGTCCAGCTTCTCGTTCTTTATAAAAGTCCACGCCTCATCCGGCGTATCCAAATAGTGGTGCCGGTCCTGATATGTAACCCACAGCCTCGCCGGTTGTAACAGCCCGAACTTCACTCCTTTGCTGTGGAGGACCGCTTTGGCCCGGTTGAATCCTGCACGCCTCTTGGCCAGCTCTGCACCCCAGTCCTGGTAAATACGGATCTCACAGTTCTCCCACCTGCTACTTCGCTCCTTCTTCGCCCATCGCAGGACACACTCCCTATCGGAGAAGCAGTGGAATCTTCCCACCATAGCTCTCGGTGGCTCGTTCGCCCTAGGCCTTCTTGCCAGGACTCTGTGCGCCCCATCCAGCTCCAGGGGCCGCGGGAAAGCCCCCGCGCCCATCAGCATTCCCAGCATCGTGGTCACATATGCCACAGCATCCGACCCCTCCGCAGGTTCTGCCTCCTTGACCTGTTTTCAAGGTCTTCCAGCTTCTGCTTTCATCTTTTGTGCAGAGCCTCGTGCGCCTCCACTCTAACCGCCAGGCCCAAAATCTCATCCTCGTTATCAGAGGACTTCTGCTGCACCTCCTTGATCGCCATCCCCTGCATCTTCTGGGTCTCCACAAACCTTTCAATAGAAGCCTTCATTGGGGCCAACATCTCCGTCTTTAACTCGGCAAAGCAGCTTCTGAGAAACTCCTACTGCTTCCGTGACCACTGGGCCCCACGCTGCCTGATCCCTGCCGGCCGCCATCTTGTTTTTTCGCGCCCGTTCTCCTCTCTTCTCCAAAGGCACTTTTTTGACCGGCCCACTCCTGGTCCACTCCATACAGCGCTGGGGGGCCCTCACTGTTTCCTTCCCACACTGGGAATCATCGTCCAAGTGCCGCTGGAGCTCCGTAAATGGGCCCAAAAGTCCATTATCGGTGGAACCTACCTAGGCATAGCCTCAACCAGAAGTCTTTAAAAAGGGATATTAACAGCGGCAGCGTGAGCACGGGAGTGTAATTCACTGGCCTCTCCACCTTGCTGGGTGTCCTTGTCCACCAGTCGCTGAAGGTAAGCATGCAGGTGCAGCAGGTGGTGAAGGAGGCTAATGGTATTTTGTGCCTTCATTGAGAGGCAGGGATGTGTTGCTGCAATTATACAGGGTCTTGGGAGGCCACACTAGAATACTGTACGCAGTTTTGGTTTCATTCTCTGAGGAAGGATGTTGTTGCTCTCGAGGGAGTGCAGCAAAGGTTTTCCAGACTGATTCCAGGGATGGCGTACTGTCATATGAAGAGAAATTGACTAGTTAGGATTGTTCTCGCTGGAGTTCAGAAAAATTAGGGGGGAATCTCATAGAGACTTATAACATTCTAACAGGACTGGACAGGTTAGATGCAGGGAAGATGTTACCAATGACGGGTGCGTCCAGAACCAGGGGTCACAGTCTGAGAATTCAGGGTAAACCATATCGGACAGATATAAGGAGACCTTTCTTCACCCAAAGAGTGGTGAGCTTGTGGATCCATTACCACAGGAAGTAGTTGATGCTAAAACACTGAATATATTCAAGAGGTGGCTGGATACAGCACTTGGGGGGAATGGGATCAAAAATGTGCAGGCTAGGTGGGTTGGCCATGCTAAGTTGACCCTTAGTGTCCAAAGATGTGCAGGTTAGATGGGGTTGTGGGGATAGGGTGGGCCTAGATCAGGTGCTCTTTTGGAGGGTCAGTGCAGAATTGATGGGTCGAACGGCCTCCTTTTGCACTGTCAGATTTCTATATTTCTATATGTCCTCCTCATTCCTTTCTGTAGATGGTAGTTTTTGAATAGTGACTTTGGTCTGTCACAATAGACATTGCAAAGTCCTATGGTGTATACCGTTCCCGTTCAAGTAGTCCTCAAACTCCTTTGGAGTAAACTGCGCACCATTATCACCGGCAGTGTTCCAAATCTTGCAAATATTTTGTCTAGTTTCTCAATGGTCTGCTCAGTTGTCATTGATTTCATTATTGCGGCTTCTGGCCATTTCAAGTGCGTGAAATACAAAACATTGACAAAATGTTCTTCAGGGTTATGCTTGACTTGTAACAGTAATCGTGATAAAGCATCAGCGTTTTCATGTTGCTCTGACTTGCGATACTGGATATTGTAAGTGTGCGCCGAGAATATCAATGACCAACTTTGCATTGACCAGCTGCTAAAAAAGGTATACCTTTATTAAGCCTGTCGATTTTAATTAAGGGTCAATGATCTGTGAAGAGTGAAATGACTCCCATGAAGATAATGGTGGAACGTTCTTATACCGAACATTATGCTCCAAGTTTCTGTTTCAAGCTTAGCCTAATTCATTTTTACACTCGTAAGAGTGAGTGAAGCAAAGTGGTTGTTCCTCTCCTGAAGACAAAATGTGCGAGGTGACTACAGCAACCCCATAGAGTGAGGCGTCACAAGCTAATTGCAACTTCATTTTGGATTAGAATGAACCATCAGCTTTGACTTCAGTGAAGCTTCTTTCACTTCATTATATGCATTCTCACTGATGAACCATCAATTGAACGCGAGGCGAGCTGCTGTACAAAAGTATGGCTTTAATAAGCTAGATGTTAGCCCTGCGGTCGACTACAGTAAATGGACGACCGCAGGGCGTACTAGGTATTTATACCCCGCCCTGGAGGCAGGGTTAACTCAGCCTCTCGACCAATCGGGGAGCCGTCACATGACTGGTCTCAACCAATCGGTCGAGAGGCACATGACCGAACAGGGCCAATGGTAAGCCGGTGTTCTGCACCAATGGCAGGCAGCTATGTTAATCATACCACCACATTCACCCCTTGCGGAGAAAGAAGCTGGGGGGTGGGGGGAGAGAACTGGTGGTATGAGTAGTAGTGAGAGAAGGAAAAAAAATGTATCCTTGGCTTCCCACTGGCCCAGACATTTAACAACAGTACATAGTGTCCATACAAGGTCCATGGTGTTGTTGAAAGTTAATAGACATTCTTCTGATCAGTCACATGCCCTTTCGACACAGAGTTATGTATGTAAAGGCTTTAACTGTATTGCTAAATTCAGCACAAATTTACTATAATAATTGATTCATCCTAAAAATGACTTAAATTGTGTCACATTTTGAGGATGTGGTGCTTCTAAGATTGCTGACATTTTCTTTGGCTTTTTGTGTGAAATATCTTTGTCGAAAATATAACCAAGGTAATTTATGGATGACTTGGATTTGGACTTTGGATTTTCTTTTTGTCGAGGTACAATGAAAAGTATTGTTCTGCGTACTGTTGCCACCTGGGATGGCCAATTCCAACTAGGTACAGAGAAACTCGCAAAGCTTGGCAGGTAAAATGGACAAGCCAAGACCTCAGGCAGGCTCAGAGCCTGAAATGCATATTCGTAAGCAAGAAGTTCAGACGGTATCGAAACTCCGTCAAATTAGCATTTTATTGGGGCTGATTAGCATTTGATGGCCCATCTTCAACAAACCAAAGGACTGGTACTCAGCAACCGGGACAGTCCCAGACATTTCGGCGCCCCTCCCTGTTCAAGGGAAACGCAAACAACGGAGTCAGTGACCGCATGGGCCATGCCCAACCATCCAGATCCCCACCCACTTATTGACTAAGGAATCGAACAGAGTGATCAGGGATCACCCAATTGGTAAGGCCCAAATCGAAGGACCGCCCAAAAGAGCGAGAACCCCCCCCCCCCCCCCCCCACCGAGTATAAGAAGAAGAGTTTGCCATATGTTCGCTCTCTCTTGGTCCTGGTACCCCGGTCACGGCCATCGCCAAGTGTAGCAGGACCAGAAGCAAGTACAAGTTCAACGCTCGCTACCAGACGGATGAGTCTAGCTGAGCATCAGTTACTCCTTAGAACCCAATAGATCCAGAATCGAACAGCGGCCACTGTTTCTCTGACCTAAGCCGGGTGCCTGAAGTTAAGTACAGGTTGTCTTAGTCAATAGGTGTAGTTAACTAGTAGTGTTTATGTTGCATGACTAATTGTGTATAAATAAAGTACCCTTGACCTTGAACTAACGAACTGGTGTTTGGCTCTTTGATCGATAGCTGGTTGAAACTTGTGGTGGTATCATTTGATACCTGGCAACTCTAAGCATTAGGACATAGATAACACAGAAAGTGGGCAAACTCACTGATTGCCATAACTGGAACAGAGCCACACAAAAGACAAAGTAAAAGAAAGCACAACAGTACAGTCCAAGCAGGTCATTCCATACGTGAAAAAAGACCATAGGGCATACATAAATGCACAATAGGCACAGGCAATGGGTGAGCATACGGACTGCAGTACTACTCAGTAGAGAAGATGTTGAAGAGATCAGTTCAGTCCACAAGAGAGTCATTCAGGAATCTGGTAAGAGCGGGAAAGAGGCTGTTTTTGAACCTGTTGGTGTTCCTGTTCACTTGAACCAGTGATGAGTATGTCATCTAAATGACATTGCACTCCATTCAATCCACTTGGAATTTGATCCATTGATCTTTGAAAAAGAGCATGTTTAAATGTTACTCCAAAAGGAAGTCTTCTGTGATGAAACAGATATTTGCGCATCAATCTGGTGAGTAGTGGCTGTGATTGGGCAGCCAGATTCCTCTGTAGATATGCCTGTGAAAGATCAATTTCACTGAATTTCTGTCCTCTAAAAAGTCAGGCAAACAAGTCTTCAGCCAATGGCAGTGCATACTGATCTATGCACAAAACTGGGTTAATAGTTTTAATATCTCCACAAATTCTCACTGACCATCCCATTTCAATACAGGAATGATTGGTGTCACCCAATCACTGTTAGCAACAGGTTCAATGACTCTTGTCCTCACTAATCACTTACAGTAAGCAGCTTCCTCTGAATTGCTGCGCTGCATTATCCGCAAACCAACCTATCTTGAAGAACATCATCAAAGTGTTGTCGCAAATTCACAATTTCTAGCTAGTTCTTCTTAAACTTTAGGCTTGATGGCTTATAATATGGTTCTAGCTTTGAGACATCTGGATATGCTGTCTGGCTTGAGTTTTAGGTGTACTTCAACTCCAGTCATAGAGCCTAGTGAATCTTCAAATACCTTCTCATATTTCTTCAGACGTTGTCGCAGTTGCTCTTTAAATCCATTAATTGGTTGACTGTTTCCCAGTTAAGCCTGATCTTAGCCAACCATGCTCTGCCAAATAGAACAAGAACTTTTCCACGGACAACGTGAAGAGGCAACTTTTGTGTCTGCCCTTTTGCTTCTACTTTCACTGTAATGCATTCTTTTAATGGTACAACCTCTTTGTGTACGTCCTTAGGATCACATTTAATGGTTTTAAAGGCAGGTGCCTCAGCTTTTGATGATAAAGTGTCTTGTGAATCAGCAATATTGGTGCACTCATATTCACTTCTATTTTAATTTCATGATCTTCAAGTTTAGGATGTGCGCAAAAACATTATTGATTGCCCGCATTGACAAAACACCTGGTTTAAACTCTTGCGGTAGCCGATTTTGTTGTCTTGCGCTTCATCCACTAAGTCATAGACCTGACTATATTGTTTAACTGTGTTATTCTTCTTACACTTCCTTGGTGTAGGGGAATTTTTCTGAGCCCAACACGCCTTGGCTCTTCTTACCACAGTTCTTGTATTTGATTTACTACAGCAATGTCCCACTGAGTGTCCAACCTGTGTACAACGGTGACATGGTTACACATTTGCAGCTTTGTTCCTCGAGGACCTTCACTCCAGCCCCTATCTGCGAAGCTTCCCTCGTAGCAAGCTCCATAGATGTGGCAACTTCCATAGCAGCTTCCAGAGTTAAATCATTTACAGTAAGCAGCTTCCTCTGAATTGCTTCACTGTGTAACCCACAAAACAACCTGTCTCGAAGAGTATCGTCAAGTGATGTACAAAATTCACAATATCTACCTAGTCTTCTTAAAGATGCTAGGAACTGTAAAATGGTTTCATTATCTTCTTGACTACGGTGATGGAATCGTAACCATTCTGCAATCAGTAACAGAATCTATAAAATTAGAACAGGACTGGACAGGGTAGATGCAGGAAGGATGTTCTCGATGGTGGAGAGTCTAGAGCCAGGGGTCACAATCTGAGGATCCAGGGTAGACCATTTAGGACTGAAGTAAGGAGAAAGTTCTTCACCCAGATAATGGTAAGCCTGTGGAATTCGTTCCCATCGAAAGCAGTTGTGTCCAAAACATTGTATGTTTTCAAGGAGTTAGATGTAGCACTTGGGGCGAAAGGGATGAAAGGATATGGCGGGGAAGGCGGGAACAGACTATTGAGTTGGATGATCAGCAACAATCATAATAAATGGCAAAGCGGGCTCAAAGAGCCGATTGGTCTCCACCTCTTCCTATCTTCTATGTTTCTATGTCCAGGAGAGAAATGTCCCTCTAAGATTTTCATTAACACACTGAAGGACTTGTGTCCTGGTTTTGCTGGATGAACAAGATTCTGTAGCAGCATAAACATTTTATGGCCAACTGAGCTGAGAAATGTTGCCACCTTTTCCTCTGGTGTCTGGTTTGGTATTAAAAACAATTGGAATCTTTCTTCACATGAATTCCATGTTGTATAATCCTCAACATACACGTCCATGGCGCGCCCGTTTTTCCTGCCATTTTTGAATCCCGGCTCCTGGGGTCTATATTTCCTCTCCTCCGACTGTGTTGGAAAGTGTGGCTCAAACAATGCCATGAACAAGCAACTAGGAAATCATTCTCCTTTTGTGCCTGAATATTTTGACTTTACGCCCGAGTGACGGTCCGTGCAAAGTCGGCAGACTTTGAAATCCTCATCCCCCGCAGCCCGTGTAGCTTCACCATGTGCACGGCCCCTGTAGCCCAGATCCCACTCACTTCAGTGCAAGCTAACCTACCCCGACTGTCGGCCTTACTCACAGTTTGTCTACATTTTCTTCATCAGCGGCAGTTCTTTGCTCGACGTCTGTGTTTGCAAGTGTGCGAGTCCAGTCCTGAGACTCTTCCATTGTTCCTCATGTTGGACCACAATTAGTCGACAAAAATCTTCTTTCCAGCGATTTCTCCTGCCTCAATCCACATCAGCAGATTTCTTTCCTGTTATTTTTCTTTGTTGTCGCAAAGAGCAAAGGAATGAAGGTGCCAACAATCTAGATTGTTCTAAAATATGATGAGAGGTTTATCAAGGGTGTTTCTCATAAAATCAAGAGTAAGCTCAAAGTCCGCGCAAACACTGCCGGCATCATTACACATCACATGACACAGAACCAGCACAAATGTACGCACAGATATATAACACCTTCTTAAAGCCACTCCTTTAAACCTACCTCCTTGTACAAGGTTTAGGCCATTAGCCCAATATTTCCTTATGTGACTGGGTGTCAAAAATAATCTGATGACATTCCCTTGAATCACCTTGGGACATTTAAATCTGTTAAAGGTATTCTATAAAGCATTGTTGGTCATAGCATTTGGACCCATAGTCCTCATAGCAATTGTGTAATAATTCATGTTACTGTTCATACTCCATGCATGGACTGGATTTAAGGGCAGCTTTGCTGCAGATAACATCTATACTTGACCCATGTTCCAGGGCCTACTGGGATAAGTCTGAGAAAATTCAGTGCAGTGGATTCAATTAAATGGCACTCGAAAAGGTGCTTTCCATGGAGACAACCCTTTGTAAAAATCAGGTGCCAAAGCGACATTCTCTGTTGTCAGAATCCCGAGGCAGTGCAGCAGTCAATTACCATATAGACCTCTGCCCTGCAATCATTTGACGCTTTGGATGCACTGTTACTTGCCTGTTTTATTTCATGTACGATGCCTCATCCTGTGTCCCCTCTGCATCTCTGAGGTTTGACCTTCTGGTTTGTGTAAACCTCTCAATTGGCACTTTTTGAAATGGTGTTGATACAGAGTGTTGTGTTGTGGCAGCTTGCTGGGAATACTGGCTCAAACTTGTGTTGTTCCTTGTGTCTTAATAAAGCTCGTAGTCTTAAAAAGGAAATCTGTGGCATTTTGAGCATGTGGGCTCGGCAGTTGCAATTGTACTCACAGGACATGTTGTACTCTGGTATGAGCGTCTGTACCCTGGATAATGTTTCAATTATAGGCAGTGATGCACAATGTGGGCATTCTCATACTAACCTTGACTGGGAACATTTTCCACTTTCCTATTCTCCATGTCTTCTCAGATCTCTAGGCCTACGATATCTATTGTTGACAATGCATACTCTGTACCCTGGCGAATCCTTCTCTTTGTCTGGTTGGACTGACAGAAGCTGAGTGCCAGCTTCACTAGAAAGGAGAATGTTGTGTATTTTGCACTAATGCATGTAGCGAAAGTATCTTTGATGCCACGTACGGACGAACATTATGATAGACGTCCAACATAATACAAGACTGCACTGCTAGCTTTTGCCTTGCCAGGTTGCAAAATCAAATCACGAATCAGCTATGTAATTTTGAGCTCTCCTCATTTGGGATTTGGAATCACTTCACCTTATCCTGCATTATTCTACTCTCATACTTATTCTCTCCTCCATAAGAGCTTCTACCAAAAATGCTCTACAAATGTTTATGTCAGTTGTATTGATGTTCATTCTTTGCCTTTATGGTGTCCATCAGGCCGGATACATGTTTTCAGGCTTTGTTCCTTATTCACTGAATGTACTGCTTCTCAGAATCACAGAAAAGCACAGTGCATAAAAGGCCATTCGGCCCATCAAGTCTACACCGCCGCTTGAAAGACACGTGATCTGCTAATCCTAATCCCATTTGCCAGCACTTGGCCCATAGCCTCAAATATTAAGACTTGCCAAGTGCGCATCCAGGTACTTTTTACCACCCTCCCAGGCAGTGCATTCCAGACCGTCACTACTCTCTGGGTAAAAAGGATTTTCCTCAAATCCCCCCCTAAACATCCCGCCCCTCACCTTGAACTTGTGTCCCCTTGTAAGCGATCCATCAACTAAGGGGAACAGTTGTTCCCTATCCATCCTGTCCATGCCCCTCATAATCTTGTACACCTCGATCAGGTCGTCCCTCCGTCTTCTCTGCTCCAGCGAAAACAACCCAAGCCAATCCAACCTCTCTTTATAACTAAAATGTTCCATCCCAGGCAACATCCTGGTGAATCGCTTTGCACCCGCTCCAGTGCAATCACATCCTTCCTATAATGTGGCGACCAGAACAGCACACAGTACTCCAGCTGTGGCCTCACCAATGTGTCATGATATGTAGAATGTTATTTGTGTATGATTTAATAACCAAACTGTAAGTTAGGATAGGTGCATTATGCATAGACTGAGATTCTAGCATCTGACCACAGGTGGCGAAGTGACAGGAGTAGGTCACAGGAAGAGAGGCCTCATGGAGATACCAGGTAATCTCTTGAACAATAGCAGACAAGGAATCAGGACAACTAGCACAGAGCACAGTCACATATCGAGCAGCTCCTGAGTCAATAATGATTAATAAGAGTTAACCATAGTTGTTTGTAGTAAGCCATAATATCCAATTGCAATCTTACATCATAGAAATCCTTTAGTGATTTAGTTAATTAATAAACAGTTTTGTTCATTTACAAAGCTGTATGTTCTCTGAACACTTCAACTACAAAGACCTCGCCATCCGTGCGTGCAGAGAACATTACATGGTACCATGGAGTGGATGCAGTTAGGAAACATCAGCGGCTCGACAAGAAAGAGATCGGCTGCGAAACTCAAGGCGACCAGGTGAAGCGAGATGGAAGTACTCAGGACTCCCAGCCCACTCCTCACAACCGGTAACAGAGACACCAACTGGTGTGCTTTAGAACAACAATTTACGTTTTACGTGGAGGTCTCCAGGAAGCCTCAGATGAGAGGAAAATAGCCACACTGATGACTGTAGCTGGTATCCAGGCATTTAACTTATATAACACATTCCAGTTTGCCTCGGAGGATGACAGGAAAAGCTATGATAAAGTAATTGGCCGATTCGATGACTACTGCCATCGGAAGAAAAATGTAACGTTTGAGCGATATGTCTTTCGTATGCGGTTCGACTCTTGTAACAGACTTGTGTCTTAAAGTGCAAACCTGCAATTTTGCAGACCTGCAGGATTCTCTAATCAAGGACTAAATTGTTTATGGACTTAAAAGTGGCATGTTATGCAAACGATTGCTGCACGATTGTGATGTGACTTTATCTTCTGCAAAACGGATATGCAAGGCCAGCGAAGTTGCTTTGCAACAAATCACTGAAATTCAAGCACAGAGAAGTGGCGCGAAACAAGAAAGCGAGACTGACGACATCCTTGCTGTGTCTCAGCAAAACTACCCAACGTGGTCAGCATGGGGACTGTCATGTTAGATGACCATTGGAGTACACCACTTTGTGTCCCAGGTGCGGTAGAATGCACAGCCCAAGTAAATTAAAACCTGCAGCCGATGTGCCAGATGAAGTCACTTTACATGCCGATGTATGCTCACTGAAACAAGCCAGCAGCTCAACTGCGTTGACGTAGTAAACCGGCATACTGCACCAACAGGAGCACTTAGAGTTAATATTGTGAAAACAGCGGATGAGTGGACCACACTGCTTAACATCAACGGCACAATGATACAAATATAGCTCGACACAGGGGCTCAAGCAAACCTAATTGACAAAGCCAATTTGCTTAAGTTGAGGATAAAGCCAATCACAAAAAAATACAATTGCATCCTTTATGACTAAAGCGGACAGCGCATAGTGACTCTAGGTGCATGTCATCTGAAGTTAACATTTAAAGGCAAAGAACACATGATCAGGTTCATAATAGTGCAGTCGGCAAGAAAGTTGCTACTGGGCGCAGAGGCCTGTGAGCAGTTACAGTTAGTGCAACATGTCCACAGCGTAATGGAGCAGCTGCCCAATGCTGCCATCGACCAAATTTTCAGTCAATTTCCGCAGGTATTCCAGGGAATCGGGTGCTGCCATCACAATACAAAATTCAGCTGAAGGACAATGCATGCCCAGTGATGCACTCTCCGAGACATGTCCCTGCGCTAATTCGAGAACGCCTCAAGACAAGATGCAGAGGTTGGGCATCATAGAGAAAGTAGAAGAGCCAACCGAGTGGGTGAGCTCCATGGTGTGCGTGAAGAAGTGCATTGGAGAGTTGCACATCTGCATCGATCCCAAGGACCGAGACGGAAACATAAAACGTGAACGCTATCAGATCCCCAAAAGAGAGGAGATCAGGAGCGAAATGAAAAATGCCACAGTATTCAGCCAATTAGATGCATCAAAAGGATTCTGGCAGCTGAGGCTGGACAAGGACAGCACACACCTGTGCACCATTAACACACCGTTTGGGCGGTACTGTTTCCTAAGCATGCCGTTTGGCATCACCTCAGCGTGTGAAATCTTCCACCAAGCCATGGAGCAGATAGTTGAAAACCTGCCTGGAGCTCGGGTATATGTCGCTGACATTATCATCTGGGCATCAAACTTAGTGGAACACAATGAGCAACTATGTCAAGTCACATTCCGGATTAAGCAGTACGGGCTCAAACTCAACAGGGACAAATGCCAATTTGGCGTCAAAGAAATCACCTTTCTTGGTGATAAGTTGTCCAATCGCAAGTGCAGCCCAATCCAGAGAACCTCTGAGCCATCATCAGCATGCTTCATCCACAGGACAAGAAAGTGGTGCCACGTCTGCTGGAGATGATAAACTTCGTCGGAAAATTCATCCCCAACTTCACCTCGAAGACAGTAAACTTAAGGAACTTAATCAGGAAAACTGTTCCTTTTCAATGGACGGTCGGTCATGAAACTGAGTGGGCCAACCTAAAACAGTCAGTGACCACCGCACCAGTGTTGACATTCCTCAACCCAACAAAAAAATGAAGATATCAACCGACGCCAGCCAGAATGGGCTAGAAACAGTCCTATTACAGCAGAATGCTGACAGGACCTGGCAACCAGTGGCGTATGCATCCAGGGCAATGGCGGACATCGAGCAAACGTATGCCCAAATAGAAAAGGAATGTCTTGGGCTGTTGGAGGGCATTGAAAAATTCTATGACTACGTCTTCAGCCTACCAACTTTTACGGTGGAGACTGATCATCGACACTGGTCTCCATCATTCGCAAGAACACTTGTCAGATATCACCTCGCATCCAGAGACTAATTATGAAGCTGCAGAGAGATGACTTCAACCTCGTGTACCTGCCAGGCAAAAACATTGTGGTGGCGTAAGCCCTGTCCAGAGCCACCAACAACAAGGAACATACAGACATGGCCGAAATGACAGGGACAGATTGATCTGATAGTGGAAACGCAGCCAGTATCAGACACCAAGTCCGAACTGATGAAGGCCAAGACATTGAAAGATGTTTGCAGAAGGTAATCCACCACATGCGGCATGGATTGCCCACCAATCCATGTTCCAAATTCTGCAACGTCAGGCATAAACTGAGCCACACCAATGGCTTTCTGCTACGAAAAAACAGAATTGTCATTCCACAGACCCTACAAAACATAATCCTTGCCCAGATCCATGCAGGATACCTGGGGATCGAGAAATGCAAGAGACGGGCCAGGGAGTTGGTTTACTGGACCAAGACACACAATGCACAATGGGGCACAGTGAGACCTGCCAAAGGTCACAGAATAGTCAACAAAAGCAACTAATGACCGAGAGTGCGCCAGTCAACAAGCCATGGCTGAAGGTCGGGGTCGATCTGTTCTATACGAACAGCAATGAATACATGGTGATGGGAGACTACGACTCCAACTACCCGGAGATAATGAAGCTACCGAGCTCCAGCACTGCCAGTGCCATCAGAGCTGCAAAAGAGATCTTTGCTCGGCATGGCATACTGAAAACGGTCATGAGTGACAACGATCCCTGCTTTGCCACCCGGTTATGGCAGCAGTTCTCCAAGAAATATGACTTCAAGCACGTGACCTCCAGCCGCACTGTCCTCAATCAAATGGGCAGGCAGAGAAAGGTGTCCAAATCATCAAAACCCTGCTTAAAAAGGCCATGGCATCACGCAGTGACCCGCACTTAGCTCTGTTGGCATACCACACCACGCCACTAAGTTGTGGATTGGCTCCAGCCCAATTAATCATGGGTGACATGATAGTGCTTATATGATATCATAGTGCTGCGGACAATACTCCCCATCATGTCGGAAAAAGTCAACGAGCCAATTGTGCAGAGAATCGTGGCACAAAAACAAAAACAGGTTCAATATTACAACTGATTCAGCAAGATGTTGGACGACTTGAGACCGGACGACATTGTCAGGGTGCAGACACTGCAAGGATGGTCCATAACTGCCAAGGACATAAGACAGGCAGGTCCCCAATCATTTGTCATCCTCACGGATCAAGGAATCAAAGGGCTTTAATGAAGCTAAAGGGCAATCAGCCGTCCACCATACAGCCAAGGCTGAATGAAGGGGTTGCCCCTCCTTGCACGCCTGAGCCTGTGCCCACCACCAAAGAAGGGCTGCCAACAGCGACAAATACTGAGCAAGTGAGACTGCCTGACAACGACCAAGCTGCCTCAACCTCAACACAAGCGCTACTGTAGCCATCTAAGATGGACACTGGGCTACAAAATGGAGAACTGCTAAGGCTGCAGGGAAAAACAGTCTTAGTGAGGACAAGCAGCTTGCAGAAAACTGTTTTGCATTCTGCACGTACAGAAACCAGTTTCTGGCCAGGTGCAGAGTTTCAGCCAAAGGTGCAAATGGGAAACAGATCTGCATAGTAATGAGGTGATCCAGATCCAGACCCCGGATAATAGAAACATTTAAGTATCAATGGATACTTTTCCATAGACGCCCAGACAGAATGGCGCCAAAGCAACCAACACAAAGAGCCGTAGGGACCGCCCCACCCATCGAGGAACGACCCTCAGATTGGAGAGTTTGAAAGATATCGATTGGGAGAGACCCAATCGATACCTGGCAGGTGAAAGAACCCACCCCAAGGGGCACGGACTTCTAGGACCTATAAGAGTAGGTCCCGCACATAGTTCGGTCTGTTTGCTCCAACTGTTGCTTCCAGACTCCGGCCCAGACTTGTTACATCGCATCCTGACTCCAGTTTCATCACCGGCCGTTGAGCATTAGCCATCGAACTGTAAGTGCCAACACAACGATCGCTACGTGATCCAGACCTTGCTAGATCTTGACAACTTTGCCAATCAGAAAGTTACAGACCAAGAACGGGACGAAGGCCTTGCTCCCTGACCTTGCCTGTTCCTGTCTAGATAAGTATTTAGTTGTTTAGTATTAGAAGTAAGTTAGTCTCTTTAGCGTATGCATGTGTATTTATTATATTTGTTATAATAAACACCAATCGTTTGGACTTACTAATCGGTGTACGGATTTATTACTTTGAACCTGACCTTGATATACTTGTGACGGTGTCTCAATACGGCACCTGGCGACTCCGAGCATAATTACACATACAGAGCCATAGTAGTGTTAAGCACACGACCTTTAAACGGAGGCGTGTTAATCACACTCCAGTAAAACGAGCAACACTACAACGGTCAACCCGGGTTCGAAGGCGAACTGACAGACTGGATCTGTGAACAGTACAAGACTTTTTAAAACACCGGACACTCTACATAAAAAAAAGAAAAAATTTGCATGTATTCAATTCGACCTATTTCAAATTCATGTATCTGTAAATAGCTTATATATGCATGTAAATGATTTAATAATCATCTTGACAAAGAGGAGGATGTAATAATGTGTACAATATCATTTGTGTATGATTTAATAACCAAACTGTAAGTTAGGATAGATGCCGTATGCATAGACTGTGATTCTAGCATCCGACCACAGGTGGCGAAGTGACAGGAGTAGGTCACAGGAAGAGAGGCCTCGTGGAGATACCAGGTAATCTCTTGAACAATAGCACAGACAAAGAATCTGGACAACAAGCACAGAGCACAGTCACATATCGAGCAGCTCCTGAGTCAATATGATTAATAAGAGTTAACCATAGTTTGTATTAAGCCATAATATCCAATTGCAATCTTACATCATAGAAATCCTTTAGTGATTTAGTTAATTAATAAACAGTTTTGTTCATTTACAAAGCCGTATGTTCTCTGAACACTTCAACTACAAAGACCTCGCCATCCGTGCGTGCAGAGAACATTACACAATGTTCTATATAACTCCAACATGACTTCCTTGCTTTAGTAATCTATGCCACAATTGATAAAGGCAAGTGTACCATATGCCTTTTTCACCACCCTATTAACCTGCCTTCTGCCTTCAGAGATCTATTTACAAACACGCCAAGGTCTCTTTGTTCCTCAGGAATTGAATATTGAATAATTGAATATTTGTCAAATTGTTCCTTCCAAAGTGTATCACCTCACACCTTTCAGGATTAAATTCCATCTGCCACTTTTCTGCCCATTTGGCCATCCCGTCTATATCTTGTAGCCCAAGACTCTCAGCTTCACTGTTAACCATCCGGCCTATCTTTGTGTCATCTGCAAACTTACTGATCCTGCCCCCCACATAGTCATCCAAGTCATTTATATAAATGACGAATAATAGGGGACCCAGCCCACATCCTTGTGGGTATGTCACTGGACACTGGCTTCCAGTCACTAAAGCAGCCGTCTGTCATTACCCTGTTTCCTACAGCTCAGCCAGCTTTGAATCCACCTGATCAAGTTCCCCTGTATCCCATGTGCATTTGCCTTCTTTGTAAGTCTCCCTTGTGGGACCTTGTCAAAAGGTTTGCTGAAATCCAGGTAAACTACATCACTGCACTACCCTCATCTACACACTTAGTCACAGAACACAGAACAGTACAGCACAGAACAGGCCCTTCGGCCTTCGATGTTGTGCCGAGCAATGATCACCCTACTTAAACCCACGTAACCCGTATACCCGTAACCCAACAATCCCCCCATTAACCTTACACTACGGGCAATTTAGCATGGCCAATCCACCTAACCCGCACATCTTTGGACTGTGGGAGGAAACCGGAGCACCCGGAGGAAACCCACGCACACACAGGGAGGACGTGCAGACTCCACACAGACAGTGACCCAGCCGGGAATCGAACCTGGGACCCTGGAGCTGTGAAGCATTGATGCTAACCACCATGGTACCGTGAGGCCCCCAAAAACGTGCTCAAAAAATTCAATCAAATTTATTAGGCATGACTTCCCTCTGACAAAGCCATGCTGACTGTTCCTGACCAATCCTTGCCTCTCGTTCAGAATTTTCTCAATTAGTTTCCCATGAACCCCGTGTTTCTTCCCATGAACATCTGCTTTATTCATCAGTAGGAGGCTGGGACTGACTAGATGGCTGCTGTGTAGTGTCATGTGAGAGTACCTTTAAGAAATGGGTGTTTTTATAGAATAACTGTAGTGGGTGTACCTTTAAGAAATGGGTGTTTATTACTGCAGTGATGTCAGAGTGTGGGTGGAGCTGAGCTTTGGCTCTGCTTTTCAGTTTCATTTTGAGAAAAGCTTGGGTGTGTCTGTGTTTTTTTGGTTTTGTTTCAATGTTGGAGCTGCAGTCAGCCACAGAATGTGAAATGTTGTTCTCTCTGCCATGTAAAGACTATCTTGATCATTTAGTGAATTCAGAGTGATAACTGTTCTCAGTAGTGAATTTAAACCTGATGTGCTTCCGTTAAAAGTTTTTAAAAAGTCTTATGGATGTTAAAAGGAAAGCTTAAGGATTACTTAGTGTTGTATTCTTTGGGGGTTGTATTTGAATTAATGGTTGCTAAGATGTTCACTGTATGTTTTAAAAAGGTTAATTTGAGTTCAGAGAATAAACATTGTTTTGTTTAAAAAAATACTTTTCGATTTCTGCTGTACCACACCTGTAGAGTGGGCCATGTGCTCCCCATACCACAATCTAGTAAAAGTTGTGGGTCAGGTGAACTCCATGATACACGTTGGGGTTTTCTAAACTCTGGCCCATAACAGTAGTTCAGAACAACGGCAATGATGTGGGTTCAATTCCTCTTCTGGCTGAGGTAGACTGGGGACCTGCCTCTTTGTTCTGCCGCTGGAAATAGAAGGCAATGGCAGACCACTACTGACAAAAGCTGCCAAGAAAATGGCTCATAATGAAGCTTCAGCAGAAAATGAGCAAAGAGGTTGCCTTTGAGCTGAGCACATATGAATGCATTGGAATGGGTGGGGCAGGGTGATGCATATCTATCATTTCTTGTGACTGTGTGATAGCCTTTGGAAAAAATTCAAGTCATTTTTTTTCCAAGTCGTATTCATCGTGTCTCACATATTTGAAACCTCATCAGCCAGATTTAAAGCTCCTGGGCTGGATTCTCTGTCGGTGGGACCCTCTGTTTCACCAGCAGCACCCTCATGCCCACGGATTTCTCAACATGGGGTGGATGGCCCATGCCTTCTGAGGGCCAGAGGTTGCCTGTTCAAGAGAACCCACCCTTTCTAATTGATCAATTGAACACCCAGGGAGGCCGCCAGGGTGTGCTTGCCAGTCTCCCCACATGACAGGGGGCTCACCACCGGTTGGTAAAATGCCAGTGGGAATAATCCCTTAAGTGGTCCATAATTGGCTCCTTAAGCACCTCAATGGGCCTTTGGGTCTGCCACCTTCCCTGCCACTGCTAAAATGCCAGCAGCAGCAGGAAGCAACAAGCACGTGATCCCCGCCTGACTTTTGTGTCCTTCCCCTCAGCCCACTTGCTGAGGCCCTGGAATGTTCCGGTCCAGTGGTTTTCACTGGGGGTTAGAGGTTTTCACTGCCAACCAAGCAGATCATTTGGAAAACAGATTCAAGGCTATAAGAATTGATCAAATTAGACGAATCAGATTTTACTTCCTTCCTTTTCTGCCCCACAGAGACATGAAACAGAACATTTAAAAATTGGTTTTTAGTTTAATTTAGCCTAGTTATGACTAAGTAGCAGCAATTTGGCTCTTTGGTAATATTTCCCAATCAGATTTTAAACGCATAATTTAGGCTGATACTTTGAGAGTTTAAGGTAATTTTGGGACCTCTCAGATGTCTCTCTCACATTTATGATTATTATCCTTATGTAAACCACTGTACGGACCCCCCACCTGCATATCTGTGATCTCCTCCAGAACACTACATTCCCATAACTCTTGCCTTTGGTGTATGCCTCTGGCTTTGCTTGATCCCTGGGAGTCATGCTTCCAACCATCTATGCCCCACACTACATTTCTGTCAACTCCTCTGTCTCTCAATCTCCAACCCCCCTTTTAATACCTTAAATCAACTTATTTGTCCACATTTCCGATTACCTCTCTTAAGATTTACTTATTTTGCTCAGTATCCATTTTCTTTGGGACTTTGCGAAGTGCTTTGACAATTTTTTCCAGGTTAAAAATGCTGTATAAATGTATTATTTTGTCATAATGTTGTCCTCCTAATGTGATTTTAAATGGAGAACACACTCTGGGGGTGGGAGCGCGTGTTTTGGCTCCATGTTTTAAATCATCCAGGCCAGCAGTCAGAGCCACAGACCGGTTTTTAAAAATCCAAACTGGAGAGGTCTGGGGCGGGATTCTCTATTGCCTAACGCGGAAATAGCAAAACGTGACTGTTTTGTTATGCTCTTCCTTGATGTGCACTCTGACAAAGGAAGGTTCAGACTTGGAGATAGCTTTAACACATTTATTAAACTGTTAACGATTCTCCTACTTCGATTCAACTCTCCTCTTATTCCTGCTATAACTACTCAGACTGACGGACCAGTCTGCTACAATCCAGGTGGTGGGTGTGATGTGTTTCAAATCAACCCTGTGTACTCACTGAGTGTCTCCACTGGAAAGAGAAAGATTATGTGTGCTGTGTCCTTATATATGGGTTGGTGTAATGCCCTCCTGTGGTAGTGTCACCTCTGTGTGTATCTTGAATGCCCATTGGTCGTGTCCTATCTTACTCGCCTATTGGTTGAATGCCTGTGTGTCATGTCTCTGGTGCTCCCTCTAGTGTCTATCTAGTCTAAGTGTACTTACATTAACCCCTTGTGTATTTACAGTGATGCATATCACCACAGTAACTGGGCAGAGATCATTTGTGACACCAAAACCATGTAGGGCACTGGCACACACCAGAATGCCTCAACAGCAGCCTCAACACGTTCTACTCCGCATGTACAATAAACGGCATAAGCATATCGTTAATGAGCCTGACCCGGTATTCGCCGGGGGCTCTGCGATGCTCCTCTTCCGCTGGGGGGAATAACAGATGGCGAGTTATATTTGTGGTTTAAAAGAAATCGGAAAACAGGCGCCGAGCCTGAAGACGGAGAGAGAAGAGGTAGGACATGCAGGGCCGCGACCGTGGGCTTCCAGCCCTGCCGGGAACCCCCCACATGACCATGGAGCTCAGACAAGGACAGCCAGTGCCATGCATGGCCTTCAAGGCATTCAACTTGCTGCACACCCCATTGACCAACCGCCATGACCCCTGGTTGTGCAGAGCGACACTGGCGACCTGCCGGGGCAGCATGCGGCCCACCCAAGGGCATCTACCATAGTAGCCCTTGCAGAAGGGCGCCAAACAGGGCCACGGAGCGTGATGCTGGTATGGGTAGCACCAATACCCCTGGCAGCAGGGATGGGCGCCATGGCCAGAGGCCCCCACAGTGCTGGGCACCGACGGGGCCAGGGGTACAGTGGGCTGAGTGCCAGGGAGAATGGCCAGTGGGTGTGTTTGGGGACATAGGAGGAGGCAGTGGGGAGGGGGCATATGGGGGCAGGGTCTGTATTGTAGATCGGGGCCACCATGTAGCCCAGTGGACCTGGTTGGGCAGGAGGATACGCACCATACTAACATGTCTGACTTTCACCCCGTGCAAAGAATGGGCTTTGGAATTCAACGAGGATTGATGGCCTTCATCTAGTCGCCGTAGCCCTGGGGTGCACTGAGGCTGTAAGAGCTGGAGCTGACTTCCGCTTGTGACCATGGCGTGATTGGTCACATAAAGGGCTGTTCCTATTCAAAGTCACAGAAAAGGGCTCTTTTTACTCAGATCCGGGTGGAATTTTGCTGAAAAGGCATAGGTGAATGTTAGAGGAGTAGTTTACCCCTGGAATGGCATGTCTTCTGATCACCGGACCTGGAAGAAAACAGTGAGAGGTTGAAACAGTCTTGTGCTTCACAGACAGTCTCTTCCAGCATACAGGCGGGGGCGGTGCAAGATATAAGGCCCCAGATACAGGAACTGATGACTTTTATTGAGGAGGAATTCCATAAACAGAGGAAAGAAATGCATGAGGATCATGCAAAGGTCTTGCAGAAGCTGTGGCACCCCTGAAGAGTATTTTGGAGTGGATGGAGAGGTGTTTGGATGTACAGTGGTCACAGATTTGGAAGATTGAAGGAGTGATCTCGGACCACTTCGATCGTGTGGTGGCTCTGGAGGCGGAGGTGGGGCTCCTAGGAGACCTTTGTAAAATGCTGAGGGCAAAGGTTGAGGAGCAGGGGAATACCTCGAGAAGACAGAACCTGCGAATAGTGGGCCTGCCTGAAGGAGTGGAAGATGTGAGTGCCACGAGGTACGTCTCAAGGATGCTGGCGGGACTGGTGGCAGAAGGGATGCTAGATAAGGAACCTGAAGTGGACCGAGCGCATAGGTCTCTGAGGCAAAAGCCTAGAGCTGGGGAGCCGCTGCGGGCGATGATCGTGAGACTCCATAAATTTGTGGAGAAAGTGTAGCTGCGACTGGGAGGGAAATAACGTCCGGATTTATCAGGACATCGGAGCCGAGTTGGCAAAACGGCAGGCAGGTTTCAACAAGGCCAAGGCAGTGCTGTACCGGCGGCAGATCAGGTTTGGGGTGCTCTACCCGGTGAAATCATGGGTGACGTTCGGAGGCCGGGAGTATTATTTCAAGACCCCAGAAGCGGCCGAAGACTTCATTAAGGAGCATAAACTGGGGAAGAACTGAACGGACAATGCTTGGGAACCGGGGTACTGGCACTATGTAATGGTCGGGAGCATGTTTGAAGTGGGTGGAGGGACTGGGGGATTTTCGCCTTTTTTTGTGGGGGGTGGGTTTCTCTTCAATGTTGAGATTGTAAGGAGTTGTAGGGGTGAAATGTTTCTGTGAAGATGGATGTTCCCATCCCCCCTCCTGTTTTATGGGACTGTTTGTGTTTAACATCTGTTTGTTTGCTGTTGGAGAAGACTACCTGGAGTTCAGGGGAAGTTCTTGTTTGGGTGGGGCAGGGTAAGGCCAGCAGGAGGCCTTCTCCTTTGAGCTGAGGAGTGGGGGGGGGGGGGGGGGGGGGGGGGGGGGGGGAGGCCATTAGGAGGTGCCTTTGGGCAGGGGCAGCTGCGCTAGCAGATTATGCTGGTGAACGGAGGTGAGGTGGTGAGGGAGAAGGCCAAGAGGGGTGGCCGGGGGGAGGGGGGAAGGGGAAGTGGGGGGGAAGAAGGGGAAAAGCAGAGGGGGGGTTCTGCGACGCGGCAGGGGGTGAGAGATGACATGGTCAAGGGCGAAGAAAGGGGCCATCTGGGATGGGCTAGGTACAGACTGGAATTAAAGGGGCAGGAGTTAAGTGGGGAAGATGACGGACTGTAGAGGGGATTGGAGGCGCAAGCCTCCTGTAAGGTTGGTAACATGGAACATCCGGGGACTGAATGGGCCGTTTAAAAGGTCGTGGGTGTTCGTGCACCTCAGGAGCTTGAAAGCGGGGGTTGTCTTTTTGCAGGAGACATACCTCCGTGTGAAGGACCAGGTTAGGTTAAAGAAGGGGTGGGTCGGGCAGGTTTTTCACTAGGGGTTTGATTTGAAATCGAGGGGTGTGGTGATTTTAATGAGCAAAAAAATGGGATTTGTGAGTGCGAAGGAGGTGAGGGATCCAGGTGGGAGATATGTGATTGTGAGTGGGGTTTTGGAAGGGGCACCGGTAGTATTGGTAAATGTGTGTGCCCCAAATTGGGATGATGTGGGTTTTATGAGGGGGTTGCTGACAGCAATCCCGGATTTGGCCACGTACCAGTTGACCATGGGAGGAGATTTTAACTGTGTCCTGGAGCCGAGGGTGGATAGATCGAGCCCCAGGTCGATGGGTAGGGTTCGAATGGCAAGGGAGCTGGGGGGGGGGGGTGTGTTTATGGAGAGGATGGGTATGGTGGATCCATGGCACTTTCATAACCCAGGGGGAAGGGAGTATTCCTTCTTTTCACGTGTCTATAAGGTGTATTTGAGGATTGATTACTTTGTAGTGAGTGTGGAGATTTTGGTTGGGGTGGAGGGGGCAGAGTTTGCGGGGATAGTTATCTCGGACCATGCACCCCACTGGCTGGATATTTGGATCAGTACGGGATGAGAGCAGAGGCCGGGGTGGAGGTTTGACTCAGGGTTGTTGGCAGATGGAGGTTTTTGTGATAAGGTGCGGCTGGCGATTAGGGATTATGTGGAGTTCAATCAGAATGGGGAAGTGTCGGCGGGCATTTTTTGGGAAGCACTGAAGACAGTGGTCCGGGGAGAAATTATCTCATTTACGGTTCATGCGAATAAGGAAAGGAGGGCGGAACATGGCTGACTAGTGAGCGAGATAGTGGAGGTAGACAGGGAATATTTAAGGGTGCCCACCGTGGAGGGATTGGCGAGGAGGAAAAAGTTGCAATGGCAATTTGACAGGCTGACAACGGGGAGGGTGGTAGGGCAACTGCGTAGGGCAAGGGGGGTGCAAATGAGTATGGGGAGAAGGCGAGCCGCATACTGGCGCACCAGCTGCAGAGGCAGGCTGCGTCCAGGGAAGTATTGAAGATCTGGACTGGGGCTGGGGATGTGGTGTCAGAGCCAGGGAAGATAGATGAGGCATTTAGAAAGTATTACCAGGGACTTTATGAGGTAGACCCAGGAGGAGACGAGGGGGACATGGGGTGGTTTCTGAACGAGCTGGAATTTCTCCAGGTGGAGGAAGCAAAGAGGCAGGCATTGGAGGAGCCCCTCGGGCTGAGGGAGGTGCTGGATAGTATCAGGGAAGTCAGGGAAGGCCCCTGGGCCGGATGGGTACCTGGCAGAATTTTATAAGGAATTTGCAGCGGACCTGGAACCATATCTTGGGGGTTTAATGAAGCACTGGAGAAGGAGGAGTTGCCGGAGATGATGAAGCAGGCAGTAATCACACTAATCCCCAAAAAAGGGAAGGATCCGGTGGAATGTGGGTGGTATAGACCCATATCACTATTGAACACGGATGTGAAAGTATTAGCTAAGTTGTTGGCGGGGAGGATGGAGGATTGTGTCCAGGGAGTGGTTGCAGAAGATCAAACAGGCTGTTGAATGTGGTGATGAATCCATCGAGAGCTCTGGTACCGGAGGTGGTGGTGTCCATGGACGCGGAGAAAGGGTGGAGAGGCGGTACTTGTTCGAAGTTTTGGGACGGTTTGGATTTGGGACGAGATTTGTGGCACGGGTGCGGTTGCTGTATGTGGCGTCAAGAGCGAGGGCGAGGACGAATGATATGAGCTCACAAAGCTTTGCCTTACACGGGGTATGAGGCAGGAGTGCCCGTTGTCGCCGCTGCTGTTTGCGCGATGGCTCTCAGGGGGTCGGCAGAGTGGCAGGGGATAATGAGGGAACAGAGGGAGCATTGGGTGTCGCTCTATGCTGATGACCTCCTGCTGTATGTTTCGGATCCGTTGAAGAGTATGGGAAGGATTATGGGCCTGTTGGGGAGGCTTGGAGGGTTCTCAGGATACAAGCTGAATGTAGGAAAAGCGAGATATTCCCTGTGAATGCGCTGGCACCAAGGCTAATTTAGGGGGATGCCATTTACAGTAGCGAGGGATAGGTTTAGGTACTTTTGAAATTCAGGTAGCGAGGGAATGGACGGGGCTCCACAAGTGGAACTTAACAAAGCTGGTGGAGGAGGCCTGGGAGGATCTTAAGAGGTGGGATACACTGCACTTAACGTTGGCGGGGAGGGTCCAAGTGGAGAAAATGAATATTCTGCCGAGGTTCTTGTTTATCTTTCAGGCTCTCCCGATCTTTATACCAAAGGCCTTTTTTCAGAAAGTGGACACAATCATCTCTGACTTTGTATGAGTGGGGAGGGTGGGGAGGACCCTGCTACAGAGGCAGCAGGGGGTTTGGCGTTGCCGAACTTGCTTCATTATTATTGGGCGGCGAATGTGGGCAAGGTGCAGCGGTGGTGGGAAGGAGAAGGGGTAGAGTGGGTTAGGATGGAGGAGGAATCTTGTAAGGGGTCTAGTTTGAGGGCTATGGTGACGGCAGCATTGCCGATGGCTCCAAGTAGGTATTCAGGGAGCCCAGTGGTGCAGTCCACGGTGAAGATATAGAATCAGCTGAGGAGGCATTTTAGGGTGGAAGGGATGTCGGTGCTAACGCCACTGTGCGAGAATCATGGGTTTGAGCCAGGGGAGATGGATAGTGTATACAGGAGGTGGAGGGAAGTGGGGCTGGTCAAGGTGAGGGATTTGTATTTGGAGGACGGGTTCGCCAGTCTGGAGGAGCTAAGGGAGTGGGTAGAACTGCTGAGGGGGAGTTAGTTCAGGTATCTACAGGTTAGGGACTTTGCACGATAGGTCTGGAAGGAGTTCCCTAGATTGCCGGGATACACCCTGCTGGAGTGACTGCTGCTTCCGGATGTGGAAGGGGAGGGAAGAATTGGGGATATATATATAAGTGGCTGGCGGAGCTGGGAGGCAAGCGGGTGGTGAAGATCAAGGAGAAATGGGAAGCGGAGTTGGGAACGGAGATCAATTGGGGAGTATGGAGTGAGGCATTGCGAAGGGTAAACGGGACCTCCTCTTGTGCAAGATTGAGCCTGATACAGGTTGAAGTGGTGCACAGGGTGCATATGACTCGGGCATGAATGAGTGGGTTCTTTCAGGGGGTAGCAGATGAGTGTGAGAGGTGTGGGCGGGGCCAGCGAATCATGCGCACATGTTTTGGGGTTGTGAAAAATTGGGAAGATTCTGGGCGGGAGTGTTTGCGGTCTGAGCCAGGATAGTGGAGGAGGGAGTGGACCCGGACCCTTTGGTGGCGATATTTGGGGTTTCAGAGAAGCCGGAGCTCATGGAGAGGAGGAAGGCCGATGTCTTGGCCTTCGCCTCTCTGATTACACGGCGACGAATTTTACTGGAGTGGCGGTCGACATCGCCACCGGGGGTAGCGGCTTGGTTGGGTGACCTGTACGACTTCCTGCGATTAGAGAAGATAAAGTATGAGTTAAGGGGTTCAGCAGGGGAGTTTGAGAAAAGGTGGGGGATGTTTGTGACCGTGTTTGAGGAGCTGTTTGTCGCTGGCGGGGGGACGGTGGGTGATGGGGAGGTGGGGTGAAAAAGGAGAAAAATCTGTACAAAATGTATAGGTGATTGTTGGGAAGAATGTTTCCCGGGGTGTTTATTTGCTGTAACCTACTTTGATACAAGTTTGAATAAAATGCATTAAAAAATATATATATAAGAGCTGGAGCTGTATTAGGAGGACTCTGCAACAAGAAACCTGCCGGGAGGAACAGGATCCAGCTGGTAAGGATGGCGAGCCGGCTCCCCAACTTGCCGAGGAGGAGGTGGGAAGGAGGCACCGAATGAGGCCTCGTGTGTACCTGCAGCGCCTGTCATTTGAGAACCTGTCGGACTGGGCATGCCATCAAAGAATCCGTCTGAGCAGGGGACAGTGCGACATATCTGCCAGATGATGGTGTACCTGGCACCGCGGGGATAAGGGGGAGGACACCCATCCTGGTGGCCTTCAAGGCAATGGACATCCTCAACCTTTATACCATGGGGTCCTCCAGGCACCGAATGGGAACCTGTCCAGAATCTCACAGACCTCAGTGCACAGGTGCATCCGTGCAATCATGTAGGCCCTATATGCCCGGTTGGCACAATGCATCAAATTCAATGTGGACAGAGCCCACCAGGATGCCCGAGCAGCAGGGTTCGCCGTCATCCGCGAGATATCCAGATCCAGGGGGTGATCGATGGATGCATATCACCTTACGAGCACCAGCTCATGACAGGGTGGTCTTCACAAACCGAAAGGTGTTCTACTCGATGAGCGTGCAGCTGATGTGTGACTATCAGCTGCACATCATGCACGTCTGCGCCCGGTAACTGGGCAGTGTCAACAATGCCTTCATCCTGGCACACTCGCCTATCCTGACTTCTTCGAGGCGCACCGCTGGCCGAGGGGTTGGTATTGGTTGACAGGGGTTATCGGTTGTTGCCGTGACTGATGACGCCGAACCAGAGGCCACAGACCAATGCGGAGACTTGCTACAATGACGCCCATTCCTCGACTAGGGATGTGATCGAGCCGTGCATTGGCCTCCTGAAGATGCACTTCAGGTGCCTGGACTGCTCTGGATGGGTCCTCCAGGATAGCGCTAGGAGAGTCTCCACTTTGTGGTGGCCTGCTGCATCCTCCACAACATTGTGGAGCAGAGGGGCAACCGTGCTGAAGGAGGAGGATGAACACCAGGCCTTGTCCAATGAGAAGGATACGAGGACGGCGAGGATGGGCAGGCCTGTGCCAGCACATATGGCGTGCTCTGATTGCCTCCAGGTTCACCGTCTAGGCAGCCTGGCCAGAAGCAAGGGCATCCCATCACATCCCCAACGTCTACCCATTTGTGACCCCTCACTCCCTGTGCCCCCTCTACGGACAGCCCAGACCAGCCCATCCTTTACACCCTTCTGATAGAGCACCAAGGCAGGTTGTAATGCTGTAAACATGTGTTTATTGTGAACAAGGGAACATATATATATACAGTTTTGTGCCGTAGCCCCTAATGCTATCCTATGTGCCGCACCATGCCAACTTTCTACCTTTCTGACCTTACGGGCCCGAACACGCCTAAGTGGATCCCCAGGTGATACATCAGGAGTGGAGGTGGCCTGCTGCGGTTCCCGCCCTGTTACCTGGGTCCCCTTTGGTGGCTGTCTTCTTGGACAACCAGGCCTGGATGGGCCCGGACGCTGCTTGGGTGTCCCAGGTGGCATGGCGCTGTCCTGTTCTGCCCGCTGCCCAATAGATGCTCCAGGGACGGGGGAAGGGGAAGGGTGGATGGGTGAGTCTGATGCGCTGTGCCTCATCGGCACCTCCCTGCAGGAGTCACTCAATTGGACCCCATCACCTCCTCCTCCCTCGGGGTCCCTGATGGCCCCTGGGCTACCCCGTGGGTCGGGGGTGCCTACCCGAAAGTGTTTAAAGTGTTCTTACTCTTCCAGGGACCGGGGGTGGGGAGGCTGGAGGGGAGCTGTGAGTGCCAGTTGCTGGAAAGTTGGGGGTGTTGTGGGTTGGAGGGGGGGGGGGGGTGTGGATGGGTGGGGTGGGGGGGAGGTTGGGGGTGGTTTGAGTGTGGGTTGGGGTAATTTCAGCAGGAATTCAGGGGGGGGTTTGGTTGGGGAAGTTAGAAGGGGTTTGAGGAAGGTTAGTGGGAAGGTTGGGAGGGAGAGATTAGCTACAAAATTGATCGGTTTTGTAAATGTAGTGATTTCTTTGTTGCTACTTTCCTAACATCAGTTGATTTCTCTGTGATTAATTATCCTTGGAGAATCAGCATTGAGGCTCCAATTTCACCATTGCTACTGTCACTCTGGATGCAGGTGTAATGAAAGAAAGAGAAAACCTACATTTGTGCAGCATCTTTCACAATGTCCCAAATAATTTTATAGCCAATTAAGCACTCTTGAGTTGGAGTCACGGGGATAATGTAGGCAAAAGTGGGTGAACAAACTCAATGGGCCGAAAGACCTACTCCTACCCCTAATATGTACGTTTGTATGTCATTCCGGGATGGATGAGATGAACTGGGCTAGATGGTCTTGGCCATCCATAATTAGCTTGTGAACAGAGGGTAGAATCATGGCTGGAGTTCTGTGAGCGAGATTTGTGGTGAGATTATCAGGACTGAAGTGTGTAATGGGCTCAGTGAATCAGTGTACATGATTCTCAAGAGTCTTTTGCATTAACTCCAGTCTTGTCCTTTGTCTACTTACCTATTATCCCACTCTATCTTGATGCTTTTAATAAGCTTTTGAAGCATTGAAATATTATGATAAAGTTGTGTTGCATATTAGAGATTCAAAATATATTGTAGCGAGAAGCAGCAATGACCAGGGTCTTTAGACTTACCGATCAAGGTAACACAGATACAAGTGTGAACAATTCAGTCATTGTCCTCTGCCTCTTAAAGGTTGTGTCATACAGAGACACCTGACGGCTCCAACGCTTTTTACCGACAGTGAAGACCTATGTTATTCAATCATTCCCTTTTGTTGCTCAGGAATCATTTGATCTTTCTACCCTGTGAGATTACTGATAAAATAGAACCCAATTACACACCTTGTATGAAATAATTATATTGAATTACATCAGGCACCAAGACAGAAGAAAATCTTTTACTTCTACATAATGGAAAAGATCGTTGGTCAGTTGCAAATATTGAATCTTTCCCCCAAATATGAATTTACTGTCACGGTGTTCATATGGTGCAATGTGTAAAACGTGTTAATGAAGCTGAAGCAGTCACCAATATCAATGTTATTGAACAGTGTTATAAATAGCTAATGAGAAATTTACCTGTCAAATTAACCATATTGCATGATGCTGTTAAAGTAAAATTTGTACTTTCTGGTTTCTTTAAGAGTTGGGATCACAGGGTACACGCAAACTAACACTGCATTATATTGTTGCTGCTCATTGCAACCTTCTGTATTTATATTGGACAATATTTGTAACCAGATCCCAACAATGGGCATTATCATTTTACGAGAACTTTTCTGTGATTGGTGAATAAAATATCAAGCATGATTCAGGGAGAGGGTTAAAGTGGGGTGGAGGGCGGGCGGGGGGGGGGGGGGGGGGATAAGTAGCCAGGAAATAATCGAAGCTCCTGGGTCCCCGATTTCTTTCCCTCACCCTGCTTCTCCTGCATGTGTGGCCATCTCTGCCATCATTAAAGATAGCCGCCAAGTGCCAGACACAGCCAAAGGAATAAGATACATAATGGAATGTGAGCGTTGGATAGCTCTAGAGAAAGAATCAGCAGCATGTATAATAGGAGGAGTTTACGAAGGATATTGGGGAATGCAAAGCTAGATTTACAATGCATGTATGTAAATGCACAAAGGGAAATAAGGTTGGTGAACTACAAGCACAAATAACTGTGTGGGAATTTGAAGTAGTGGCAAGTACAGAAACATGGCTTAAAATTGATGAGCACTGGGCTACTGCCATTCCAGGATACAACTGTTCTGAAAAGATGGGAAAGAAAAAAAGAAAATATGGACAGCATGACTCATTAGGGAAGTGTTAGACAAAGAGGGGGCGGGACTCTCCGTTGGCTGCCGCTGAGATCGGGAAACGCAATTGGGCAGAGAATCGGTTCTGACGTTGAAATTGAGGTGGGCGCCGATTTGACGCCAAATCGCAATTCTCCATCACCTCGACAGCGGCGTTAATGAAGTCTGGAACGAATGAACAGTAAACACCGTTTGCATATAATTAGTGGGCCCATCCCGGTATTCCCCAGGGGCCTCTCCTCCTCCGATGGGCCGAGTTCCCAATGACGCGGTTCACTTGTGCTTTTAAAAATCGTGAATCATGGCTGATGAAGCAGAGAGAGGAGGTAGGACATGGAGAGGAGCGACTGTGGGCTGCAGGCCCGGCCACTGGCCGGGCTGGCTAGTGTTGGGGCGGGGGGGGAGGGGCGGGGTGGATCTGCCAGGGCTGGGGGCAGGGGGATTGACCAGGGAATGGGACGTGTTGCCGGGGTAACCCCTAACGCTCCTGAGACAGTGTCCAGTCACAGACTTCCACTGCCGCGGCCTGCAAAGCAGCCATCTTCCTGCGCACTCCACTGACCAACCACTTTGGCCCCAGATTCTGCAGAGTAACACCAGCCATACCGGTGCCCCCAGTCCCCCACGCCCGCACCCCATCCTCCGCCATACCTCACACCACCCGCCGACAGGGCATCTTGTGGCCCACTCAAGGGAAACGCCCACTGTAGCCCCTACGGGGCTACCTCTGCAGAGTGGACCTCTGGCAAGAGCAGTGCCAACTGACGGTAACCCTGGCATCAGGAACGGCAGGGTCAGAGGCCCCCTGCGGTGCTGGGCAATGCCAGGGCCAGGGGTGCAAAGATGGGGGGGGGAATGCGGGGGCAGAGCCCACAGTGCCAACCGGGGCCACTGCGTTTGCCATTGGACCTGTTTGGGCATGGGGGTATGCACCATGCTAACATGTCGGTCTTTCACCTGCAGATAATCGATATTGGAATTCAACCACCAATGGTGGCCTTCCTACTAGTTGCCCTTGGGGATGCCCTGTGTCTGTATAAGCTGGAGCTGCTCAAGGAGGAGGGAGCTGCAGCAGCGGAGCCTGCCCCAGAGGAACAAGAGACTGGCCTCCCAACAGGCCAAAGAGGAGGAGGTGCCATGGAGGCGCTGAATGAGGCTTCGTGTGCACTGGCAGCGCCTGTCATTCGATGAGCTGCCAGACCGGGCATGCTGCCGAAGACTCCGGCTGAGCAGGGAGACAGTGCGACATATATGCCAGATCATGGCACACCTGGCACCGCAGGGTATGGGGGAAGGACACATGCTCCCAGTGGCCATCAAGGTGACAGTCACCATGAACCTTTACGCCACGGGTCCTTCTAGGCGCCGAATGAGAACCTGTCCGGGATCTCACAGAGCTCGGTACCCAGGTGCATCCGAGCCGTCATGGAGGCCACATATGCCCAGGCGGAGCAATACATCCATTTCAATGAGGACCCAGCCCACAAGGATGCCCGAGCAATGGGATTTTCTACCATTGCTGCCATCAGCTGTGCATCATACATGTCTGGGCCTGATACCTGGGCAGTGTGCACAACACCTTCATCCTGGCACACTCGACGATTTCTGTCATGTTCGAGACATAGCTCCTGGGTTACAGGATTTATCCACTGGAGTTGTGGCTGATGACACCGATCCGAAGGCCACAGAGCGAAGCAGAGACCCGCTACAACCACGCCCATGCAGTGACCAGGGGCATGACCAAGGGTACTTCGGCTTCCTGAAGATGCAGTTCAGGTACCTGGACAGCTCTGGAAGGCCCCACCAGTTTGACGCTGAGAGGATCGCCCACATCGTGGCGGTTTCCTGCGTCCTCCACAACATCATAAAGCAGAGGGGCGACATGCTGGAAGAGGAGGATGAATGCCAGGCCTTATAAGACAAGGAGGATGCGGGGGGGAAAGATGTGCAGGGCATGGGTTCCAGGTGGGCATGGGAGGCCGCACGACGTGTGCACCAGGGCCAAATGCATTGGATACTCAGATCGCCTCCGGGTCCACCGACTAGGGAAGGGGGAATCTGGCCTGGGGAAGGACACTGCATCCCACCCCCACACACCCCCTCCCCCCACCTGGCCACCCACTCGCCTGCAACCCCCTCCGTGATACATACCTGCCGCACTACTGGGTTGGCAGTAACAGCGGGTCTGGTCCATGGGATGATGATGACAACCCGCTCTATGATGAACTCTGGTGCTCCGCATTGTTTGACGATGTCTGACTCCTGCCCACGGTCGCACTTTCCACCGACCTCCTGGGCGTTCCCTGCATGCAAACCGGCCATTCCATCACACGGTGCCATCGAATCCCTGGGATGATGGTGGTGGGGGTGATTGCAGGGGTGGAATGGGAGGGGGGGGTGTGTGGAGCCCAGGCCACCCACAATATTTGCCCAACGCACCCCTTCTACGGCCTTCCCAGACCAGCCCTCACACCTCAAACCAATCTGACAGAGCACCAAGACAGGTTATAACAGTGTGAGCAGGTGTTTAACGTGCACAAATATATACATATACGTGCCCTAGCCCCTGTAACTCAACTGTGACCTGCACCCGTGCCAACATGACAGGTGTCTAAATTTCTGCCCTAATGAGCCGTAACGCTACGTCTAGGTGGATCCCCAGATGGTACATCAGGAGTGGAGGCGGCCTGCTGTGATTCCTGCCCTGCGACCTGGATCCCCTTTGGCAGGCGTCTTTTGGGGCGGCTGCCTGGGTGTCCCAGGTGGCATGATGCTGCCCGCTGCCCACCAGATGTGCCAGGGACAGGAGGGCAAGTCCAAGGTGCTGCGGTGTTCCCTGCGGGAATCACCAGTAAGGGCCCCATCACCTCCTCCTTCCTTGGGGTGCCCGATGGCCCCCCCGGCTACTTCATGGGACGGGGGTGCTAGCAGAGCTGTCCCCTGAGGTTCCTTGCCCCCTGACCCTGCCTATCCTTGAGGCCCGCTCTGGTCTCGACCAGGGTCTGCATGCTCGCAGCCATGGAGCACAGGGAGTGGACCATCTCCATCTGGGACTGTGCCAAATCATGCTGAGACTCTGCCACCACATCGGGAGTGGGGAAAATGCTTGAATCCATTATCAAGGACTTTATAGCGGAACATTTAGAAAGCAGTGGCAGGATCAGTCAGAGTCAGCATGGATTTATGAAGGGAAAATCATGCTTGACAAATCTGTTGGAATTCTTTGAAGATGTAACCAGTACAGTTGACAAGGCGAAGCTAGTCAATGTGGTATATTTGAACTTTCAGAAGGCGTTTGACAAAGTCCCGCAAAAGAGATTATTGTGTAAAATTAAAGCGCATGGGATTGGGGGGAAATGTTTTGAGGTGGATAGAAAACTGATTGGCAGAGAGGAAACAAAAAGTAAGGATTAATAGGTCCTTTTCAAATTGGCAGGCAGTAACCAGTGGGGTAATCGGGACCGGTGCTGGGACCCCAGCTATTCACAATATATATTAATGATTTGGATGAGGGAACAAAATGTAACATCTCAAAGTTTGCAGATGATACCAAGTTAGGTGGGAGGGTGAATTGTGACGAGGATGCAGGGATCCTACAGCGAGATCTGGACAGGTTGGGCGAGTGGGCAAACCAATGGCAGATGCAGTATAATTTGGATAAATGTGAGGTTATTCACTTAGGAAGCAAAAACAGGAAGGCAGATTACTACCCGAATGGTTATAAATTGGGAGAGGACACCTTGTGCACCAAGCAAGGTTAAGGGTATAGGGTGGATACGTGGGTTTGAGTAGGGTGATCATTGCTCGGCACAACATCGAGGGCCGAAGGGCCTGTTCTGTGCTGTACTGTTCTATGTTCTATGTTCTAATCATTGAAGGTAAGCATGCAGGTGCAGCAGGCGGTAAATGGTATGTTGGCCTTCATTGCGAGACGCTTCGTGTGTAGAAGCAGGGATGTGTTGCTGAAATTGTACAGGGCCTTGGTGAGGCCACACTTGAGTATTGTGTGCAGTTTTGGTCTCCTTCTCTAAGGAAGGATGTTCTTGCTCTCGAGGGAGTGCAGCAAAGGTTTACCAGACTGATTTCAGGGATGGCGGGACTATCATACGAAGAGAGATTGACTAGGTTCGGATTGTTCTCACTGGAGTTCAGAAGAATGAGAGGGATCTCACAGAGCCTTAGAAAATTTTAACGGGACTCGACAGGGTAGATGCAGGGAAGATGTTACCAATGATGGGTGTGTCCAGAACCAGGGGTCACAGACTGAGGATTCAGGGTAAACCATTTTGGACAGATATAAGGAGACATTTCTTCACACAAAGAGTGGTGAGCCTGTGGAATTCATTACCAGAGGAAGTAGTTGATGCTAAAACTTTGAATACATTCACGGGACGGCTGGATGTAGCACTTGGGGAGAATGGGATCAAAGGCTATGGGGAGAAAGCAGGATTAGGCTATTGACTTGGATAATCAGCCATGATCGTGATGAATGGCGGAGCAGGCTTGAAGGGCCAAAAGGCCTCCTGCTGTTCCTATCTTATATGTATTTATGTACCACCTTAGAGGCCAGTGTCATATCAGCTAGTGATTACGCCATCTCCCTCTGGAACTGGGCCACCTCATTCTGTGTCTGCACCATGTTGGCCAGTTCCTGGGCAATGCCGTCGGCGTTCCAACCATGGCCTGCTGTGACTGGGCCATGCTCAGAAGTGCCGCTGCAATTTTCAGGTGGCTCTGGCACATCGCTGCCTGTGAGGTGGCAACCCTGTTCTGGGCCTCAGCCAGGGCCTGCACAGAATGCCCCAGGTCTTGGACATGCTGATCCATAGCTGAAACCCTCGCCCCAAATGCCTCCACTGTGAACGCCACCCGTACGGTGTAGGCCTGGGTAGCATGCATGGTTGGCACCACCTCCTGCTCCTGCACGCGGTTGGACTCCTCCAACTGCTCCTGCAGGTACTGGATGCTCGCTGACAACCCCTCATGTAGTCCCTTGCTCTGCGACTGCATCTCACAATCGATGCGACTGTCCGTTCCAGAAGCCCAAAACCAGTGTGGATGGCCCTCCGACCGTCTACCCTCTCAGGAATTCCTACCTCTCCCTAATGTACCGGAGCAACTGTGTGGTGTGCACCAGATAGTGTCCCAGGAGCCTCTTCACTAAAGTGGCCAGCCGAGGTGAGTGTCTCTGGGGTGGTGAGGGTGTTAGAGACCGCTGTGACGGGAAATCCGTGTCAACATCGGACTCGAGTTCCGGGTGTCCCGAGTCTCGGGTCATGTGGCAGTAAGGGTGAGGATGGTGTGAGGATGAGGGCGAGGGTGAGGATTGTGTGAGAATGAGGGTGAAGGTGAGGGCGAGGGTGGTGTGAGGGCGAGGGTGAAGGTGAGAGTGAGGGTGAGGGTGGTGTGGGGGTGAGGGTGAAGGTGAAGGTGAGGGTGGTGTGGGGATCAGCGTGGTGGTGGGGTGACAGTGAGGATAGTGTGGGGGTCAGGGTGTGAGTGAAGGTGAGAGTGAGGGTGGTGTGGGGATCAGGGTGGTGGGGGGGTGACAGTGAGGGTAGTGTGGGGGTCAGGGTGTGAGTGAAGGTGAAGGTGAGGGTGGTGTGGGGATCAGGATGGTGGGGGGGTGACAGTGAGGATAGTGTGGGGGTCAGGGTGTGAGTGAAGGTGAGGGTGAGGATGGTGTGGGGATCAGGGTGGTGGTGGGGTGACAGTGAGGATAGTGTGGGGGTCAGGGTGTGAGTGAAGGTGAAGGTGAGGGTGGTGTGGGGATCAGGGTGGTGGGGGGGTGACAGTGAGGATAGTGTGGGGGTCAGGGTGTGAGTGAAGGTGAGGGTGAGGGTGGTGTGGGGGTGCTGTGTTGGGGGAGGGAGGGGTTAAGTCTCATGTCACGGGGAACCGCAACTCAGCAGGGTCCTTGTCCGCAGCCGACCTCCACCCCGGCAACCTCCCTTTCCTCCGGGATCTCTGCTCTGCCACGGTGAGGGACTGCAGGTCCAGTGGTCTTCCTCCAGTTTTATCTCACTCCCGGCGGTTATGGGCGGCCTTCTTCTTTGGCGCGGGGGGGGGGGGGGGGGGGGCCATCAAATGACAGCATCAGACAGTCTGACGCATGCAGCCCAGGGGGTGGGTAACTGGTTGCCTCAGTGACCAGGGTGACCAGGGCACCCAGCCATGGCGGCCGGTATGGATACCGCATGTGGTGCAGGGACCAGAAGGGTCTCCAGCTCCATGTCGGTGAAACAGAGTGCCACTCTCCTCGCTGCCATCTTGTTGGCTGGGATGGTGTGTGTGGGGAGTGAAGTGTGTATATGCAGGCTGCAGCTTGTCAGCCTCCTGAGTGTCAGTCTTGAAACCGGCACCGTTTCTCATTGGAATCGATGCCATGTGCCAGTGCTAGCCCATTGACAGTAGCTGAGTCACTTGAGGTGCCACGTGGAACACAATTGATTCCAATGAGAAACGGCGCCGGATTCGCGATGGACACTCAGGAGGCTGACAAGCTGCAGCCGCATATACACACTGCACTCAAGATGGCAGCAAGACACGCAAGACCACGCTTCACCAGCGCCGAGCTCGAGACCTCCTGGACGTGGTGGAGGCGAGGTGTACCCCATCCCGGGAAGGAGGCTGTCAGTTGCCGCCATTCTTCGCGCTTGGTCGCAGGTGGCAGAGGCGGTCAGCGCCACGAGTAACATCATCCGGACCAACCGGCAGTGCAGGAAGAAATTGTGCAACCTGCTCAGGGCAGCCAGGGTGAGTGGGCAGCACTGTGACCCTGGCACCAACCTCCGTCCCACACGCCTGTAACCCCCCCCCCCCCACTAGTGCAGCCGAAGCCCCACCCTGTACCACATGCCGGCACCCATACTGGCCGCCATGGCCGGGTGCGCTGGCCACTGAGGCCACACGCTCCCCACCCACTAGGCTGCATGCGTCGGACTGTCATTTTATGCCCCCCCCCCCCCCCCCCCCCCCCCGGGCCCAGGAGTAGGCTGCAATTAATCGCCAGGATCGGGGGAAAAGTGGAGTGGAACCTCTGGACCTGTGGCCCCTCCCCGTGGCTGAGCAATGGGACGTGGACATGGTCTGCGGGCAAGAAAGGGAAGTCGCCATATTATGCCTGTGACCCCAGACACCCTGGTGCTCCAGTCCAGGGAGAACACAGATTTCCCATCACACCTGTATCAAACACCCTTCACTATCCCAGAGGCATGCACCTCGGTTGGTCACTTTAGTGAAGAGGCTCCAGGGACACCCTCTGGTGAACACCACACAGCTGCTCTGGTACATCAGGTGCAGGCAGGAACTGCCGAGGGGACGATCTGAGGGTGGGCTGACCCCAGGGACTAGCTGCCACCCAGACTAGTTTGGGGTTTCTGGAATGGACATTCCCTTTGATTGTGGAGATATAGTCGCAGAGCCAGGGACTACATGAGAGGTTATCAGCGAGCATCCAGTACCTGCGGGAGCAGTTGGAGGAGTCCAACTGTGTGCGGGAACAGGAGTTGGTGCTGGCCATGCGTGCCACGCAGGCCAACTTCACATGTGTGGAGTCCGTGGTGGAGGCATTGGGGGGGGGAGCTTTTTGGCTATGGATCAGCTTGTCCAAGGCCTGGGACACTCTGTGTAGGCGCTGGCCGAGGCCCAGGTTAGGGCTGCTCTCTCACAGACAGCCATGTGCCAGAGCCACCTAGACATCGCAGTGGTAATCCTGAGCGCAGCCCAGTCACAGTGGGCCATGCCTGAGAACGTCGGTGGCATTGCCCAGGCACTTGCCAATGTGGCGCAGACACAGAAGGTGGTGGCACAGTCACAGTGTGATGTGGTGTAGTCCCAGACAGAGGTGGTTCATTCCCTGTGCTCCATCGCCGGGAGCATGTGGACCCTAGTTGAGACCAGAGCGGCCCTCCAGAACTGGAAGCGTGCGCACACCTGTCCTATGGAGTGGCCTGGGGGCCATCGGGCACCCTGAGGTAAGAAGAGGTGATGGGGCCCATGCCGATGACTTCCGTAGGGGAGGCGCTGGAACACTGCAGCACCTCAGATTCACCCCCCTCCTGTCCCTGGTGCATCTGGTGGGCAGCAGGCAGAACAGGGCAGCACCATGCCACCTGAGCTAATTAGGGCCCATCCAGGCCCTGCTGCCCCAGAAGATGGCCACAAAAGTGACCCAGGTTGCAGGGTGGGAATCACAGCAGGCCACCTCCATTCTTGATGTACCATCTGGGGATCTACCTAGGTGTAGCAATAGGGCCCACAAGGCCATAAAGTTCGACACCAGTTAAGTTGGCATGGGTGCAGGGCACAGTTTAGTTATAGGGGCTAGGGCACATATATGTATATATTTGTGCACATGAAATACCTGTGCACACTGTTACAACCTGCCTCGCTACTCTGTCAGATGGGCGTGATGGGTGGGCTGGCCAGAGGGGGGGGAAATGGGTGGACGTTGTGGGTGGGCTAGGCTACCCACCCTCCTCCCACGACTGTCCCCACCTCCACCACACCAGTGGTCCAATGGCACCATGTGAAGGAATGGCCATCTCACTGCAGGGATCACCCAGGTGGGCGGAGGAAAGTGTGACCATGGGCAGGAGTCAGTCATTGTCAAACCATGCAGAACACCACAGCTCATGTTGTCATCATTCTCCATCCCATGGACCAGACGGATGTGGTGTCCTTGCCTCTGGCCATCTTCAGGATGCCAAAGCACCGCTTGATCGTGCCCCTGGTTGCTATATGGCCATTGTTGGACCGGGTCTCTGTCGATTTGCAGCCTTCGGATAGGCGTCATCAGCCACAACCGGATTGGAAAACCCCTATCACCCAGGAGCCAACCACCCAGCCTGGGGGGTGGGGGGTCTCAAAGAGGCCGAGAATCATCGAGTGTGCCAGAATTAAGGCGTTGTGCACACTGCCCGGGTATCAGGCGCAGACATGCATGATGCGCAGGTGATGGTCACATTTAAGGTGAATGGTGGAAGATATAGGGGGGATGTCAGAGGTAGGTTCTTTACCCAGAGAGTAGTGGGGACATGGAATGCACTGCCTGAGGAAGTATTTGAGTCGGAAACATTAGGGACCTTCAAGCGGCTATTCGATAGGTACATGGATTACGATAGAATGATGGGGTGTAGATTAACTTGTTCTTAATCTAGGACAAAAGTGCGGCACAACATTCACTCCATGGTCATCCAGTGGAACCCCTTTTGGTTTGCATGGAGCAGCTTGTCATCTGTAGGTACTCATAGGGCGACATGCATCCCGTCAATCACCCCCTGGATCCGGGGCATCTCGGCGATATCGGTGAACCATGCTGCTTGGGCATCCTGGTGGATGTACTATATTGACCGGACATTCAGTGCTGAAGGAGAGCTGTAGCTTCTCAAATGTAGCCTTCGGTGTGGTGGACAACATCTGATGGACTTCCAGCCGCTTGGAATGGCCGTTTATCACGAGAAAAAACATTGACCTTGGAAAGGCCCAGGAAAATCGGCATGCAGGAACACCAAGGCCGGCATGGTCATTCCCATGGATGCAGCGCGGCAGCTGGTGGGAGCTACTGCTGCACTTGGCATGTGGTACATTGTTGGGCCAGTTGTTTGATCACCCCATCCAGGCCTGACCACCACACAGAGCTTCTGGCCAGCATCTTCATTTTCGATACCCCGAGTGTTTGTTATTCAGATCCTGGAGAATGGCCTGTCAGCCCTGTCTTGGGACCTAGCTCTTCCACACTGAGCTGCTGCATCTTGGCAGCAAATCCCGCAGTTCTGTGGGTAGCTTCCCTTGCTGGCCCCTGTGTAAGACGGTGTACTTTCGCCAACATTGAGTCCTTTTGCATACAGTCGTGTTGCTGGGCAGCAGTTACCAGCGAGGTGTCCATGAAGTTAAGTGTTGAATTGACTTTGTCAGCTCTCAATGGGGATGGAATGGGGGGTGGGGCGTGTCGACAGCAGGAGCCTGCTTAGCGCATTTGCAATCTTTGTGCCTGGGCGATGTTCCAAGGTGTACTCGTATGCCGCTAGAAACAGGGCCAACGCTGTATTCGGGCAATTGGTGAGATCGCCTTGTCCTTTTTAAAAAGCCCTTCTGGTATGTCACTCTGGTGAATTGGTGCCCATGTATGTACTGATGAAATTTCTTCACCCCGAATACGATAGCTGACCCTTTCTTTTCAATGTGGTCACAATTGTGCTCTGCAATGGCCAAAGTCCTTGATGCGAATGCTATTGGCCTTTCCCTTCTGTCAGCTATGTGTTGGCACAACACAGCTCCAATTCCATGAAGCAAGGCGTTGCACGTCACCAAAAGGGGCTTGGAGGGTTCTGTAATGTGACAATAATCCCAACCACGTTAGCTGCTGCTTCACACTGGCAAAGGCTTCCCCTGAGGTGTTCTCCACATCCATTCTTGGTGCCTCTTCAGCAATGCATGTGGGGAGGTGAGGATGGTCCCTAGGCCAGGAATCAATTTCCCATAGTAGTTAACGAGACCGAAGAATGACCGTAACTCTGTCGCGTTTTCTGGAGTGTGGGCTTGCTTTATTGCCCGCACCCTCTCCTCAACAGGTCTAGTCTGTCCTGATCCATATACCCCAAGTATGTAATTTCCTGGCGTAGAAAAGGCACTTTCCCCTCTTGAGGCGGACCCCGTCTCAGAAAACTGATGGAGGACTTCCTCCAGGTTGCTCAGGTGCTCCCTTTCCGTGGCTCCAGTGACCAGTCGTCGTCCAAGTAGACCGCCACATGCAGTAGCCCTCTCTGGATGTTCTCCATAATGCGCGGAAAAATTGTGCAAGCCGATGACACTCAAAGCAGCAACCTTGTGTATTTATAGAGGCCCCTGTGTGTATTAATAGTTGCATAACATTTGGAATTGGTGTCCAGCTCTGGCTGGAGATAGGCCTGTCTAATGTCAAGCTTGGAAAAGAACCCCCAGCTAGCTTTGTGACATTGGGTACTTGTCCAGACAGGAATCCTTGTTAACGGTCAACTTATAGGGCAGGATTTACCGGCTTTTCCTGCCAGCGGGATATTCCAGTCCCAAGCCGGCGACAAGGGGTGCAGTCATTGGGAAATCTCATTGACAATGGTGGGAACAGTAGCTCCGACTGGAGGGCCACCTCTGCTGACAAAAACACGCGGCAGGTTGGTGGGTAAATCCCACCCATCATCTCTACACAGGCTTATAGTTTTGTCAGGTTTTAATACCGGAACTACCAAAGCTGCCCAATCAGTAAACCATACCGGCCAGTCCAGAAACGTTCGGCCAGCAATTTCCACTGGGTCGCCATACTACTTATTCTGCATACAAGTCAATCCAGTAGCATCTCAGATAGCGATGGCCCATAGATACACAATCACGTCAAAAACGCAGTAACGGACTCCCCTGGGTCCTCTCGGCCATATTAAATTGGTTTCTTTGTACAATAACTGGTGTCTTGGGGTCATAGTGGTTTGTCACGAGCGACACTACCTCTTCGAACATCTTGGAGTCTGGGGCCGGGTGTATGTTAGACTCTTTATGACACTGAAAGTGGGGCCACATAGGTGGTCAGAAGAATTACCATCAGGCGATCATCCCCAATGATAGCATTCACCTTCAAAAATAGCACATACGCTCCACGTACTGAGTCCAGTTCTCTACACCCTCATCAAATGCATTGAGTCTGTCAAAGATTGGCATTTTCAAAATAGTGCAAACGGTATTCCTTCGTGAAGAGAGGAGGTTCTGCTCCAAATGGTTAACCGCACCAACTGTAGTTCTGCTTTATCCTCGTCGTCAAGTTAGTAGTCATGAAGGAGTCCGGAAAGGAGAGTCAAAGAATTGTTTATTTCCAAAAGGAAAGTATCTATAAGCAACAATCCCAGTCCCAGTCGGGACTACTCTTCAGCTCGACTCCTACCTGGGCAGGCTTTTATGGCAAGCCCACCGATGGACCTCTGCCCCTCAGCTTGGGGGCTCATACTCCACAAGGCTCACGGGGAGATTAATCAGCTCATCCCCGTGGGTCTCACGCGGGGTTATAACACTTGGGACGAGTGGGTTGGCCTGAGGAGAGATTGAGTAGACAGAGTCTATATTCCTTGGAATGTGTGAGAATGAGAGGAGATTTCATTGAAAGATATAACATTCTTAAGAGGTTTGACAAGGTAGATGTTGGGAGGCTATTTCCCTTGGATTGGAAATCCAGAACTAGGGGTCACAGCCTCAGAATAAGTGGTCAGCCATTTATGGCAGAGATTAGGAAGAATTTCTTCACTCGAAGGGTTGTGGATATTTGAAATTCTCTACCCCAGAGAGCTGTGGGTATTTAATCATTGAATATATTTAAGGAAGATAAATTATTAATTTAGGGATATGGGATAGTGTAGGAAGGTGAAATTGAGCTAGATAATCTGAGCGTACCGAACAATGGAGCAGGCTCCTATTTCGTGTTCTTATATGTCGGAGATGTGATCAATTGCTGTATGTAAGCAAGTTCTTTCTTCATAATTTTCTTCTTCAATAAATCCCGCAGGCTTATTATCAAATTATTTTAAAAATGCACTTTTGGAGTTTTGAGTACCTGATTTCAAACACAGTTGGATGCTGGCAAGACAATTCTGCAGAAGATTGGAGTAAAAGTTGAGCTGACTTATGCCACTCTGATGCACTCTTTTATGCCTGATTATGAAATGAAATGAAATGAAAATCGCTTATTGTCACGAGTAAGCTTCAATGAAGTTACTGTGAAAAGCCCCTAGTCACCACAATCCAGCACCTGTCCGGGGAGGCTGGTACGGGAATTGAACCGTGCTGCTGGCCTGCCTTGGTCTGCTTTAAAAGCCAGCGATTTAGCTGAGTGAGCTAAACCAGCCCCTATGAAAATCGCTTATTGTCACGAGTAGGCTTCAATTAAGTTACTGTGAAAAGCCCCTGGTCGCCACATTCCGGCGCCTGTCCGGGGAGGCTGGTACGGGAATTGAACTGTGCTGCTGGCCTGCCTTGGTCTGCTTTTAAAGCCAGCGATTTAGCCCAGTGTGCTAATCAACCAATAATCGCATATGCTTAACAGCAGTTTGTTTACACACTCACATGGTTGGACAATGGCACGTAGTGTGAGAAAAGCCTAAATAAGCAGAAAAAGAAAGAATATATACATTAAAGATGTGCAGAAGATTGTATGTCCCATTCAGAAATCTCTTGTGGTATTACATACAGAGAATTAAGATCATGGGGATTCTTCAGGTGGGAAAGCCAGAGGGAGGGGAGATAATTCAGCTGCAGCCCAGGTAGAACTGCAAAGCAGGAGTACAAAAGAGTCTATCAAGTATGGCAGACAGCTTAAGGGCAGGGAGAAGATGGAACAGGAGGGTGGATTTGAGGCTGAAGATGGAAGGTAAAGGACTGCAATATTGAAGATCAGAAGTTAAATATGGCAAGTTTGGAAGAAGGAGACAGAGCAGAATGGCAGGAGGGGAATGTCATGATATGTATATTGACTGGGATGTAAAGCGTTAACAAATTAATGATAATAATTCATACCACAAGAGGGAACCACAGAAGTCATATGTACGATTCCCGGCTGGGTCACTGTCTGTGTGGAGTCTGCACGTCCTCCCCCTGTGTGCGTGGGTTTCCTCCGGGTGCTCCGGTTTCCTCCCACAGTCCAAAGATGTGCGGGTTAGGTGGATTGGCCATGCTAAATTGCCCGTAGTGTCCTAATAAACCATGTGACTTTGGGGATTCTGGGAGTTGAGAGTAGGAGAGAGCTGGAAGAGGGTCAGGTATAGAGAGCAATTGTATACTTGAGAGTTCTGTAAGCTAGAGATAGCATAGTTTTATGTAATAACCTTCTACTTTAGGAATGTGAATGAATCTTAGTTAGTAGTGTAAATAAATGTATAGTTTTGTTTGTTAACAAAGCTTTGTGTTCTTCATTCAACACTACGCATCTGAGCCATTCAGGTAAAGCAGAATAGAGAATACAACACAGTACAAGGAGTGGAAACTTCCAACCTCCAAACTGCCAGTGGTAAGCGAAAAACTGCTTTATTGCTACTAATGGCTGGACAACAGGCGATAGAACTCTGCATAACTCATTCCACTTTGAGAATGAAGTTGAAAAAAATAACTTTGAAGTGATCACAAGTAGCATACGAGCTGTGCAGGACAAAAGCGAGACTGACAGATCTCAGCTGGACTGTACAAAAGAACATGACAAGAAGAGTGCAACAATGAATGAATCAACTGAGAACACATCAACCTACAAGAAAATGACATCTTGGAGAAGTTGAAGCCAGATGAGAAGCACCAAGAGCTCAAAAATGCACCAGATCATCCACAGGAACCTGAGATCATAAAGTGCAGCAAAACATCAGATAATACAAAAGACACTGATACTGAATCAAACAATCCAGAAGGAACAGATCCTGAGCACACAAAATGCAACTATGGAACAACAGACTGTACACTCTGAAACTGAAGGACAACTGAAAAGCACAGTGCAATGCAATGGCAAGAAAGTGTTGAAACTTGCAGTCACACTTGACAGGCCATGCAGGATGAAAAGAAATCCAGATGGCAACGAAGCAAGGGACTGCAGGACAGTGTGTGAAACACAGCTACCGGTCAAGGTAGAACAATCAAATGTGTGTGCAGACAATACAAAATTCACGAATAATGGCACCCATGTCAGGAAGAACAGGACATTGTTTCGACGAAAAAGAAGTCATGCCAACAAATTTAATGAGTTCGTATTTGCTTAAAGACCAAAAAAGCAAACCAATTGTTAAGGAAAAGGACACAGAATCGACACCACAAACACAGAAAAAAGACCGGGTCAGAAAGCAAAAGTCGACCACCTGATCGATTTGGACTGATGACTTGTTGGTACTTCAACACACTATCCCAGTGAAGATAGAAGATGGGGGCAGCAGGGTAGCATGGTGGTTAGCATAAATGCTTCACAGCTCCAGGGTCCCAGGTTCGATTCCCGGCTGGGTCACTGTCTGTGTGGAGTCTGCACGTCCTCCCCCTGTGTGCGTGGGTTTCCTCCGGGTGCTCTGGTTTCCTCCCACAGTCCAAAGATGTGCGGGTTAGGTGGATTGGCCATGCTAAATTGCCCGTAGTGTCCTAATAAATGTAAGGTTAAGGGGCGGGTTGTTGGGTTACGGGTATAGGGTGGATACATGGGTTTGAGTAGGGTGATCATGGCTCGGCACAACATTGAGGGCCGAAGGGCCTGTACTGTTCTATGTAAGACTGAGTACAGAATTAATTTGTGGACTGTAAAAAGTTTTTTTTTAAAATTGTTAACTGGTACTCAATGACGTGTAATGAACAGACAATGATGTTGATATATGTTTGTAGAAATCTCCAAATATCTTTGAAAAAAAAGGGGGATGTCATGATATGTATTTTGACTGGGATATAAATAGTTAACAAATTAATGATGATAATTCATATCCCTAGAAGGAACCACAGAAGTCATATATATCATGTGACTTTGGGGATTCTGGGAGTTGAGAGTTAGGAGAGAACTGGAAGAGGGTCAGGCATAGAGAGTAGTTGTATACTTGAGAGTTCTGTAAGTTAGAGATAGCACAGTTTTATATAATGACCTTCTACTTTAGGAATGTGAACAAATCATAGTGAGTAGTGTAAATAAATGTATAGTTTTCTTTGTTGACAAAGCTTTGTGTTCTTTATTCAATCCTACACATCCGAGCCATCCAGGTAAAGCAGAATAGAGAATACAACAGTGAAGAGGTAAGGGAGGGTAGTGGGGAGGGCGTGGGGAGGGCGGGGGGAGGCGAATAAGAAGGTGTATCAAATGTGGAAGACTAAACTTAATAATAATACATTTGCATGTTCAATCTCTGCGGGAATAGAGGGAAACCTGTGCGAAGTGGAATTTGGGATGTTGCAGAGGAAGTCATTCAGCTGCCCACCTATCCAGAACCAATCTGGAGTTAAACATGAGGAATTAAAACCTTCTCAAGGGTAATTTGGTATGAGAAACCAATTCTGGCCAGACCAGCGATACTCACATTGCTTGAAGGAATAAAAAGGATGAATTTAAGACATCAAAGTTAGCTCACTGGCCATAGTGGGAGATACAAAATGAAGCTGAGGATCAGCACAGCAGGCTTGATCGAGATGTGGCACCATGTTTGTGAATGGTTGCAGGGACATTCAACCATCTGCAACTCACTACTCACCACTTTCAGTAAGCATCAACAGGGGCTGATTTAGCTCACTGGGCTAAATTGCTGGCTTTTAAAGCAGACCAAGCAGGCCAGCAGCACGGTTCGATTCCCGTATCAGCCTCCCCGGACAGGCGCTGGAATGTGGCGACTAGGGGCTTTTCACAGTAACTTCATTGAAGCCTACTCGTGACAATAAGTGATTTTCATTTCATTTTTTCAGTGTCCTCACACTTTCAAGCCCTTCCTTGTATCCGCTGGGGACATCTCATCTCAAGAATCAAATGCTTTGCATTGTTTTTGCATCACACAGGTTTTTTTTCTTTCTTTTAACAGAATGACATTACTGCAAGATAGAGAGGTGGTTGTTCAATTTGTCACTTAAGTGTGAACCTGGCAGATTGCCACCCATTATAGAAACTGCCTGGTTTTCATTTCCACTCATCTCTGATGCAGCACTAAGTGTCATTTGTGTAGAATCCACTAAAGCAGCACCCATGGATCAGCCGGGTAGAAAACAAAGATTCTATTTATTCACAATATTTATACTCTCCACTCCCCCAAAGGGCCTCCTCCTCAACATGCTCCCAGGCCGGGGTTTTTATACTAGAGAGCTGAGCTCTCAGTTAAGGGGGGAACCCCGCCCCCTCGTTACCGGGGGAACTCATATTCAGAGCAGGTCACCTGGAATCTAATTGTCCTTATCTTGTGACCTCCCTGAGGGTTATAACAATTTGTTTTGAACTATATGATGGTATTCAACCTTCTTTGACAGTGTGCCCCTGTTGTGACACATTTGTGTGTCAACATTCATAGTGCTGACTGCCTATGTGAACCTGTTATGTTGTAATTACAGCCAGTACTGGTACTGCAGTGCTTCCACTGAGGGGTGAGGGCCTAATTACAGGGTGACACGTTAGCACAGACATTTCCATATCAGTCAGATTACGGGAATTTATAATTGTAAAAGCTGACAGGACATGTTTGCAGTTATGAATGTTTGACAGCATACATGCTTCCGTCGTTTAAGGAAGTTAGTACATTGACATGGAGGGGGAGTGTAAAATACTTAGCAACTTCCTTCAACAACAGCAATGAAACTGGATTTACACAATGTTGTAGCCTTAAAAAGGCAAGCTAGATTAAAGGTACCTCACCATAGCTACAAAATATTCCACTGTGCTTACAACAGAATATCATCTGACTTACCAAGAGGAACATCGGAGATCAGATGGTGATTTTTGAATAAATACAAATAGTTGCCCAGATCAAATCTTCACACAGACCTCCAGTTTTACGTATCTATGTGGCAATTTTATCAACTGACTAGAATTTTTGTTCAAAGGCAAATTCCTTAAGCATCTGTTCATGACATTTTAGAAAAGGGGCTAAACATCATCTGTTCTCCAGTTGTTCCTTTAAATAAATAAATTCCTAAGTACTGCAATTGCTTGGTATAGAAAAGTTATCAGAGAACTATTTTCAAAGCCAGAAGGCAGACCATTGTTGATCCTCATCCAGTATTCCTGTCTTGGCTAGGCCAGAACAAGTGAATCTGGAACAAATTACACACATGTCTGGCACATACTGCCAGGAACCATTAACCACTATGAGCGAGCACAAAATTTCTGCCTGCAATTATTTTATGGATTTTTGAGAAAGTAAAGTAAGGAACATTATAAAGGCAATGATAATTATTTATGAGACAATAATTTAAGTCACTGTCTCCACCTAAAAGTACACTGACATTTGAACAGAATATATTGACTTTCTCCCAGTTGTTTATTCTTATGCTTACAGATGTTTTCCCGAGTTCACGTAGTCACTGCCTAAAATCACATTGTAAAGAATGACTGCTTTTGTGAAATAACACAGAGTGGAAGATGTCTGTGGTGCTGTAATGTAGCATAACTCCATGTCTTCAGGAGAAATAGGGTTATATTTGGAAAGCATTTTTTAAAAAATCACTATGACTTGCATTATGTATTAAGGTTGTGTAAGACTATCTTCTGCAGTGACATTCCCACATTGCTGCCATTTCCAATAACATTTTGAGCTCCTTTTTTCAATCCTCCCACACCTGATTTTTTTAACTTTCATGAAATATTTCTTTCCATCAGAACAGACCTACTGTGGTGAATGTGATATATGAATGTATATATACTAATTCACACTGTTATTGTAAGCGCAGTAGCGCCATCCTACCACTAGGGGGAGTAGCGCTGGGAGCACTTGGGAACTTGTACTAGGCTCCACCCTTGGTTCCGCTCACGACTCCTCCCCCTAGTGCAGCTGTATAAGTATCCGTGTCCAGAGACAGCCTGGGTCACTATGAGTTCATCGACAGGTAACAGGCTGGCTCTGAAGTAAGTCGATTAAAGCCTAGATTCACATCGGAAACACGTGTCTGGTGAATTGATGGTTCCATCAATTCAATCGACTTAAGAACAGTAAGATCGATTATGGAATCGGCCCTCAAGCCTGGACGCCTGGAACTCAACCCGCAGGATGCTGAGGCTAAAGAAATCTTCTCCCATTGGATCCGGTGCTTCAAGGCCTACCTGGCCGAAGCAAGCACAGCCAAAACTACAGAGGATCAGAAGCTGAGTCTACTGCACGTGAGAGTGAGCCATAGAATCTCAACGCAACTAAACTCGGCCAGTTCATATACTGCGGTGCAAGCAGTTCTCGAAAAAATGTATGTAAGGCCAATTAATTAAGTTTACGCTCGCCATGTGTTTACGACTCGCCGTCAGCGGCCTACGGAATCACTCGCCGAATTCCTAAGGGAACTTAATAATTTGTCCAATGACTGTAATTACCAAGCAGTTACCGCGGCTGAACACAGGGAATTGGTGGTACGCGATGTTTTTGTAGCGGGCCTCAGGTCTAACTATGTGCGCCAACGACTACTGGAAAAGGGGGCCCAGGACTTAGAAACGACTGAGGAAGCTGCGACCACGATGGAGGTCTCCTTCCGCAGCCTTAACTCGTTCCCCGCGGACCCCGCGACCCCATCATGGACCCCCGACCAGCGACTCCCCCAGGCCTGTGCTACGCGGCCGCCCAGCCACCATGCTGCCCCAGCCAGCCACTATGCTGCTCCAGCAAGCCACTATGCTGCTCCAGCCTGCCATTTCTGCGGCCAGAACCAGCACCCGCGGCAGCACTGCCCGGCCCGCAACGCGACCTGCAGCAGCTGCAGGCGAAAAGGCCATTACGTTAGAGTGTGCCTCGCTAAAAGGGCCCCAGTTTCCAACTCCCCAGCGAATCGCAGTAACCACTCCCCGCACTCTCAGCCCTGCGGGGCCCGAAACACTGCGGCCTATGCCCTGACTCCGCCCCCTCCAGCCACGTGCGACTCATGGGGGCCGCCATCTTGGACGTCATCTTCCTCGCCGCCTGCCACGTGCGATCCACGGGCCCGATCGGCATCTCGGCCCTCGGACAACTCAGCGGAGGAATTCGAACAAGACTACGAACTCAGAGGGCAGTCATCACGGGGCCACTCCAGCACAGCTGATCGTGCCGCCAACTACCCGCAACTCAGCGCGGTCACCCTAGACCAATCCCGACCAAAGAATCTACGAAATTCGATGGCAGAGGTCCAAATCAACAGGGAGAAAACGCCATGCCTCTTCGACTCCGGGAGCACGGAGAGCTTCATACATCCAGACCCGGTAAGACACTGTTCGCTCCCCGTTTTCCCCGTGCAGCAAACTATCTCGCTCGCTTCAGGCTCCCATTCGGTCCAGATCCAGGGGCGCACCGTCGCGACACTCACAATCCGAGGCACTAGTTACTCGAAGTTTAAACTCTACGTTTTGCCCGAACTCTGCGCACCCCTCTTATTAGGCCTAGACTTCCTAGACTTCCAGTGTAACCTCAAGAGCCTCACCCTCAGCTTCGGAGGGCCCCTGCCCCCACTCACGATCTGCAGCCTCGCTACGCTGTGAATCCCTCCCCCTCCTCTCTTTGCCAATCTCATCAGGATAGGGTATTTGTCAGAGCAGAGGTCCGAAGGCTACTCAGTGAGGGGGTTATAGAGGCCAGCAATAGTCCCTGGAGAGCTCAGGTGGTGGTTGTTAAGACCAGGGGAAAATTCCGTATGGTGGTCGACTACAGTCAGACCATAAATAGATTTACGCTCCTCGACGCGTATCCCCTCCCCAGGATTGCAGACATGGTAAACCAGATCGCCCAGTACCGGCTCTTTTCCATGGTGGATCTGAAGTCTGCATACCACCAGCTCCCAATCCGCCCGGAGGACCGCCACTACACGGCGTTCGAGGCCGATGGCCGCCTCTTCCATTTCCTCCGGGTCCCTTTCGGCGTCACTAATGGGGTCTCGGTGTTCCAACGAGCAATGGACCGAATGGTGGACCAGTACAGGCTGCGGGCCACGTTTCCGTACTTAGACAATGTCACCATCTGCGACTATGACCAGCAGGACCACGACGCCAACCTCCACCGTTTTCTCCAGACGGCACAGAAACTGAACCTCAAGTACAACGAGGAGAAATGCGTTTTCTGCACATCCAGACTAGCCATCCTCGGCTATGTCATGGAAAACGGAGTCCTGGGCCCCAACCCGGACCGTATTCGCCCCTTCTTAGAACTCCCTCCCCCTCATTGTCCCAAGGCCCTCAAATGGTGCTTGGGATTTTTTTCTTACTACGCCCAGTGGGTCCCTCAATATGCGGACAAAGCCCGCCCACTCTTGAGGGCCACACGATTTCCCCTGTCAGCCGAGGCACGCCAGGCCTTCGACGGCATCAAGGAGGACATCGCCAAAGCGGCCATGCGGGCGGTGGATTAATCCACCCCCTTTCAGGTAGAGAGTGACGCCTCAGAGGTAGCTCTTGCAGCCACGTTAAATCAGGCAGGGAGACCAGTTGCATTTTTCTCCCGTACCCTCTCCGCTTCAGAACTCCGACACTCTTCAGTCGAGAAATAAGCACAAGCCATTGTGGAGGATATCCGTCACTGGAGGCACTACCTCCCAGGTAGGAGGTTCACCCTCATCACGGAGCAAAGATCGGTTGCCTTCATGTTCGACAACTCGCAAAGGGGAAAAATAAAAAACGATAAAATTCTGAGGTGGAGGATCGAACTCTCCACCTACAATTACGATATCAAATATCGACCCGGGAAGCTCAACGAGCCTCCGGATGTCCTATCCCGTGGGACTGGCAGATCAACCGATTAAAAAGTATCCACAATGACCTCTGCCACCCGGGGGTCACCCGGCTCGCCCACTACATCAGGGCCCGAAACCTGCCTTTCTCCAACGAGGAGGTAAAAGCGGTCACCAGGGACTGCCCGATCTGTGCGGAGTGCAAACCGCACTTCTATAGACCAGACGGGGCCCACCTGGTCAAGGCTTCTAGGCCCTTTGAATGCCTCGTGATTGATTTCAAAGGGCCACTCCCCTCAATTAACAAGAACATTTACTTCTTAAACGTCGTAGACAAGTTCTCCCGCTTTCCATTCGCTATCCCGTGCCCCGACATGATCTCCCACACAGTCATTAGGGCCCTGCATAGCATCTTCACCCTGTTTGGTTTCCCCAGCAACGTACACAGCGACCGGGGTTCGTCCTTCATGAGCGACGAGCATTGCCTCGAGCAGGACTACCAGCTACAGCCCCAGAGGGAACGGGCAGGTGGAAAGGGAGACCGTCCTACTGACCCTCCGGTCTAGAAAGCTCCAAGTCTCCCAGTGGCAGGGAGTCCTCCCAGACGCGCTCCACGCTATTAGGTCCCTCTTGTGTATGGCGACCAACCAGACCCCTCACGAGAGGCTCTTCATTTTTTCCAGGGGCACTACCACGGGGGTCTCACTTCCGGCATGGCTGAGGACGCCGGGCCCCATACTCCTGAGGAAACACGTCAGGGGGCACAAAACCGACCCCCTTGTTGAGAAGGTGTGCCTGCTCCACTGCAACCCCCAGTGCGCATTCGTCGAGTTCCCTGACGGCCGTCAGGACACTGTATCCCTCCGGGATCTGGCACCCACCAGATCCAGCGCCCCCTCTGCCCCCACAGAAGGATCTCTCACCCTACACCCTATGCTGCCGCCCCCTTGCGCTCCCGAGCCCATGAGCTCGCTCCACCAGTCCCGCGTACCCGCACCGGCCAGCCCCCAGCACCCCCAGTCCCCGGTCGAACCAGGAGAGTATGAAGCTCGAATACAACCCTCCCTGGAGTCTGCCATCGTACCCCAACACACTACACCCGTCCAGCCACCGCAAGAGGCTGCAACCCCAGTGCTCCGCAGGTCTCAGCGGACAATCCGACCGTTGGACAGACTGACGTCATAGACTGGACCACCACCCCCGCCGGACTTGATTTTTTTGCAGCGGGTGAATGTGGTGAATGTAATATATGAATGTATATATACTAATTCACACTGTTATTGTAAGCGCAGTAGCGTCATCCTACCACTAGGGGGAGTAGCGCTGTGAGCACTTAGGAACTTGTACTGGGCTCCACCCTTGGTTCCGCCCACGACTCCTCCCCTTAGTGCAGCTGTATAAGTATCCGTGTCTAGAGTCAGCCTGGGTCACTACGAGTTCATCGACAGGTAACAGGCTGGCTCTGAAGTAAGTCGATTAAAGCCTAGATTCACATCGGAAACACGTGTCTGGTGAATAGATGGTTCCATCACCTACCAACTTGGTGGCTCAGCAGGCAAGTAAACTGGGAGATAAAACATCACCGGGGAGACTTTGGGAGGGAGAGAGTTGGTGTCTCCTGCTCCTACCCTCCACAGATCTATTGACAGCTTTGGAAGCATTTCTGAGGGATTTCCTCAATTGTGATGGGAATTCTGCTCAAAGCCCATTGGATGTCCAGTAATCAATCCCAGAATAGATTAATAATAATAATTATAATAATCTTTATTATTGTCACAAGTAGGCTTACATTAACACTGCAATGAAGTTACTGTGAAAATCCCCTAGTCGCCATATTCCGGTGCCTGTTTAGACACACTGAGGGAGAATTCAGAATGTCTAAATTACCTAACAAGCACGTCGTTCGGGACTTGTGGGAGGAAACCGGAGGACCTGGAGGAAACCCATGAAGACATGAGGAGAACGTGCAGACTCCACACAGACAGTGTCCCAAGCGGGAATTGGTCGTAGGACCCTGGCCCTGTGAAGCAACAGTGCTAACCACTGTGCTACCAATCAAATGGCTTTAAGCGCCCAGCCAATCTTCCCCAAATATTTTGACTGTTGACTTTATCGGTTAAGGACTTCACAGCATCAGAGAGCAAGGGTGCTGCAGCGATTTCTCTTAACCTTAGTTAACCTCTCAATCTCTGTTGTATTTGTACGTTTGTGTGTTGCTTTTAATAAATCTGAGTCTGTTCTGGAAATTTGGGAAGGGGTCGGCAGTGGTGGATTCGATGGCCAAGAGCCCTTTTTTGCCGTACTTTCAGGTATAAAAGAAGCCCTGGAATTTCAGGGCCACAGAGTTTCCAATAGCACTCAGCTGATCTCAGACAGGCTAGAAAAATGACAGACGGTAATTCAGACATCAAGTCAATGTCATACATCTCCTGGTGACTGGCTGTAATGTGGCAATAATAATAGTTTACCTAACTATCCTCTGTGTGGAGAAAGGTGTCTCATATGGGAATGACTTAAGTAGACCAGAAATAAAATTGAAGCTTAAAAGCACATTGGAAGATTAAGATTAGAAATGTTGCCAAATTCTACACTGGGCCAGTGCACAGTGCTATGTTGTATGAACCATATGGACTGCAAAGACTCCAGGTTCAATTTTCTACTTTGTCCTGGGATGGATTGTTTCATAACGTAACAGAAATGGTCTTGTTTCCCCTAGTAAGAAGTCTTACAACACCAGGTTAAAGTCCAACAGGTTTGTTTCAAACACGAGCTTTCGGAGCACGGCTCCTTCTTCAGGTGAATGGAAAGGCTTGTTCCAGAAATGTTTATATAGACACAGTCAGAGATGCCCGGAATGCGAGCACCTGCAGGCAATCAAATCATCAAAGATGCAGAGAGAGAGGTAACTCCAGGTTAAAGAGGTGTGAATTGTCCCAAGCGTGTTCAGTCGGTAGGCCTCTGCAAGTCCAGGCTTGTTGGTGGGGGCCGAATGTAATGCGACATGAATCCCAGATCCCGGTTGAGTCCGCATTCATGCGTGCGGAACTTAGCTATAAGTTTTTGCTCAGCAATTTTGCGTTGTCGCGTCTCCTGAAGGCCTCCTTGTAGAATGCTGACCCGGAGATCAGAGGCTGAATGTCCTTGACTGCTGAAGTGTTCCCCAACTGGAAGGGAACAGTCCTGCCTGTTGATAGTCGCACGATGCCCGTTTATTCGTTGTCGCAGTGTCTGCATGGTCTCGCCAATGTACCACGCTTCGGGACATCCTTTCCTGCAGCGTATGAGGTAGACTACATTGGTCGAGTCGCACGAGTATGCGCCGCGTACCTGGTGGGTGGTGTTTCCACGTGTAATGGTGGTGTCCATGTCGATGATCTGGCATGTCTTGCAGAGATTACCCTGGCAGGGTTTTGTGGTGTTGTGGTTGCTGTTCTGAAGGCTGGGTAATTTGCTGCAAACAATGGTTTGTTTGAGGTTGCGCGGTTGTTTGAAGGCCAGTAGTGGGGGTGTGGGGATGACCTTGGCAAGATGTCCATCCTCGCTGATGATGTGTTGGAGGCTGCGAAGAAGATGTCGTAGTTTCTCCGCCCCAGGAAAGTACTGGACGACGAAGGGTACTCTGTCAGTGGTGTCCCGTGTTTGTCTTCTGAGGAGGTCGGTGCGGTTTTTTGCTGTGGCGCGGTGGAACTGTCGATCAATGAGTCGAGCGCCATATCCCGTTCGTACGAGGGCATCTTTCAGCATCTGTAGGTGTTTGTTGCGCTCCTCCTTGTCTGAGCAGATCCTGTGTATACGGAGGGCTTGTCCATAGGGGATGGCTTCTTTAATGTGTTTCGGGTGAAAGCTGGAGAAGTGGAGCATCGTGAGATTATCTGTGGGCTTGCGGTAAAGCGAGGTGCTGAGGTGACCGTCCTTGATGGAGACGAGTGTGTCCAAGAATGGAACTGAATTTGGAGAATAGTCCATGGTGAGTTTGATGGTGGGATGGAACTTATTGATGTCATCGTGTAGTCGTTTCAGTGATGTCTCGCCGTGGGTCCAAAGGAAAAAAATGTCATCGATGTATCTGGTGTATAGCATCGGTTGAAAGTCCTGTGTGGTGAGGAAGTCCTGTTCAAACTTGTGCATGAAGATGTTGGCATATTGAGGTGCAAATTTGGCTTGGGACAATTCACACCTCTTTAACCTGGAGTTACCTCTCTCTCTGCATCTTTGATGATTTGATTGCCTGCAGGTGCTCGCATTCCGGGCATCTCTGACTGTGTCTATATAAACATTTCTGGAACAAGCCTTTCCATTCACCTGAAGAAGGAGCCGTGCTCCGAAAGCTCGTGTTTGAAACAAACCTGTTGGACTTTAACCTGGTGTTGTAAGACTTCTTACTGTGCTCACCCCAGTCCAACGCCGGCATCTCCACATCATGGCTACCATTGACACCGCAAACTGCCGGCTCAAAGTGGAGAGGATCTCCAGGAAGATCGCGCATATAGACACTGACATTCAGTTTCTACAAAGATGCAAAAAAGCAGACAAGATCCCGAAAGGACTACAGATCAAAAACCCACTCAAGTCGACTTACAACACAGACTACGCTGAAAGACTCTGCCACCGCACCTCTGTCACACTCCTCAAACACCTCGTACACCAACTCTACAGCAGTCGACGCAACCTGGAAACCAAGAGAGAGGCCATATTCTCAACTTGCGCTCAGGACACAGCAGACCAGCTGCGGAACACCGCCAAACAGATGAGACAGCAATACTATGCCACCTACATGCACACCAAGAACAGGAAGCTTGAGAAACTTGGCATCACCACCAGCAGCAATCAAGCTTCTCCCGGTACAACAGTCGAAAACAATACAGGGAAATCCATTGTCAACTTGTCAGACTACACCCTTCAACCAGACGAAATCGAAGTCCTCAGCAGAGGGCTCAATTTCTGCACCACCACCAAAATGGACCCCATCAGTCTCGCGGCAGATACGGAGGAATTCATCAGGCGAATGAGGCTCCGGGAATTCTTCCACAGACCCCAAGAGGCCGACAGCGAACCCAGGGACACGACCAATGAACCGGAACAGCAGACCGCGAGATCTGCAGTGCAGCAACCGAAAAGGAAAGAGTCAAATTGGACCCCTCCGGAAGGCCGCTGCCCTAGACTCGACATGTATGCTCAAGCCGTCAGAAGTCGTGTCAATGCCAGATTCATCACTCGCAATCACAAGGCAGCCTCAAACGTCACCCAAGCACAACGCAACGCCATCCGCACTCTCAAGACCAACCGCAACATCGTCATCAAACCAGCAGACAAAGGAGGGGCCACCGTCATACTGAACAGAACAGACTACTGCAAAGAAGTATACCGACAACTCGACAACCAGGAACACTACAGGCAGTTACCCGCAGATCCAACCAAGGAACACATCCGCCAACTCAGCAGACTGATCAAGACCTTAGATCCAGACCTTCAGAACACCCTACGTGCTCTCATCCCACGTAATCCCCGCATTGGAGATCTCTACTGCCTCCCGAAAATACACAAGGCCAACACACCAGGCCGTCCTATCGTTTCAGGCAATGGGACCCTGTGTGAGAACCTCTCTGGCCACATCGAGGGCATCTTGAAACCCATCGTACAAGGTACACCCAGCTTCTGTCGCGACACGACGGACTTCCTACAGAAACTCAGCACCCATGGACCAGTTGAACCAGGAACATTCCTCGTCACAATGGATGTCTCGGCACTCTACACCAGCATCCCCCATGACGACGGCATTGCTGCAACAGCCTCAGTCCTCAACACCGACAACTGCCAATCTCCAGACGCAATTCTGCAACTCATCCGTTTCATTCTAGACCACAACGTCTTCACCTTCGACAACAAATTCTTCATCCAGACGCACGGAACAGCCATGGGGACCAAATTTGCACCTCAATATGCCAACATCTTCATGCACAAGTTTGAACAGGACTTCCTCACCACACAGGACTTTCAACCGATGCTATACACCAGATACATCGATGACATTTTTTTCCTTTGGACCCACGGCGAGACATCACTGAAACGACTACACGATGACATCAATAAGTTCCATCCCACCATCAAACTCACCATGGACTATTCTCCAAATTCAGTTCCATTCTTGGACACACTCGTCTCCATCAAGGACGGTCACCTCAGCACCTCGCTTTACCGCAAGCCCACAGATAATCTCACGATGCTCCACTTCTCCAGCTTTCACCCGAAACACATTAAAGAAGCCATCCCCTATGGACAAGCCCTCCGTATACACAGGATCTGCTCAGACAAGGAGGAGCGCAACAGACACCTACAGATTCTGAAAGATGCCCTCGTACGAACGGGATATGGCGCTCGACTCATTGATCGACAGTTCCACCGCGCCACAGCAAAAAACCGCACCGACCTCCTCAGAAGACAAACACGGGACACCACTGACAGAGTACCCTTCGTCGTCCAGTACTTTCCTGGGGCGGAGAAACTACGACATCTTCTTCGCAGCCTCCAACACATCATCAGCGAGGATGGACATCTTGCCAAGGTCATCCCCACACCCCCACTACTGGCCTTCAAACAACCGCGCAACCTCAAACAAACCATTGTTTGCAGCAAATTACCCAGCCTTCAGAACAGCAACCACAACACCACAAAACCCTGCCAGGGTAATCTCTGCAAGACATGCCAGATCATCGACATGGACACCACCATTACACGTGGAAACACCACCCACCAGGTACGCGGCGCATACTCGTGCGACTCGACCAATGTAGTCTACCTCATACGCTGCAGGAAAGGATGTCCCGAAGCGTGGTACATTGGCGAGACCATGCAGACACTGCGACAACGAATAAACGGGCATCGTGCGACTATCAACAGGCAGGACTGTTCCCTTCCAGTTGGGAACACTTCAGCAGTCAAGGACATTCAGCCTCTGATCTCCGGGTCAGCATTCTACAAGGAGGCCTTCAGGAGACGCGACAACGCAAAATTGCTGAGCAAAAACTTATAGCTAAGTTCCGCACGCATGAATGCGGACTCAACCGGGATCTGGGATTCATGTCGCATTACATTCGGCCCCCACCAACAAGCCTGGACTTGCAGAGGCCTACCGACTGAACTGGCTTGGGACAATTCACACCTCTTTAACCTGGAGTTACCTCTCTCTCTGCATCTTTGATGATTTGATTGCCTGCAGGTGCTCGCATTCCGGGCATCTCTGACTGTGTCTATATAAACATTTCTGGAACAAGCCTTTCCATTCACCTGAAGAAGGAGCCGTGCTCCGAAAGCTCGTGTTTGAAACAAACCTGTTGGACTTTAACCTGGTGTTGTAAGACTTCTTACTGTGCTCACCCCAGTCCAACGCCGGCATCTCCACATCATTGTTTCCCCTAGGAATCTACCCCGTTTTTGTATCAGGCTTTGCAATGAGCTGTCCCCATGTTGAAATTGGTTAATAAGTAAAGACAAAGCTGTTGGGTAATGTACTATAGGACTGTTAGTTCCTATACTATACCTCACCAAGAGGATTAAGAGTTATGGGGAGGAGGTCTTCCGGTGGCGACAATGAGGAGCTAAGCCGCACATTCGGCAGCTCCCGCTGAGAACGGACTTTGGGGCTCTTTTCAGGGCCCCCAACGGAGCTGTGGCGGCAAATCCCGACAAGGTAAGAGGTCAGGAGTCGACCCCAATGGTCCTATGGTCCGGACCAGGAGTGGGGTAAGGAGAAAACCGGAGAAAGCACCCCTGAAAAAACGTGGGAAGGAAGACAAAATGGCGGCCGGCGGAGGCCTTGAGGAGCTGAGGCAGTGGGCTCAGGAGCAGCAGGCGACTCTGCTGCGCTGCTTCCAGGAGCTGAAGTTGGAGCTGCTGCAGTCGCTGAAGGTAACCAACAGGGAGCTGATGGAGACCCAGACAGCCCAGGGGGCTGCGATCCGGGAGCAGCAGCAGCAGGCCTCCGAAAGGAAGGATGAGGTCGTGGCCGTGGTGGGGAAGGTGGAGATGCACGAGGCGCTCCATAAATGATGGCAGGAGCGGTTCGAGGAGCTGGACAACCGGTCGAGGAGGAGGAATTTGCGGATCCTGGGCCTCACGGAGGGGCTGGAGGGGTCGGACCTAGCGGCCTATGTGGTGACTATTTTAAATTCGCTGATGGGGGCTGGGTCTTTCCAGGGGCCCAAGCCGAACGAGCCGCCGCGTGCGGTGTTGGTGAGGTTTCATCGGTTCGTGGATCGTGAGTGTGTGCTTGGGTGGGCCAAGAAGGAGCGGAGCAGCAAGTGGGAGAACACGGAGGTGCGGATCTTCCAGGACTGGAGTGCGGAGGTGGGGAGGCGGAGGGCCGGGTTTAACCGGACGAAGACGGTGCTCCATGTGAAGTTCGGCATGTTGCAGCCGGCGCGTCTGTGGGTCACCTATAAGGATTGGCACCATTATTTTGAGTCCCCGGAGGAGGCGTGGGCCTTTGTGCAGGCCGAGAAATTGGACTCAAACTGAGGGTCTAAGATGGGGGATGCTGTATAATACTGTATTTGTATTTGCCTGGTTTAGTGTAAGATGTGTGTTGGCCTTAGGGTGGGTGGGGTGATGTCGATTTGTCTTTTCTATGTGGGTTTTTCTGCAGGGGTCGGGTGGACGGGTTCGGGCTGAGGGGTAAACGGGGAGTTCGGGGAGCTGGTGGGGGGGGACTGACAATGGGAGTAGCCCTGGAGGAGGCGGGGCCGGGCAGGGCGAAAGCGCGGGCTTTCTGTGGGTTTCCAGCGCTGGGAGATGGTGGGGGCGGGGCCAGGGCTGAGAGGTGCGGGTCGTTGCTGGCTGTTTTCTTTTCCCGCGCAAGAGCGAGGGGGGGGGGGGGGGGGGGGGGAGGAGGACGCGTTGATGGGCACAATGGAGGAAGGGTAGTCCCACGTGGGGAGAAGTCGGAGGTAGGGCAGGAGTCGCCGGTGTCAGCAGAAGCTAGCTGGCTCACGGGAGTGCTATGGAGGGAGGGGCGCCGCTAGGAGGGGTCCTAGCCTGGGGGGAGGGGGTACCGGGTTGCTACTGACACGGTCAGGAAGGAGCTGGAGGACGCAGGGGGTGCTGGAGGGGGGGAGTTACCACCGTGGGAAACTGGCAGAGCGGGGGACGCTGGCCGGGGGTGGGCAAGGGATATGGTATGGCTAATCGGCCGGGGAGGGGGACAGGAAGCCCTCTGATCCAGCTGATAACCTGGAATGTGAGGGGGCTGAATGGGCCGGTCAAACGGGCCCGGGTATTTGCGCACCTGAAGGGACTGAAGGCGGATGTGGCCATGCTCCAGGAGACACACCTGAGAGTGGTGGACCAGGTTTGGCTGAGGAAGGGATGGGTGGGCCAAGTATTTCAATCAGGGCTGGATGAGAAGAGTAGGGGGGTGGCGATCCTGGTGGGGAAGAAGGTGCCGTTTGAGGCGTTAAATGTGGTGGCTGACAGTGGCGGGAGATATGTGATGGTGAGTGGCAAGCTGCAGGGGGAGCGGGTGGTGTTGGTGAATGTTTATGCCCCAAATTGGGACGATGCGGGGTTTATGCGGCGTATGTTGGGCCGCATTCTGGACCTGGAGGTGGGGGGCCTGATCATGGGGGGGGACTTCAACACGGTACTGGATCCCCCATTGGATCGGGACGGGTAGGAGGCCGGCGGCGGCCAAGGTGCTGAGGGGATTCATGGACCAGATTGGGGGGGGGGGGAGGGTGGACCCCTGGAGGTTTGCGAGGCCAAGGGCCAGGGAATACTCGTTTTTCTCCCACGCACATAAGGCCTACTCGAGGATCGATTTTTTTTTTTTGTCCTGAGCAGGGGGTTGGTGTCGAGGGTGGAGGATGTGGAATACTCCGCCATTGCCATTTCGGATCATGCCCCGCACTGGGTGGACCTCGGGCTGGGGGAAGAGAGGGACCAACGTCCGCTCTGGCGCCCGGAGGTGGGGCTGCTGGCAGATGAGGAGGTGGCCGAGAGGGTTCAGGAGTGTATGGAGAGGTACCTTGAGGCCAATGATAACGGGGAGGTCCGGGTGGGGACGGTCTGGGAGGCATTGAAGGCGGTAATGAGGGGGGAATTGATCTCCATCCGAATCCATAGGGAGAGGGAGGAGCAGAGGGAGAGGGAGAGACTGATAGGGGAGATGGTGCGGGTGGATAGGAGATATGCGGAGGCTCCAGAGGAGGGATTGCTGGGGGAGAGGCATAGCCTTCAGGCCAGATTCGACCTATTGACCACCAGAAAGGCGGAAGCTCAGTGGAGGAAAGCACAGGGGGCGGTGTATGAATACGAGGAGAAGGCGAGCAGGATGCTGGCGCACCAGCTCCGGAAGCGAGATGCGGCCAGGGAGATTGGGGGAGTGACGGATAAGGCTGGGAAGGTGGTGCGGAGGGGAGTAGATGTTAATGGGGTCTTCAGAGACTTCTATGGGGAACTGTACCGGTCGGAGCCGCCAGTGGAGGGGGGTGGAATGGGGCGCTTCTTGGACAAGCTGCGATTCCCGAGGGTGGAGGAGGAGCAGGTGGAGGGACTGGGGGCGCCGATCGAGCTGGAGGAGGTGGTCAAAGGGATAGGGAGCATGCAGTCGGGGAAGGCGCCGGGGCCGGATGGGTTTCCGGCGGAATTTTATAAAAGGTATTTGGACCTGTTGGGCCCCCTGTTGGTCCGGACCTTTAACGAGGCAAGGGAGGGGGGGGGGGGGGGGGGGCTTTGCCCCCAACTATGTCACGGGCGCTGATTTCCTTGATCCTGAAGCAGGACAAGGACCCTCTGCAGTGCGGGTCATATAGGCCGATTTCTCTGCTGAACGCCGATGCTAAGCTGTTGGCAAAGATCCTGGCCACTAGAATAGAGGATTGCGTGCCCGGGGTCATTCATGAGGACCAGACGGGGTTTGTGAAGGGAAGGCAGTTGAATACGAACGTGCAAAGGCTCCTCAATGTCATTATGATGCCGGCCATGGAAGGGGAAGCGGAGATAGTGGTGGCATTGGATGCAGAGAAGGCCTTTGATAGGGTTGAGTGGGAGTATTTGTGGGAGGTGTTGGAGAGGTTTGGGTTTGGGGAGGGGTTTATCCGGTGGGTGAGGCTGCTCTACGAGGCCCCGATGGCGAGTGTAGCCACAAATAGGAGGAGGTCGGAGTACTTTCGGCTGTACCGGGGGACGAGACAGGGGTGCCCCCTGTCCCCCTTGCTCTTCGCGTTGGCGATTGAGCCCCTGGCCATGGCATTGAGGGAGTCAGGGAACTGGAGGGGCCTGGTGCGGGGTGGGGAGGAGCATCGAGTGTCGCTGTACGCGGACGACCTGTTGCTGTATGTGGCGGACCCGGTGGGGGGGATGCCGGAGGTGATGAGGATTCTTAGTGAATTCGGGTGTTTCTCGGGGTATAAGTTGAACCTGGGCAAGAGTGAGGTGTTTGTGGTGCATCCGGGGGATCAAGAGGAGGGGATTGGTAGGCTCCCATTGAAGCAGGCAGGGAAGAGCTTCAGGTACCTAGGGGTCCAGGTGGCGGGGAGCTGGGGGGCCCTGCACAAGCTCAACCTCACAAGGTTGGTGGAGCAGATGGAGGAGGAGTTTAAGAGGTGGGATATGTTACCGCTGTCACTGGCGGGGAGGGTACAGTCCGTTAAGATGACGGTGCTCCCGAGATTTTTGTTCCTGTTCCAGTGCCTTCCCATCCTTATCCCGAAGGCCTTTTTTAGGAGGGTCAACAGGAGTATCACGGGATTTGTGTGGGCGCATGGGACTCAGAGGGTGAGAAGAGTGTTCCTGGAACGAGGCAGGGATAGGGGGGGCTGGCGTTGCCCAACCTCTGTGGGTACTATTGGGCTGCCAACGCAGCGATGGTGCGTAAGTGGGTAATGGACGAGGAAGGGGCAGCATGGAAGAGGATGGAGGCGGCGTCATGTGTGGGCACGAGCCTGGAGGCGCTGGTAACGGCGCCGTTGCCGCTCTCTCCAACGAGGTATACCACGAGCCCGGTGGTGGCGGCTACCCTCAAATTCTGGGGGCAATGGAGACGGCATAGGGGAGAAGTGGGGGGCTCGATGGAGGCCCCGATACGGGGGAACCATCGGTTTGTCCCAGGGAGCATTGATAGCGGATTTCTGGGCTGGCACAGGGCACTGGTTAGGAGGTTGAGGGACCTGTTTGTGGAGGGGAGGTTCGCGAGCTTGGGGGAGTTAGAGAGGAAGTTTGGGCTCCCCCCGGGAACATGTTTAGGTACATGCAGGTGAGGGCGTTTGCCAGGCAGCAGGTGGAGGGGTTCCCCTTGCTGCCCCCATGAGGGGTGCGGGATCGGTTGCTCTCGGGGTGTGGGTTGGAGGAGGGAGGATTCCGGACATATACCGGGTAATGCAGGAGGTAGACGAGGCCTCGGTGGAGGAACTGAAGGGTAAATGGGTAGAGGAGCTGGGTGAGGAGATTGAGGAGGGGACGTGGGCGGATGCCCTGGAGAGAGTGAATTCCTCCTCTTCCTGTGCGAGGCTTAGCCTCATACAGTTCAAGGTACTGCATAGGGCCCACATGACTGGGACGAGGATGAGTAGGTTTTTCAGGGGCGAGGACAGGTGTGCTAAGTGCTCGGGGAGCCCAGCGAACCACGCCCATATGTTTTGGGCGTGCCCAGCGCTGGGGGAGTTTTGGAAGGGGGTAGCAAGGACGGTGTCGAGGGTGGTGGGATCCAGGGTCAAGCCAGGCTGGGGACTCGCAATTTTTGGGGTTGCAGTGGAGCCGGGAGTGCAGGAGGCGAAAGAGGCCGGTGTTCTGGCCTTTGCGTCCCTAGTAGCCCGGCGGAGGGTCTTGCTCCAATGGAAGGATGTGAGGCCCCCAAGCGTGGAGGCCTGGATCAATGATATGGCAGGGTTCATTAAATTGGAGAAGGTGAAATTTGCCCTGAGGGGATCAGTACAAGGGTTCTTTAGGCGGTGGCAGCCTTTCCTGGACTTCCTGGCCGAACGGTAGGGAAATAGGACGGCAGCAGCAGCAACCCCGGGGAGGGGGGGGGGGAGAGAGTGGGGGGGGGGGGGTGGGTGGGTTTGGATCGGCGGGAGGGAGAACTGTGTACATGGGTTTGTGGGATGTGGCGGGTGTTATCTCTTTCCCTTTTGTTGTTTGGGTGCTCTTTTGTTTTTTTGGTTTTTTTCCTTTCGTTTGTAGTTGTTTTTGAAGTTGGGTGGGTATTGTTCTTGGGGTGTTACCGCGGTTGTTTTGTTAATAGAGTTAAGATGTTTATATTTTGTAAAAATTTCAATAAAAATTATTTTTTTTAAAAAAGTTATGGGGAGGAACAAAAATCTGTAATCACAAAGCACGTGTGAGACTGATCATTTACCCCAGCTGGTAATAGAAATAGTCATCTTAAGGCTATCCTATTCACTTCCATTTGATTTGATTTATATTCCTAGATATTATAAACATTTAATACTTGCTGCCTTCCGTTTACAGTCTGCCACGGTACTCAGTGATTTTGTATTCCTCTCAAGAAAGACCTGCTGCTTCGACGCTGGACCTTTCTCAAGACCAAGATCACAACTCAACATTGCCTAAGGCGACACAGGACTTCATTTTATTAATTTTATCCAAATCCATTTTGCTGCATCTTTAAAATTCCTAACTTTTCTGACCTCAAATCAGTGGTTCTCAACCTGCGGTTCCCGGACTCCTGGGAATCTGTAAACTTGCTCTCCGGGTTGGAGAATTAGTGTGAATGTGCATACCGAATGGGGATGGTCTTGCAGGTGGGCAACGTGTCACCACCCAGGGTGCCATGGCTGTGGTCATGTGCAAGAAATGAACAATGGTCAGAAGTGGACTTGGTGCAAGATGGGTGTGGAGTGGATCCATTCCCTGTGCAACGCCAAGGGGAGGCCGCATGGAGGAGTATTTGAGCAACTTGAAGACAACTGGGTAAACCCACGGTTACCAAGGCTGTTGGTGGACACCACATGAGTTCAGCTTTGTTCAAGAAGGAACGGTTTCTAAACTCAAAGAAAGGACAGTAAAATACTACTTTGTCATCTCGGAGTGGAGATGATTTATAAGTGTCAGTGTCAAACATCACACCAAAGATAGATAGATTCTGCAGTGAGGAAGTACATCCACCGCACTGTACTTGTAAGTAAAAGGCAAAGTCGCCATAGTCCGAGATGACCATTGGTTGCTTTTTCCTTTGAGGGGAAGAACTGGCTGGTGGTGATTTAACCTGAGGATCATTACACCTCATGTGAGGGCCAAGGTTGAGAAGGCGGGGCCTTCATGAATAACCTCAGCCGGTACAGTGATTGAATCCATGCTGCTGGCCTCGCTCTTCATCATAAAGCAGCTGTCTAGCCCACTGAGCTAAACCGGCCCTTGTCAAAAATAAATACCTGTTTTCATAAAAGCATTATTAAAATACTCTTTTTGCATTTAGATGAGATGTCTGTGAATACTAATCCATTTTAAAAGATCCTTCAACCTATAAAGTCTGAGAAACCACTGGTACCACAGTACATCTCCTTCAGTACATTCAATCTGGTTGGTGCATGCTTTTAGAAATGTCAGCATTTTAAAAAATGCTGAATTCCAGAAATATTCCATAAGCAAGTCAGCAAACGCTGCAAAAAAGAAAGGAATAAAAATGTAATTGTTCTGAAAACATGGTACTTTCTTGCTTGTGAAATATGTAATTATGATACTGCTGAAAGGTAACTTTCCAGGGTGTGGCAGCAGTGCCAAATGTGACTTAATAGCTACAATGCCTTACGCACTAAGATCTAAGACTTTCAGTCTGGAGTTAGATGGTAAGCAGGGGTCGAATCGTTGCTTTCAAGGAGAAAAGGCCTATTCACCTCAAGCTGCCTTTCCAGTTCTTAACCTTCGGCGCAGAACAATCGCCATTTCAGAATCTAGAAAAATATATTATTCAATAAAAGAACATAAAATCATGCATAATTTTCATGATTAATTCTGATGTATGCCACTGAATTTCATATTAGTTATGAGAAGTGCCTTCATGTGTCAATCCACTATGCTGGTGGGCGATAGAATGACGGGTCATTCCTCGCCTAATAACTTTCATTTTGAATCTCAGCTGTACTGTCAAGTAGGTCAAAACAATCGTACATTGGTGACTATAGAATAACATTAGAGTCTTGTAAAAACAAAAACTACTTAGTCAAGAGTGAATTAGATTCATAGAGTCATACAGCACAAAAAGAGGCCCTTCAGTCCATTGTGTCTGCACCGACTATCAAGCACTTGGCCCGTAGCTTTGAAGAGAGGAATGTGAAATATTGTTGTCATAGAATTTACAGTGCAGAAGGAGGCTATTCGGCCCATCGAGTCTGCACCGGCTCTTGGAAAGAGCACCCTACCCAAGGTCCACACCTCCACCCTATCCCCATATCCCAGTAACCCCACCCAACACTAAAGGCAATTTTGGACACTAAGGGGCAATTTAGCATGGCCAATCCACCTAACCTGCACATCTTTGGACTGTGGGAGGAAACCGGAGCACCCGGAGGAAACCCACGCACATACGGGGAGGATGTGCAGACCCCGCACAGACAGTGACCCAAGCCGGGAATCGAACCTGGGACCCTGGTGCTGTGAAGCAATTGTGTTATCCACAATGCTACCGTGCTGCCCTGCTTTTATGGAAGGTGTAAAGTCGCCAAAGTCCCAGATGACCATAGGCTGCTTTCCCCTTTGAGGGGGAGAGCTGACAGGTGGTGATTTAACCTAAGGATCACCACACCTCAGGCGAGGGACAAGGTTGAGAATACGGGCTTTCATGAATAGCCTCAGCTGGTATAGGGATCAAGCCCACAATGTTGGCCTTGCTCTGCATCACAAACCAGCTTTTCAGCCAACTGAACTAAACTCGCCCGCAATTCATAAATACTCATAGGAACAATCAGGAGTACACTGCCTGTGAGTGGGGAGCAGGCAGGTTCAATCAAGTTATTCAAGACGGTGTTGGATCGTTATCTGAAAAGGAAAATGTGCAGGGCTCTGGAGAGAAGGATCCAGTTGGTACTAGATAAATTGCCCCAAAGGAGACCTAGCACAGACACGATGTGTCGGATGGCCTCTTTCTGTGCTCTAACAATTCTGAGATAAAATATGTCATGGAAATGGTTCAGCACTGGGCTTCCACTTGGAAGTTGATCCATTGATACCTGTTGGGCATATTTTCTGGTTTTAAGGCTGTCCAGTGCCAAAAAGTAAAAAAAAACTTCTGAAAACACTCAGCCGGTCAGACTGCATCTGAAGACAGAAACAGAATAGGTAATTTTTCAAATGTGGGCAAAGCATTTTCTAGCAATTTTTGTTTTTGTTTCAGATGTCCGGCATAGACAGCTGAAATAGTTTTGGTTCCCATTTGGAATGTGGTAGGAGGTGGATTTATGCAACTGATTTGATTTAGATAAGAGTGTAATCAGTCAAAGGCAAGATTCAACCATTTGGGAACAAAGTCCCATAGCGAGAGCGTTTAACCGCATGTTCCCTAGAACGCGCAACATGATTCATGTTATATAAGGGGCCTCAGCGGGGGATGCACTGCCGATACCGCATATAGCTCCGGTTTGTACACTGAAGAGCTCCACTCACTTCAGCTATCCAGTGCAGCAAGAGATCGGGACACCAAAGCAACCCCCAATTCCCCCACAGCCCAAACGCACCTTGGGAGGGTCCCAGGTCTTCCCCCCCCCCCCTCCCCCCAGCCCCATCCCACATGTGCAAAAAATGCCAGCATGGCAGTGCCAGCTGGCGGTGCCACCTGGGCACCTTGGCAGTGCCAGATGGCAGTGCCACCTGGGCACCTTGGCAGTGCCAGGTTGGCACCTAGGTGGCACAGTCAGGGTTTCAGGCTGGCACTGCCAAAATGCCAGGCTGGAACCAGCAGTACCAGGGTACCACCCTGCCAAAAGGGCATGCAACTGGGAGCCTCTGATCCCCTGGGAGATCCCCACAAGTGCTTTCACTCTGCTTCCCGTTTGTGGAATTCCTCCTCACCTTCAGTTTAAGGTGGTGCACCGGGCCCATATGACAGTGGTGAGAATTAGTAAGTTCTTTGGGGTGGAGGACAGGTGTGTGAGGTGTTCAGGGAGCCCAGCAAACCATGTCCATATGTTTTGGGCATGCCCGGCACTTACAGAATAATTACTTTATTCATAAAATTTATAATAAACATTACAGAACATTTCGAATTGTCTTGACTGTACATTTCCATCAAAGTTACACATTCACTTGTCTTTCTTCCATTCAATTGGGATGACATTACACACATATCCCTCTTTACGTTACAATTCTTTCTTAAATATTTACATTGTCATGTGGAGACCAATACCAAACAGCACTCACCCAAGGTCTCCAAGGAAAAGGGGTTAGACCCCAAAGCCTTAGGTACCTCGGGAATCTGCACATTAAAGTGAGACTAGCTGTCTTGCTTTAATATGCAGATTTGCCAAAAGTGATCACGCCCAACATCACAATGTCTCACAAAATCCCATTAGATCTCACAAGGTGTTGTGTGCCAGGTAGATCTCTTGACTAAGTAGTTGAAGAGGCATGTTTTTGTTTTTACAAGACTCTAATGTTATTCTGTAGTCACCAGTGTACGATTGTTTTGACCTATTTGACAGTACAGCTGAGATGCGAAATGAAAGTTATTAGGTGAGGAATGACCCGTCATTCTGTCGCCCACCAGCATAGTGGATTGAGGGGTTAAGTGGGTCGGTGCAGAGCGGGGTCTCCTGACTTTTATCGGGCATGCTGCGCCTTGGCGAGCTGCTTTTCAGGCACAGTGTGGCAATTTGATTGCACCCAAAGTGTCCAGAAGGGGCTGTGACTGAAGGACATCTGAAGGCTAAAAATTAACATGACAAGTGGAGCTGTTCCACGTCTTTTAAAGGCCATCTTAATATTGATCTAGCCTGAGGGCCTGTGGGCAGACGCCCTGGGCAGGGTCAATTCCTCCTCATCTTGTGCCACTTAGCCTGGTTCAGTTTAAGGTGGTGCACCGGGCCCATATGACAGTGGCGAGAATGAGCAGGTTCTTTGGGGTGGAGGACAGGTGTGTGAGGTGTTCAAGGAGCCCAGCAAACCATGTCCATATGCTTTGGGCATGCCCGGCACTTACAGAATTTTGGAGAGGCTTTGCAAAGGCTATGTCCAAGGTCTTGGACACTCGGGTAAAGCCGAGCTGGGGGATAGCGATATTTGGGGTGTCAGAAGATCCGGGAGCGCAGGAGTCGAAAGAGGCCGAAGTCTTGGCCTTTGCCTCCTTGGTAGCCCGGAGACGGCTCTTGTTAATGTGGAGGGACGCGAAACCCCCAAGTGTGGAGACTTGGGTCAGTGACATGGCTGGGTTTCTAAGTTTGGAACGGATAAGGTTTGCCTTAAGAGGGTCCTTGCAGGAGTTCTCCAGGCGGTGGCAACCGTTCCTTGACTTTCTCGCGGAACGTTAAGTGGAGGTCAGCAGCAAACCAGAGGGGGGGGGGGGGGCGCAGTATGGGTGGGGGATTGCTTTTACTTGTAAAGGGCAGATACCCCACCTTCTTTTGTTAAGTTGTTAATTCGTTTTTCTTTATTATTACTATTATGTTTTTTTGTTGTTTTCTTTCTGTAGTGGTTTGTAAAATTTTGTTAAAATTTTGAATAAATCACATTTAAAAAAAATATATTGACATAGCCTGGGAGCAGATCACTTACCTATTTGTTCAGGTAAGGGTTCGTATGCGGTTTAGTCAAGCCTAAGGGTGGAGGGGGGTTAAAGTAGTTATTAAAATTAGGACAGAAAACTGGGATGATATTTCATAAGATGGGAATGTTGCCGACAAGGTCAGCATTTCATCCACCACTGGATGTCCTTGAGACGGTGGCAATTTATTTAAAAAGAAACATGAAAATTATAGCAGAGAAGCCTTCCCCAGTGATAGCAACATTTAAATAAAGAGGCTCAGCACTTACTGGAAGTGGTGAGCAGAGGAAATCTACCTATTTGCACTGTGCCACTAAACCAGGATTTTTCAATATGCGAGTTGCGACCCACTACGGGTACCGGAAGGGTTGTGGAGAGATAGGTCGCGGCATTCCCGTGGTGGTCCCAATTGCAGGAAAAGCGCCCAATGGCTGCTACCAGCATTTTAATTGAGAATGACGGCCGCTGTTGCCTTTTAAGTGAGAAGGAAATGAGACTGCGTGCAGTCTTCTCACCATCTCAGTGGCAGCACTGAGCAGGTCAGCACGCCCTGAATGTACACTTGATGCCGAGCACCCTGTACGTACGTGCTTTTGCCGCTAAATCATGGAAGAGAGCCTCTTCCATTTTCTAGCTGCTGGCAAGCAAGGTAAGAGGACTATGAAGATGAATCTTTTCTTACAAGAAAGAGATGACTAGAGACACAAAAAAGTTTATCTACTAGCCAGGATCTCACATCTGAATCTCCTGGAGAGAGCAGCCCAGGACAGAACAATGGTTAACAACTTACAAACATATATAGATGCATAGAACATACAGTGCAGAAGGAGGCCATTCGGCCCATCGAGTCTGCACCGACCCACTTAAGCCTTCACTTCCACCCTATCCCCGTAATCTAATAACCCCTCCTAACCTTTTTGGACACTAAGGGCAATTTAGCTTGGCCAATCCACCTAACCTGCATGGGAGGAAACCGGAGCATCCGGAGGAAACCCACGCAGACAGGGGGAGAACATGCAGACTCCGCACAGACAGTGACCCAGCAGGGAATTGAACCTGGGACCCTGGCGCTGTGAAGCCACAGTGCTATCCACTTGTGCTACCGTGCTGCCCCGAAACTTTACTCAGGAACAAAGCAGGATGAAGATGATTGTTTGAGGTATGGTTTTGTCAATTGTGTCAATGTAAATAAGGATGCAATGTCCATGTTTGTTATATGCAGAGAAGAATTGGGAAATGAAAGAAGATTTTGAAAGCAAAGTGATGGGTGAAAAATTCCTTCTGAGGTTGAGACCTCAGAGTCAGTTATTAACCTACAGCTGACTCCAAATGAAAAGACTACACTGCTGTACCTGGCCGCTGCCACAGCACATTAAAAACAGTCTATGAGGCTGTCAGCATTCTGGAGTAGCATCTCCCAGGGATATCCAGTGGGGAGTAAAACAAACATTTTGTTGCTATTTCCCTTCACAAGACCTACGATGTGCGAGGCTGGATTTGCCGTTTTCATAAAGGTCACGAGAGCACAAAGGAACTGGCTGAAGTTTGCAACTGATATGCGCATTGCCCTCTCCTCCTGTGAACCTTTTTGGAGAGAGATCGTGAGGACCAAGCAGGCTTCCCTTTCACATTAAAGGTAAGTGCATGTGGCGCGTGGCGCTAAGCTCGGCCAGCGTGGTTGCGAAGGCCGGCTAACGTGGTATACAAAGGTCAATCAGCATGGGTCGCGAAGGCCGGCTAGCGTGGGTCGCAAAGGTCAGCCAGCATGGGTCGCGAAGGCCGGCTAGCGTGGGTCACGCAGGTCGACCAGCGTGGGTCGCGAAGGCCGGCTAGCGTGGGTCACAAAGGTCGACCAGCGTGGGTCGCGGAGGCCGGCAAGCGTGGGTCACAAAGGTCGGCCAGCATGAGTTGCGGAGGCCGGCTCGCGTGGGTCACAAATGTCGGCCAGTTTGGGTTGCGAAGGCCGGCTAGCATGGGTCACAAAGGTCGACCAGCGTGGGTCACGAAGGCCGGCCAGCGTGGGTCACAAAAGTCGGCCAGCATGGGTCGCGAAGGCCGGCTAACTTGGGTTGCAAAAGGCAGCCTGTTGACAAAAGTGGTTCTTAGAAAAAAAGTTTGAAGAACAATGTGTTAAACAGTGACCAGGGAGACAGCCTGGTTTGCTGCTCGCACTGACCCTCCACCTGCAGCTCCTGCTGCCAACCTCAGAGCAGCGCTCACAGGAAAGCTGCTTCAGAGAATTGAGAAGGAAGCGGTGGGCGGGAAATGTGTTTGCGAAAGGAATGCTTGACCTCTGCTAATCCGACACGGTGCTGTGGAGGCAGGCGGGTAATTTATCCGACAGGATTTATCGATCAGTTTTATCCGTCCCGCCCTTAGCTGCTGAGCTACACGCTGCTTTCGGGGGGGGGCGGGGGGTGGGCAAAGAGGATGATTTGAAATTAAATGCCATCCATTCATTTTGACTTTTAAAAAAATATTCATTTCGTAAATGAAGCAATTCCGGGGCATTCACCTCCTTACAATGCTGTTACCTTGCTTATCACGGAGGTTTCAAAGGCATTTTATTATCTATCTAGCCCGCCCCAAGGCAGTCGATGCCAAGTCGAATGTAGGCCCCGATGGTGAGAAATGAAATGTCACCGTTCTGCTCTGCAGCCAGCAGAGAAATTCCTTCTCAGTTTAACAACTGAGCTATGTACAGGGGGGGGGGGGGGGGGGGTGCTGAATTTGTGGATGCTATTTCACAGTCTCAGGCAATGATTCTCTCCTGCAGCCCATGGACATATTACCAAGGTGACAGCAAGTCTGCAAAGCACTTTTCCCCCAAACATTTGAAGGCTGGCCAAAAGAAAACAGGGAAAGGGGGAACGTTCCTGGGAATCGTGAGCCAGATTTGTATTGTCAAACTACATATTGTACCTGCTCCAATGTGTGTACGCTGATACGTATTTATTAAACTTTTCAAAAATAATTATGTATGGACGACGTCCGTGGCTGTTTTATTAATCCCGGGCTGGCCTTTGGGTCACCGGGTTGCTGGTCGCAAACTCAGACTGACCCCTGAGTGCATGCAGTGATGTAAAATGAAATCAGCAGGTCTGAGAGCGGAGGAGAGGGTAAATAAATAAGGGGGAGGAGGGGAGAGAGGCAAATGCTCACAGGAAAAGGAAAACAGTGAAATGAGAGCAGTTTGTGGAGGGTTTGGCATCATATCAGAGGGGAGCGAGTCCAGGCAGTGTTTCACAATAGTCTCTAATGACTTGAGATCAGTTACATAGCCAGCACAAACCCAGCATGCAGCAATTCCCACAAGACCGATGTGACATTATAAACGACTACTGTCAACCTTATTAACCTCCCCATTTGCCCTTTCTGAGTGCTAAACACGTCACTCTCTATCAATCCCACAAATTAGGATTTTCAACCAGGCGACTTGGTCTGTATTATTCCGATAAAAATTGATGCGAGTACAGAAGTGACCCAACTTCAGCTGTTATATTTATTTTTCAACATGTGTTCAGACGTGGATCTCAGAATGCTTACAGCCTACTTGGAATCTAGTCAGGAGTGATGTCTGCACATTGTAAAGCAGCAGACTGCTGTTCCTACGTACTCAGCTCTGAAAATTCAGCTGACAGCATTACCTTCAGAACAACTTCCCTGTTGCTCTGCTCAAGGTCATGTCAGCAACATTTATTCAGCTGATTGCTTGCCTCGCCAAATGATATTTTCCATGCGGGCTGCCTTGCTTTAGATTTGTAGCCTCTTGGAAATTAAACGTCTACCATCAGCTCTGACATTGAAGAACTTTTAAAGGAAGTAATATGCTTCCAAATATATGTTTATTTCACAAACTCTTATTATCAGTGAGGTTTTTGTGTCTTTCATAGCATAATGAGAATGCTACTGAATTACGGAGCATAGTTTTTAAGGAAAAATGAAGAGCAAACTAATATCCTTCATTATTATTCAGCAGTCTTGGATGAAACATGAACAAAAGAGCTAAATTCCAGAGGTGAGGTGAGAGTGACTGCCCTTGACATCAAGGCAGCAATTGACTGAATCTGGCATCTAGGAGTCCCAGCAAAAGGGAAGTCAATGTAAATGGAGGGGGGAGGGGGGACTCTCTGCCAGTTGGGACCCTAGCTATCACAAAGGAAGATGGTTGTGGTAGTTGGAGATCAATAATCTCAGTTCCAGGACATCACTGCAGGAGTTGCTCAGGGTAGTGTCCTGGGCCCAACCATCATCAGCTGCTTCATCAATGGCCTTCCATCCATCATAAGGTCAGAAGGAGTGATGTTCATTAATGATTGCACAATGTTCAGTGCCATTAGCAACTCCTGAGATAATGAAGCAGTCCCATCCAAATGCAGCAAGATCCAGACAATATCCAGGCTAAGTACAAGTTACATTTGTGCCACACAAATGCCAGGCAATAGACCATCTCCTACAAGAGAGAATCAAACTATCGCCCCTTGATATTCATGGTTATACCATCGCTGAATTCTCCACGATCAACATCCTGGGTTCCCATTAATCAGAGATGGAACTGGACTAGCCATATAAATGCTGTGTATTTATGGATTGCAGCAGTTCCAAAAGACTTCTCAAGGGCAATTAGGATAGGCAATAAATATTATCCTAGCCAGCAACACCCACACCCTGTAATTAATTTAAAAAAGACTTAGATTTTTCATAACAAGAAAAGATAGTTGTCATACTGAACAAACGCCAACTATCCAGGACAAATGCACAGGGATATTTTATTTATAGAACAGAGATGTTTTATTTTGAAAAGGGTGGCATGGTGGCACAGTGGTTAGCACAGCTGCCTCACAGCGCCAGGACCCGGGTTCAATTCTGGCCTGGGTGACGGTCTATGTGGAGTTTGCACTTTCCTCCCATGTTTATGTGGGTTTCCGCCGACTTCTCCGGTTTCCTCCCACAGTCCAAAGATGTGCAGGTTAGGTGGATTGGCCATTCTAAATTGCCCCCTAGTGTCCAAAAGGTTACATGAGGTTACAGGGATAGGGTGGGGCATGTGTCTAGGTAGGGTGTGCTTTTAGAGGGTTGGTGTGGGATTCGATGGGTCAAATGGCCTCCTTGTGCACTGTTGGGATTCTATGATTCTAACTCTACTGCTAGACAATATTTTAGTAGCTATCACAAGTTAACATTATATCCAAATGACTCATGTTGATTTGATCATTGGTAATACCTTTATAAATATTTGTACATGTGAAGTCATTTTGGGTTTATAGGGGTTGTGTAAGATCCCATTTATTGCCCATCCCTAGTTGCTTTTAAGAAAGTGACGATGGACAATCTTGAAATGTTGCAGTCCATGTGGTGCAGATTTTCTCACAAAGCTGTTAAGTAGACTTTGAGTCTATCCAAGGCAGGATAGTGTGTGACTTGGAGGGGGACTCAGGGGTGATGCCATTCCCATGCAAGTGCAGTCCTTGTCCTTATTGGTGCAAATTATGGGTTTGGAAAATCTTTCCAAAACAACCATTGATACGTTGCTGTCATGCATCTTGTCATTCAGACCTGGACAATGTATGGCACTAGGTCATATCAGATCTGCAGCAGCTTCTAACTTGGCCTGCAGAAGCACGTAAAATGCACTGACAAACATATGCCAAGTGCACGTGTGCAACTGCCCCGGCACTTAGTCAGTTGGTGTTGACAGCTGTGAAAATAAAATGCATCAAGGGGAGAGAATGGCATAATGGTAATGTAAGTGGACTAGAGACACAAATGTTCAGACTAATCCTCTGGGAACATGTTGGAATTGAAATTGAAGTGAACAAATATGGAATTGAAAGCGAGTCTCAGTAATGGTGACCATGAAACTATCATCCATTGTTGTGAAAAACCATCAGGTTCACTCATGCCCTTTTAGGGAAGGAAATCTGCCATCCTCCCCTGGTCTGGCCTACATGTGACTTCACAACGTGGTTCACTCTTAACTACCCCCTGAAATGGCTTAGCAAGACACTCAAGCATGGGCAACAAATGTGCTAGCCTGCCAGTGACACCGACATCCTATTAAAAAAACATTAAAAAATCTGACCCATGCAGATCTTCAAAGGAAGTACTTCATGGCCAATGGAAGGGCTTCCGGTAAGCTGGTGTTAAAAAAATAAAATGCCTGGAAAAACTCAGCAGACCTGGCAGCATCTGTGGAGAGAGATACAGAGTTAACACTTCAACTGCAATATACGTCTTCTTTGGAACAGCTGGAGCTGGCAGTGACCAGAGACTGGCAGCGTGTTTTCCTTGGAGGGTGTGGCAGCCATGTTAAAACAGATGAGTGTAGGTGCTTGTGGAGCAGCACAGGATTATACATTTGAGATTGCTAATTAGATTGCTGCAGTTTTGGTTTGCCTTTTGGTTTTGCAAGAATGCAATTTCGAAACTTCAATTTAATTGGTACTTAGGTTTTAATACTCTTAATGAAAAGTCAAGTGAACTCATAGATTGTACACATGGTAGCCGTATTGCACTGGTGGCTGGTGGTTGAGGGAATGGATGTTTTAATGTGGTAGATGGGGTGCGATCAATGGAGGGTTTTATAGTGGATTGCGTTGAATTTCCTGATTCTAATTTCAGCTGTACTCATTAAAGCAAGTGGTGATTGAGCATTGCACTCCTGACTTCGACTGTTGGTGTCCTGGGCACTCCCTGCCTCCATCATCTGCTCCACAGGTAGAGGAGCCCCCACTGTGAACTTACCAATTGAGCCAACAGGCTATTGCCCACTGACATGCCAGTATCTGTTCTGGTGCTTAGTGCTGAGAGGGGTGTGTTGCGGGTAAACTTCCATTGTCGGCCTCTCCCAGTGTGAATGGAGCATTGTCAGCCTCTGGTGGATGACTCATCGGCGGGGGGGGGGGGGGGGGGGGGGGGGGGGGGGGGGTTGGGGGGGCCTGGGGGGGGGGGGGGGGGGGGGGGGTGGGGGGGGGGGGGGGGGGGGGGGGGGTGGGGGGGGGGGGGGTGGGGGGGGGGGGGGGGGGGGGGGGAATGAAACAAACAGTCAGAACTGTGTTGATATGCATCACTCTAATAACAAGGGGTTAATGTAATACACTAAGGCTAAGTAAATACTAGAGGAAGCACCAGAGACATCATTACATGAGACATACAGCTAATGAACACATAGAATAGGACACGACCAATGGGCAGTCAAGACACCCAGAGGTGACACTACCACAAGGGGCATTAAAAACCCATACATAAAAGGACAGGGCACACATGCTCTCTCTCTTTCCACAGGTGACACTTAGAGAGAAGGACAGGGGCAGATCAGAAGCATCACACCCACCACGTGGCTTGGAGCAGACTGGTTAGATAGATTGAGTTACTATAGCAAGATTAGCAGGAGAGTCGAACTCAAGTAGGAGAATTGTTAACTGTTCAATAAATGTGTAAAGCTATCTCCAAGTCTGAACCTTCCTTTGTCAGAGCATTACATCCTGGAAGCAGCTTATGCTACATGAAGAAGCATAACACAACATGGCTACCAACCAGTGCCTGTTGAATCTATATAGTTCAACTCAACATATCCGTGACTACCAGGAACAGCACCAGGCAAGATGATCGAGATTCCGGTTTCCTCAGCAGCTCAGGTACTACGGTAATCTCAGTGCCAACTGGTGTGCATTCAAGCAGAGATTTGAGATTTACATGGTAGCATCCGACCTAGGTGGCATAGCCGATGCTGAGAAGATAAAGCTTCTACTCACCATTGTGGGTGGAAAGTGCAATAGAAATCTTCAACTCCCTTCAAGTACTCCAAAGGGCAAGACAAGGGGCATGGCATCATGGTAGGCATTGTGGGTAGCACAATTGCTTCACAGCTCCGGGTCCCAGGTTCGATTCTGGCTTGGGTCACTGTCTGTGCGGAGTCTGCACATCCTCCCGTGGTCGTGGGTTTCCTCCGGGTGCTCCGGTTTCCTCCCACAGTCCAAAGATGTGCAGGTTAGGTGGATGGCCATGATAAATTGCCCTTAGGTCCAAAATTGCCCTTCGTGTGGGGTGGGGTTACTGGGTTATGGGATAGGTTGGAGGTGTTGACCTTGGGTAGGGTGCTCTTTCCACGAGCAGGTGCAGACTCAATGGGCCGAATGGCCTCCTTCTGAACTGTAAATTCTATGATAAGAGAGACTTCCAGACAGTCCTGGACAAGTTTGAAACTACTGCGAGGGTAAACACAACAGAAGAAAATTGGTATAAAAATGGCGCTATACTCACAATGAGGCAAAAATAGGCTGCAACAGTAGCAAAAGGCAATTTTGATTGGCAGCCATCTTGAGAAAGGAACGCACATGCGCAGTTCTCCAGAAGACACGAACCGGCCAAACAGAGTGTTGCGCATGCGTGAGAAAGCCGTGCATGCGCAGTGCGAAAAGGGCGCACAGTAAAGGAAAAGCGATATGCGCTATGCGCAATCCATTCCTGAGCTCTACGTCACAAGTGTCATGACGTCAGAGGCCCCGGACCATTCCCACTAAAGGGAAATGCCCAAAATAGTGAAAAAAAATTAAAGCCAGAAAAGCAATTCTTCACCGGAATGACAGCACAATGCCCTGAACTTCAATCAGCAGCTGAAAGTAACCTCGCAGTACCCTGCAACAAGCAGTTAGCACCGTCCTAAGAGATGACTTGTCCTTGAAGTACTATGGCTCAGACGTTGATTTCTTCCTTGGACATCATAGCGAGCACAATGACAGCTCCGACACAAACAGTGTTGATATGGTCCTGAAGACTATGACTCGGAAGATGATTTCATCATTGGACGTGGTGACCTCAGTACCAAATCTGAAACTGCAGTGAGATAGTTGTACAGTGAGCATCCGACCACAGTACATGGGAGGGTTCTTCGGATTGAGGATCCTCAGCCCAGCATAGACGGACATCCCGACCCATGAGTACAGGATTCTGCTGAGGCCTGAAGCCAAGAGACAGAGAGCGGTACAAGCCACAGAGGCGGCCCTGATGCCACACCAGTGGTCCACGCACCCACAAAGACTCCACACTGAGAGTGGTCCATGCACCATGAAGAGTCCCCGGACTCCGCACAGAAAGCGATGACAGACCTCCACAGCAAAACCACTGCAAGTTCTCCACACAGAGAACACAGAAAGACTCCACAGCGAGACCACTACACAACTCCGTTGGAGAGTACACAGATCGACCTCCGCAGCGAGACCACTGCATGACTCCACATAGGGAATGATGCCAGACTCCACAGAGAGAGCGGTACAAGCCTCCACAGTGAGCTCGTTGACATACTCCACAATGGAAGCAACGCAAGACTCCAGAGCGCAGTCCTTGCATGAACAAGACCATGAAGATCTAGCAACCTTATCTGAGCAACCAGCAGCAAACGATGGAAGTCTGCCATGCTCAAGTGCACAGCAAGACGACGATGACAGTCTACCACGCTCACGTGAACAACAAAAAGACTATGACAGTCTACCCCGATTATTGAGCCACCAGAAGAAGACTCTGACAGTCTACACACGCTCATCTCACCAACAAGAAGACACTGAAGGTCTACCCACTGTATGTGCGACAAGTGACACAGGCTTAACAATCCCATACAAGTTGTGCGACATCTCAGCGAGACCGAAGATCTCAGCTAGTACGGTGTACAGAGGCACTCGACATTCAAAGTGAGGCTACTAGTGACTCCAGTGACACACGTTAATTCAAACCTCATCCACTCGAGCCTCTCCACAAGAAAATGCATTCATGAATGTTCTGACTCCAGTGGGAAGCATCAAGACACCTCAGATGATTCAAGTGACACCTCAAATGATTCCAGTGAACCTGAATTGACTCCGGACGGGGAGTGTCAAGAACCAAAGCTGATTCAGGTGAACCAGAAAGGAGTCCAGATGGGGAGCATTGACAAGCCAAAGATGATTTAGTGAACGGACATGACTCAGGTGGGGAGTGCCGAGGAATCCAGAGACGGCACGCTCAATGAAACAGCAGATGCCACAAAGGACACTGACACAAGTAACTTTGTGAAGGGCTCGAATTCTCCACTCGGAATGGTCATGAGCGCAATAAGCACAACAACAAGACCTACAAAATCAACAACACTGGCAACAACAAGAAGCGTACCAAGGCACCAACGTCAACAACAAGCACGACAAAACCAACAACACTGGAACAACAACTGGTACGGACATGGTACAACTCTGCAAATGCAGGACACTGTGACAGCACAGCTCAAGACAATAGCAAGTGTGCAGTCATACCATGGCATGTCAACGCATCTTACCAATTCACATTTGTTACACTACAGACAAGCAAACCAGCTTTCAGGAAAGATGCCATCAAGAATTGCTACCACAAACATAGAAAACAAAAGAGGTCCCACCTCAGACAATGAAGTGATTTGACCATTTGAACACCTCCTGATGACTTCTTGGTACGTAAACACCAGGACACTGACGGCGTTCACAAGGGAATGAAAACATCACATCGACACTTCAATGACAACACAAGAAAGCCACTCGACCATATAAATTCATGAACTTTGGACTCATGAATATTATTTGGTATTGTGTAATCATCACTGTCATCATGATTTGTACATGTCATCACTTATCTACCTATTTTGTTCAATTTTCTTTAACAAAGTACAGAAAATATGTAACACAAAAAAGGGGGGATGTGGTGATATGCATCACTGTAAATACACAAGGGGTTAATGTAAATACACTAAGACTAGCTAGCTAGACACTAGAGGGAGCACCAGAGACATCATTTCATGCAGACATACAGCTAATGAACACATAGAATAGGACACGACCATTGGGCAGTCAAGAAACCCAGAGGTGACACTACTACAAAGGGGGCATTACAAAACCCATATACAAAGGACAGGGCACACATGCTCTTTCTCTTTCCACAGGCAACACTTAGAGAGAAGGGCAGGGGCAGATCAGAAGCATCATACCCACCATGTGGCTTGGAGCAGACTGGTTAGTTATACTGAGTACTATAGCAAGATTAGCAGGAGAGTCGAACTCAAGTAGGAGAATTGTTAACTGTTCAATAAATGTGTTAACCTATATCCAAGTCTGAACCTTCCTTTTCAGAGCATACATTAAGGAAGCAACTTATGCTACATGAAGAAACATAACACAACAAGAACTATTAATCATATCACACAGAGTCAATTTCTACAACATGCTGCCTAATGTGACTGGTATCAATGGAGCAGCAGCCAGCAGGAGCAAGGCCACACAACCAAAGCCAGAGGCAAACCAGGCGCAAAGCTGAAAGAGAGGGGGCTGGGCAGCAACCAGATTGGATGGTGAGGTCGGGGAAGAGCAGAGGCAGCAACAGTAAAATAATGGGGAGGAGGAGAGCGGGAGGTGAGACTAGTGACTCACGGGACAGAGAGAAAAAGGAAAGGGGGTCGGGGAGGGGAATGGGGGGAGGAAGGCGGGGGGGGGGGGTGAAGGCACACAAAAATAATGCGAGTGAAAAGCAGAAGGGATAAAGTTGCAGGGGATTGGTCCAATGGCAACCCAAGGCCCAAACCAAACATAAATAGACGCATGTAAATATGTGTTTTGGCCATATTGGGGAAGTAAATAGGTATGTCGACAAAAAGAGGCTCATGGCCACAGTTGTAGTGAAGACACTTGCTGCGCGGCACGGTAGCACAGTGGTTAGCACTTCTTGCCTCACAGCTCCAGGGACCCAGGTTCAATTCCAGTCTCGGTGACTGTGTGGTGACACAGGCGACCATGGAAGATGTACCCACAATACACCCTCTCATCACTAAGCAGTCTCCCCGTGTCTGCGTGGGTTTCGTCCGGGTGCTCCGGTTTCCTCCCACAGTTCAAAGAAGTGCAGGTTAGGTAGATTGGCTGTGCTAAATTGTCCCTTAGTATCCAAAACGTTAGGAGGGTTCTGGGTATAGGGTGGAGATATGGCCTTAAATAGAGTGCTCTTTCCAAGGGCCAGTACAGACCAGATGGGCCAAATGGCCTCCTTCAGCACTGTAAATTCTATGATTCTATGAATATATGTGTTGGTTTTTTGGCGCGGTTTTCTACTTTGTAATTTATAAATTATTATAAAATATGAAAACTCATTAAAAACATTTTTAAAAAGAGAGAGCAGAGGCCTGGCCAGATAGCCAACAGCAACAACCAGGCAGCCAGCCAGGAGCTGGTGTCAATCATTTTTCTTCCTGATCGATTGCAGTGTCTTTTATGCTATCTAGCTTGCATTGACCATCCATCGGCATCACGGCTTTCTCAAACATTATTGCCAGCAGCCAGTTACTCTGGTTGGATTTTGGCAGTCAACTCAGGCTCATCCTCACACCAATTCTTTTCACAATTTCCAAAGACTATCGCCCCAACAACTCATAAGCCTCCTTTAATTTGTCACTGCTTTTGAGCAGCTTCTTTTGCTTAAGGAAGTTTCTCGTGACAAAAGATTCTGAAGACTTATTTGAGAATCGTTGGAATGAAGACAGATCATCCCCAGTCAATATGGCGAGAATCTGGAAATCAAAAATGCAGGAAGTTGAAGGTGAATCAAGAGGGCGAAGCTCGGCACTTTACTTTAAAAGGTTTGAAGTATTGAGCAGTGCCCAAACTGCACATTCATCCTCAACAACAACATTCAAAAAAGGTTTTGGTGACTTTGTCTGATGACAGTGACCTGCTGCTTTCCAGAGACAACACATGGCCTGAACACTTGAACAAGATGTGGGGCGCGATTCTCCGACCCCCACGCCGGGTGGGAGAATCGCAGGAGTGCCGGGCGATTCACGCCACACCGCCCTGGCACCCACCTGCAATTCTCCCACCCCCCCCCCCCCCCCCCCCCAAAACGCCGTGTTGCATTTTGCGACAGGCCGCTCGGATAATCGAGCGGCGATTCTCTGGCCCGGACGGGCAGAGCGGCCTGCCTAATATTTTTTTTTATAAATGTTTTTTATTCAGTTTTCATGTTTTATATTGAACAAATTACAAATTGTTAGAGAGAGAAAAAAAAAACACGCAAAAATTAACATATATATTTACAGGTGAGCATCTTCGTAGTAATAACTGTGGCCTCCCCCTCTTCGCCGGCATACATATTTTACATTCCCCAACATGTTTATTGGCATTTATTTAGTTTGGTTTTGGGCCTTAGCTAGCCATCAAACCCCCGTAACGAGCCCGTAGCCCCCCCCCCCCCCCCCCTCCCCGCCGGCTACCTTGCCCCGACTATTCTTCCTCTTGTACGTTGGCCACAAACAGGTCCCGGAACAATTGCATGAATGGCTCCCACGTTCTGTGGAAGCCGTCGTCCGACCCTCGGATGGCGAATTTGATTTTCTCCATTTGGAGAGAATCCAAGAGGTCGGACAGCCAGTCTGCAGCTCTGGGCGGTGCTGTTGACCGCCAGCCAAACAGGATTCTACGGCGGGCGATCAGGGAGGCAAAGGCAAGGGCGTCCGCCCTCCTCCCCAGGAATAGATCTGGCTGGTCTGAAACCCCAAAGACCGCCACTATCGGGCATGGCTCCACCCTCACCCCCACCACTTTGGACATAGCCTCGAAGAAGGCTGTCCAGTACTCCACAAGTCTGGGGCAAGACCAGAACATGTGGGCGTGGTTGGCCGGGCCTCTTTGGCACCGCTCACATCTGTCCTCCACCTCCGGGAAGAACCTACTCATACGGTTTCTCGTTAAGTGGGCTCTATGTACCACTTTTAGTTGCGTCAGGCTGAGCCTTGCGCACGTGGAGGTGGAGTTGACCCTATGCAGTGCTTTGCTCCAGAGTCCCCACCCTATCTCCATCCCCAGGTCGTCCTCCCATTTCCTTCTTGTTGCGTCCAGTACGGTGTCGTCCCGATCTACCAGTCGGCCATACATGTCACTACAGTTCCCTTTCTCTAGGATACTTGCGTCCAGTAGGTCTTCCAGTCGTGTCTGTCGTGGCGGTTGTGGGTACGTCCTTGTCTCCTTTCGTAGGAAGTTTTTGAGCTGCAGGTACCGTAGCTCGTTCCCCCCAGCTAGCTGAAATTTCTCTGTCAGTTCGTCCAGTGTTGCGATCCTGTCGTCCGTGGCGGCCTGCCTAATATGACTGGTTCACGCCAGTGCCAACCATACCTGGTCGCTGCGTGTGGGGCCTGTTGGCGGCGGAGGGAGGATCGAGCACCAGGGGGGTGCTCAGGAGGGGTCTGGCCCGCGATCGGTGCCCACCGATCGTCGGGCCGGTGTCTCTAAAAGACGCACTCTTTTGCCTCCGCCGCCCCGCATGATCAATCCTCCATGTCTTGCAGGGCAGCGGAGGGGAAGACGGCAACCGCGCATGCACGGGTTGGTGCCGGCCAACCTGCGCATGCGCGGGTGACGTCATTTAGGCGCCGCCGTCAGTATTAGTGAATGGGTGATTGGATGAGTGGATGAAGGAGCAAATGGATAAGGTGGTAGGGTGGGAAAGGTAAGTGGTTAAATGGGCAAGGTGGCAGGTGGCTGACTGGTATGTGTAGGATGGCAGGTGAGTGGGGCAGGATGGGTAGGGTGGAATGTGGGTAAGGTGACAGCTTGGTGAGGTGGTAAGCGGGTCAGAGGGTTGTGTTAGGAGGATAGTCTGGGAGTTGGAGTTGGGGTAATCAGGTTGGGTTGGGGGGGGTGAGGGAGTCAGATGGTTGGTGGGTTAGTCAGGTCAGACCCGGAGTAGTCAGGGGTGGATGGGGATTAATGGGGTGTTAAATGTGAATGATTAGAGGGTCAGTTCTGTAATTACCCAGGACTTAGACTAGGATTTTTCTGCCTAACATTTGCTGGGTAATTATACAAGTAAGTCCCACTGAACTGTCCTAAGTCTGACTATGGCTCAGAGTCGGAGACATTTGCAGAGGCCCCTGAGGACCATGGGAATTTCCCATCACAAGTTCAAATCTCCTGGGCGATTCCCACATAGGTCAGCGCATCAGGACTTCCTTGGGGTCCCTATAGTCATCATGGGTTGTACGTCTTGGTCTACAACAATCTACAGATCAGAAGATTTGGGCCATGATAAACTTTCAGTCAACTTTTAGAAATTGAACACAAACTACCTGTTAAGGTGGCTGTGACTTAAAATCATGTAACTTTTAGCATTTGGACTAGACAGTATCAAGTCTTTGGAAAATATCTAATGAAATATGGACATAGCTGAGGGTACCTCAACAGCCATTTATAGAATTCACACATCTCATTGTTTAAGGATGGGCCAATACCTTGACTCCTTGACTACTTGTCACCATGTTTTTTCATTCTGGACAAAATCAAAACTCAATCTCAATTTCCCATACTATCCTGATGGCCTCCCTCATGCCAACTAGACAGGTGGGCCTCAGAAGTGTTAATCCAGTGATCATGTCATGAAAACTGGTTTCAGGAACTGCAATATTATTAACCCAGGACCTATCAGAACCATCAGTCATCAGTCAGTTTGAGAACCAGACTCTGAAAAAGCTGCACATCATCGAGCAGCCAAAGTACTTAATCAGTTGCAGTTTCAAAGTTCACCTGAGAACCAACTTCCTAGATATTTGACCACAAGAAACCTCACAATCTGCTGTAAACTCTTTGGTTTACAAGGACCTCACTTCAACTTTAAATCATCAAATCCATTCAAACAACCACAGACGTGACATGTGGGAAATTATAACTCATAAATCAGAGACTGAATAAACTGTAATCTGTAAAAGTGCATAAACTTTATCTTATCCAAACTTTGTGTATGTTTGTGTGTGCACATGCATGTGATTTTGAGCGTAACATTGCATTAATTTGGGGTAAATGTGTGAGAATAAATCCACTTCTTTATTTTAAACTCACGAAAGCTTGTTGCTGAGCGATTTAATTGGAATACACATTCCCAGGGTGAAGAAAGACAGACCTCAGTCCATACAAAGCATACTGATAATGGGAAGTAAGAGACATTGTGCCGGTGACTAGAGTTATCCAATTAGTTGTGCTCCTAGGTTGTTTCCCCATAATCAAACCATTTTTCACCTTCTAAGTACATCTCTAGTTTCCTTTTGAAATGTGAATCTGATTTCACCGCCCTTTATGATAGTGTAACATGACATTAAAAACATATTGATCTAATTATATGCCAATACACATTCAAACATGGGTCTGCCTGTGGAATAAATATTAATTGGCTGCCCATGATGCATCATTTTATGGCACAGTGTTAAAATAAGTTAACAATCATGAAATAATAAATGGTGAATTTATCAATAGAATAATTTGAACTATAAAGAGATTGTATGCTGCCCAGCAAGAACAAAAGAGCTAATTATTTCTGATGCTGAGCCTACAGGCCTTGATCTGTGGTAGTAAATAGGCTCCGTGCTAATGTATTAGCTCAGGTTCAGAGATCTTTTAAGTTGCTGGCCCATCTTGTCCACCAAATGTAATGTAACTTATCCAAAAGGCATTAACAAGTTATCAATGTTTTAATTTTTAATGACATTCATATCTCTAAAACAGGCCTTTTCACAAATGGATCATTGCTTTGATTGTTCTTTTAAAAGGTACTAATGCAAAGGCAAGAAAGTGTTGACAATAGAAATGAAATGAAAATCACTTATTGTCACAAGTAGGCTTCAAATGAAGTTACTGTGAAAAGCCTTTAGTCTATGATATAGTTCCATTACTATCTTGCAATGTAAACATTTTATCAAGCCCAACTTTAAGTCAAATAAGTCTTTCGGCCTTGCTAATTCATCCTCCTGAAATATTATAATGACTTCCCATTGTGGCCTTCAGTTTCTTCTTGATCTATTCAGTGGTTTTGCCTCTACTTCTCTTAAGTTTATTTCACATGTCGATCACATTGTAGGGAAGAAATTCCTGATTTCAATCCTAAATGTAGTTAACCTGTAGTTAACCTGAGCCCCTAGTTCAACTCCCATAACTTTATTTAAAGTAAAATTCTGGGTTAATTTTTTGCAAATCATTAAAAATGCCATATATATATATATCTATAAGATCATCCTTCAGACGTCCCCTTTCAAGCTAGAAACTATCTATCTATAATTCAAATATTTTTTAATCTTTATGAACCATTGGCTTGGCCACGAGGCAGCAAAGAAACATTACACTGAGCACATTGCATAATTCACAATCAATTTTGCATGGGGAGCTTTAAATAAGCATTAGGCCCCATTCTTGCTTGTGCAAAATGGCTAACATGTATTTTAGACATAAGGCGAGATTCTCTGTCCAGCGACGCCGGAATCGTGAAGCGCGATTGGGCGGAGAAGCACGCGAGCTGAAAATTGTGGCCGCCGCTGGGTGCCTGATAGAAAGTCACGATCTGGTGCCTCGACAGCGGCGTGAATGCATTCTCCTCCACATGTACAGTAAATCTCGTTGGCATATCATTAACAGGGCTGACCTGGTATCCTCTGGGGCTCCCATGATGTTCCACCTCTGCCAGGAGGAATTACTGACAGCAAGGTTTACTTGTGCTTTTAAGAATTGGGAAACAGGCACCATGGCTGTTGAGCGAGAGAGAGAAGGAAGGACATGTTTCCAGAGGCATGACCGTGGGTGCTGGACTTTCTGCTGGAGGAGGTTGAAGGGGGGGGGACACCTGCCGCATCCGGCGGTGGTGGGGTGAGAGTGAGGAGCAGCAAGGGGTGACCAGGGGATGGGCCGTGGGGTCGGGGTGAACCCCCTCCCCCCGGGACCTGCGTATCCAGGCACGGACCACCATTGCCACGGCTTGCAAGGCAGCCATCTCGCTGCGCATCCCACCATGGCCCAGAATGACACCGGACTGGGCATGCTGTCGAAGACTACAGATAAGCAGGGGACAGTTCGGAATATCTGCCAGATCATGGCGCACCTGGATATGGGATAGGATACCTGCTCCCGGTGGCCGCCAAGGTGATGGTTTCTCTGAACCTTTACGCCATGGAGTCCTTCCAGGTGCCGTGTGGGAACCTGTCCGGGATCTCACAGAGCTCGGTGCACAGATACATCCGTGCCATGACGGAGGACCTATATGCCAGGTTGGTCCAGGGGGTGATCGATGGGATACATGTCCCCCTACGAGCAGAGGCCCATGACAGGCCGATCTTCACAAACAAAAAGGATTTCCACTCGATGATCGTGCAGCTGGTGTGTGACCATGAGATGCACATCATGCACTTCTGCACCCGATACCTGGACAGTATGTATGACGCCTTCATCCTGGCACACTCAACAGTTCCTGACACCTTAGAGTCGCTCATCCGTGTGAGGGTTTGGCTCCTGGGCGACAGGGGTTATCTGCTACGATCATGGCTGATGATGACTATCCGGATGTCAAAGACCGAAGCGGAGACCCGCTACAACGACGCCCATGCAGCGACCAGGGATGTGATCAAGCGGTGCACCAGCATCCCGAAGATGTGATTTGGTGCCTCGACTGCTCTTGAGGGGCCCTCCAGTACAGTGCTAGGAGAGTCTCCCACATCGTGGTGGCCTGCTGTGTCCTCCCCAACATCGTCCAGCAGAATGCAAACATGCTCAAAGAGGAAGATGAAAACCAGGCCTCGTCTGATGAGGAAGATGTGGGGGAGGAGGAGGATGGGCAGGGCATGGGGCTGGGCAGGCACAGGAGGCCCCACAACCTGTGTGCCAGAGCCGGCGCGCATGGGGCACTCTAATCGCCTCCAGGCTCACCGAGCAGGAGGCCTGGCCGACAGCACCAACATCCCACCCCACAACCCGTGCACCCCCCACAACCGTCTCCCCCTCATCCGCTGGCTGAATACCACCCTCCTATGAACCCTTCCTGCACCACTGCCCCCCCTGAAATCCCCTCCATGATTCCTACCTGCCTCACTACGGGATGCGGCCTCTGGGTTGGCAGTAACAGCGGGTCTGGTCCATGGGATGGGAGATGACGACGACCCGCTCTGCGATTAGCTCTGGGGCTCCATATTGTCTGACAAATTCTGACTCCTTTTCACCATCCTGCCTAGGTGATCCCTGCATGTGAGCTGTTCAATCCATCCAGCGATCTCACCAAGCCCATGGGTGGCGGAAGTGTGGAAAGAGTGCAGGTTTGAGCGGGAGGGGGAGGGCCAGAGCACCAGGGTGTGTGCGCCCTCCAACCTGAGGGCCCTGGCCTGTGCACACCTCCAATGTTCACCCATCCCCCCTCCCCTAGCACCCCCTCTGTAGCCAGCCCATCCCTCACACCCTTCTGAATGAGCACCAAGGCAGTTTGGAACTTTAATGCACAGGTGTTTATTTTGAACAGGTGAATATCTCTTGAACGGTTTGTGTTGTAGCCCCTGACACTGTCTTGTGTCTTGCACCCATGCCAATGTAACATGTGTCTACCTTTCTGGCCTTACAGGCCCTAACACTACGCCTAGGTAGATCCCAGGTGGTACATCAGGAGTGAAGGCGAACTACTGCAATTCTTACCGTGTGACCTGGGTGGCCTTTGGCGGCCGTCCTCTGGAGCGACCGGGCCTGGATTGGGCCCGCAAGTTAATCGGGTGTCCCAGGTGTTCTGCCTACTGTTCACTGCCAACCGGATGCGCCAAGGACAGGAGCGGGGGCGGGGAGTCCGAGGCATTGTGGTGTTCCAGCAGCTACCCAGCGCGAGTCACGTGCCCCATCAACTCCTCCTCCCTCGGGGTTCCCGGTGGCCCCCAGGTTATTCCTTGAGACGGGGGTGCGACAGCAGCAAACGTATAGAGCTTCCCACCACCTGTCGCTGACAGTCCTGGAGGTTCATCTCAACCAGGGTCTTCATCCTCTCAGCCATGGAGCTCAGGGAGTGGGCCACCTCCCTCTGGGACTATACCACATCACTTAGTGACTGTGCTACTTCTCTCTGGGACTGGCTGAAGTCAGCCAGTGCCCGGGAAATGCCGTTGATGCCCGACTCAGCGGAGACTCACTTGCTTGCCTGATGCCGTCCTCCAGGGTTTGGTTACCCTTTGGGTGGGGGGGGGGGGGGGGGGGCAGTTTATGCGGTTGTGTGGGGTGGGGGTTGGTGCAAGGGGCATGCTGCTGGTTACTCATCCTGGCCGCCCTGAGGTTGTGCAGTTTCTTCCTGCACTGCTGTCCAGCCCTGGCGGTGGTGCCCAGGGCACTCACGGCCTCTGCCACCTGAGCCCAGGTTCGGTGTACAGCAGTGTGATGTACATCAATTGAACGCGAGACGAGTTGCTGGACAAAAGTATGGCTTTAATCAGCTAGATGTTAGCCCTGCGGTCGATTACAGTAGAAGGACGACCGCCGGGAGTACTGGGTATTTATACCCTGCCCTGGAGGCGGGGTTAACTCAGCCTCTCGACCAATCGGGGAGCCGTCACATGACTGGTCTCAATGGTCAAATGACCGACCAGGGCCAATTGTAAGCCGGTTTTCTGCACCAATGGCAGGCAGCTATGCTAATCATACCACCACACAGTGGGTGGCAGCCCCCTTCTCACCCCGTGGAACAGGGTGGCCTGCCTCTCCTCCATGGCGTCCAGCATCATCTCGAGCTCTGCGTCTGCAATCCAGCGTGCCGCTCACCGTGCTGCCATCTTGCTAGCTGGGATGATTGTGTGTGGGGATTGGGTGCTAATGCGCGGCTGCAACTTGTCAGCCTCTCGAGTGGCAATCCCAACCCAAGTGAATTGGACTCTGTTATTCAGTGGAAGCGATCAAGTTCCACGTGGCACCGGTGCTAGCCCTTTAATGGATCCGGAATTTCTCCGGGACCGGCGCCAATTTAATTGTCGAGGAAGTTCACCAATTTAGGCCCAGTGTCAACACTTGGGGCGCGATCCAACGGTCAGGCTGCGTCAGAAAAGCAGCTCGTTGCTGAAGCCAGGAGATCCCGCTCCCGGGATAGACCTGGCTCACACGTCTCGCAAGATTCAACACTATGAAGTTGTGAAGTGAATCCTGCCCATAATGGGAGGGACCACATTTTAGAAAATCTGCATATTAGAGCAGTAAGCCTTACTCTAATGTGCAGATTCATGAGGGGTACCTGATGTTTTGGGATTCCCAGGGGATTGGAGGCCTCCAGCTTTGGGCATGGTGATGCTCTGGCACTGCTGGTGCCACCTGGGCACCCTGGCAGTGCCACCTGGGTGCCAGCCTTGCACTACCAAGGTGGGAGGCTGTCATGGGCACTGTGCGGTCGGTGCCATTTTTATACAAGCTGACATTTTTTGCTCAGGTGCGATTGGGCTGGTGTTGCCTGTTGTGGGTGTTGGGGGGTGCGGATCCTCCCATACTGTGTTCGGGCTCCCATGTATTCCTGTTCAGGCCTCTTATTCAACATGAGTCACTTAGTTTCTGAAATGGAGAATCTCGCCCCTAATCTACAGGAGGAGCTTTACTAATATGCCACTTCTGTCATGGAGTGAGCATGCACATGACTCCCACCATATTGGACCCTTAGACGCCTGCACAACATCTGATACGCAATCCAATTTCTAGATCTTTGATCCCAGTACCATTGTATGGGCTGTGTTTCAAAACTGGGGCCAAACCTCTCAAATTATTTTTCAGTTCAGAACTAGGCAGTTAATTTAGCAAAGAAATATCAGGGAACAGTAACAATCACTTGTATCTGATTTGCAAGTTTGCAAATCAAGTTGGATTGTTTGAAACTTAGCACCAGAAAAGCAATAAGCATGAGAAAGTTGGAGACATGAAGATAGCACTGGTAGAATTATTTGAGTAATTTATGGTTGGACAAATAACTCAGATTAAAAGAACCTTGAACTTAAATTGGAGTCTACACTTTTGATCTTTTAAAGGATTTGATCCTGTGATGTTAATATTAAACTACAATATCTGTCAGTTTGTCTGGCACTGAAAGAAGATGGTTTATAGATGGAAACTGTTTGAACTCATTCAAGATTTAATCTTATCAAAGTTGATATGAAACAAAGTGTAAGCATATAAAGCCTCATTTATGCTTATTGTTATAGTACGTGTGATGATATCTACTTGTTCATAACATTTATTAAATGAATCTTTCCATTTGGATGTTTGCTGTTTTAAGTTGCCTACGTAATGCAAATTAAATCATTGATTTTGAATTGGTACAAATGTATGTCCAGTTTACATTGCACAGGAATAGAAGTAATTCTGTTTGCGTTGGCTGCCATGCCTGTGCAATCCGCCAGTTTAAAAAAAAAAAAAAAAATTTTATTGGAATTTTTTACAGAAAATATAAAATATAACAACAAGTATAGCAACAAGCAGTAATATGCAACTAACAGCCCCATAACACCCACAATTCCCCCCCATACCGTAACATCACATGTATCACACTCCCCCCACCCACCCCCAACAAGAGAACTTAACCATAAATTAAAATTAAATAAATCAAATTTAAATAAAATAAGCAAACATAATCAACGTTCCCCCCCCCACCCCCCCGGGTTGCTGCTGCTACTGTCCCAGTACCCTATCGTTGAGCCAGAAAGTCAAGGAAAGGTTGCCACCGTTTAAAGAACCCTTGCACCGATCCTCTCAGGGCGAATTTAACCTTCTCAAGCTTAATGAACCCCGCCATGTCATTGATCCAGGTCTCCACGCTTGGGGGCCTCGCGTCCTTCCACTGTAGCAAAATCCTTCGCCGGGCTACTAGGGACGCAAAGGCCAGCACACCGGCCTCTTTCGCCTCCTGCACTCCCGGCTCCACCCCAACCCCAAAAATCGCGAGTCCCCATCCTGACTTGACCCTGGATCCCACCACTCTCGACACCGTCCTTGCCACCCCCTTCCAGAACTCCTCCAGTGCCGGGCATGCCCAGAACATATGGGCATGGTTCGCTGGACTCCCCGAACACCTGACACACCTGTCTTCGCTTCCAAAGAACTTACTCATCCTAGATCCGGACATGTGGGCCCGGTGCAGCACCTTGAATTGGATGAGGCTAAGCCGCGCACATGAGGAGGAAGAGTTAACCCTCTCCAGGGCATCAGCCCATGTCCCATCTTCGATCTGTTCCCCCAGTTCCCCCTCCCACCTAGCTTTCAGCTCCTCCACTGACGCCTCCTCCACCTCCTGCATTACCTTGTAGATATCAGATATCTTTCCCTCCCCGACTCAGACCCCCGAAAGCACCCTGTCACTCACCCCCCTCGTGGGAAGCGAAGGGAATCCCTCTACCTGCCGCCTAGCAAACGCCTTTACCTGCAGATACCTGAACATGTTCCCCGGGGGAGCCCAAATTTCTCCTCCAACTCCCCCAGGCTCGCAAACCTCCCATCAATGAACAGGTCCCTCAGCTGTCTGATGCCCGCTCTGTGCCAACCCTGGAACCCCCATCAATGTTCCCCGGGACGAACCGATGGTTCCCCCTTAACGGAGCCTCCATCGAGCCCCCCACTTCCCCCCTATGTCGCCTCCACTGCCCCCAAATCTTGAGGGTAGCCGCCACCACCGGACTCGTGGTATACCTCGTAGGAGGGAGCGGCCACGGCGCCGTTACCAGGGCCCCAGGCTTGTATCTCCACAGGACGCCCTCTCCATCTGTTTCCATGCAAGAAAACCCTCTTCACCCTCGGGGTCCCATGCGCCCAAACAAAGCTCATGATGCTGCTAGTCACCCTCCTAAAAAAGGTCCCAGGGATAAAGATGGGCAAACACTGAAAGAGGAACAAGAACCTCGGGAGAACCGTCATTTTGACGGACTGCACTCTACCCGCCAGCGCTAACGGCACCATGTCCCACCTTTTGAATTCCTCCTCCATCTGCTCCACAAGCCTGGTAAAATTAAGCTTATGGAGAGTCCCCCAACTCCTGGCCACCTGCACCCCCAGGTATCTGAAACTCTTCACTGCCCTCTTAAATGGGAGCCTCCCAATTCCCTCCTCCTGATCACCCGGGTGTACTACAAATACCTCACTCTTACCTAGATTTAACTTATAGCCCGAGAAGCTCACAAACTCAGCCAACAGCTCCATCACCCCCGGCATTCCCCCCTCTGGGTCCGCCACATACAACAGCAGGTCGTCCGCATACAGCGATACCCTATGTTCTTCCCCACCCCGCACCAGGCCCCTCCACCTCCCCGACTCCCTCAGCGCCAAAGCCAGAGGTTCTATCGCCAGTGCAAAAAGCACCCCTGCCTGGTCCCACGGTAGAGCCTGAAGTACTCTGATCTCCTTCCATTGGTAACTACACTCGCCATCGGGGCCTCACAGAGCAACCTCACCCATTTGATGAATCCCTCCCCGAATCTGAACCGCTCCAGCACCTCCCACAGGTACCCCCACTCAGCTCTATCAAACGCCTTCTCTGCATCCAGCGCCACCACTATCTCCGCCTCCCCCTCCACCGCCGGCATCATAATAACATTCAACAATCTCCGCACATTCGTGTTGAGCTGCCGTCCCTTGACAAATCCTGTCTGATCCTCGTGTATCACCCATGGCACACAGTCCTCTATCCTGGTGGCCAGGATCTTCGCCAGCAACTTAGCGTCAACATTGAGGAGCGAGATTGGCCTGTATGATCCACACCGCAAGGGGTCCTTATGCCGCTTCAGGATCAGAGAGATCAGCGACCGTGACATCGTCGGGGGCAAAGCCCCCTCTCCCATGCCTCATTGAAGGCCCGCACCAACAGGGGGCCCACCAGGTCCGCATACTTTTTATAAAATTCCACCGGGAACCCATCCGGCCCCGGCGCCTTACCTCTGCATTTGACCAATCCCCCTGACTAGCTCCCCCAACTCTATCGGTGCCCCCAGCCCCTCCACCAGCTCCTCTTGCACCTTTGGGAAGCGTAGCTTATTCATGAAGCTCTCCATCCCCCCCCCCCATTGGTGGCTCCGACCGATACAGTTCCTCGTAGAAGACCCCTAAAGACCCCGTTCACCTCTGCCCCCTTCTGCACCACATTCCCACCCTTATCCGTCACTCCACCAATTTCCCTAGCCGCATCTCGCCTATGGAGCTGATGCGCCAACATCCTGCTCGCCTTCTCCCCATACTCATATACCGCGCCCTGCACCCTCCTCCACTGTGTCTCCGCCTTTCTGGTGGTCAACAAGTCAAACTTGGCCTGCAAACTACGCCGTTCCCCCAGCAACCCCTCCTCCGGTGCCTCTGCGTACCTCCTATCCACATCTAGGAGCTCCCCCACCAGTCTCTCCCTCTCCCTCCTCTCCCTCCTTTCCCTATGGGCCCGGATGGAGATCAGCTCCCCCCGGATCACTTCTTTCAGAGCCTCCCAGACCATCCCCACCCGGACCTCCCCCGTGTCGTTGGTCTCAAGATACCCCTCAATACTTCCCCGGACCCTCCTACACACCTCCTCATCAGCCAGCATCCCCACATCCAGGTGCCACAGCGGGCGTTGGTCCCACGCCTCCCCCATCTCCAGATTGACCCAGTGCAGAGCATGGTCTGAAATTGCTATGGCCGAATACTCGGCATCCTGCACCTTCGGGATCAATCCCCTGCTCAGGACGAAAAAATCTATTCGGGAGTAAACCCTATGGACATGGGAGAAAAAGGAATACTCCCGCGCCCTCGGCCTCCCAAACCTCCAGGGATCCACCCCTCCCATCTGGTCCATAAACCCCCTCAGCACCTTGGCCGCCGCCGGTCTCCTACCCATCCTTGAACTGGACCGGTCCAGTGGGGGATCTAGCACTGTGTTAAAGTCTCCCCCCATGATCAGGCCCCCTGCCTCCAGGTCCGGAATGCGGCCCAACATGCGCCTCATAAAGCCAGCATCATCCCAATTCGGGGCATATACATTAACCAGCACCACCTTCTCTCCCTGCAGCCTACCCTTCACCATAATATATCTGCCCTCCTTGTCCGCCACCACCTCAGACGCCTCGAACGCCACCCTCTTCCCCACCACAATCGCCACCCCCCGGTTCTTCGCGTCTAATCCTGAGTGGAAAGCCTGCCCCACCCACCCCTTCCTCAGATGAACCTGGTCCACCACCTTCAAGTGGGTCTCTTGGAGCATAGCCACGTCCGCCTTCAGCCCCTTCAGATGAGAAAATACCCTAGTTCTCTTAACCGGCCCATTCAGCCCCCTCACGTTCCAGGTGATCAGCCGGATCAGAGGGCACCCCCCCCCCCCCCCCCCCCCCCCCCCCAGCCTCCCTCGCCGACTAGCCATAGCTCATCGACTGCTCGCCCCAGGCCAGCACACCCCGCCCGACCCGTTCCCCATGACGATAACGCCTCTCCTCTACCCCCCCCGGCCCACACCAGCTCCTTCCTGGCCATTCCAGCAGCAACCCGGTATCCCCCCCCCCCCACCCCTCCCCCCCCCCCCCCCCCCCCCCCCCCCCCCCCCCCAGGCTAGGACCCCTCCTAGCCGCGACGCACCCTCCATGGTACTTCCGTGAGTCAGCTGACTTCTGCTGACCCCGGCAACTCCCGCCAAAACCCGGCCCCTCCCGACATGGGGTCATCCCCCTCCTGCCACACCTCCTTGGCACCGCTTCAGCGTGGGAAAAAACCAGTAGAGGCTACGCCCCCACTGCCAGCTCCACCCCCCCTGCCCCGCAGCGCGGGAAACCAGAGGAAAGCCCGCGCTTTCACACTGCCCCACCCCACCCTTCTGATGCAGCTCCCCCAAATTCCAGCCCACCCCATCCCCCAGCCCTGTACAGAAGAGAAAATTTAAAAAAAAAACAAACCCCCAACATTCCCCACATAACCCAAAACCATACCCAACAGACCCATCCGGAAACAGAGCAGAAAACCAGCATAAAAACACATGTCAAAGTTACAAAAACAGCAACAGCAAAAACAGCAACGACCATAGTGCACCGGACCCCGCAGCCCCCAGACCCTAGCTCCAGTCCAGCTTCTCCGCCTGTACAAAGGCCCACGCCTCCTCCGGGGACTCGAAGTAGTGGTGCAGGTCCTTATATGTCACCCACAGACGCGCAGGCTGCTGCATTCCAAATCTGACCAGCTTGGCATGCAGCACCGCCTTCGTCCGGGTAAACCCGGCCCACCGCTTAGCCACCTCTGCACTCCAGTCCTGGTAGATTCTCACTACCGAATTCTCCCACTTGCTGCTCCTCTCTTTCTTGGCCCAGCGCAGCACACACTCCCGATCACTAAATCGATGGAACCGCACCAGCACCGCCCGCGGGGGCTCGTTTGTCTTGGGCCTCCAGGCCATCACTCTGTGGGCTCCCTCAAGCTCCAGGGGCAAATGGAAGGACCCCACTCCCATCAACGAGCTCAGCATCGTAGTCACATAAGATGGGAGATCCGACCCCTCCAGCCCCTCTGCCCGGCCCAGGATCCTCAAATTCTTTCGCCTCGTGCGAACGTCCAGCTCCTCCAAGCGGTCTTGCCACTTTTTGTGAAGTGCCTCGTGCAACTCCACTTTCCCCACGATGATCACGGCCTTCTCCTCCCTCTCAGCGGCCTGCTGCTGCAACCCCCAAATGGCCACCCCCTGGGCCGTCTGGGTCTCAAGCAGCTTGTTGGTAGTCAGATTCAGGGAGTCCAGCAACTCAGCCTTCAGCTCCGCAAAACAGCGCAGAAGAGCAGCTTGCTGCTCCTGCGCCCACTTCCACCAGTCCTCGGGTGCTCCGCCGGCCGCCATTTTGTCCTCCTTCCCCCGCTTTTCCTGGGGAGCTGCTGCAGCCTGTTCCTTTGCCCCACTCCGGGTAAGCACCATAAATTTTGGGGAATGTTCCTCCAAACACCTTCCCCCACCGGGAATCGTCGAAACAGCGCCGTTTGGGGCCTTAAAATAGGCCCGAAAGTCCTTTAATAGCGGGAGCTGCCGAACGTGCGGCGATGCGGAGCTAAGCCGCAACCGGAAGTCCGAGTGCGTCTTTTCTAAATGTCCGTACAGGTCCCCACAGTTTCCCCTCCCCAGACTGTCCGCATTCAGCAACCCCTCGAGCATCGTGCTTTTTGGGGTTCGTGGGAATGTAGTTTTCCCCTTGCGGAGAAAGTTTTTGATCTGTATATGTCGGAGTCTGTTCCCGTATGGAAGTCCAGTCTCTCGATCAGCTCCTCGAAGGTCGCTAGTCTGTCACCCGTCCCTAACCATCAGTGTCCCCCAGTCCTGTCTCCACCTCTTGAAGGTGGCTTCTAGCATGGCTTGTGCAAACCTATGGTTGCCACAGATGAGGGCTATGATGCACACTTCAGTCAGACCGAAATGTTGCCTCATCTGGTTCCACATTCCCAGGGTCGCTACCACCACTGGGCTTATTAAATATTTTGCTGGTGGTGAGGGCTCGGAAGGTCATCCATGTACATGAGAACTCCTCCATCCTCACCCATTCCATGTTTGGGTCCTTCACCCATCCCCTCACTCTTTCCGTTATGGCTGCTCAGCGGTAGTATTCCATGTTCGGGAGGGCCAGGCATCCCATGTTTCTTCTCCTTTACAGCACTGTTTTGGGGATTCTTGGAATCTTGTGCCCCCCCCCCCCCCCCCCCCGCCCCCCCCACCACCACCACACGCACACACAAACACCATACTCATCTTATCTATTGAATGGGAAAAGGCCTTGGGGTGTAGATCGGTATGGATCTAAACAGGAAGAGGAACCTGGGCAGTACGTTCATCTTGATCAACTGCACCCTCCCTGTCAGGGAAAGCAGGAGTACATCCCATCTCAGTAGATCCTTTTTGACTTGCTCTGCCAGACTGGTCAGCTTCCACTTGTGGATTCCCCAGGTAGCAGAATGTGTTGCGGACTATTTTAAATGGTAGACCTTCCAGCTCTGTCCCTCCCCCTCTCGGGTTCAACGGGACAACTTTGCTTTTGCCCAGGTTGAGTTTGTAGCCCGAGCAGGCTCCAAACTCTCCCAGGAGCTTAATGATTTCTTTCATACCGCTTTGTGGGTCTGAGATGTAGAGGAGCAGGTCATCTGCATACAGTGGGACTCTGTGCCCTCCCCCCCATTCAGATTCAACCTCATGCTACTCTCAGGGCAATTACCAGCTGCTCAATTGCCAGGGCGAACCGGAAAGGAGACAGCGGGCATCCCTACCTTGTGCTTCTGTGTAGCTGGAAGTATTCAGAGCTGGTGGCTTTGGTCTGTATGCTCACCTTGGGGGCGTTGTACAGAACTTTCATCCATGAGGTGAACCCTGTCCCTAGTCCAAACTGTTCTAGTACCTCAATGAGGTATTATTACTCTACTTTGTCGAATGCCTTTTCTGCATCCAGGGAAACGACCGCCTCTGGTGTTCTCTCCCTGATGGGATCATTATCTCATTCAGCAGGCCCCTGAAGGTCGCAGTTAGCTGTCTACCCTTCACAAAGCCCGTCTGGTCTTCGGCGACCACCTCTCGTATGCAGTTATCCAGCCGTTTGGCCAGGAGTTTTACAAGTCTTTTTGCATCTACATTGAGCAGTGAAATGAGTCTGTATGATCCACATTCGATTGGGTCTTTGTCCTTTTTAGGTATTGTTGTGTTATGCTTCTTCATGTAGCAGAAGCTTCTTCCTTGATGTATGCTCTGACAAAGGTTCAGACTTGGACATAGGTTTAACACATTTAGTGAACAGTTAACAATTCTCCTACTTGAGTTCGACTCTCCTGCTAATCTTGCCATAGTAACACAGTCTAACTAACCAGTCTGCTTTAAGCCACGTGGTGGGTGTGATGCTTCTGATCTGCCCCTGTCCTTCTCTCTAAGTGTCGCCTGTGGAAAGAGAAAGAGCATGTGTGCCCTGTCCTTTTATATGGTGTCCCCTTGTGGTAGTGTCACCTCTGGGTGTCTTGACTGCCCATTTGATCATGTCCTATTCTATGTGTTCATCAGCTGTATGTTTGCATGTCATGATGTCTCTGGTGCTCCCTCTAGTGTTTACTTAGTCTTAGTGTGTTTACATTAACCCCTTGTGTATTTCCAATGATGCATATCACCACAAGTATCAGCATTATGTGGCCTGTGACAGCATTGGAGGCAGGGTGCCCTCGCTAGTGAGTATGCTTTAACACTCACTTGTCCCTTACAGCTGCTGCCTCAGGCAGAGAAAACAGCTGCTGTACTTTCATAGAAAGCAAAACCCACATCACCAAGATTTCAAAACCCTCCAATCCTTTGATCTGCAAGGCTTCTATACACTTCAAGGAGAAAAAGCTTTTACTCGTCTGTAATTGACAGCTTCCAGACAGCCAGATGCCTGGATTTTGAAACTTAATTTCCCTTTATGCTTGAATGGATATCAAGTACCTTGCCGTGAAACTAACCACAATGTTTATAAACATCTAGCTATGATTGACAGCTAATGACTACATCAAAAGAGCGGTCTATGAGTATGGAGAGAAGGCGAACAGGATGCTGGCGCATCAGCTTCGCAAGCGGGACGCGGCTAGGGAGATTGGTGGAGTGAAGGATAGGGATGGGAATGTGGTGCGGCAGAGGGCAGAGGTCAATGAGGTCTTTAGGGACTTTTATAGGGAACTGTACCGGTCGGAGCCACCGGCGGTGGGAGGGGGAATGGAGAGTTTTTTGGACAGGCTCGGATTTCCAAGGGTGCAGGAGGGGCAGGTGGAGGGACTGGGGGCGCCGATCAAGTTGGAGGAGCTGGTCAGTGGAATTGGCCACATGCAGTCGGGGAAGGCGCCGGGACCAGATGGGTTCCCGGTTGAATTTTATAAGAAATACGCGGACTTGCTGGGCCCCCTGTTGGTTAGGACCTTCAACGAGGCATGGGAGGGGGGTGTTCTGCCCCCGACGATGTCTCGGGCGCTAATCTCCCTGATCCTGAAGCGTGATAAGGACCCCTTGCAGTGCGGATCATACAGGCCGATTTCACTGCTGAATGTAGACGCCAAGTTGCTGGCGAAGATCTTGGCCACTAGAATAGACGACTGGGTGCCGGGGGTGGTACATGAAGGTCAGACGGGTTTTGTGAAGGGGAGGCAGCTGAACGCTAACGTGCGAAGGCTGCTAAATGTGATAATGATGCCGGCAGCAGGAGAGGCAGAGATTGTGGTGGCATTGGACGCGGGAAGGCCTTTGACAGGGTTGAGTGGGAGTACTTGTGGGAGGTGTTGGAAAGGTTCGGGTTTGGGGTGGAGTTTATTAAATGGGTGAGGTTGCTGTACGAGGCCCCGATGGCGAGTGTAGCGACAAATAGGAGGAGGTCCGAGTACTTTAGGCTCCACCGTGGGACGAGGCAGGGGTGCCCCCTGTCTCCCTTGCTTTTTGCGTTGGCCATTGAGCCTCTTGCCATGGCTCTCAGGGAGTCGAGGAGGTGGAGGGGTTCGGTGCGAGGCGGGGAGGAGCACCGAGTGTTGATGTATGCGGACGACTTGCTGTTGTATGTAGCAGACCAGGTGGGGGGAATGCCGGAGGTGATGGAGATTCTTGCTGAGTTCGGGAGTTTCTCGGGATATAAATTGAACCTGGGCATGAGTGAGCTGTTTGTCGTAAACCCGGGAGATCAGGAGGAGGGGATTGGTAGGCTCCTGCTAAAGAGGGCAGTGAGGAGTTTTAGGTACCTGGGGGTTCAGGTGGCTAGGAGCTGGGGGACTCTGCACAAGCTCAATTTTACTAGGTTGGTGGAGCAGATGAAGGAGGAATTTAAAAGGTGGGACATGCTGCCGTTGTCGTTGGCGGGTAGAGTACAGTCCGTTAAAATGACGGTGCTCCCGAGGTTTTTGTTTCAGTGCCTTCCCATTTTCGTTCCGAAGGCATTTTTTAGGAGGGTGAACAGCAGCATTCTGGGATTTGTTTGGGCGCACGGGACTCCGAGGGTAAGGAGGGTCTTTTTGGAGCGGGGCAGGGATAGAGGGGGGCTGGCGCTGCCGAACCTCTCTGGGTACTATTGGGCGGCTAACGTCTCGATGGTACGTAAGTGGTTAATGGATGGGGAGGGGGCAGCATGGAAACGGATGGAGATGGCGTCCTGTGGAAGCACGAGCCTGAAGGCACTGGTAACGGCGCCGTTGCCGCTCCCTCCAACGAGGTACACTACGAGCCCGGTGGTGGCGGCTACCCTCAAAATTTGGGGGCAGTGGAGGCGACACAGGGGGGAAGTGGGGGGCTCGGTGGAGGCCTCGCTGCGGGGGAACCACCGGTTTTTCCCAGGGAACAAGGATGGCGGGTTCCTGGGGTGGCACAGGGCGGGCATTAGGAAGTTGGGAGACCTGTTTATTGACGGGAGGTTCGCGAGCCTTGGTGAACTGGAGGAGAAGTTAGAGCTCCCCCTGGGGAATATGTTTAGGTACCTTTAGGTCAAGGCGTTTGCTAGGCGACAGGTGGAGGGGTTCCCTTTGCTGCCCCCGCGGGGGGATAAGGGATAGGGTGCTTTCGGGGGTGTGGGTCGGGGATGGGAAGGTGTCTGACATCTACCAGGTAATGCAGGAGGTGGGGGAGGCATCTGTAGAGGAGCTGAAGGCTAAGTGGGAGGTGGAGCTGGGGGAGCAGATAGAGGAGGGGACATGGGCGGACGCCCTGGAGAGGGTGAACTCCTCCTCTTCATGTGCGAGGCTTAGTCTCATCCAGTTTAAGGTGCTGCACCGGGCCCACATGTCCGGATCTAGGATGAGTAGGTTCTTTGGGGGCGAAGACAGGTGTGTCAGGTGCTCGGGGAGTCCAGCGAACCATGCCCATATGTTCTGGGCATGCCCGGCACTGGAGGAGTTCTGGAAGGGGGTAGCGAGGACGGTGTCGAGGGTGGTGGGATCCAGGGTCAAGCCAGGCTGAGGACTCGCGATATTTGGGGTTGGGGTGGAGCCGGGAGTGCAGGAGGCGAAAGAGGCCGATGTTTTGGCCTTTGCGTCCCTAGTAATCCGACGGAGGATCTTGCTGCAGTGGAAGGATGCGAGACCTCCGAGCGTGGAGACCTGGATTAATGACATGGCGGGTTTCATTCAGCTGGGGAGGGTCAAATTCGCGCTGAGGGGGTCGGTACTAGGGTTCTTTAGGAGGTGGCAGCCTTTCCTCGACTTTCTGGCTCAACGATGAGGTACTAGGTCAGCAACAGCAGCAACCCGGGGGGGGGAGGTGGGGGGGAACTGGGGGGGAACGGGGGGGGGGGGTTTAGGGGGATAGTGTTTAAGTTAATTTGCTTATTGTTAATTTATTTTGTTGTTTATTGGGTTTGGGGGGGGGTGGGGGGGTTTGTTATATGCGTTGCTACGGGTGCCGGGGGGTGTTTATTATTATTATTGTTATTGTTATTATTGTTCTGTTGATATATATTTTTCAAAAAATTCCAATAAAAATTATTTTTTTTAAAAAATGACTACATCAAAAGCAGGTATGTGCTTTATGCTGAGAAAAAGAATAATGGACAGCACTTAACTCCGAGATGTTTCTAAATGTTGGATTCTTCGCTGCATTGGGAACTCTGTTACCAGTAGTGGGCGGCGGAGAATCCAGCCTGTAATTTTTGTATTAGTTGTCATTTGCCTTACTAGCTTTAACTTTATCAATGTTTGTTTCTTTATTCATGAGCCAGTTTTATTATTCATTGTATTTGCTGGAGTTCAGAAGAATGAAGGGGGACCTCATAAAAAGCTATAAAAGGTCTGGAATTAGCAAATTTCAGAAATCAAAAGAGACTGTGCCAAAATACATTGGATGGAGAAATTGGCAAATAAAACAAGTGAGGAAGAGTAGAAAATATTTCTATATTCTTTAATTCTCTGGCTCCCACCCCTACCATAATTTCGAGAGTGATAGGTATGTGCGCTTCCGCCGCCATCTTTGATGCCTCATTGCTTGGGCTCGGCATCTGCTATTTCACCCCTCTGCCCCTTTTCAATGTCAATTTCAACATCACACGCTTTGTTGTCAGTTACACTTCCGGGAAAGTCCATTTAAAAAAACAAATTCCTCCAATCGGGCAGATGAGCCCAAAGTGTCGGAGCCTGCGTGGGATCCACCCAAGATGCAGCAGCTATTTCATGCCACCAAAGTGGAAGTCATCCTGGAATATTTTTAAAGGATTTTAAAGAATGGGATGGCACAGTGGTTAACACTGCTGTTTCACAGTACCAGGGACCCGGTTGGGTAACTGAGTGGAGTTTGTACATTCTCCCCATGTCTGCGTGGGTTTCCTCCGGGTGCTCCGGTTTCCTCCCACAGTCCAAAGATGTGCGAATTAGGTAGATTGGCGATACTAAATTGCTCCTTAGTGTCCAAAAAAGGGTAGGTGCAGTTATGGGGATAGGGTGCAGGCGTGGGCTTAGGGAGGGAGCTATTTCACAGGGTCCATGTAGACTTGATGGGCCGAATGGTCTTTGTCTGTCCTGTAGCGATTCCATGATTCATTAACGCTGGGATGTAGAGGAAATTAACGTTTGTTAAGGATGCTGTGGGTTATTGTATTTAGTATAGTTTTAACTGTTTTAGTATTTTGAAATATTCTTGCATGGGGTTTGGGAGTCGCTGGCAAGACGAACATCTTTTACCTTAAACTTAAACTGCCCTTAAACTGAGTGACTTGCTAGGCCATTTCAGAATTAATGACAATTCTATGGGACTGGAGTCACATGTAGGCCAGACCCCAAAAGGAGGGCAGATTTCCTTCCCTAAAGGTCATTAGTGAACCAGATTGGTTTTTACAGCAACCGATGATAGTTGCCCTGGTCACCATCACGGAGACTAGCTTTAATTTCCAGATTTATTAATTTAAATTAAATTCCACCAGCTGAGATTTGAACCCATGCCCCAAAGCACTAACCTGGGTCTTTGGAATGCCAGTCCTGTGACATTACCACTGCACCCTTGCATTTTTTGAATTGTCTTAACTGTTGTGGTGGAATTTGTCACACCTGTCAAAATGTGAGCAGAGTTTTCAAAGCAGGTTGCTGGATGTGGATTGGCCTGAAATCTTCTCTGTGCAATGGAAATTATTAATAAAAATATTCCCTTTTTCAGCTTTGTATTTACAGAGCATGAACCAGGGAGGGAAAAGCCTCAAGGAAGAGCTATATATTGGATTAACACAGTGGCTAAGGTCTGCACTCGAATGAGTGCCGTCCTCATTTGTTACTTATTGAACTTGTAAACATTGTGCCTTAGGAAACAATCATGAATGCATTCTGTGAACCCCTCCCTTTTGGCCACCATCACTGCCATTTTCCCAGGAACCCTTTGGATTGTTTAACTTCCTCCATTGTTACAGCTCAAGTACTTCGATAAATCAATTCCCCGATTCTTTTCTCACTATATATATTTATAGTTTATAATAGTCTAAAGTAGTGACACAGAGTCTTTATTATTTCCAAACTTAGTTTAGAGACACTCAGCCTGAGCACAATCTTTTTGATAATGTAATTTCTTCTGAATGGTATAATTGCACCTTTAATTATTAATTCCATTAGTCCTCCCTTTTTGCTTATTATGTCTCCATTGAAACTTTCATTTTTTTTTTAATTTTAGAGTACCCAATTAATTTTTTCCAATTAAGGGGAAATTTAACGTGGCCAATCCACCTAACCTGTATATCTTTGGGTTGTGGAGGCAAAGCCCACGCAAACACGGGGAGAATGTGCAAACTCCACATGGACAGTGACCCAGAGCCGGGATCGAACCCGGGACCTCGACGCCATCTATTGAAACTTTCATAACCAGGAATACATGGCTCTACATTTTGCTTGGTCTGAAGCTAAGTGGTTGTTAAAGGTATAACATAATACTTTACGGTTTATGAATGTCTCCAGTATCCCAATTCTGACGCCCAAATGCCAATGACGCATGATCTCTGGATGGGGGAGGGTGAGGGGAAATGCTAGAATTGTGTCCATTTTTACCTTACAGTACTGACCCTGTTTGTGTTTGCTGAGTCACTGGGAGTGTACATAACTTACTGTGGTTCATCTCTAGTGCCCACTGCCCCATGCAACCGGGAAATCCGGCATCTGGTAGCCCTTGGAGGAGCAATTGCACGATTTATCCATCACATTGATGAGGGGTCTAACCCTGATATACCTTTTTTATTGTCCAATCTTCAGGTCTCTACCCTATTGCCTGGTTATCATAGATCAACAATGCAAACACTAAGATCAGTCTGCTCACAGTTGCAATATTGAACAGCCGTCGTAGCTAACACGGCCAGAGCAACACATTTATATTCACCTTCCGCAGCACTGCACCTCCAATCGTGTGAGGGAAACCCACTTCAGCTCGAGTCTCTGTTCTGCTGTCATCAGTCAGGGGCTGCCTCTGGTGCAATGCTGTAATGTAAATGTGACATGAATACATGTAATATGGTCTGTTCTGAAAACTCACACTGGGAAGAGTGACGTGTGCAGTGATATTGAATATGTTTGTGAAGATTTCTAGTGAAATTGTGAGCATGTTTTGAGGACGTGCTTGCTAGTCTTACAGGGGAGATAGCAACATTAGAAATCTTTCACATTACATTGGCTGCCACGGTAAATTCACATCTGCTGCACTGTCAGTTTTTGCAATTTGGATTTTACTGTTTCTAAGCCTTTATCAAAGCAAAGTTGCTACAAATGATATCATTATGCACCCTCCTCTGTATACAAACATACAGTTCTGCCTTGAATGACACGTTCAACAGCAACACTGTCCATTCATAGGAGGCTGACAAATTTCAAAACCAAGGTCGTGTGAATATACATATTCCAAGTGGAGGTAGCTGGTCAGGATTAGCTCAAATATGCTGTAAATCCAAAAATATTAGCAAAATCCATCATTACCAATGCTTCCAAACAAATGAATTTTGCTGAAAAACATTTACAATAAATGCATTACTTAAATTCTTAATGAAGTTGAAAGCACAATGGAGAAACATTTATTTAACAAAACAAATTTCCTGATCTTTAGCACACCAAAGCTGTTAGTTAATGATTACTTAGGTGATCAAAGTCTGTTAAGATTCTGGCTATACTGCTAGTCACACGTTTAAAAAAAATTATAATTGCAAAGCAGCACAGTTTTGTGGGACCAAAGATTCTAACCACGTTCACATAGAGAGAGTGTTCAAATTAGTCCAATTAACTCATCCTGTGGAATGTGCTTGTGCTGGCTGGGATTTTGCACAACCAACCATGGTGTGTCTGTAACCATGGAGTACAGTGTGGGCATGGAGTACAGCATGGGCAGACTGTGGAATCAGTTTCTTAATTTTACAAATCACAGTGCTTTGCGATGACATTACAGCAGTGTTTTTTAGAGTTTTAAAATATTTTATAGAAGAAAACAATGTAATGATATTTCTGTGGATCATGTAGCATAGGGTAAATGGCAAAGAGTCATGTCATTCTATCCAACAAGTCCATGCTGCTGTTTATGCTGCACGAGCCTCCTCCCATTTTTAATCATTTAAATCTGCCATCGGAACAGTCCATTCCCTCAAATGTTCGTTTCACTCCCCCTTAAAGGCATCTATACTATTCACTTCAACCGCTCCCTGCGGTAACAGGTTCCACATTTTTACCCTCTTTAAAGCCCGGTGGCACATTGGTTAGCACTATTGCCTCACAACGCCAGGGACCCGGATTCAATTTCAGCCGTGGGTGACTGTGTGATGTTTGTACATTTGCCCCGTGCCTGTTTGATTTCCTCTGGGTGCTCCAGTCTAAAGATGGTTAGGTGGATTGGCCATGCTAGGTTGCCCCTGAGTGTCCAAACCTGAGCAGGTTAGATGGGGTTATGGGGATAGGGTGGGAAGCGGGCCTAGATAGGGTGCTCTTTCAGAGGGTTGTGCATACACGATGGGCTGAACGACCTCCTTCTGCACTGTAGGGATTCTATATTTCTTTGGGTAAAAAATGATTATCCTGAACTCCTTATTGGATTTCTTGGTGACTATATTATATTGTTGGCCTCTAGTTATGGGGCTGGATTCTCCGATTTTGAGGCTATGTCCAGAGGAAGTGTCTGGTTGTATGACAAAAAGGTTGATGACAACACCGCACTGATTCTCCGACCGGTGAGGGGCTAGTAACCATGCCACGTAAAACGCACACCCTTCCCAATATAAATGCCTGGAGAATTGCCGGGTCCGTGGCTGCGGATGCGCACGGCGACAACCTGCAGCGGTCTTGCCATACAACATGGCACCGGCCGCGCACGGACCTGACCTGCCAGATACTGTCCCTCTGGACACCACCTTGTCATGCTTGGTCCACCCCCAACAGCTTCCCCAGCCCTCGCCGAAGCCCCCCCCCCCCCCCCCCCCCCGGCCAGCAGCACAGCTCTCCCCCCCCCCCCCCCCCCGACTGTGACGGCGCTGGACACAATTTGCAGCCGCCATGCCGGGTTCATGAAAACTGAGAACACACGTGTCCCGTGCCGTCGGGAACTCGGCTCATCGGGGGCGGAGCATCGGGGGAGGGTCTTCAGGTAGCATCCTAAGGCGGTCCCAACGGCGTGCAGTGTACTCCTCGTGATGCTGTTTTGGAGGGGGCGGAGCATCCGAATACAGGCGCTGCCCCGAATTCGGTCACAAACATAGATTCTCCACCCTATTGCCGATTACGATATTGGCGTCGGGCATGGAGAATCCCGCCCAATATCTTCACAAGGTCTCCTTGTTACTCACATCAGAATAAAATCAATCGGAGTGTGCAGTACAAACCATTTCAGGTGAACCAGCATGGAACCAGATTTATTCTGGACTGCGTGTTCTTGGACTGATAATAAATTAAGCATTAATGACTGACATTTTCAAATATCACAGCTGTAACAATAACAGCTGTGACAATATGCCAACTCGCTGCCTAATTGCTGTACTTGGCTATGTGAGTTTGGAATTGATTCATTGATATAGCAGTAATAATTCTTAATCTACAATTGACTAGTCAAATTGATTTTTGATTTCTTGGGCGCAACCTGCTCATTTTCCACCTCCTGGAACCACAATGTTTTTGAGCTGATCTTCAAAATCTTATTCTATACGTTCACCTTTGTGAATGTTCTACTTGTACTTACAGTTATTCCTAATAAATTATACTGAAACTGCTGAGGAATTTGACCTTTCATAATTAATAATCTATGGAAAAAGCTACTATACCTTGAATATCCAATTATATTTACAGCCCCCTCTAAGTCTTTTAGTCTGGATGAGAATATATTACCTGCCCTCATTGTCTGCCAGCATACAAACAATCATGTAGCTGTTCATTTCCTGGCAGACTTAGAGACTCCCAGCCAAAGGAACTGAGACTGAGGTAATTAACTCATTCAGCACAGGACTGGGTAAACATTCAGCTTGGTGTGGAATCCCTGATTTAAGTTATGGACACAAATAGAAAAGTTTCCCTTAAGAGAGTTCCTCAGTTAGCTCTTCATATCTGCTCTGACTCTTTGCTGGAGAAATTTCAAACTAATTCCACTTTCTTCAGAGTACACGGGGCGCGATTTAACTGATAGTTTTAAGTGTCATTTTGGGCGTGATTGACGGAATGTTTGCCGACGGCCACGTTGTCGAGGTTGCTGCCCATATTTAACGGCACTTACTGCCGGAAATGAGCCCCCTGGAGTTACTCGCCATTACTGGCTGTCTCGCAGTCTGATTCGCCAGACCCGCGCCGCAGGGACCCGCTGCTTTTAAACACTCCCTCACCTCTCACCCACTCCCAGTCGACACACAAGCATGGCAGCGCATAGACCTGCTCTTCGCTTTGGCAATGCGACCTGACCAGGCTTCTCGATGTAGTGGGTGTGAGACAGGATATCCTGTCCCCCGAGGAGGTCAGAAGGCCAGCAGCAGGGCCACCAATTCCACCTGGGGGGTGGTGGCAGCAGCTGACAGTTCAGGCAGCATGACCAGGAGGGTCCCCCTCTCGGCCCCTGACACTCGTGCATCTTTGCACTGCTACTCTGGCACCCAGGCAGTGCTCCTGCTGGCTTGGTATTGCCACATGGGCATCTTGACAGTGCCAGGGTGGCAGTGCCAAAGTGCCATCTGGGCAGTGCCAAGGTGCCCACGTTCCAGTGGGAGGCCAGGGAGCTACCCTGCATTTACCCTGACCATCCAGGGGCCTCCAATGGCCTGGGAGGCCCCCAGTGTGATGTTCCGTCTGGTCCACGTTTGCGTGAACCAGCACTTATCGGCGCCCGGCTGCAGCCTCCCTTACCAGCCATTGTCATTTGGTCTCGCACATTTTGAAGGGGGGGGTTCCGAATCCGACGTCTCGCGGGACTTGGGGAACACCTCGAGGCACGGAGGCTGTCGGGAGGTCCGCTGGAGGCCTCTCCCGCGATTCTCCAGCCATGTTGTGTTCTCACTTGAACGCAATGCGGCAAGAGAATCGCGCCCACAATGTCAGAAGACCAATGACTTCCACTGAGCTGCAACGGTAAGTTACCACCTCTCTCTTTGCATCAGTTCCGGCTGCCACCATTGAAATTCCCAACCCCCCCCCTCCCCCTGCCTGCGCCCCCGACGAATCACTGGATGACACCTCCCAACCCCCACATCTGGTCTTTGGACTTGTTCCTCGGCAGTGCCTGGCACCCACAAGCACAACTCCTTCATGTCCAGTTGCAGTGCCCACACATGCCACCTGCCGTAGACCCCCCGATCCATCAATCATGCAGTTCACGGTGCTCTCTCTTTGTCCCGCAGGATAAGTTGGATCATAATAAAGGGTGTTAAAGAGCCAAGACGGGCAGAGGAGTAGCAGAGATCAGAGTCCTCACCCTCCACAAGGAACAGGCCCTGGAGATCGCGGAGTTGACAGGGGAGAGAGCAGTCACTGACAGCGAGGTTGGCCTGTGCCACAGAGGTGGGGATCCACCGCCCCTTCACCCAGAGTACCTATCTCAAGTAAGTTGTTCATGTCAGACAAAACGGTCCTTCCCTCTCACAGACCACATGTCCATTCTCTCACAGGATCTCCATCTGATGGGGCTGGGCCATCCACAGTTGTCCCCACCCTTGCCACAATAGAGACCACCTCAGATGAGAACTCCGAGGAGAACATCGGCGATGCATCAGAGCTATCACCCATCACTTTCCACCAGAGCAGAGGTACACAACTCAGGGGGGGCGACATTAGTGGACAGGCTTCTGGGGCACAAGCTGGTGACACACAGTTGCTGATACACATCAGATGGAGGCAGAAACATCCAAGGGATTCAGCAATCGGAAATCTCCTGGATCCCAAGACTCAGCTGAGTCCCAGTCAGATGCTGAGCCTCTGGACAAGGTTATTCCAGAACTGATGCATGGTTGTGAGATTCAGCAGGGGATGTTAGCAACACTCCGGCAGGTGCATAGCTGATTGGAGGAGTGCCAAGGGCTGCGGGCGCAGGGGATGACGCTGACAATGCGTGGCACCAAGGCCAACATTGCTAGTGTGGTAACCATAGTGGAAGGACTGCAGCACAACGCCAGAGTCTATTAAGTGGCTGTGTTCAAGGCGTTCAGTCTGTGATGACCATGGCTGAGGGCCTCAACATCATGTCCCAGTTGCTGAGGGACATACTCCAGACACAGATGAATACTGCTGAGGCACTCCAGGGCATGGCTGAGTCACAGAGGAGCATCACCGAAGGCGTTGACATCATGATGCGGACAATGGTGAGGCTCCAGGACCAGTGGAGCCGGATAATGTAGAGGCCTCTGGAGCTCACTCCAGCTGCCTCTCCATCCCATTGAGACCCCTAGGGCCCTATGGACACTGTCAAGGAGGAAGAAGCGCTGGAGGCCAACTAAGTGCCTGCCAATTGGAAGACAACAGTGGTCTCCAGTTCCTATGTTTGCCTCCCTCCTGACACCAGTGCATCTAAAGGGCAGCGGGCTGTACAGGATGGTCTGGCAATGCCAGTGACACTGGTAAGTAGGCCGGAGCCCTCTGGCACCAGGTCCTCCAAATGACATCCACCAAGGGATGCCTCCATCTTTGATGTGCATCCTGGAACACATCTAGATGTAGCACTAGACCATGTAAGATCAAGATGATTGAGGATCACTGATTGGGCACAGTAGCTAGGGGCAATGGAAATGTCATTTGTGCACTATTAAATCATGTTACATCTGGTACTTGTTAATTTTCCTGTTAAATCTTCACAGCAAGCCTGCCTGCACTCCCACACCTTGTTGCCCTCCACTACCCTAACCCCCTGCCCCCAGGCACAGTGGTCCAAGATCAAACACCCCAAATGTAGACCCCATTCAGAGGATGGGTGTGAGAACGCTGTGAGCACAAAGACAGCAGTCAAACTTTGGCATAAACTGAGGAGCACCAGAGCTAACCTCACAGCGAGCGATCATCACTCTCCTGCCTTATATATTGACCTACTGACAGTGCTGACACAAGCCCATCACCCTGGTGTGATGTAACACAGAGTCTCGGAGGATGGAGCATGAAATGTCGGGGTTGGGGGGGTGGGGAAGGAGGTCAATGGTGGGGGGAGGAGGAGAAGGGGAGAGGGGGTGAGCTGGTGGACAAAGCCTTGTCCTGTGAGAAGCAGGCAGGGATGAGGACCTCTCTGCTCCTCTAGGCATGCCGGACCCATGCCGCCACTGGTCCTCCATTCTAAATCCCCGGGCTCTTCCACTATCCCTTCCTGTGCACCTCCTCCTCCTCCTCAGACAAGGCTGGATGTTCATCCTCCTCCTCGCCCTGCTGCTGTGCCAGGTTGTGGAGGGCAAAGCAGACCATCAGATAGCGGGAGATTTCTAGGGAATGTACTGCAATATACCAACAGAGGGGTCCAGGCATTGGAACCTCATTTTGAGCAGTCCAATACGCTGCTCAATGACAGCATGGATGGCAACATGGGCCTCGTTATATTGGGACTCCACCTCGGTCTCCAACCTCTACACTGGCGCCATCAGCCAGGACCTCAGCAGTTACCCCCTTATCTCCCAAGAGTCAAACTACCATTCTGGAGTTGTCCTCAAAGATTTTTCTTTCTTTTTTTAAATTTAGAGTACCCAATTCATTTTTCCAATTAAGGGGCAATTTAGAGTGGCCAATCCACCTATCCTGCACATCTTTGGGTTGTGGGGGCGAAACTCACGCAAACACAGGGAGAATGTGCAAACTCCACACAGACAGTGACCCAGAGCTGGTATCGGACCTGGGACCTCAGCGCCTTGTGGCAGCAGGGCTGTCCTCAAAGATGCCGGGGATCTCCGAATGTCCCAGGATATAGCTATCATGCACGCTCCCCGGGAAACGTGCACACATGTGCATGACCCAGAGGTGGTGGCCGCACATGGGTTGAACATTCAGGGAGTGGAACCCCTTCTTGTTAATGAAGGGCACTCCCTGGTGCCCTGGCACGCACAACGACATGCATGCCATCAATTACCCCCTGGACCTGGACATCCCAGCAATGGTGGAGAATCCTGCTGCCGAGCACCTTGGTGGACTTGGTTCAACTCAGTTTATATATCAGCTGCATGGATGCATTTGAACCCTGTAGCTTGTGAAATTCCACACAAGTCCCCGCTCAAGCCATGGAACGAACCAGTGGCATTAAAGTTCAGGTTTGTGGTGACCTTTACGGCAACTGGGAGCCAGTGTTCTCCTCCATGGGGTCCCAAGTCCGCGAGGGCATGGCACAGGTGCTGCACTGTCTTTTTGTCACATGCTGCCCGTCATCTCCTCGAAAGACCAATGACGCCTGTTCACCTTGGGCCATCGCTGGCGTTCCCCTCTGGCTTCCTGATGGGCGGACGCGTCTTCAGGTTGTGCGGATGCCCCCTGCACCTGGGGTGCTGCCTCCAATGTGTGTCCATGCTGCTGCCTTCTACGCCGTCTGCATGATCAACACCACCACCCATTTTGGCCTCTGTAAGGAATTGTAAAGAAGGCAACACTCAATTAGAGCTTCCAACCCGGGACCCTAAATTCCCCCAAGCCACCCCACCCTTACGTGTCCCACCTTCTCTCAGAGTGCCATCCACTGAATCAGTTATGCTGGAAAAGTTTGCACTGCACTCACCCCGGCCACAGCAGGAACCCCTAGATCCCAGATCCCTGCTGGGTATATTAGGGAGGCCATGCTCAGGGGCCCTCCGCTGAACCACACACTCACCCTGTGGTTGCGAGGATATCCCCAGTGTTGAAGCCCAACTTTTGTGTGCTTGATTGTTGGCTGCTGCTTCTGTGGTTCTGACGCTTCTGGAGTTCAGGCAAAGTGTTCAGGCTTCACAGTTTGATTGAAATGCGACGCAATAACCATCGTCTGAGACATGGCACCTTTACCCATGAGAATGCACTTGAGAATATTTTGCTCATTAAACGTTCAACAGTAACAAAGGTTTGAAAATCAATGACGTAACATTTCACATATCACACTAACCATTAAACAATAAGGAAATGTCACTGTTCCATTTTGGTACCAATATGAAGCTATATCAGCTCAACTTCACAAAATAAAATAAACTGTGTCACCTCTCACAGATTCCTCAACAGAAACAGAGGATAAGCCTGAGAATGTGTTATCGTGGCCAGAACTTTTTTGTAGAAATGATCTGTCCATCAGTGCGAGACTTGTTCCATGTATCAGTGCCATTCTCCGTCCAGGAGTTGCAGCTGTGCAGGCCCTTCCACACGGCCCAATCTCACCGGAACCAAATCCCGGCATCCACATATTCCACTGGCACTCAAGGTGCAGCTAAACAACCTTGAGTTCCAACATGTTTAACCCGCGGTGACGTGTCAGTCACACCAGCAACAAAAGCATCAGCAATCTGCGAAAGCATTTCTTCAACGTCGTCATCAGGTGGCCCAATTGATTAAATGTCACATACCAGGTCCCGCAGCAGCTTCTTGCTTCGAACCGAATTGCCTTCTGGACTCATTTGTCCCCCTGAGCCCAGTGTTTTAGGACCCAGGTATCTTGGAAAAATTGTTTTTCTTTCCAGCTACAGAAAAGGAAGGAACAGCAACAGCAGCCTCGCGGTATCTGCAGCCACAAACAGCAGCAAACAGCAAACACAACCTGCAAACAGGAAAGAAATTGAAGATGAAAGGAATTAACGATTATTGTGAGTGGGCGGATAAATGGAACTGAGTCCACAAAAAGAACAGCCATGATCCTATTGAATTGCAGAGCAGCCTCAAGGGGCCAGATGGCCGACTCCTGCTCCTCGTTCTTACGTTCTTATGTTCTTAAATTCTTATATTTTAGTTTGTCGACAGTATCAAAATACAAAAGACAATACAATGAAGACATCAATCACTTGGCACCCAGAACACACTCACCCCCCGCCCCCCAGCCACATCAGCAGGAAGGTGCACCAGTGGAGGATAGAGTGAAAACCATTCTACCCCTCCCAAGAGGGCCACACTTCAGTCCAGAAGAGGTCCAGGACATTACAAACAAAACCAAATACAGAACAACCACCAAAGGAGAACACAAAACAGACAGGAAGACAACTAAAACACCAGCCATATACCAAGGACGAAAACCAAAACAAAGAACAAAGGAACAACGCCATCAGCTGCTGAGGCAGCGCACATTGCTCACCCACCCCGCACCCGCACCACCCCCGGCCCCAGCATTAGAGCTACAAATGACACAGACATGGGTCCAGTGGAAGTAACACCAGGTTAAAGTCCAACAGGTTTGTTTCAAACACGAGCTTTCGGAGCACGGCTCCTTCTTCACCTGAAGAAGGAGCCGTGCTCCGAAAGCTCGTGTTTGAAACAAACCTGTTGGACTTTAACCTGGTGTTGTAAGACTTCTTACTGTGCTCACCCCAGTCCAACGCCGGCATCTCCACATCAGTGGAAGTAAGAGAGAGAACACCCCACCCCCTCACCAGCATCGGTAGCATGTACCGAAGGAAAACACAAAACAGTCCGGAATATAACAAGGACATCAGGTGACACCAAAGACTAAATCAAGACAAAACGACAAAAGAGTACAATACCACCAGCTACCGGGTCAGCGCAGCACGCCCCCCCCCCCCACCACCCCCTACATCGGCTTTGTCCGCAGGATCCGTCTGGTCTTACAACCAGAAAGTCGGCGCTGCCCTCGCACCGATCCTCCGCCCGGTGGGAGGGGGGGCGGGCAGCATAAAGCCCCGGCAGAATGGCCTGCCAAAACCTGCTCATACATCTTGTGAACTTATGGCGCGTAAATTAGTCACTTGGGAGGAGTAGCAGGGATTGTAGATAAAAAGCAAAATGAGGAGTCATTCCTTTAGACTGCAGTTGTCTGCTATATTTAACATCTCTTTAAGAGGGATTGTACCCTCTGAGATTCACACATCACATAATAGTTGAACTTTGTAACTGCGCTCATTATGGTCCCTGTCTTGCTTGATGGTGGCTGTTTATGCTTCACATGTGTGAAAGGCTCACAATTTATGAGGGATGCAGGCACAAACAAACTGTGACGTCTTTTTATCGCTAGGCAACAAGCTCCCATGCCTGCTATGATTTTGATGATAGTTTATTTCAGCAGCATTCTTAATGAAGCACTGAAAGGATTTTGGTTGCAGCTTGAAGGACAATTGATGTTGAGTCATTGCTATAATTGAACAGATTTCATATCATTAGTGAAGAGTAGACGGTTGGATTAGAGTTGGAAATAAATAAATGATTGGATTTTAACCCTCCCAACCCACTTTTGGTTGGATCCGGGAAGCTGCACATTAAAAGAGCCTGGGAGTAATTTCTGGCCATTGCCACTCGATTTATACCCACTGCCATATTAGTCATATACTTACATTAGACACCCACGGGAAGGAGACAGATGCCTTGGAATCTGGATCCTTTGATGCACTTTGGAAGTGCAATATTAACACAAAAAGTGGAAGTCCTGCCCAGTGTCACTTGCTGGGTCAAAACTAGCAGGATTGGGTTCAGTGAGCCACTTGAAGCAATATTTAATTGTGGGATCTGTGTGTTATTGCAACTTCAAGATTTCCAAGGAATATTTGAGCTCAAGGACTGCGTTTTTCTGATTTTTCTTTCTTTGTACTTGATAGGTGTCATTCTGGCTGTTTTGATTAGCATGATGCAGAGGAGCAGCAACAGCAGCTGAACGACCAGGAGGAGAAGCAGTTGGGGATGGTAGAAGACATCTGGTGAGGAGGTATGTTTTAAGAAAGCCTTGACCAACTAACAGTTTGTTCCCTAGATTTGAGGGGCAGTGCAGGGGGATGTTGCACTTTTCAAAGCAAGTTATGTCACCCATTAGGACAGATTCCTGCAACATAATCTGTTGCTTGCTGGCTCAGATGGCCATGCTTTGCCAGTTGCTGTTTAAGTCACCACTTCCCGTAACGACTTTGCTGAAGTCATATTCCAAGGTACTATAGAGGACATATCTCTCACATCCCAGTCTGCAGTCCATAAGTGCATCAATCAGGTCACCATTATACTATTTTCTAGTGCTAACCAATACACTACTTTTGATGCATACGGTAAAACTGATAGCACACCAAAATTTCCAGCAATGGCTTCTCCCAGGGGATTATAGAATGCAGTAATTAAGTAGGAAAGACCAGCCAGGATCTTTCGTCAATATGTCAGGATTTCACTTGTGAACCTGGTCTGTGTACACCGAAACAGTACTATGCAGGTCTGTGCCAAAGTTTCAAACAGCTGTCATGATATCTGAATCCTATGGTGGTTACACCCCTTATTCCACCCTTGCAGGAGCGTTAGTGGATGACTCTATGGGGAAGAAGGACTACTTCCTGCAAACCTGTCTGATGACCTAACCCTTTGCAACCCTAACATGCCTAAACAGCTGAAGTCCAACAAGAGCCATGAGACCCCAAGGGAGATCAAAGAGCATCCTATCGGTTCTGAACAAACATTTAGCTGACTGGAGAGGCTGGAGTGTGCTGTATACATCATCACTGCAGCATATGGGCCTTTAAATAATCTGGCAATCCACAGAGGATGTCATTTGGATAAGGCAGAGCAACATATCATCTTATGTAGACATGGGCCAGGAAGAAGCCACTATATTGCCTTGTAGTAAGAGGTAACAGTGCAACACACCCATCCACTCCCCACCTAAGCCAGTTCTTTGTAAGTCAGCTGTATGTAGACCTTTGGGATCTTTTTCCCATTCATGGAAAAGAGAACATTCCTCCTTGCCCTGATCTCTTCTACTAGGACGTCCACAGAGGTTTCAGTGAATTTTGGACTCAGTCGTGTCACACAATTGGAATTACCAGCACTTTGCAACTGTGTAAGACAGTAATGTCTCAGATAAGAGTACAACCTTCCTTTAAGAAGTGCATTCACATTTTAAATAAGTCTTGGAAGGTCCACGGAGACTCCACCATGAAAGTAGGTGGCAGTTCATTCCTGACCGTAAGACGATAAGATATGGGAGCAGAATTAGGCCATTCGTCCCATCGAGTTTGCTCCGCCATTCCACCATGGCTGATATATTCCTCATTCCTATTCTCCTGCCTTCTACCCATAACCCCTGATCCCCTTATTAATCAAGAAATCTCCTTATTAATCAAGAACACCAGATTTGTGCCTGAGATGCTGTTACCTGCACGGCTACGGACCAAGAACTGGAAGGTGGAATTAGATAGAATAGTTCTTTCTTAGAACATAAGAACTAGGAGCAGGAGTAGTAGCCTACTCCACCATTCAAGATAATCATGGCTGGTCTCATCATGGCTTCAACTCCACTATCCTGTCCGTTCTCCTTAAACCTTCAACCCATTACTAGTGGTTGGACAGCCTGCCAATCAGATGCAAATAAGGCCCAGGAGTTAAAGTTACCAATCAGATGTGCTGCTCAGAGAGATCACACAATGTCACTTATCTAAACTCACTCTCAGTTAAAATACTGTGATGATGAAGGTGGTGCATTTTCCATTCTCCTCCTGAACCACTCTACAACCTTTGGCATGGTCGACTGCACTGTTCCTCCTCCAGAATGGCAACTTTGTCATCTAGCATGGTCGGACTGTCACTCTTAACTACCCAATCACTGAATCTTTAGCAATGATTTCTTTCCCTAAAGTCGTACTCTTACTGATCCACTCCCTACTGTTTAACATTATTGTGCTTCAATGCATTCCTAGTCAAGTGATCATCTTCTACACTCTTTAAACTTCAGTTCATCAATAATTTCTGCCTGCATCAAGTTCCACTCACCCATCACCTTATTCTTGCTGATTTACATTGTCCCTCTGGTCCTGTGCGAGACAATGGGCAGTGCGATTCCGCCACTGGTCCTGGTCCATCGCATTTCCTTCAGCCCAGGAGGTATCCACTCTTTAATGCCCTTTACTAGGTCTTGATTGAGCATCTTATTTTGCCATCTTGTGGTATCCATTCTACTGCCACACTGGATCTAGGAGACGAAATATGTGTCCGGCTAGTCTCAGTCATTTCTCTGGCATGATATCCCACAGACACTTCTGACCAGTTATCTTCACCACTTCTTTGTTGCTGATATTGTCTCTCCCTGTAATGCCCAGGATCATACATAGGTAATGCTAGTGAATGACACCTTTGTTCTTCTCTTCCATGTCTCACTGGCATAGATTACAGTTGGTTCTACAATGGACATGGAGAGTCTCAGCTTCATGGCCATATTGATGGTGTTGAATGCCCAGACCATGTAGAGCACTGGAAGATCGATGCTGCTTTGCCGAGTCTTATGTGTGAGGCAATCTCTACATCACCTTTCCTGTAGATGTTTCTCAGGGGAGGTGGTTGGCAACCTCAATTTGCTGTTGCCTCATGGTGATGGGAGGGTCTTCCTTCCATGCTGCTCTCATTGTCTAGGTTTCTTACAGCTGATGAATAGACCAACCTTAGTGCCGCTACTCTCAAGACTAGTAGTGATGTCTTGGAGTGCGCATTGTTCTTCAGCCAATAAAGCAATTTCATCTGTGAAATCCATCAACTGATGATGTTGTCACCGGATACCAAAATCTGCACCCACCACCACCTTCCTTAACAGGAAATCAATAACAGAGGAAGAGGGATAGTGAGCGTATGCAGCTCTGCCTTCCACCTACCTGTGATGGTGTTAAAGGGGTTTCCGGTACTCCTTTGGCTCGCTGCTGGAGTTGCTTAGTCCCTTAGTCCTCGCCCCCCAAACTGCCTCAGCTACACAAAATTCTCATTCTATTTAAATTCTTCCATTCATTGAAACAAGTGATTAATTTCAACCATGGTGCCGTTTCAATTACTGTGACAGGGTCGACTGCTACTATTACCTGAACTCAACCTAAAGCTTTATTCTAAGTGGGGGTTTGAGTGGGACGGTGATGCAAATGGGGAGGCAGGTGGGGGGTGGGGGGGGGGGGGGGAGGGAATGGAAGGTGGTTACTGTTTTGAGGTTGAGAAGAATGCCCTGTAGTCTTTAAATACAGGGTCCTTTAATTATTTTGTCTGTTGGTTTCTCTCATGCCTGATTGACAGGTTAGAGGCCGATTGGGTGGAAAGTCTGCAGCATCAGTCTGCGACCAAGGAGAGCAAGTCAATCTAGTTGGGAGGCAGTGGCAGTATGTGGGAGGTGGTAGGCGGGTTGAGAGATTATGTAGGGCGGCCTGATTGAGGTTGGGTGTTGGGCTGTCCACATCATGTGGTCACGGGTGTTCACATTGTTATCGGGGGAGGTGTGGTCTGATGGTGGTTGAGAGAATGGCTGATGGTGCTCGAGGCCGGGCAGCAGACAAAATGCTTGTGGGACATCAGAGGAAATACACCTGCTCCTCTTGGCCCACAAGCTGTGCTATAACAGTACAGTACTCATCTCATGGAGTCAGCCTTTCTGGCATTCTTTCACCTGCCGGGTTTCCTGAGGCCCTGGGAAGCCTGACTGACTGAGCTGTTAAAATAAAGGCAGGCAGTTCCATTATAATGTTGAAGTGACCAATCTGTCACCCCTGGGAAGATTTGGTTGCCTGCTCCTCCTCCAACCTCCGTGAAACAGAAAGATTGAGCTGCTGTTTCAGATTTATTGGATTTTAACCTCTGACTGGAAACCCATCTACTCACTTTTTTGGGCTAAGAATCAAACCAGTATGTTGCCATCTTTTTCAACTTCACCGTGACTCACAGGCAACACACTATACCGTGACAGAAGTGATCAATTCATTCATTTAGTAGGACTTGGGACCAGCTGGTTTTGAGAAGTAGTCTTGGCTCAGTGGTAGCACTTCCCTCTCTGAATCAGAAGACACCCACTGAAGAATTGGCACCTCAATGCAGTACTGAGTGATGTTGCACTGTCAGGGGTTAAGGAGAAAGGGTGGAGTGGGGTGGGCAGGGAATAGAGTCCTCTTTCTGAGGGTCAGTGTGGACTTGATGAGCCAAATGGCTCCTTTTGCACTGGAGTGATTCTATGATTCTATATTTGGGACACCTTAAGGCTGTATAAGTGCACAATTTCTCTTTCTTTACTCTGGTAACGATAGAGGAAATTAAGTGCAAGATAAATAAAAACTGTAAATATGAGAACATGTTCTGCTTCAGTGACCATGAATAATTTAATAGTTTTGAACTTGAACTTTCGCTAAAGTCACTTTAGAATAAAATGTTTTTAAAAAGCTACGAGGTTGGAAACTTCACTCTCACTCCAAAAACTAAAATGTTTACAACTAAATATTAAAACTACATGTGATTGATGCTCACATCCCATGATTGAATAAAAAAAAGCTTGTACATTTACCTATAAAGTATCAGCACTCTATTACTTCATTGCAAACAGATTTAATATTTTCCTGTGCTGTGCCTGTCTCCGGTAACTTTTCAAAAAGTCAAATCTATGGGGACTGTTTCCATGGGTCTCTGTCCACTGGATTACTTGGGTGTAATAAATATTAGAAAATTCAGGCTGGACAAATGCGCAACTAGAATGAGGCCCAATTGATAGCCTACAATTTGCTGGGTTCAGAGGATTCAGTGTACCTGGATTCAGGCCAGAAATTTCCCCCATTCAGCTTTAGTCCTATTTCAATGCATTTGAAAGCTAATTCATGATCACGTGGGGAAATTGACAAATCCAGTTCTCACCTGTGAGCTTGAGATGGAAAACGAAAGTTTTTGTTTAAAAACTCCAGCTCTATTAATTTGGTCTATTAATATTTAAAGGCATCTCAGCCCCGTACTGTGGAACAGCACATATGGCTTCTGGTTAATATATGCCTAACAGTCAATAATTCTTCAGATAGTTCCGGAATGCTGAAGTTGTGCATATTTTGGAGGATGTCAAAGGTGAAAACCCTGATGATTATTAACTGTACAGCAGAAGAATGTGGTCTGACCGATAGGCACTCATGTCAAGGCACTTGCTCTTTCTTTTGCACTCCTTGATTGATTGTAATTGGGTTTATTTTAATTTATAAGGATGAAGGTATAAATTCAGTGCTTATACTTCACCATTTATCTGCCGGTTGCAAAGAGCGTAGTCTGACAGGTGTGGTGAATCACAGTAGCGTAATTCACACTGTATTACACATGTTGTACTATGTCTCTGTAAGCTCAGCACACGAGCAGTTGCGCTGCTCTGTCACTAGGGGAGATGCACTGGGAGTGTACGGGAGTTTGTACTGGGCTCCACCCATGGCTCCTCCCGCTAACCGGACGTTGATGCTGAGAGCCTGCCTACCAGTTCATCTGGAGTTCATCTTGTCACAGGCAGGCTCTGTTGTAAGACGATTAAAACCACTGTTCACTTCTAACCACGTGTCGCGTGAATTGATGGTCTCATCAATTTAATTGTCTTAAGAAACAGTAAGGAACCACTATGGAGTCAGCCCTCAAGCCTGATCGACTGGAACTCGACCCACAGGATGCAGAGGCGAAAGAAATCTTTTCACATTGGCTCCGATGTTTTCATAAAATTTACAGTGCAGAAAGAGGCCATTCAGCCCATCGAGTCTGCACCGGCTCTTGGAAAGAGCACCCTACCCAAGGTCAACACCTCCCGATATCCCAATAACACAGTAACCCCACCCAACACTAAGGGCAATTTTGGACACTAAGGACAATTTATCATGGCCAATCCACCTAACCTGCACATCTTTGGACTGTGGGAGGAAACCGGAGCACCCGGAGGAAACCCACACACACATGGGGAGGATGTGCTGACTCCGCACTGTTGCACGTTTTACTTGAGTGTAATTCGCGTTTATTGGAGTGTATTAACACGCCTCCGTTTAAAGGCCGTGTGCTTAACACTGCTAGGCTCTATGTATGTATTTTCAGCTCGGGAGTCGCCAGGTGCCGTATCTAGACACCTCACAAATATTCCAAGGTCAGGTTCAAAGTAATAAAACGATACACCGATTAGTAAGTTCCAAACGATTAGTATTTATTTTTACAAATATAATAAATACGCATGCACACGCTAAGGGACTAAGCTACAACTAAACTAAGCGATCAGAATACTTAACTAAACAGGAACGGGCAAGGTCAGGGATCGAAGCCTTCGTTTCGATCTTGGTCTGTAACCTTCAGAGAGTGTGCTGGTCGCTGGGGGTCTAGTGGGGCTGGTTCGCGTAGCGAGCGTCGTATTGTCACTTACGGTTCGGCGGCTGTTGCTCAACGGCTGGAGTCAGGATACAAGTCGAAGTTCTGGGTCGAAGTTAAAGCCGGAGCACGAAAACAACAGACAGGACCATGTGTGGGGGTCTATCTTTATAGGGCCCCAATGTCCGTGCCTTTTTTGGGGCGGGCTTTCACCTTCAGGTATTGATTGGATCAGATCCTAATCGATATCTTTTGAATTCCCCCAATGTGAGGGTCTCTCCTCGATGGAGGGGGCGGTCTCTATGGTGGATACTTCTGGTGCCGCTCTGTCTGGACATCCACTTAAAGTATCTATTCAAACCCAAATGTTGCCATTGTGTGTGCCCAGATCTGGATTGCCTCATTAATATGCAAAGCGTTTTGCTATTAACACCTTTGGTTGAGATCTTCCACCTGGCCAGAAACTAGTTTTGCTGCGTGCAAAATGCTAATCAGTCTTTGCAGACTGCTTGTCTTGGCTAAACTGCTTTTTCCCTGCAGTCTTAGCAGTTCTCCATCTTGTTAGCCCAGTGTCCATCTTAGGTGGCTACAGCACAGACAGTGACCCAAGCTGAAATCGAACCTGGGACCCTGGAGCTGTGAAGCCATTGTGCTATCCACAATGCTACCGTGCTGCCCCTTTTAAGGCCTACCTGGCTGAAGCAAGCACCCCAGAAACGACGGAGGAGCAGAAACTCAGCCTACTGCACGCAAGGGTGAGCCATCGTATATCTACTCAGTTAAATTGTACCGGCTCATATACAGAGGCCCTGGCCCTACTCGACAAAATGTACGTGAGGCCCGTCAATGAGGTCTACGCGCGCCACGTTTTTACTACTCGCCGCCAGCGCCCCACAGAATCGCTAGAAGAATTTCTAAGAGACTTAAAAGCCTTATCCCGGGACTGTAATTACCAGGCAGTAAATGCTGCTGAACATAGAGAACTTGCTGTCCGCGATGTCTTTGTTGCAGGCCTTAGATCGAATTACGTGCGCCAGCGACTGCTGGAGAAAGGGGCTCAAAATTTAGAAGAAACTGTTGAACTCGCTACAACTATGGAGGTCTCATTTTGTAGCCTCACCTCGTTTCCTGCGGACTCCACGACCCCGTCATGTGCCCCCGATCAGCGACTGCCCCAGGCCTGCCCTGCGCAGCCGCCCAGCCACCATGCTGCCCCAGCCTGCCACTTTTGTGGCCAGTCCCAGTACCCGCGGCAGCACTGCCCGGCCCGCAACGCGACCTGCAGCAGCTGCGGGTGAAAAGGTCACGATGCCAGAGTGTGTCTGGCAAGGAAGGCCCCAGCCCCTAACCCTCCCGTGGCACAAAGCAACCGCTCTCTGCACTCGCAGGCCCGCAGGCCCCGGAACGCTGCGGCCTATACTCTGACTCCGCCCCCGCCCGCCACGTGCGACTCATGGGGGCCGCCATCTTGGACACCATCTTCCTCGTCGCCCGCCACATGCGATCCACGGGGGCGGCCATCCTCTCGAAACTTCGAAAATCTGATTGAAGATTGCGACATCAGCGGGCACTCATCGCGGGGCCACCCCAGCGCAGCCGACCGAGCCGCCGATGACCCGCAACTGAACGCAGTCACACTGGACCAATCGTGCCCAAAACATCTCCACAACTCTATGACGACGGTCCACATCAACGGGTACGGTACACCGTGCCTTTTCGACTCCGGGAGCACCGAGAGCTTCGTACACCCAGATCTGGTAAGACTCTGTTCGCTCCAGTTCATCTGGAGTTCATCTTGTCACAGGCAGGCTCTGTTGTAAGGCGATTAAGACCACCGTTGACTTCTAACCAAGTGTCGCGTGAATTGATGGTCCCATCAACAGGCTTTCTTGAGCTTAATCACAAACAGGGTTGCGTTTTTACTATGCTAAACACCCAACCAGGTAAAGATATAAAGAGTGTAAAAAGGTAAACTTACATTCCAACCTTCTCAATACACACACATGCACTCACACAAATGCAAAATTACAAGTTGTACAGTAGAGGAGGTTAACTTTCAACCAAAGATTCAACGATAGAAGTCAAAAAAATAGCAAGTTCACTGTTTATTGAGACCTTTGCTGTTGTTCGTACCTGAGGTAGTTCTTTCTACGATAGTCTTGAAATTGCAGTGGAGTTCAGGGTGATGGAGGTGGTGGATCGAATTCTCCCATTTTGGGACTAAATGGTGGGTTGGGAATGTGTAGGCAGGGATTCTCCGATCCCGCAGCCAAGTTCTGACGCCGGCTTCAAAAGCGGCGCAAGCAACTCCGGCGTCAAAGGGCCTCCAGGCCCAGGCATTAACCCCTTCCGAGGGGGCTAGTACAGCGCCGGAGTGGTGATCGGTACTCCGATGCACAAAGGCCGGTGCTCCATGGCTGGCACAGGTCCGCGCATGTGGGTGGGTTGGCGTCTCCACGCCGCCCCCCCGGGCAATATGGCAGAGCCCTACAGGGGCTCGGCGCAGAGGAACATAGGCACCCACGGAATTAGCCTGCCCGCCGATCTGTAGGCGCTGATCGCGGGCCTGCCCACCGTGGAGGCCCCTCCCGGAGTCGGATACCCTTGCCCCCTGCAGCCAGCACTCCGAGGTCCCACTGGGTAGGACCATACGTAACCGATACCGCGGGACTCGGCCAAACTCGGCAGGCACTTGGCCTGTCGAGGTGTGGAGAATCACCGGGGGGCGCTTTCAATGGCCCCCAACTGGCACGGTGGCGACCCCACGGGCGCGATTGCCGCCGATTCCCTGGTCGCCGGAGGATCGGTGGATCACCAACCCCCGTGAGACGTCGGAATCGGAGGTCCACCCAAAGGGGCGGGTCCAGATGGCGCTCACTAAAGTAGATCGTAAACCTACTTAAGGCCTACCTACCCGGGATCTACCAGCCTCCCTCAATTCACTGGCCTCCCCAGAGAGGCTGTAGTTGGGTGCCGGTCAGTGCTGATCCACAAGAATGTGGACCAGGTGGAATGGCACCCAGGGGGTCCCAAGGCCATTGGGTGGTCAGGGATAGTGTACGGTGGCCCCCGGCCCCCTCCTGGAATGTGGGCACCTTAGAACAGCCCAGCTGGCACTTTGGCAATGCCACCCTGGCACTGCTAAGGTGCCTGAGTGGCACTACCAAGCTGGCTGGAGCACTGCCCAGATGCCAGGGTAGTGGTACAAGGGTTGCACTGCCAAGGGTCAGGGCCCAAGGGAGGCCATGTCCATAAAAGGAAGGTGGAGGTGGAGGGGGGGGGGGCGTTTGCAGGGCAGGAGGGTAGGGTCCTCCGGAAGGTTGGGGGGTGACAGATAGGAGTTCTGGAAGGTGGGGTTGCTGTAAGGGGGCTTGGGGGGCGGGGGGGGGGGGGGGGGGGGGGGGGGGGGGGGGGTCTGAAGAGGAGGGTACCCAGGGGCCTCATAGCGGTTTGTCCTCATTTGGGGGGTGTGGAATAGTGTCCATATGTGTGGTGGATGACATTTCCCATGGGTGGGGTGTGTGGGGGGCCACAAGCTCACTTTGAGATCGGGGCACCCTTTCAAAATGGTGGCCCGATCACTGAGTTCAGCTTCCCAATGCTGAAAAAAATTCTAAGGGCGCAATTAGTGTGGTAGCAAGCGGGAATTGTCATGAGCTTCCCGACGCTTGGCCCAGCGAGGCCGGCAGCCCAATTCAACATTAATTGGTCCACTTAATGAGGCCTCACGGGTTTGACGTCGCAAATGAAAACTCGCTGATTGGCTGGGTCTGCGCTCGCCAGCCCCCCACTAACAAGAATGAGCAGCACTTAAGCCGCACTTGCTCAGCCAACTCCAGCCAGCTCACAGCAATGGCGCCCAGGGGACTGGTCCCAAGATTCGGAAATGCTGACCTGGGGAGGTTGCTAGACGGCATGGAGACCAGGAGGGATGTCCTGTTCCCTCAAGGGTCCCAGCGAGTCAGCCAGTGCTCCCTGGGATGAGGTGGCAGCAGCTGTCAGCTTGAGGAGTATGACCAGGAGGACTGGTCTTGAGTGCCGAAAAAGGTCAATGACTACACTGGGCAGCACGGGTGAGTAGACACCAACACCCCCCACCACTGCCCCTCTCCCCATGGGATTATCTCCTCCCTGCTCTCCATGCAACCTCCAGCCCCCACATCTCCTTCACACCCCCTTCCCGGGTGCCGGGTATCAGAATCCTCACCACCTTCGAGAAGCAAGCCCTGGAGGTGACTGGTGTGGCCGAGGACAAATCGGTCAGCCACATGGAGGCTGGCAGATGCCGCAAGGGTGAGGAGCCATCGGGCTCCACCTGGGTGACCTGTCAAACGTGAGTAGTGATTATTTCACTGACTGACCCATCCCTCCCACTGACCACATATCCATTCTCCCGCAGATCCACCAGCCGATGGCGCCGGCCCATCCCGGGTGGCCCCTCACATGACTCCGAGGCGAAAACCTCAGAGGAAGCAACTGTAGTCTTGGCACAGCTGTCATCCCCACCAGCGCAGAAACACACACCTCGGTGGGACATGTTAGTGGTCAGGCTTCTGTGGCACAATCTGGCAAGCACCACACAGCTGCTGATGTACATCTGGTGGGGGCAAGAGCACCCTGGAGAGAGCTTGTCCCAGTCGCAAATGGGCATGGCTAAGGCACTGCAGAGCATTTCCCGGTCAGTGGGGGATGTGTCCCAGTCACTGAGGAGCATCGCCTAGTGCGTCGGCATGATGGTGCAGACTATGGGGAACCACCAGGGCTGGCAGAGCCAGGTGGTCCAGGGCCCTATGGGCATTGACCTGGAGGAGTGGTGGCTACCGGACATGTCCCATGGGGCTGTGACGGTGACCTCTAGCACTCCCAAGATCCACCTCCCTGATGAGGCTGTGTCTTGCAGCCAGAATATGGGATAACGCGGCTGGAGGAGTTAGGTAGCGGGTGGGGAGGGGGTGGGGCTGGAGCCCGGGGAGTTGAGGGAGCGGCACTATCGGAAATGGGGTATTGTGCAGCACATTAAACAACTCTTTGCACAAACATTATGATGCCTCTGTCACTTTCGTACACAATGCAGACTGACCCCCGGACCCTTTGCCTGTCCGTTCAAGCAACCCCCATTCACCGTGGCACTCATTCACCCTCCGGCCGTGGTCATGTCCAAGGAGCTGAGTCCCATCCCCTGGGTGTTTGGATGTTGGCTGCTGCGTGTGTGGTGTTGACTCCTACACAGTGTCCAGGTATCAAGGTGCGATCGGAATGCTAGGCAATGACTCCCACATGCTACATGGCCCGCCAACCCACGGGAACCACGCCAACCCACACAGCCAGAGGCCTCAGCAGCCAGTGGGGTTTATGGGTGATTGGTGGGGCAGACGGGCAGAGACAGGGGTTGCCCCTGGAATGGGTTTGGGATCCAAGGGTTGGCATGGTGGTGCCATGAGTGATTATCCCCCCAGTTTCCCCCCCCCCCCCCCCCCCCCCACCCACCGCCTCCCCCCCCCCCACCCTCCCATGGTGGCCCACTTCTGCGGAGGGACCCCCACCCCCGCTGAGCACTGGGGTGGCAAGCCCAGTGTCCCCGGTCCCTTTGCTGCTCACCTCCTAGGCCCCCCACAGAAGCCCTTCAGTCAGGTTCACGTTTTTCAAAAGGAGTACTAATTGGCGCCAGCGTGACCACTTCCTGGGGAGGTCGGTAAATGACAAGAGGCCATTGGATGACAGGTGGTTCTCATTAATTGTATGGAAATGGGGCTTAAGTGGTGATATTTGGCTTCTCGCCACGCTACGGCGATGTTCCGAATTCACCTACAGGCGCAGGCCGGTTGCATCGTAAACTGTTTGGCTCCAGGGGCAGTGCCCGTTTTTGGCCTCTCCCACTATTCACTGGCCTCGTTATGCTTGAGCGCGAGTTTACTGAGGCCAGAAGATCGGACCCAAAATCACTTAAAAAGGTGATTGCCTGGGCAGCGCAGTGGCGCAGTGGTTAGCACTGATGCCTCATTGCACCGAGGTCCCAAGTCTGATCCCGGCTCTGGGTCACTGTCCGTGTGGAGTTTGCAGATTCTCTCCGTGCTTGCGTGGCTTTCACCCCGCAACCCTAAAAAGATGTGCATAGAACATAGAACATAGAACAGTACAGCACAGAACAGGCCCTTCGGCCCTCAATGTTGTGCCGAGCCATGATCACCCTACTCAAACCCACGTATCCACCCTATACCCATAACCCAACAACCCCCCCCCCCCTTAACCTTACTTTTATTAGGACACTACGGGCAATTTAGCATGGCCAATCCACCTAACCCGCACATCTTTGGACTGTGGGAGGAAACCGGAGCACCCGGAGGAAACCCACGCACACAGGGGGAGGACGTGCAGACTCCACACAGACAGTGACCCAGCCGGGAATCGAACCTGGGACCCTGGAGCTGTGAAGCATTTATGCTAACCACCATGCTACCCTGCTGCCTTGTCGGTGCAGTGTCGGTGGATTGGCCATGCTAAATTGTCCCTCAATTGGAGAAAATGAATTGGGCACTCTAAATTTATTTTTAAAAACGTGATTGCCATACACAGTGATTAATATTACATTGACACCCACTCCCTACCTCTGCCCCTTTCCTGTCCCTAAGTGGGGATTGTAATGATATGTATATAGGTACGCCAGTGAAGGGTTAATTATTACATCTCAGTGTAATTCAAACACTGGAGGGCACCACCAGTTCCCAGTATAAATATCAGACCTCAGGGAATCTTGGGTAGTTAGCAAAGGAGAAGTATTGATCACAGCACGAGGAGTAGTTTAGATTAGAGAGAGAGTTAGCACGAGGTCATCATTAGTTAATAGCAGATTATAGATTACTGTTTAACAGATTCAACCTTACTTTATTAGTAGTTATAGCTCAGTAGTGTGTTCGAACTTTATTTAATTAATCGTTATTCAATAAATTAGCTTTGCTTCAATCTAAAGTTTGGTAGTTCCTTTATCATCAACTCATCAGACCATTCTGGATCAAAAGGCAAAGAATAATGACATATTACCACAAAATGTAATATAAAAGGGATGTTGATATCAAGGACCACTCATTGCTACACTGCAGGCACAAATAATCTTTTAACACTTATCAAAAGATCTAGCCCCATATTCTATTTGCTCAGCCAATTATGCATGATTTTGACTGAGTCTGAAGCAACAGTTAAGGATTCCTGGTCACACAAGTCTCAGTTCCGTTGTTCTTTATTTTACATTCTTCTTCTCTTTCATTGTTAGCCAAGAGGCAAGCTGTTTTGTCCTCATTTTTCAGGTGTGGGTGTCACTGGTGAAGCTGATATTTATTTCCCCAACCCTAGAGCTGAATCTTCTGCTCCTGCCAGCAGCAGGAAGTGCGGCGAGGTGAGGAATCTAATTTGGCATGATGCCAAAAATTGGTTTCTCGAGTTTGGGATGAACTGTTGGAATTCTGTTCTTGGGACTTTAAAGACAGGTTAAAGGCAGATTGAGCTTCCCGACGAGCAATGTCAGGACATCCTTTTGCATGCACTTAAATGTCATTGTGGTGATATGCCTATGGGCTATATCATAGTTGGAAGGGGTGCGACCTCCAACCAGCAGGTGGCGGTACAAACACACCATGCGGTCTTTCGACCAAGGTCATGTGACCTGTGACTTCACTAAAAGGGGAGACACACCTGGCCATCTTGAGAAGAAGATTTTAAGGGTAATAAGACATACATGTGAATGGTCAGTGCGAGGTGCAAGTTCCAGAGGAGTAATTAGCAGACCCCATGATACGTGCTCTGTATCAGATTGCTTTCGTACCACATGGGACTCAATAAAAGATTCTGGTTTGGACAAGTCAAAGTGTTTGGTGAGTTGCTTTCTGAAGTACAAAGGACCAAACACAACAGTCATGTATGCTCATTAAAAGTTCTCTCGCCAAATTAAGTATCCCTCCAGCAAGTAATTAGAATGTTCAGTTTTATGACTGTATATAAGTGGCATGCTCCTGACAAGTTTTATTTCTTCCATGACTTCAAGATCAGTAGATTCTGCTTTAGCCTTCTTAGAGACCGCTCTTAATTTCACCCATATTCAGTGCGGGAGGCACAAAGTGAGTGAAAACTGGAAGGGAGGAGTCGGGTGGAAGGGTGCACTTTAAATCTGGCATCCAGACCTTCAAGCCCATGAGGTAATAGTGGGTAGGGTGACTTCCTATGCTCCATATCAGCTGAACAACACAAGATCGCACATGTTCAGTCATGCCATCCCAACCGCCAAAAGAATCACGCACATCTGCACCTGCCACCGAACCTAGACTTAAGAGCAAATGATTCCGCCCCTAGTTTCTCTTGAAAAGGTGGTGATTGTCCATCTCCTTGAGTCATCCATGCCGTGAAGGTGCTCTCACAATGCTGTCATAGATTCGGGAGGTGCGGATGAAGAAGCAGTGATCTTAATGAAGATTCCTATTTATGTAACAGGGAGACTAACTAAATTCAATGAGGGAATCTCTGCACTACTTTCATTGGACATGAGCACCTGCTGAATGTCAACCCTATATATACTCAGAGGCTGGAACTGATATCTCCACTCTCCGTCTTATAACCTTCTGGCTCCAAGGCGAGGACATTACCACTGAGTCAAGGCTCTTTCTCCCTATAGTACTTCAATTTTTATGCTTACTTTGAAACAGTGAGCAAAACAACTGTACATTTCTATTGAAAATAGAGTTACCAAATGATTTGGCTGAAAAATGACAAGGAACGCATTTTTAGAACTGACATTTTCTCTATCATTGCGAAGTCATATTCTTATAAGATTAAATAAACTCAAGAATGTGATACTAATATGAGCATATCCAACCATTTCTTTGGCCACTCACAGATATTATTTCATAATTCACATATTTCCTTGTCACATACAGAATAAAGAACAATTACTCACAGCCATAGACCAGAACAGACGCGTGTCTAGGGTTTCTGATGTACAAGTTTAGGAGCACAATGTTTCCTCCCATTCCTGGACTGGGTAGGCTAACCGGTAATGGTTTTTCCTGAAACTGACATCATAACTAAATTGTCAGATTGTTTTTAGTTACCTAAGAGATGTCTGCCTCAAGTTAACACCTAGAAGTACAGGAGGTATAATACTACTTCAAGGAAGTTGATGATCTGCTCACATAATTGTGGTTCCCATAATTAAGAGTCTCTGCCGAAACGAAAATGCCTCTATGGAGAGTGCAGATAAATGCTGTTGAAGGAAACAAAAACAATGGCATTTAAGGGTCAAGCACTTTGCATTGTAATGTGATCACCTCGCTATGACTCATTTTACATAAATAATCACCATATATCATTTAATTTGTCATGTTTTTCACAATTATGATTTGGGGAGATGGTGGTGCATTAGCAATGTCACTGGGCTAGTAATCCAGAGGGTGCATTGATTCAAATCCCACCATGGCAGCTGGTGGGATTTTAATTTAAATGAGTATGGAATGTAAAGTTGATCTTAGTCATACTGACCATGGCAGCTACCATTGATTGCTGTAAAAACTCATTTGGTTCACCAATACCCTTTCAGGAAGGGTATGGTTATCTGTCTGTCCTCTGTCTGACTTCAGAGCCACAGCTTAACCACCCTCTAAAATGGCCTAGCCAGCCCTTTAATTAAAGGGTATTTGGGATGGGCAACAAATGCTGGCCTTGCCAGTGACACACACATTCTATGAAAGAATATTAAAAAATGAATGGTATTTTATAGGTTAGAGACGGCTGAATAATTAGATGACTGTTCCAAAGAATCTTGAGTGGAATCAGTAAGATTATGTAATGGGAGAATATGTGACTTACAAAGGAATTACATTTAAATTATCTTGAATTTATATTCAAGAATTTATCTAAAGCCACAAATTCCGAGTGCCACCAATCTCTATTTCCTACACCGCCATTCTTATGAGCTCTCTATGATACAATGGGGAGCGATTTGAGTGTGCTTAAAACTGGGACCATTATAACTCATCCAGCTGGATGATTGTTCCCTAATACTGATTAGGCTGTGAGTTAACCACGACTAGTGGGCAGCACGGTAGCACAAGGGCAGCAGGGTAGCTCAAGTGGATAGCACTGTGGCTTCATAGCGCCAGGGTCCCAGGTTCGATTCCCCGCTGGGTCACTGTCCGTGTAGAGTCTGCACGTTCTCACTGTGTCTGCTAATTGGCCATGCTAAATTGCCCTCAGTGTCCAAAAAGGTTAGGAGGGGTTATTGGGTTATGGGGATAGGGTGGAAGTGAGGGCTTGAGTGGGTTGGTGCAGACTTGATGGGCTGAATGGCCAACTTCTGCACTGTATGTTCTATGTTCTAGTTTAACAGGTCAGCCACTGTAGCAGCTGACAGGAAGGAGTGAGGACCAAGAGATGTATAACCGGGTCCAATGTAAATACTGCTGTTATGCTGAATAAATGTATTCCTTATGAAATCTTCAGTCTCCCCTTTGCCGTTTACTTCATTGATGACGAAGATGAATTGGACCTGTTGCCTCCTTCCCTAAATTTTTTTTTAAGAGTGTAGATTGAGGTACGGACATTTCATTGCAAAGCTCTTTTTTGGAAACTGTATTGAAATGGCAGGTGAGCGCTGAGGGTTTATACCGGCTTGTGGAGCGCATTTGCTGGGAGATTTCTGGACTCTGATATATCCGGCAGTCCTGGAGGCGACATCATCAGGGTGACTTCTGGTGATGGTCACGCAACGTTTTTGTCCCTTTTCCATTTGCAGCCTTTTTGAGATGCCGGCTTGCTGTGGTAGAATGGTAGCTGCCGCGACCTGGGAATATAAATAGCCTATGACTGGGCAGGGATCCATTAATGGAATCTGACAAGTCTAGTAGAGGAAGTTAAAAAGAACCTGCAGAAGTGGGGCTGACTCCCACTCTGCCTCTCAGGGAAGATACAGACAATCAAAATGAACAAGCTGCCCAGGTTCCACTTCCTGTTCAGATCCGTCCCGATCTCCATCCCCAAGGCCTTTTCCAACACAGTCGACAAGCTCATCATGGAATTGTGTTGGAGGGGGGGGGGGGGGGGGGGGGGGGGGGAGTGCCCGAGGATCCAAAAGAAGGTCCTGCAAAAGAGGAGAACCTACAGTTCAACCACTCTGCAGAAGGAGTACAGGGATGGGTCAACGAACCAGGACCAGAGTGGGCAAAGTTGGAGGCGAGTTCCTGCACAGGGACAACCCTCTGAGCTCTAGTCACAACCGCACTCCCATCGCCCCCCCCCCCTCCCCCTCCCCCTGGTAGTAGCCAGAAGGAAGGACAAAGCCACAAGGGACATGTGCGATGTTAAGCTAAGGCCCAATCCAAATTGTATAAAAGATGCCTGTAAATATGCATCTCGGCCATATTGTGGAATGTAAAAGTGGGCTCACAGCCACAGCTGTTACGAAGATGCTCACTTGTAGATATATATGTGGTTTTTTGTGCGCTTTTTTTTGATAATGTATAATCAGGGCAGCACGGTAGCGTAGTGGTGAGCACAGTTGCTCCACAGCTCCAGGGTCCAAGGTTCGCTTCCCGGCTGGGTCACTGTTGGTGCGGAGTCTGCATGTTCTCCCCATGTCTGCGTGGATTTCCTCCGAGTGCTCCGGTTTCCTCCCACAGTCCAATGATATGCAGTTTAGGTGGATTGGCCATGGTAAATTGCCCTTAGTATACAAAAAATGTTAAGTGGGGGTTACTAGGTTATGGGGATAGGGTAGATACGTGGGCTTCAGTAGGGTGCTCTTTGTATGTGCTGCACTGTAAAATCTATGATTCTATGATAATTTATAATTTTTTGGATATAAAATATGAACACTCAACTAAAAAATATTTCCAGAAAAATCACCACCAGTCAGCTCTCCCCCTCAAATGGGAAAGCATCCTTTGGTCATCTAGGACTACAGCGACTTTATCTTACCTTAACTCAAACTGAGAGGAAAAATAAATCCGAGAGCTCAATGCAATTGCAAAAATGAAGATTTGGAGTTCCAGATCATAGTGGGTAAGCAAAAGCCAATCTTTACAGCTGGAGCTTGGATTGGTAACCCTAAATGTTCTGAAAGTGATTTACAACGTGTCACAGCACACTGAAGCATTGACTGCTGACCGGATCCTGAAAGGCTACAAAGCCTTGGATGTCGACCAGGACAATATAATCTCGAAGTAGATGAGATGAGAGTGTAAGATCAATTCAGCATCTGCCAAGTTAAATTCCAGCTGTCCTCAAGTCAAGCCTAAAAAACAAAAGAATTGGAAAGGAAGGGAGTAATCAATAAAGTGACAATTCCTACATATTTATTGAAATCCTTTACGTCTAAGCATATTCGTAGCTTTCCAGGTTGTTTCACTGCTACCATTAGGCACAGGGCTGGGGAGGGCATCTTATATTCAATTCAGTAAAACATTATACGAGAAGCATTGCATTTCTTTAAGCATCTTGCTAAGGGTCACCCTTGGTCTGGGCAATAAATGGACATGAAGCCAGGCAAAACAGCACCGGAGTTTGGAGGAGAGAGAGCCAAGAGGTTGAGGAGGGCACCTTCACACACATGGGTACAAAGTCTCCCTCCTCCATCAGAACCTCCAGTGTCACATCCAAGAATCGGTACATTCTCTCCCTTGGTCCCTGAGCCATCCTGCAACGTATTGTTGTATCCTAGGCAGTGTCCTCCACCTTCTGTGGGAGTGGATGCATATAATGCTTCGTAAAAATTTCATCTGAGGATTTCTGGAACAGTACCTCCAGCAAGTTCAAATTCTGGTAAACAGCAATTAGGATCAAAAGTATATATTGAATCCAGATATTCAAAGAGACACATTTTATGAGCACAGCACCTTTTTAGCACTGGTTTTCACCCTTCAGCCAAAATTACATCTCAATCATGAGTGTTATTCCATTCCCAAAGCACAACTTTCCTGATGTAGAGCCCAACTTTATTGATATGGGAAGAGTATAGACCTTGCTGAATAAGTATCCTATTCATCTGGCCTCCCAACCTGTAGGCGTGATAGTTTATTTCAAAGGCTCAAATATGTGCACTGCTTGGTTTAAAAAATGATTCCTCTTAAACATCAGGATGCACACTAGGTATATTTTTCTATTACATGCTATATGTCACTTCACTCATTAAAATTTACCTCCTGTGTGCACCTCTTAAGATTCTGTCTGCAAGGCCTGTTGTGTTAAATATTGCCATTTGGAGATTACTAGAGATACCGTTGTGAACCTTGTATGCTGCATGTTCTGGATTTTAATTTACTACCAGGATTTTTTTGTATTCCCTAAATACAACAAAGGAACAGGCCCTTTGGCCCTCCAGGACTGCGCTGATCATGACATCCGTCCAAACTAAAACCTTCTGCACTTCCGGACTCCGTATCCCTCTATTCGCATCCTATTCATGTATTCGCCAAGATGCCTCTTAAACGTTGCTATCATACCAGCTTCCATCACATTCCCTGGCAGCGCGTTCCAGGCAATTATCACCCCAGCTGTAAAAAAAACTTGGTCGCACATCTCCTCTAAACTTTCCCTCTTGCACCTTAAAGCTATGTCCCCTAGTAATTGACTTTTCCACCCTGGGAAAAAGCATCTGACTATTCACTCTGTCCATGCCACTCAATTTTGTAAACCCAGGTCGCCCCTCAATCTCTGTTGTTTCAGTGCAAAAATCTGAATTTATCCAAACTCTCCTCATAGCTAATACTGTCCAGACCAGGCAACATCCTGGTAAATCTCTTCTGTACTCACACCAAAACATCCACATCATTCTGGTAAAGTGGCGACAAGAATTGAATGCAGTATTCCAAATGTGGCCTGATCAAGATTCTGAACAGATGCAGCATGACTTGTCAAATCTTATATTCAGTGCCCCAACCGATGAAGGCAAGCATGCAAGGCCTGTTGTGTTAAATGAAGTTTAATCCAGACAAATGTGAGGTATGAATTTTGAAAGAATCATAGAATTTACAGTGTAGAAGGAGGCCATTAGACACATCAAGTCTGCACCGGCTCTTGGAAAGAGCACCCTACTTAAGCCATGCCTCCACCCTATCCCTGTAACCCAATAACCCAACTTAACCTTTTGGACACTAAGGGGCAATTTCACAACGGTATCTCTAGTAATCTCCAAATGGCAATATTTAACACAAGGCCTGTTGTGGCTTTCTTGACTGCCTTAGCCACCTGCTTTGCCACTTTCAATGATCTGTGGACCTGTTCACCCAGATCTCTTTGCCTGTCAATACCCCTAAGGGTTCTGCCATTTACTGTATATTTCCTGCCTGTATTAGACCTTTGTCTAATGCAGGTGGGCAGCATGGTGGCACAGTAGTTAGTACTGTTGCCTCAAAGCTCCAGGGTCCCGTGTTCAACTCCGGCTTCGGGTGACTGTCTTTGTGGAGTTTGCATTTTCTCTCCGTTCTGCGTGGATTTGCTCCGAGTGCTCTGGTTTCCTCCCACAGTCCAAAGATGTTCAGGTTAGGTGGATTGGCCTTGCTAAATTGCCCCTTAGTGTCCAAAAGGTTAAGTTGGGTTATTGGGTTACAGGGATAGGGTGGAGGCATGGGCTTAAGTAAGGTGCTCTTTCCAAGAGCCGGTGCAGACTTGATGTGTCGAATGGCCTCCTTCTACACTGTAAATTCTATGATTCTTTCAAAATTCATACCTCACATTTGTCTGGATTAAACTTCATCTGTCATGTCTCCGCCCAAGTCTCCAACTGATCTATATCCTGCTGTATCCTCTGACAATCCTCTTCAATATCCACAACGACACCAATCATTGTGTCATCCGCAAACTTATTAATCAGACCAGCTACATTTTCCTCCAAATCATCTATATGTACTACAAACAGCAACGGTCCCAGCACTGAACCCTGCGAAACACCACCAGTCACATCCTTCCATTCAGAAAAGCACTCTTCCACCGTTACCCTCTGTTTTCTATGGCCGAGCCAGTTCTATATCCACCTTGAAAGCTCACCTCTGATCCCATGTGACTTCACTTTTCGTACCAGTCTGCCAGGAGGGACCTTATCAAAGGCTTTATTGAAGTCCATGTAGAAACATCCACTGCCCTGCCTTCATCAATCATCTTCATAACTTCTTCAAAACATTTGATCAAGATTGTCAGACACAACCTCCCTTTTACAAAACCATGATGTTTTTCACAAATAAGTCCAATTGTTTCCAAATGTGAGTAAATCCTGTCCCAAAGAATCTTTTCCAATATTTTCCCTACCACTGACGTAAGGCTCACCGGCCTATAATTTCCTTGATTATCCCTTTTTAAACAAAGGAACAACAAAGGCCTTTCTCCAGTCCTCTGGGACCTCACCTGTAACCAATAAAGCTATAAAGATTTCTGACATAGCCACAGCAATTGCCACCGTTGCCTCTATCAATATTCTGGGGTCGTCCAATCAGGCCCTGGGGACATGTCCACGTTAATGCTTTTTAAGATTCCAACACTATCTCCCTCTTTGATATCCACATGACCTTCCCTAGACTCATCATCCAACAAATCCTTCTCTTTGGTGAATACTGATGTAAAGTACTCATTTAGTTCCTCGCCCATTTCCTCTGGCTCCACGCATAGATTCCCTCCTCTGGCCTCGAGTGGGTCAACCCTTTCCCTGGCTACCCTCTTGCTGTTTATATGTGTATAAAATGCTTTGGGATTCTCCTTAATCCTGTTTGCCAAGGATTTGTACCCTTTTAACCTTCCTAACTCCTTGCTTAAGTTCCTTCCTACTTTCTTTTTACTTTTCAAGGGCTTCATCTGTTCTCAGCCTTCCAGACCTTACAAATGCTACCTTTTACCTTTTTCCTGTTATCTTTTCTAAAGGATCTTCAGGGAAGCCTCTGAAAGACTCCTTCCAGACAGTCCCCAGGGCTGAAGCAGACCGAAGGGATTGCAGCCTCCTTTTAAGAAGTACATTTCCACTTTAAAAGATTTCTGAAAGACTCACTGGAAATTGCACTGAAACATTACCCTTCAGCAATAAACTGAGTTGGGACATTAAAAATCCCGGGCCTGAAGTTTTCTACACTTAAAGTGTTTTGTATGTTCTCCACCCAACCCATATCTGCTGAAAATCTATCAGAAGGTCAAAACCAGTTCCAAATACCTCAATCACACCCTTTTTCAATTTATCCAGGAACACAAACATAAAGGTACAAATGATTATTTGTTTTGCCATAATTTGAGCTGAGTTCCTTCTGTTATTGTATTGCTCCAGCATATTTAGAAATGAAGCTTTATGACTCCCAATTCATGCCTTTCATTTTGGTTGCAGTTAGAGTGTTTTTGTGGTCACACATGGTGACCCTATAAATAGTTGACTTGAGACCAACTATGTCTGACAATATTTGGTTGGCTTCAATGTTGACGTATTTGTGTGTGTCTAAACCTGCCACTCAAGCTCCATGAAAATTATAGCTTCTGAAGCTTTGATACATATTTAGGTCCCACAGGGGTATAATTCGTGGAAACAAGATTTGTAATGAGAATGGAAATTGAAGAATGATCCCAATGTCATATGTGATTCACAAATAATAACTGGATTTAATCCACACTGAAGATCACTGAGTAGATATGGGTGAGAATAAATGGTATTTTTATCTGGATAAACAATGCAATTAAAATTGAAGACAAAGTTCAGAAATCGCATTGTCTGAGCCCAGCACTTAAGATGGCCACTGGAATCCTCTTCATATTGCCACTTTTTAAATAGGAAAATGTTGTGCTTTAAACAAATTACCCTCTCAGCATCCTCTGGCATGTCACTGGCAGAAAGTTGTACCTGAATGATTTGTTAAACTTCAGAAGATTGACAGAACAGTGGCCTGAATCCTTGTGGTAGTATGACTAGGGGTATTACGGTACCCTAGAAGTGAGCTGCTATTGGTGCAGAGGACTCGCTGCCCATTGGCCCGGGTAAGTCATGTGCCTCTCAGCCGATTAGCTGAGAGGTAGGTATCTCCGCCTACAAGGCGGGATATAAGAACCCGTGCTTCCCGGCAGTCGGCCTTTCTTCTGTACGTCTGCTGCCGGGCACACATCTTGTGCATTAAAGCCTTTTGTTTGGATCACATCTTCGTCTCGTGTCCAATTGATGGTGCATCAATCCTTTCATACAAAATGTATGAGGAGGGAGCCACTGTTTAATCTTAATAATATATCACAATGGTCTTTTAAATATATCTGCTGTCGTCTATCAATGTTTGTACGAAACATGTTCAGGAAACTAACAAGTCGGAATGAATAAAATAGAGGAAATTGCGCCAAGTATTACCAGGTTTTAAGATAGAAAGATAAACAGAAGAGATAAACAAAATGGAGGAGGCAAGAAAGGATCGTGAGAATGAAGTAGTTTCCGTGAAGACAAAAAGCTATAATGAGAATATGAGTCAGGGGTGTTTAAAACTAAAGTTTGATAAACTGTGATTCTAACTACCCACCTACTTAACTCTTATATTTCCGTTCCCCCTCCTCTAAGCAATGGCAGTTTCTCTTGAGGGGGAGGCATACGCTGGGACTCACAGCTCCATCTGAAGCTAAAGCACCAGATTGCCTCTGACTTGTGTATAAATCGACTGGATCAGGGCAGTGAATGCGGAGAATGGTAATGTCAGTGACTGCTGCTGAGAAATATACTGACTGATAGAAAGGTAACCAGATAATACACTAAAGTATTACAAAACAGTAATTTTGGAGTTAATTTAACCTCCATCAGATTGCTTTAGTAAATTGCCATCATCTTTCCATAAACAAAACAAACTGTAGGATTTCTGTCAAAATATCAAAATACTGCTTTTCAGAAACTTGTATTCTTTTCCATCCATTTGTGGCAGAGACAGTGTAAATATCAGGTGCGTGCTATGCTTGATTTCACATTTGTGACAAAATTAATGCAATATAACAATGGCATTGATATTCTGACAATTCACATGGCATTTCACATTTCAACTAAACAGGGGGAAGAAAGGGGGCATAATTCAGGTTGAGAATGGAATAGTATCGCAAGCAGATTTTTGATGGCTTTTTCAACAGAAACATACCTGCCTTAGAATTCCAATTCAATATCTATATACAGAATACCCCAGTGTGAACAATAAAACGCTAACGCAAATCTCACTGGAAATAGTACAACATCTCCTGATCACTTGTTTCCTCCGACTAGTAAATAACATCCTGGCAGTTGTTTATTAAGAAATAAGATTAGCAGAAATAAAAGTCAGCAGGAGATTATGGAATACAATTGTGGTGAATGTAATATATATATGTATATATGATCATTCACACTGTCTTTGTAAGCACAGTAGCGCTATCCTACCACTGGGGGAGTAGCTCTGGGAGTACTCAGGAACTTGTACTGGGCTCCACCCTTGGCTCCGCCCACGACTCCTCCCCCTAGTGCAGCTGAATAAATACCCTTGTCCAGAGTCAGCCTGAGTTCACTAAGAGTTCATCAACGGGTAACAGGCTGGCTCTGAAGTAAGTCGATTAAAGCCTAGATTCATATCGGAAACACGTGTCTGGTGAATTGATGGTTCCATCAATTTAATCGACTTAAGAACAGTAAAGATCGATTATGGAATCGGCCCTCAAGCCTGGACGCCTGGAACTCGACCCGCAGGATGCAGAGGCTAAAGAAATCTTCTCCCACTGGATCCGGTGCTTCAAGGGCTACCTGGCAGAAGCGAGCACAGCCAAAACGACAGAGGATCAGAAGCTAAGTCTACTGCACGCGAGGGTGAGCCACAGAATCTCTACGCAACTAAACTCGGCCAGTTCATATACTGCGACGCTAGCAGTTCTCGATAAAATTTATGTAAGGCCTATTAATGAAGTTTACGCTCGCCATGTGTTAATGACTCGCCACCAGCGGCCTACAGAATCACTCGCCGAATTTCTAAGGGAACTCAATAATTTGTCCAATGACTGTAATTACCAAGCGGTTACCGCGGCTGAACACAGGGAACTTGCGGTATGCGATGTTTTTGTAGCGTGCCTCAGGTCTAACTATGTGCGCCAACGACTGCTGGAAAAGGGGGCCCAGGACTTAGAAACAACTGTGGAAGCTGCTACCACGACGGAGGTCTCCTTCCGCAGCCTTAACCCGTTCCCCGCGGACCCCGCGACCCAATCATGGGACCCCAACCAGTGACTCCCAAAGGCCTGTGCTATATGGCCGCCCAGCCACCATGCTGCCATAGCCAGCCACTATGCTGCTCCAGCCAGCCACTACGCTGCTCCAGCCTGCCATTTCTGCGGCCAGAACCAGCACCCGCAGCAGCACTGCCTGGCCCGCAACGTGACCTGCAGCAACTGCGGGCGAAAAGGCCATTACGCAAGAGTGTGCCTTGCTAAAAGTGCCCCAGCTTCCAACTCCCCAACAACTCGAAGTAATCGCTCCCCTCACTCGCAGGCCCGCGGGGCCCGAAACGCTGCGGCCTATGCCCCGACTCCGCCCCCTCCAGCCACGTGCGATCCATGGGAGGCCGCCATCTTGGAAAACCTCCACCACGCGGCCAGCCACATGCGACTCATGGGGGCCGCCATCTTGGACGCCATCTTCCTTGCCGCCCGCCACGTGCAATCCACGGGCCCGATCGGCATCTCCGCGCTCGGACAACTCTGCGGAAGAATTCGAATTCGACTAGGAACTCAGAGGGCAGTCATCACGGGGCCACTCCAGCACAGCTGATCGAGCCGCCGACTATCCGAAACTCAGCGCGGTCACCCTGGACCAATCACGACCAAAGAATCTACGAAACTCGATGGCAGAGGTCCATATCAACGGGTACAAAACGCCATGCCTCTTCGACTCCGGGAGCACGGAGAGCTTCATACATCCAGACCTGGTAGACGCTGTTCGCACCCCGTTTTCCCCGTGCAACAAACTATCGCGCTCGCTTCAGGCTCCCATCCGGTCCAGATCCAGGGGCGCACCGCCGCGACACTCACAATCCGAGGCGCTAGCTACTCGAAATTCAAACTCTACGTTTTGCCCGAACTCTGCGTGCCACTCTTATTAGGCCTAGACTTCCAATGCAACCTCAAGAGCCTCACCCTCAGCTTCGGAGGGCCCCTGCCCCCACTCATGATCTGCAGCCTCGCTACGCTGCGAATTCCCCCCCCACCCCCCCTCTCTTTGCCAATCTCACAAAGGACTGTAAACCCGTAGCCACTCGTAGCAGGCGGTATGGCCTGCAGGATAGGGTATTTGTCAGAGCAGAGGTCCGAAGGCTACTCAGCGAGGGGGTTATAGAGGGCAGCAATAGTCCCTGGAGAGCTCAGGTGGTGGTCGTTAAGACCGGGGGAAAATTCCGTATGGTGGTCGACTACAGTCAGACCATAAATAGTTTTACGCTCCTCGACGCATATCCCCTCCCCAGGATTGCAGACATGGTAAACCAGATCGCCCAGTACCGGCTCTTTTCCACAGTGGATCTGAAGTCTGCATACCACCAGCTCCCAATCCGCCCGGAGGACCGCCACTACACGGCATTCGAGGCCGATGGCCGCCTCTTCCATTTCCTCCAGGTCCCTTTCGGCGTCACTAATGGGGTCTCGGTGTTCCAACGAGCAATGGACCGAATGGTGGACCAGTACGGGCTGCGGGCCACGCTTCCGTACTTGGACAATGTCATCATTTGCGGCTATGACCAGCAGGACCACGACGCCAACCTCCACCGTTTTCTCCAGACGGCACAGAAACTGAATCTCACGTACAACAATGAGAAATGTGTTTTCCGCACAACCAGACTAGCCATCCTCGGCTATGTCGTGGAAAACGGAGTCCTGGGCCCAGCCCCCTCTTAGAACTCCCCCTCCCCCATTGCCCCAAGGCCCTCAAACGGTCTTGGGCTTCTTTTCCTACTATGCCCAGTGGGTCCCTCAATATGCGGACAAAGCCCGCCCACTCTTTAGGGCCACACGATTTCCCCTGTCAGCCAAGGCATGCCAGGCCTTCGACGGCATCGAGGAGGACATCGCCAAAGCGGCCATGCGGGCGGTGGATTAATTCACCCCATTTCAGGTAGAGAGCGACGCCTCAGAGGTAGCTCTTGCAGCCACGTTAAATCAGGCAGGGAGACCAGTTGCATTTTTCTCCCGTACCCTCTCCGCTTCAGAACTTCAACGCTCTTCAGTCGAGAAAGAAGCACAAGCCATTATGGAGGCTATCCGTCACTGGAGGCACTACCTCGCAGGTAGGAAGTTCACCTTCATCACCGACCAAAGATCGGTTGCCTTCATGTTCGACAACTCGCAAAGGGGCAAAATTAAAAACGACAAAATTCTGAGGTGGAGGATCGAACTCTCCACCTACAATTACGATATCAAATATCGGGATGCTCAACGAAACTCCGGATGCCCTATCCCGCGGGACATTCGCCAGCGCGCAGATCGACCGATTAAAAGTCATCCACAATGACCTCTGCCACTCGGGGGTCACCCAGTTCGCCCACTACATCAGGGCCCGAAACCTGCCTTTCTCCAACGAGGAGGTAAAAGTGGTCACCAGGGACTGCCCGATCTGTGCGGAGTGCTGCACTCCTATAGACCAGACAGGGCCCACCTGGTCAAGGCTTCTAGGCCCTTTGAACGTCTCACGATTGATTTCAAAGGGCCACTCCCCTCAACTAACAAGAACGTTTACTTTTTAAACGTCGTGGACGAGTTCTCCCGTTTCCCATTCGCTATCCCGTGCCCTGACGTGACCTCACACACAGTCATTAGGGCCCTGCATAGCATCTTCACCCTGTATGGTTTCCCCAGCTACGTACGTAGTTCGTCCTTCATGAGCGACGAGCTGCGTCAGTACCTGCTCGACAAGGGCATTGCCTCGAGCAGGACTACCAGCTACAACCCCAGGGGGAACGGACAGGTGGAAAGGGAGAACGCGATAGTCTGGAAGACCGTCCTACTGACCCTCCGGTCTAGAAAGCTCCAAGTCTCCCAGTGGCAGGAAGTCCTCCCAGATGCGCTCCACGCTATTAGGTCCCTTTTGTGTACGGCGACCAACCAGACCCCTCACGAGAGGCTCTTCATTTTTTCCATGGGGCACTACCACGGGGGTCTCACTTCCGGCATGGCTGAGGACACCGGGCCCCGTACTCCTGAGGAAACACGTCAGGGCGCACAAAACCGACCCCCTTGTTGAGAAGGTGCGCCTACTCCACTCCAACCCCCAGTACGCATTCGTCGAGTTCCCTGACGGCCATCAGGACACGGTATCCCTTTGGGATCTGGCACCCGCCGGATCCAGCGCCCCCTCTACACCCACAGAAGGACCTCTCACCCGACACCCCATGCTGCCGCCCCCTTGCGCTCCCGAGCCCACGAGCTCGCTCTACCAGTTCCGCGCCCCTGCGCCGGCCAGCCCCCCCAGTCACCAGTCGAACCAGGAGAGTATGAAGCTCGGATACAACCCTCCCTGGAGTCCGCCATCGTTCCCCAGCATACAACACCCATCCAGCCACCGCAAGAGGCTGCAACCCCGGTGCTCCGCAGATCACAACGGACAATTCAACCACCGGACAGACTGACGTTGTAGGCCACCACCCCCGCCGGACTTGATTTTTTTTGCAGGGGGTGAATGTGGTGAATGTAATATATATATGTATATATGATAATTCACACTGTCTTTGTAAGCGCAGTAGTGCTATCCTACCACTAGGGGGAGTAGCTCTGGGAGTACTCAGGAACTTGTACTGGGCTCCACCCTTGGCTCCGCCCACGACTCATCCCCCTAGTGCAGCTGTATAAATACCCTTGTCCAGAGTCAGCCTGAGTTCATTAAGAGTTCATCAATGGGTAACAGGCTGGCTCTGAAGTAAGTCGATTAAAGCCTAGATTCATATCGGAAACACGTGTCTGGTGAATTGATGGTTCCATCAACAATAAAGGGAGGTGTGAAGTTTATTCGCTTTGGTTGTAAGACTAAAAAGGCAGGATATTTTTTGAAAAAGTGAGAAACTTGTTAATTTTGAAAGAGACTTGGTTTTGCTTTACAAGGACCACAGAAAGTTAGCATGCTGGTGCAACAAGCAATTAGGAAGACAAACGGCAAATTAGTCTTTATTGCAAGGGGACGGGAGTACAAGAATAAAGATATCTTGCTACAGTTGTGCAGGGTTTTGATGAGACTGCATCTGGAAATCTGTGTGCAGTTTTGGTCTCCAAGTTTCGGAAAGGATATAATTGTATTGGAGACAGTTCAGCAAAGGTTGACTAAATTGGCCCATGGGATGAAGGTGTTGTCCTGTGATGAGAGGCTGGGCAAATTGAGCTTATATTCTCTGGAGTTTAAAAAATATGGGAGGCGATCTCATTGAAACCTACAAAATTCTGAAATGGCTTGATAGGGAGATGAGAGATTGATTTCCCTGTCTGGGGAATCTAAAACTTGGGGCACAATCTCATGATAAGAGATCGATCATTTAGGGCTAAGATGACAGGATGTTACTTCATTCAAAAGATTGTGACTAAGAACAGTACAGCACAGGACAGGCCTTTAGGCCCTCCAAGCCTGTGTCGATCATGATGCCTGCCTAAACTCAAACCGTCTGCACTTCTGGGGTCCCTATCCCTCTATTCCCATCCTATTTGTCAAGATGTCTCTTAAACATCACTACTGCAGCTGCTCGACCACCTCCCCTGGCAGCGCATTCCAGTCACTCATTACTCTGTGTAGAAAAACCTGCCTCGCACATCTTCTCTAAACATTTGCCCCTCTCACCTTAAACCTATGTCCCCTAGTAATTGACTTTTCCACCCTGAGAAAATGCTTTTGACTATTTACTCTGCCCATGCCATTCGTAATTTTATAAACTTCTATCAGGTCACCCCTCAACCTCCATCATTCCAGTGAAAACAATCCGCATTTATCCAACCTCTCCTCATAGCTAATACCCTCCAGACCAGGCAAAATCCTAGTAAACCTCATCTGTACTCTCTCTAAAGCCTACAAATCCTTCTGGTAGTGTGGCGACTTGAATTGTATGCAATATTCCAAGTGTGGCCTAACTAAGGATCTATACAGCTGTCGCATGACTTGCCAATTTTTATACTCAATGCCCCGACCAATGAAGGCAAGCATGTAGTATGCCTTCTTTACTACCTTATCCACCGATGTTGCCAGTTTCAGCTATCTGAGAACCTCTATGCCCAGATTTCCCTGCCTGTCAATACTACTAAGGGTTCCGCCATTTACTGTATACATCCCACCTGTTTCAGAACTTCCAAAATGCAGTACCCCACAGTGTCCGGATTCAACTCCATCTGCCAATTCTCTGCCCAAGTCTCCAATCAATCTATATCCTGCTGTATCCTCTGACAACCCTCATCACTATCCGCAACTCCACCAATCATTGTGTCGCCCGCAAACTTACTAATCAGACCAGCTATAGTTCCCTCCAAATCAATTATATATACTACAAGCAGCAAAGGTCCCAGCACTGATCCCTGTGGAATCTCCACTAGTCACAACCTTTCATTCAGCAAAACACCCTTCCACTGCTACCCTCTGTCTTCTATAACCGAGCCAATCCTTATCCATCTTGCCAGCTCACTTCTGATCCTGTGTGACTTTACCTTTTATGGCAGTCAGCCATGAGGGATCTTATCAAAGGCTTTACTGATGTCCATGTAGACAACATCCACTACCCTTCCTTCGTCAATCATCTTTGTCACTTCGTCAAAAAACTGGATCCAGTTAGTGAAGCATGACCTCCCCTTCACAAAACCATGCTGCCTCTGACTAATAAGTCTATTGTTTCCAAATGGGTGCGAATCCTCGCCAATAATTTCCCAACTACTGACATAATGCTCACCGGCCTGTAATTTTCTGGATTATCCTTGCTATCCTTCTTTTTTTTTTAATAAACAATTTTATTGAGGTAGTTTTTGGCTTTATAAACAGTTACAGACATCATCAGAAAGGAAGCAAAAAAGGCAAAAATGTGCAAACATCCACGTACTTTCAATACTTCCATCGTAACATATTGCACAAGCCCGCTCCCCTCCCACCGGTACTACCCGCCATATTTTCCCTCCTACTCTACTCTACCCCCCCCCCCTTCCCCCACCCCCCTGCTGATGCTCACTCTCCCGCAAAGAAGTCAATAAATGGTTGCCACCTCCGGGTGAACCCCTGCACAGATCCCCTCAAGGCGAACTTAATTTTTTCCATCCCCAGGAAACTCGACATGTCCGCAAGCCACCACTCAGTCTTCGGGGGCTTTGAGTCCCTCCACGCCAATAATATTCGTCGCCGGGCTATCAGGGAAGCAAAGGCCAGCACATCGGCCTCTTTCTCCCCCTGGACGCCCGGGTCTTCCGAAACCCCAAAAATTGCCACCCCTGGACTCATCACCACCCTTGTTTTTAGCTCCTGAGACATGACCCCCGCAAATCCCTCCCAGTACCCCCTCAGCTTAGGGCATGCCCAAAACATGTGAACATGGTTCGCTGGCCCTCCCGCGCACCTAGCACATTTGTCCTCTATCCCGAAAAATTTGCTCATCCGAGCCACCGTCATATGGGCCCGGTGAACGACCTTAAATTGGATCAGCCCGAGCCTAGCACATGTCGCGGTCGAATTTACCCTACTCAGGGCATCTGCCCACAGCCCATCCTCCATTTCCCCGCCTAGCTCCTCCTCCCATTTAAGTTTCAGTTCCTCTGTGTGGGACCCTTCCTCCCTCATGAGCACCTTATATATACCCGAGACTCTGCCCTCCCCTTCTTCCCTCCTAGAGACTATTCTGTCGAGGATCCCCATTGGTGGGAGGCGCGGGAAAGATGGGACCTGTCTATGAACAAAGTCCCGCAACTGTAGGTATCTAAAATCATTTCCCCTTACCAACCCAAATTTCTCCTCCAAGCTCCTCAAACTCGCGAAGCTCCCTTCCAGGAACATATCACCCATCCTTCCCGCCCCTGCTCGCCGCCATACTCGGAACCACCCATCCATACTGCCGGGGGCAAACCGATGGTTGTCGCAGATTGGCGCCCAGACAGACGCCCCCATCTCCCCCACATGCCTCCTCCACTGGCCCCATATCCGCAGGGTCGCCACCACTACCGGGCTGGTGGTGTACTTGGCCGGCGGCAGCGGTAGAGGAGCCGTGACCAGGGCTTCAAGCTGGAGCCCCTGCACGAAGCCGCCTCCACCCGCTTGCTATCCTTCTTAAACAAAGGAACAACACTGGCTATTCTCCAGTCCTCTGGGACCTCACCTGTAGTCAATGAGGTTTCTGTCAAGGCCCAGCAATTTCCTCCCTTGCCTCCCTCAGTATTCTGGGGTAGATCCCCCATCAGGCCCTGGGGACCTATTTACCTTAAATGTTTTTCAAGACGCCCAACACCTCCTCCTTTTTGATATCGACATGGCCCAGACCACTTATCAGTGAATACTGATGCAAAGTATTTATTTAGTGCCACGCCTACTTCCTCTGTTTCCACACATAGATTCCGTTCTCTGTCCTTGAGTAGGCCAATCCTTTCCCTGGCTACCCTTTTGCTCTTTATTCTCTACATCAAAATGTTGTGAATGTTCCATCGTTGAACATATTTAAGGCTGGGATACACAGAGGTCTCTCAGGGAATTAAGGGATTTGGGGAGCAGGTGGGAAAATGAAGTTGAAGGCTAAGATCCACTATGATTGTACTGAATGGCGGAGCAGGCTCGATGGGCATTGTGGCCTACTCCTGCTTCTATTTTATGTGTTTTTGTATAAGGTTGTGGGCAGATGCCCCAATATTTCTTGTGAGATTCTGTAAAGCACCCCTGTTTCCTCTGGCCTCAGTAACAGCAAGTGAATACAATTAGGTTTTCTGAATTTATAAGATCTACTTCAAAACTGTTTGTAAGTTGGAACACATACCCTGCGCAAAGAACAATTTATGCATAAATTAACTTGAGCACTTTTCTTGGGTTTGTCAAGTGCCTGGTAAAGTAAAAATTTACTAAAGAAACATTCGTGGATAATTTCCACCCGTCCATTGTACATTTCCTGGAAGTTCAGTGAAAGCTCCACTTGTATGTACGAGCAAGGTATCCATGGGAACAGGGTGTGGTGGCAGCTGCTCTGAGGCAATTCTTGGCCCTTGGCACAGGAGCCTGAATTTCCTCTGCCATAGTTTTGATACCCAAAGGGATGCCTTCATAATAGACAAAAAGCTTTCAAGGTAATAGTTAGCCTGGCAGGATTTCCAGGATGTGTTTGTCTGTGAAACAAAATAATTCAACAGAACAATGGGAGCCTGGAGAGGCATAGGCCTGGGCTTTTTACCAAGACACTGAAGAAAGAGCATTCCTGCTTCTCCTGACCTCAGTAGCACCAACCTGGATTTACTGCCCTTAAAACATGCTCAAGGTTCTTCACAGGAGTGTTATCAATTAAATTTGATAGCTTCACAAAGGGGCCGGTTCAGCACAGTGGGCTAAACAGCTTGCTTGTAATGCAGAACAAGGCCAGCAGCGCGGGTTCAATTCTCGTACCGGCCTCCCCGAACAGGCGCCGGAATGTGGAGACTAGGGGCTTTTCACAGTAACTTCATTGAAGCCTACTTGTGACAATAAGCGATTATTGTTATTAAAGAGAAAGAGCTTTTAGGACAGGTGACCACAGGATTGGTCAATAGGGTAGACCTTGAGGAGTGTCTTAAAGGAGATGAGAGAGGCAGAGAGGTGAATTCCAGAGCTTTAGACCAAAGTAGCTGAAAGCATGGCTGCCAATGGCAGAGTGATGAAAATTAGCGATGTGCAAGAGGCCGCAATTGGAGGTACACAGAAATCCTGGAGGACATTACAGAGATAGGGAGAGTCAAAGTCATGGTGGGATTTGAAAATGAGGGTGGGACTTTTAAAGATCAAGATGTTGTCAGAGTGGAAGCCAATTCTGATCAGTGAATTGTGCAAGTTAAAAACATTTTAATATTACCTTCAGCTGATTTGCTGGCATCTCATATCTTTATCTATTGTGTCTGCTGCACCAGCTGCTCTATTCAGGAGATGTTTAAAATGCCATTGGAGTTTGAGGAAATCCATGGGATCTCAATTTACATTTATTAATGAGGCTGCCTAAACCAATGTGAGAGCATTAAAAAAAATCCCCCTTGTGTTTTGGGTCGGGGCACTAATATCGAGGTCAAATACAGGTCCTGATCGAACAGTATGTTGAGAATAGTCACCGACTGTGATTTGTGCTCAATAAGGGTATAGGAGAGGTCCAGTGCAATCGTGCACTCACTGGCCTGGAAATGATTCGATGACGTCATTTAAAACTCCTAAATGTTCATCTGCGCTCTCAGGCAAGCATATATAATGAGGCTTGGCTGTGAGCCCAGAAATCCATTCGAGTTCGAAAACACCTGAGTCCCAAGGAAATCATTATTTGATTGACAGTTCTCACTCTCTGATCCATGCTGTCAATTTCAAAATGTGTATTTATAAAAGATTAAGAATGTTTCAAGTGCTTGCAGTTTCAGCTATTGAAACAATAAAGGGACTGGAGGATTGAATACTTCATCCTGACGCAGTGACAATTTAGGCTTATGTCATCGAGTTGGAACCTTCAATGAAAGTTGGCAGAAACAAATTTATCCTGAGTAAGTGTAAAGAACTCAACCATTATCTCCATTGTACAGCAATGGCTTTCTGCTAAGCAATTCCAGGTGGACAATACCAATATTTGTCATGCGACTGAAATAAGTTTGGAAAATCGTGACTTTGTCTGAAGGCCCAGAAAGACCTGGGCATTCTACAGAAAATATCAAATGAGACAACAAGTGCAACAAAAGGCTGTTAAGGACCTAGAGGCCATCATCTTAAAATATTCCAAAACTCCAAGTGCACCTTTTAATAAATTGACCTGCTGATATGAAAACCATGTGCATAGCCTCTTGACCAATTGAGCAGGAAATCTTGAAAAAATCTGGATATCTGACTCCAGTCATTTGAACCTGCATGTACAATTCAAGAATGGAATAGAACTGCATTCTTCATTGGATCTGCAGGGACTGTTCCTCTACTAAAAACCCAACACGTGAACTATGAATTATTTGTTTACAACTTGGAAAAGCATACTACTTTCTTTAACTGTATCTTTCTTGCATGTGTGCATTTCTGAGTGTGTGAGAATGCCGAGTGATTGACATCAGCAGCGGGATTCTCCGACCCCCGGTGGGGGGGTCGGAGAATCCCCGGGGGGCGGCGCGATTCCCGTCCCGCTGCCCCGCCGATGGCTGCCGTACTCTCCGGCACCGATTTCCGCGTGGTGGCGGGGTTCACGCCACACCAGTTGGGGCCCGTTGGCAACGGCCCCCCTCAGTGATTCTCCAGGCCCCGATGGGCCGAACAGCCGTCTGTTTCTGGCCAGTCCCGCCGGCGTGGATTAGACATGGTCCCACATGGCAGGAGCTAGCAGGTACGTCGGCTGGGGTGGTCCTCGGGGGGCGTGGGAGGATCCGACCCCGGGGGGGCCCCCCACAGTGGCCAGGCCCGCAATCAGGGCCCACCGACCTACGGGCGGGCCTGTGCCATGGGGGCACTCCTTCCTTGCGCACCGGCCCTGTAGGGCTCCATCATCGCCGGCGCGGAGCAGACAACCCCCTGTGCATTCGCCAGAATACACCGGCCGGTCTGCGCATGCGGGGAAAAGCCACCACGCGGAAATCGGTGCCGGAGAGTACGGCAGCCATCGGCGGGGCAGCGGGACGGGAATCGCGCCACCCCCCGGGGATTCTCTGACCCCCATCCCGCTGCTGATGTCAATCACTCGGCATTCTCACACACTCAGAAATGCACACATGCAAGAAGGGATTCGCACAGTCCCTTCGGCGCCAGCTGGCACGGCGGCAACCCCTCCGGCGTCCACCTAGCCCCAAAAAGTGCGGAGAATTCTGCGCTTTCCGGGGCTGTTGACGCCGGAGTGGTTCGCGCCAGTTTTCCCACCAGCGTGGGGACTTAGTCCCACGAAAGGAGAATCCCACCCAACATTAGGCTTTTGGAGTGAATGTGTGAATAAATATACCTCTTTATTTGAACCCACAAAAGATTGCTGCTGCTATTCAAATTGGCCGCATGCCCCGGGGCTTCGAACTACACACGTCTTCCTCTATACATTTCCAGGGGTTCAGCCTAAAGTGGACCTTCTAATTTTATTTTTTATTCATTTTTACGGTATGTGGGCTTCGCTGGCTAGATCAACATTTGTTGTCCAACCCTAATTGCCCTTGAGAAGGTGGTGGTGAGCTTCCTTCTTGAACCGCTGCAGTCCATGTGGTGTAAGTACACCCACTGTGCTATTTGGGAGGGGTTCCAGAATTTTGACCCAGCAGCAGTGAAGGAACGGCGATATGTTTCCAAGTCAAGATGGTGAGAGACTTGGAGGGGAACTTCTGGGTGGTGGTGTTCCGATGTATCTATTGCCCTTGTCCTTGTAGATGGTAGTGGTCGTGGGTTTGGAAGCTGCTTCCCAAGAAGCCTTTGTGCGTTCCTGCAGTGTATCAGTAGCAGCACACTGCTGCTATTGTGTGTCAGTGGTAGAAGGAGTGAATGTTTGCACAAGGGGTGTCAATCAAGCAGGCCACTTTGAGGGATGGTGTCGAGTTTCTTGAGTATTATTGGAGTTGCACTCATCCAGGGAAGTGGGGAGTATTCAATTACACTCCTGACTTGTGCCTTGTAGATGGTTGACAGGCTTTGAGGGGGTCAGGAAGTGAGTTTCTCACCGCAGGATTCTTAGCCTCTGACCTGCTCTTGTAGCTACAGTATTTATATGGCTCGTCCAGTTTAGTTTCTGGTCAATGGTAATCCTCAGGACGTTGATGTGGAGGATTCAGTAATGGTAATGCCATTGAATGCCAAGAGGCGATAGTTTGATTCTCTCTCATTGGACATAGTGATTGCCTGGCCCTTGTGTGGCACAGTACTCGCCACTTGTCAGCTCAAGCTTGGAAATGTCCAGGTCTTGCTGCATTTACACGTAGACTGCTTCAGGGTCTGAGGAGTCGCAAATGGTGCTGAACACACAATCATCAACGAAAATCCCAACATCTGACCTTATGTTGGAAGGAAGGTCATTGATGAAGCAGCTGAAGATGGTTGGGCCTAGGACACTACGCTGAGAACTACAGTGATTTTGTGGGACTGAAATGACTGTCCAACAACCACAACCATCTTCCTCTGTGCTAGGTATGACTCCAACCATTGGAGTGCAACCCACTGATTCCCGTTGATTCCAGTTCTGTTAGGGCTCCTTGATGCCATACTCTACCAAGTGCTGCCTTGATGCCAAGGGCAGTCACTCATACCTCTGGCATTCAGCTCTTTTGTCCATGTTTAACCCAGGCTGTAATGAGGTCAGGAGCTGTGTGACCCTGGCGGAATCCAAGATGAGCATCAGTGAGCAAGTTATTGTTAAGTAAATGCTGCTTGATAGCATTGTTGATAAGCTTTTCTGTCACTTTACTAATGATTGAGATTGGATTGATAGGGCAGTAATTCGCCGGGTTGTATTTGTCCTGTCTTTTGTGTATAGGACATATCTGAGCAATTTTCCACATTGCTGGATAGATGCCAGTGTTGTAGTCCTACTGGAACAGCTTGGCTCGAGGCACGGCAAGTTCTGGAGCACGTCTTCGGTACTGTTGTGGGAATACTGTCAAGGCCCATAGCATTTTCAGTATCCAGTCCTTCAGCCATTTCTTGATATCACATTGGGGTGAATCAAGTTGACTGAAGACTGGCATCTGTGATGCTGGAGAGCTCTGGCGGAGACAAAGATGGATCATTCGCTTGGCACTTCTGGCTGAAGATCATTATGAATGCCTCAGCCTTGTTTTTTGCACTGATGTGCTGGGCTCCCCCAACATTGAGGATGGGGTTATCTGTGGAGCCTTCTTCCCCAGTGAGTTGTTTAGTGCTTCACCACCATTCATGGATGGATATGGCAGGACTGCAGAACTTAGATCAGATCCATTGGTGTGGGATCGCTTAGCCCTGCCTGTCACTTGCTATTTATGTTGTTTGTCATGCAAGTAATCCAGTGTTCTAGCTCCACTAGATTTACACCTTATTATTTTGGTACGCCTGGCTCTTGGCATGCCCTCCTGCACTGTTCTTTTAACCAGGTCTGATCCCCTGGCTCAGTAGTAATGGTAGAATGGGGTTATGCCAGGCCATGAGTTTACAGATTGAGGATGAGTACAATTTTGCTGCTGTTGATGGCCCACAATGCCACATGGGTGCTCAGTCTTGAGTTACTAGATCTGTTCTGAATCTATCCCGTTTAACACGATGGTAGTGCCACACAGACATGGGTATCCTCAATGTGAAGACAAGACTTTGTCTCCATAAGGATTGTGCGGTGGTCATTCCTACCGATACTGTCATGGATAGATGCATCAGCGGCTGGCAGATTGGTGAGGATGAGATAGATTTTTCCCTCTTGTTGGTTCGCTCACTACCTGTCGCAGACCCAGTCTATCCCTGGAACAGGCACTGGAATGTAGCGACTAGGGGCTTTTCACAGTAACTTCATTTGAAGCCTACTTGTGACAAAAAGCGATTTTCATTCATTATCAGTTTTGTCTTTTAACGCTGGGTCAGTCGTGGTGCTACCGAGCAACTCTCAGTGTTGGACATTGCAATCCCTCACTCAGAGTACATTCTGCGCCCTTGCCAACCTCAATTCTTCCTCCTAGTGGCTTTCAACATGGAGGAGTACTGATTCATCAGCTGATGGTGGATGGTACATGGTAATCAGCAGGAGGTTTCTTTGCCCCTGTTTGACCTGAAGACATGGGGTCCTGAATCAGGAGTTGAGGACTTCCAGGGCAACTCCGTCCTGGCTCCTGACCATCTTCCATGACTTGAACCTGAGCCCCTGGGTCTCTGGATTACCTGTCCAGTGAGAATACCTCTACGCCACTGCCTTCCCATATTCCCCCTTCCATTGATCAGTACTGCTTGTTACCAAGTTAACCATCCGTCTATGTCCCAAAGAAACCCGTGGTATGGGGCTATCAACATCCGGAATCTCCACTGCCTCCCATTGCTCCAAGAACCTTGTCAGAGATTTTGACTCCCAATAGAGACAAATCCAGGGCAAATCCGGGTCCTGCCTTAGTTTCCAATCATTCCAGGAAATTCTCATCAATCTGAAGCAGCTTTATGGGAGGAGTTTGAATCTTGATGTATTTGCAGCACAATTCCCTGGGCACAGTCTCTTTTAAGCAGCACAAAGGAAACATTCAAGTCCTGGAGATGTGGAAAAACAACGTTGAGGCTGCTGCCTGAAGACTAGTGGAATTGAATGCTTTATTTAGCCTTGAATGAAGGTGACTGAGGGAAAGACCCTGTAGAGTATATAAAACAAACAGTACAGCATAAGTAAATATGGAGCATTACTTCTAGTTAAACACAAGGAAGCATAGATTCAGAATGGAAAAAGACAAAATTAGGATTGATATCATGAAGAAATCTTTCACACAAAGAGTCATCAACACTTGGACTCTCAAGTAAGGTCAGGAACAAAGGTAGAAGTTATGAATGCCTTCAAGGCTGATGTTAGATGGATGCTGTGACAAGGGGCTTTCTTCCTAGGCCGATAAGCTAAGATGGACTGAATGGCCTTTCTCATTTACATTTATCTTAAGATCTTGTGTAATATATGAGGAAAAGTGAATGGCTGTTCTGTGAATGTAAATCAGTCCAAAAGAGAATGATAGTTCCCACTTCATTGTTTGCAGTGATTAGTTGGCTGCTGTGCACCATCGGTCTTCTTCCCTGTTTCTTGCAGCTGTTCGTTATTCAAGTTCAGTGAAGCTTCGAACCATAGCAATTCTGCGCAGCATGCAACTTATCGCAGTCATTACCAATACTCATTGGGGGCATACTCATGGTTCCTCCTGACTGATTCAAGTTTCTAAAGCATTGCTTTAGAATCCCAAGCATTTTCTCGGTGATGTCCCTGGCCTTATTCATGTACCTCACAGCTAGTGTGCCATACTGAGAAATAAATGTCACGCTGGAGTCATCAGCTAAGGTCTGACATATACCTGAGAGAAATTGGATGCCCCGTTTTCTCTCTCTATCCGTTGCTGCCACCGTCCTTCAAAAGGCACCCCAAGCCTTAATTTGGATTCCCCTTTCAGCTTTTCCTGACATCACAAACTCCAGAGCTGATTCCTAGATAAATATTCTGAGTAAGTTTCTCCCACACTGTACAGTTCTGCTCCCATTTTTAATAATTGGTGTTACAAGATCTCAAAATATTAAACTCGCCTTTCCTGAATACCTTTTATAATGCTATTTTTAGATACAGGCCGGAATTATCTGACCATTCACACTGGCGGACCCCGTTGGCTGTACACCCCATCCCATGGGTTTCCCGGTGGTGTAGAGTGGCTTCACTGGGAATCCCCATTGATAGCAGCGGGAGCAGAGAATTCCACCGCCAGTGAACAGGTGGCTGGGGGACCGGAGAATCCCGCTCATAAGTAATCCTCAGAATGGAAATACGGATGCAAAATACTGTGGATGCTCAAAACCTGAACTGAAAACGGAAAATGCTAGAAAAACTCAGCAGGTCATGCAGCATCGGTAGCATTGTGGATAGCACAATTGCTTCACAGCTCCAGGGTCCCAGGTTCGATTCCGGCTTGGGTCACTGTCTGTGCGGAGTCTGCACATCCTCCCCGTGTGTGCGTGGGTTTCCTCCGGGTGCTCCGGTTTACTCCCACAGTCCAAAGATGTGCAGGTTAGGTGGATTGGCCATGATAAATTGCCCTTAGTGTCCAAAATGTGTTGGGTGGGGTTACTGGGTTATGGGGATAGGGTGGAAGTGTTGACCTTGGGTCCTTGGGCTCTTTCCAAGGGACGGCGCAGACTCGATGGGCCGAATGACCTCCTTCTGCACTGTAAATTCTATGATCTGTGGAGAAAGAAAATGAACGGGTCAATGACCTTTCATGTCAATGACCTTTCATTAGAACAAATACATTTTCTCCTGGTGCTACATATTTTCAAATTTACATTTGCCTTTTTGATAAATGATCTAATAAGGGAAACTATTTTCTATTATTGTCAGGTTGATTGCCTCAAGGTCAAAGAAGGATCAACGCACAACTGAACAGGTATGATCATTTTCTTCCCTTTGACACTGGGAGAAACACCAAATAAGAAAGGTTGTTCCTTCATGACCTATTGACTAGATTGTCATTTTAAGGCACTTTCTGCACAACATTGTCCTCTTCAGAGATACCACCTTCTGAGGCTTCAATTCCCACCTCCTCTGGGTTCCATGAAGCCTTAGGGCCCACAGCTTTGTAATTTTACAGCAAATTCAGTCTATCCAACCACAGGAAAGGCTCAATAAAAGCAAATATTTCACACAAAAAAGGATCTGATTTCTGAAATGTAAAAATATTTGTATATTTGTTGCCATACTTATGAAAGTTACAATGTGTCGTGCTTGAATCAGGATTTTGTATTTTAAGCATTATACTTGGTTGAGAAATTTTGAACATGAATGGGAAGTTGTTTAATCCACTGGAATTTCATGTTTGTAACAGGTATGCTTTTATGTGAAGTCAACTGTATATTATTAATTGGTAGAATTTTACAAGCTATCAAGCAGCAGCTGCAGAGTGATGGAAAACATGTTTTGTGCTCCAGGGTGTAATGGAAAATGTGATGGTCAGGAGATTACTTCAGCCAAGAAGTGACAGTAATTGCAAATTCACGTTGATTAATCAAAGATGTTTTTCAGCTTTCATAAAAAGAAAACCCGTACAATATTGGAATGACCCTCTGCAGCCAGTTTAGATACCAAGGGCAGGGTCCTCTGCACTTGATCCCTGCCAGAACGATGAGGCCAGCTGTGAGTTGGGAACCCAATTCCCTAAATGATGGGCTTTGCCAAGGCTCTTTCCCGGAGCTACAACATTAGCATCCTGTCTCCGGATTCACTGGCCAATGAGGGAAAGCAGGCGAATGATGTGCATCACCTGGCAAAGGAATGTTTTCTAATTAAACAAACCTTGGCACTGGTTACAAGCGATCGTAGCACTTGAATTTTTTGAGATTGCAGCAACCACTAGGAATGGAGAGGAGATCTGGGAACGCTGCATCCCACGTCGCTCACTCTTACTTGGAGCTACTGCTTATGGGCTGCAGTGAAGTGCGCTCTCCCAAGAATGTGACAAAGGTATTACGATCCCAGACCCGACCACAACAGTGACTAGCATACTGGGCTTTGTTTTGGATGGCGTCTTCTAGTTAGATTCTTTATTCAATCTAGGTCAATAGTTGGATGATACCTTTGTTGTCAGTCTGTAATGGTTTTCACTGTAGGTTCATCAGGATCTAGTGACTTCTGCCTTTAGACAGTAGGCAGCAGAGCACAGAGAGAGTTGCTTTTTCCTTTCACCTTGAGGGTCCAGTGGCTTCTCTGTAAATTCACAGTAACAGCAAGCGGCCAACATTTAAGAGAAAGCATGAGAGAGTGAGAAATAAAGAGAACACACATCTTCTCTCTCGGAGTCCAGAAACCTTCTGCTGGGTCTTCTGAAAATCCCACCTGGCAGGACACAATCACTGTCTGTTGCCAGCCAGGATACTGTCTCTGGCCAATCCATTGGCTACCAGGCAACCAATTGAACCAAATCCTTCCGATCTTTCGGGTGCCATAAAGTCTGGGTTCCGCTGTTCAAAATCTAAAATCTCAAAGCACAGTGCACTATTTTGCAACTTTTCAGTTCCTCACTTTCTCGGCTCAGCCTAAAGGCACATCTCCATTTAAGATCCATGGACCAAAAATTATAACGCCAAAATAGAAGAAATAAGGGAATCAACAGGAAGGGTCCTTACAATGGATTGTAGCATCTGGGATGGCCACTTACAACCAGGAACAGAGAAACTTGCAAAGCCTAGCAGGTAAAATGGACAAAGTAAGATTCAGGCAGGCTCAGAGCCTGCAATGTATATTTGTCAGCAAGAAGTCCAGACGGTATCGAAACTCCATCAAATTAGCATTTTGATGGGCCGATTAGCATTTGATGGCCCATCTTCACCAAGGCAAAGGACTGGTACTCGAGAGACCGGTACAGTCCCAGACATTTCGGCGCCACTCCCTGTTCAAGGGAAGCACAAACAATGGGGTCAGTGACCGCTTGGGACACGCCCAGCCATCCAGATCCCTGCCCACGTATTGGTTAGGAATTGAACAGAGTGATCAGGGATCACCCAATTAGTGGGGTCCAAACTGAAGGACCGCCCAAAAGAGCGTGAAAACCCCCACGCATAAGAAGAGAGTCCACCATGTGTTCGTCCTCTCTTGGACCTGGCGCCCCACCTACGACCATCTCCAAGTGCAGCACTACCAGAAGCAAGTCCAAGTTCAACGCTCGCTACCGGACAGATGAGCCTAGCTGAGCAGCAGTTACTTATCCAGACTCGTTAGATCCAGAATCGAACAGCGACCACTGTTCCTCTGACCTAAGCCGGGTGCCTGAAGTTAAGTACAGGTTGTCTTAGTCGATAGGTGTAGTTAACTAGTAGTGTTTATGTTGCATGACTAATTATGTGTAAATAAAGTACCCTTGACCTTGAGCTAACAAACTGGTGTTTGGCTCTTTGATCGATAGCCGGTTGAACCTAATGGTGGTATCATTTGATACCTGGCGACTCTGAGCATGAGAATATAGATACTAAAAGAAAGAAGGGCAAACCCACTGATTGCCGTAGTTACAGCAGAGCCATACAGAAAGAAAGGCACCAGTATAGACCAGATTTTCTCTGCACAACATCACATAACGAGGCCTTTAATGGAATTCACCGTCTATATCAACTTCATAGACTTTAAGAAGATATTTGACAATGTTTACTGTGGAGGATTCTCAGATCCTATGCAATTCCGCCCAAGATTGTCAATCTTATTGGGAAGTTCTGTGAGCACTTTGATTCAGTTTCACCCGCAGCAATACATTGTCTGAGTGGTTTGAAGTGAAGTCCCAAGTACAGGAGGGCGGCATCCTCTATCCTATTATATTTCTCATCAGCATTGACTGGGTCATCCTCAGACCATCCCAGGGAAATTCAGTGGAACTTTTTGCATACTTGGAAGAGCTCGACTTTGCCGACAATCTTGCACCATCTCTTCAAGATACATCCACCTCCAGCAGAAGTCTGTATGTATGCAAATCAGGAAGGTCTGCATATTAACAAGTAGAAAACACAAGTCATGGACATCAAGACACCAACCGAACTTCTAATTACATTCTATGGAGAAGCGTTAACTTCACTTATCTCAGAAGCCTTAACAGCAATGACAACTGTGCTAAGAAGGGGATAAAGGCCAGCTTAATAAAAGAGAGGCGCATTTAGCAGACTTCGAACAATTTGGAAGTCCAAACAATACAGTCTTAAGACCAAAATCAGACTCTACAACAATAATGTAAAGTCAGTCCTGCTGTATGGATCTGAATGCTGCCGTTTAGTGAAGACAGACATGGATAAGGTCCTTTCATAATAGTTGCCTACATTAGATCCGTAACATCTACTGCCAAATAAAATTTCCAATGGGGACCCGTACAAGAATACTGGTTGCTAAGGTATTGTCTTTGAGATCAAGAAGCGCCGGATAAAACAGTGCCCAATGGGGATCATTGTTGCGGCACTTATGTCCCACCCAGGACAAGGAAGATAATTAACTAACTGGCAGCAAGTAAGGGCAGCAGAAGGTGAGTGAAGTGCAAGACAAGTGAAATGCCTTTGTTGGCGATCATCTGTCAAATAGTGCTGAGAGAACGAAGTACTCTCACCTAATCATGGCTGGAGCTCGTCAATCTCGCTGCTTGTCATTCTCACTGAGGAAGCTCTTCCCGCTGTGCCTCATGGACCCTGGCGAATTGCGGACAGGTTGGAAAACAGAAGTCGTGGCTGGGAAATCCAGAAATGAAGGTTAAAACAGTTCTTATTTGACCGCTTGACTTTCTTAATTACCTATCTCACACACCCGTCTACCTCTGCTCGTCTTGCCGAAACCAGTAAGAAGACAGGAAGGTGTCAGGATCCCGTTGAGGGGATTTAGCTCCCCTCACACTACGCTGGGAAAATTGTCCCCTATTATGCGGTGAAAGTTGTGTTGTTCTCATGCAAGTTTTGGATTTTCCCCAGTTGCTATAAAACATTAGGATTGCTCTTCTAATAGATCAACATGTTAATGCATTGCTTGGTGTAATATTTGTACAGGTTAAATGTGACCCTTGATCTTTTGAATTAACTGCTCACAACTGAGGCAATAGTATGTTTGCTATAATTGACCTCAGTTGCCTTTGGCTGGCAAGAGGGCAGAAAAAGCAGCCTGGTCTCCAATGCTTATCACTAGAGAGTGACCTTTGCTAAGAAAGGCATGTGTATTTTAGATGGAACAATTTTCTCATTATGCTCACATAATGAGAGAGCTTGCTCCTGCTCGCTGTCTCACAGTTGAAATGAGTGAACTCTTGAGCAAGGTTCCACAGGACTGCCATATCCATGGAGTCATACTGTCATGTGACTCATTGCCTTAAGGAGAAAAGGAAAGAAAGTTTGAGGTGAAAAAACAGAATCTTACAGATTGTGAACTGTCAACATCCTGCACTGCGCTGTGGTCAAACAAGCTACTCCAATCTTCACACAGTGGGTTCCTAATTGGAGCTGTACTATTTATGGAGGCACCAAGCAAAATCTAAGCAATTCCACATAGAGAAGCAAAATTAGAAGAATTGCTTCCGCATCACTCTCATCCCCTTCCTATGGGACAAATGTAGAATGCAATTCGCAGAGGCTGCCTGACAATCCTTACTTTGTCTTTCTTAGCCAGAGATAAAAGGAGACAAATATTTTTTGAATGGAGTAGTTATTGCCTTTCTTCAAATTCCAGTTAATGATTGTTTTTTCACTTCCCAGTTTTGCTAGACTGTACTTGAGTGACTTAATTAATCTTCACCAAGTTATACATGCAGATTTCATATTTCAAGTTTAAGGCTGCTGGGATAGAATTGGGAATTTATCTAAAATTATTTTGCTTTAATGAGGCAATTTCTTCAATGCTAGAGTGCCGGAATGGTAAACCGCTTTTCAACTCTCAATCCTGATGGACACCTGCTCCTGGATTCCGATTAGAAGATCAACAACCTCAGGTGGTCTCCAGTGAGAAACAAATTCGGGAAGCGTATCTTCCTGCCCTTTTCAATTGTCATATAATTCATGGCAGGTCAGTGGTGAACTAACATTTAATGGTGTCAATGGAGGTGGCAATGGACTGTTGAATTTTCTGATAATCCAAGAATAGGCATAAACCAGACTGAAGTGGTCAGAAGAAATAAATTGAGAATAGCTTAAAACAGAATTTTTTAAAACAATCGAAACATTGTGCTAAAACAGTCTGTTGACATGGTGCCTGATAATATTGGCCACAACCTTGGCAGTAATACCAATGTTCTTCCTTTGCTTTTCTGACATCCTTTTTAATTTCACTCCTGCACATTCCATAGTCCTCTCAGCTTTCTGCAGTGTTGACCTCATTGAAGGTTGAAAGCTGCAATGGCAAATCAGTGCGGGGGAAACACTAATTGTCAGAAAGGAAGAGGAAGAAAGTGCTTTGCATTTATATAACCACTTTCACGCCAGATTGCCCCAAAGTGGTTCACAAATAATTCATTCCTTTTGAAAGTGGTCACTCGGAGTGAAAGCAATTGTATAATTTAACACCGCAAGACAATATTCAGTGTGCAGTCAAATATGCTGAATATGATTCCTTAGCGCTTAAACTGTTCTGCATCCTGATTATTGTCATCTACTTGATAGAGTAGATAAAGAGAAACTATTTTCTTTGGTGGGGGAACTCAGAACAAAATCATAAAATTAGAACTATTTTAGAGTGAAAGTAGAACACAGTTTTTCACACAAATGGGTGTTGGAAATCTTGAACACACTTCCTGAAAAGACTGATTGTTGAAATTTTTGAACAGGAGATTGATAGTTTTGTTGGGTCAGGGTATAAAAGGATAAAGGGCAAAGGATGGTGAGTGAAATTGTGATACAGATCCACCATGAATGGCGGAACATGCAAGGAATGATTGACGTACTCTTGTTCCTATAATGACACTGAGGGTCAACCTGAACACTTATACAAGGCTGTCAAGATCTCATGGGGACTATTTGTGAGGACAACAATCAGTAGCATCTCTGATCCAGTGCCCTGCCCAGTATCATAGAATCATAGAATTTACAGTGCAGAAGGAGGCCATTCTGCCCGTCGAGTCTGCACCAGCTCCTGAAAGAGCATTCTACCTAAGCCTACACCTCTACCCTATCCCCTTAACCCAGTAACCCCACCTAACCTTTTTGGACACTAAGGGCAATTTTAGCATGACCAATCCACCTAACCTGCACATCTGTGGACTGTGAGAGGAAACTGGACACCCGGAGGAAACTCACGCACACACGGGAAGAATGCGCAGACTCCACACAGACAGTGACCCAAGTCGGGATTCAAATCTGGGACCCTGGAGCTGTGAAGCGATAGTGCTAGCTACTGTGCTACCGTGCCGATGCAGGGAGTGGATGCTGGTCTTTCTCTATCTTCAGGGCACGGAATTGGGCTGGCTGCTTTTCATCAAGGGAGCACCAAACACAGGCCTGGCAACTCTTGCTGCTGCAGGTTTCTAGAAATTGGTCCCTCTTTAAGAGCAGCTACGCTGAGATGAGAGTCACCTCCGGGTACTTCCTGCAAGGGGTCCCCTGCACATATTGGAGAGCTGGCGAGGTGCCTGCATCGCTTTTGTGGGGAAGGCCCAACGCAGTTAAGTGGCCTGAGGGCACTTAACCGGACAGAATTGGCCTACCACGAAATCTGGGTGGAAATTATGCCCCCTCCCCAAGACCTGCCATCTAATCAGAGGCCAGCAGCTCTCCATTGCTGGGAATGATGTCTGTTGTTAGTAATGCTCCCACGCTCAGCCCAGAGATCATCGATAAATCCAAGGCCATAGATGAATGGGGGCGGGATGTAGGAATGAGAGACAGGGTTGTCAAAGGGGCTTAAGGAGGTCAAATGCAGGGCAAGGGCGTGGTTTACAGCACACCTTCCTGACGCCGGGTCGTACAATCAGGCATTGAGTGCATGACAGTGAGGGACTTCTCCTATCAGGCTCTAGTCTAACCTGACCAGGTTTGCTGAGCAAACTTCAGGGAGAACTGCGCAAGTCCCATTAAACCCCTGAGCGACCACTAAATTCCGGTGGGCTCAGGTATAATTGGTGTCAAGTGGCTTGTTAATGATCCAAATCAACATTCCACTACAATGGATGGGATTCATGCATTGGACCCTTCGCGCTTCCAGCATAATTGAGAAGTTTTCCCAATGCCAGGAATCCTGCGCGGGCTCTCGTGCCGGATTCTCCCCGTCAACATGCCACTCCGGTGGGCTCAATTAAACTCCATCACAGGTTGCTAAGGCAGGAGGAATATTCCTAGCCACCCACAGGAGAATCTCGTCTCACTCAGGATACATTTGGTACGAGTAGTCAATTAGAAAGTGGTGTAGGAGTTAGATTTGGACAAAGGACAGTCAGATATGGGGAGATCATAGGATCCCTACAGTGCAGAAGGAGGCCATTTGGCCCATCACGTCTGCACTGACCCTCTGAAAGTGCACCCTATCTAAGACCACGCCACTACCCCATAACTCCAACTAACCTTTTGGACACTAAGGGGCAATTTAGCATGTCCAGTCCACCTAACCTGCACATCTTTGAACTATGGGAGGAAACCGGACACCTGGAGGAAACCCACGCAGACATGGAGAGAATATACATACTCCACACAGACAATCATCCAAGGCTGGAATCGAGGGGATTTGATCAGTTAAGTTTTATTTATTGAACATTTTAGGCTGTCAGCTATGCTTCCTTTGCTCTGGCAGTTGGCCACCAGGTATTCTGTCCTCTCCTTTTTTTGTTCACTTGCTGGGGGGTTGCCAAAGTAAGATAATCTTAGTCTGTGGATCCTGATATGATATTTTACTCTCTTATTTCTCCTTTCTTTTATTTTGCTGCTCTTATTTTTGGCCCATGAATGATTAACGGACATGTATCTTTAAATTAAGAAGGATCAATGGACATGTTTCTTTAATCAAGCAGCAGAATTCAGAAGTTATAGGAGAGAACACTCGATAATAATATAATAATCTTTATTGTCACAAGTGGGCTTACATTAACGCTGCAATGAAGTTAGTGTAAAACTTCCCCAGTTGCCACATTCTGGCACATGTTCGGGTACACAGAGGAGAATTCAGAATGTGACTAGGGGAGGGGAGGAACATCGAGTATCGCTGTATGCGGATGATCTACTGCTGTACGTGGCAGACCCAGAAGGGGGAATGCCGGAGATAATGGAACTATTAGCAGAGTTTGGGGACTTTTCGGGGTACAAACTAAATTTGGGCAAAAGCGAGGTTTTTGTGATACACCCGGGGGACCAGGGAGAGGGTATTGGGAGACTCCCCTTCAAGCGAGCAGGAAAGAGCTTTAGGTACTTAGGGGTGCAGGTGGCAAGGAACTGGGGGACCCTCCACAAGTTGAACTTTTCCAGGCTGGTGGAACAGATGGAGGAGGAATTTAAGTGGTGGGACATGGTACCGCTGTCGCTGGCGGGGAGGGTGCAGTCAATCAAAATGACGGTCCTCCCAAGGTTCCTGTTTTTATTTCAGTGCTTGCCCATCTTCCTCCCTAGGGCCTTCTTCAAAAAGGTGACGAGTAGCATTATGAGCTACGTGTGGGCGCACGGCACCCCAAGGGTGAGGAGGGTCTTTTTGGAGCGGAGTAGGGACAGTGGAGGGCTGGCACTACCCAATCTCTCGGGGTATTACTGGGCGGCAAATGTGTCAATGGTGCGCAAGTGGATGATGGAAGGGGAGGGGGCAGCTTGGAAACGAATGGAGAGGGCGTCCTGTGGCAACACAAGCCTGGGGGCCCTAGTAACGGCACCATGGCCGCTCCCCCCCACGAGGTACACCACGAGCCCGGTGGTGGCGGCCACCCTCAAGATATGGGGGCAGTGGAGGCGACACAGGGGGGAAAGGGGAGGTCTGTTGGCGGCGCCAATAAGAGGGAACCATAGATTCATCCCGGGGAACATCGACGGGGGATTTCAGAGCTGGTACAGGGTGGGCATACGGCAGCTGAAGGACCTGTTTATAGAGGGGAGGTTTGCGAGCCTGGGAGGGCTGGAGGAGAAGTTTGAGCTCCCCCCGGGAAACATGTTCAGATATTTACAAGTGAAGGGATTTGCTAGGCGGCAGGTGGAGGGGTTCCCCCTGCTCCCCAGTAAGGGGGCGAGTGATAGGGTGCTCTCGGGGGTCTGGGTCGGAGGGGGGAAGATATCAGACATCTACAAGATAATGCAGGAGGCGGAAGAAGCATCAGGGGAGGAGCTGAAAGCCAAGTGGGAAGGGGAGCTGGGAGAGCAGATAGAAGACGGGACGTGGGCGGATGCACTGGAGAAGGTCAATTCTTCCTCCTCGTGTGCGAGGCTGAGCCTCATTCAATTTAAGGTGCTGCATAGAGCTCACATGACGGGGACAAGGATGAGCCGGTTCTTTGGGGGTGAGGACAGGTGTGTCAGATGTCTGGGAAGCCCAGCGAACCATGTGCATATGTTCTGGGCATGCCCGGTGCTGGAAGGGTTCTGGAAGGGGGTGGCAAGGACGGTGTCGAAGGTGGTGGGGTCCAGGGTCAAACCAGGATGGGGGCTTGCGATCTTTGGGGTCGGGGTAGAACCAGGGGTACAGGAGGCTAGGGAGGCCGGAATACTGGCCTTTGCGTCCCTAGTGGCTCGACAAAGGATATTAATTCAATGGAAGGACGCGAGGCCTCCAAGCGTTGAAACTTGGATTAACGATATGGCTAGCTATATTCAGCTAGAAAGGATCAAATTTGCCCTGAGAGGGTCGGTACAGGGATTCTCCAGGCGGTGGCAACCTTTCCTTGACTTTTTGGATCAGAGATAGACGTTCGGGGTCGTGGCAGCAGCAACCCGGGGGGGGGGGGGGGGGGGGGGGGGGGGGGGGAGGGGAGGGGGGGGGGGGAGGGGGGGGGGGAGGGGGGGGGGGGGGGAGGGGGGGGAGGGGAGGGGGGGGAGAGGGGGGGGCAGCAAGGGTCGTGGGGGGACATGCACGACTGTAACGCGGGCAAGTCTGCTCGCTGCTCATGTCTGAAACTGTAGGCTGCCTTGTTTGTTAAGTTGTTGCTTGGGGGGGGGGGAGGACTGGTGCGCGCGAGAGGGCGGGCGAGGGAGGGATATTTGCCTAGAGGGATTGTGTTGTAAATAATTAAAAAAATTAGTAGGGGTAAATGTTTGTATGGAAAAACTCTTTCAATAAAAATTATTTTAAAAAAAAAGAATTCAGAATGTCCAAATTACCTACCAGCACGTCTTTCAGGACTTGCGGGAGGAAACTGGAGCACCCGGAGGAAACTCACGCAGACACAGGGAGAACGTGCAGACTCGTGTTATCTACCCAAACCCTATGAGGAGTCAGGATCCGGAACCCACCCACAATGGGCGGGACTAAGCCATGCTTGTGTACGTAGGCCTTAAACTTACTTAAGGCCTACATAACTGCTATCTACCGGCCTCCCCGGACCTCCTGGCTTTTCCGGGGAGGCCGCACTGCTGGTCCTTCAAAACGTGGACCGGGCAGAACGGCATCCAGGGCATCTCCCAGGTTGTCGGAGGCCCCTGCGTGGCCAGGAATAGTGCAGAGTGGCCCCCTGGCGCACCCCTTAGAACACGGGCACCTTGGCACAGCCCAGTTAGCACGTTGGCACAGCCCAGTTAGCACGTTGGCACTGCCATGCTGGTAGCCAAAGTGCCTGGGTGGCACTGCCAAGCTAGCAGGAGCATTGCCAAGGTGCCAGGGTGGCAGTGCAAAGGTCAGGGCCCCGAGGTGGGCCAGGGCTATGAAAGGAGGTTGGGGTGGTTATGAAGGGTGGAGGGGGGCTCAGAGCAGGTAAGTAGGGGCCTCTGGAAGGTTGGCGGGGTGATGGGTGTGGGTTCTGGTAGGGGGTGGCCTGTAAGGGGGCGTGGGGTGACCTGAAGGGGGGAGGCCCACAGGAACCCCATAGTGGGGTGTACTCACTTGGGGAGTGGGTGGGGTAATGCCCATGTGTGTGGGTGGTGACATTGCCCTTGGGTGAGGGTGATCCACAAGCTCACTTAGAGATCGGGGCACCCTTTCAAAATGGCGACCTGATCTCTGAGTTGAGCTACTCAGTGATGAAAAAAATTCTAAGAGCGTGATTTAATGGCTGCGTCGCGCTTAAGCGAGTGCACAACGAGGCTGCTAAGTGGCGGGGAGGCCAAAATCGAGAACTGCTTCGGGTGCCGAATCTGTCATTGATCGGTACATCAAACTTCCCAAAATGCATTTCTGATGCCTCAACCACTCCAGTGGAGCACTGCAGTACCCATCCCCCAAGAGGGTCACCTGCTTTGTGGTGGTCTGCTGTGCCCTCCACAAACTGACACAGCAGCGGGCGACATGCTGGAGGTGGAGGAATATGTGGCCACCTCCGAGGACGAGGGTGAAGAGGCGCCAGACCAGGAGGGGCTGGAGGACAAGCCCGGGGAGGACCCTCAGAACCAGCTGGGGGATGGAGTACAGGTGGTGCGAGTGGCGAAGGTCCTGGAAACCCGCCAGAGGGCTAGGGAGGCCCTCAACCTCACCCACCATGTAGGATGTGGCCTCGCCGTCATTCCCCCTCTCCCTAACCCCTGCTTTCCCCCATCACGCCTTCACCATTCTACCCCCCCCCCCTCCCTCGCCCATTTCAGACCCTCCCAGGGTGTGTGTAACATCACTCCACTGTGTTGGCACGTCACAGTCGAGGGCAGGGGGGTGATAATAACCAGCAGAGAGCAGAGTGCTGGTGCTCCAAATTCAATACCATAGTCTGACCCCTGTTCGCCCACACCCACTACCTGCATGTGGTGTGCCAGGGGGTGGGGGGTCAGAGAGGAGTCCAGGACCTCCATGTCTGGGGAGATAGGGCATGGGATCGGTGCTCGGCCCGCATAGAAGAAGAAAGAGCCAAAGGCATCATATTGATCAAGGTCAACAGATTTTGATCATTAACAGAAGTCTCCCCACCCCTCCCAGACCCTCCCTCCCAACCTTACTTCTCACCACCTCCCCCAATGCCCTCATAGTGACCCTTGACGTGCTTATCCTTCCGTGCTGTATCGCTGCTTCTAGGTGTGCTCCACAGAACCTTGGCTATGCCCATCTCGGGTTGAGACATGCCCCGCAGTACCTCATCAAGACATACCTGGTACTGGGTGATGTCCCCCAGTGACTGGGACACGCTGTCGAGGCACTCAACCCTGGCTGTCACCAACTGAGCCAAGCCTTGGACACCTCCACTCATGCTGCCGATGTTGTGTACCAGGCTTTCCACTGCGGTTGCCACTCATTGCCGGCACGGCACTATTGCCTACACCCTTAGCCGTTGGGACTCCTCCAATTAGCTCTGGACCTGCTGGAGTGTCGCTGACATCACCTTCTGAATCTTACGGCTGCACACTATCATCTGGGTGCCAGGGTGGCACTGCCAAGGGTCAGGACCTTGGAGAGCCATGCCCATGAATGGAGGGTGAAGGGGGGGTTTGAAGGGTTGGTGGTGCACGGCGGGCATGAAGGGGCCTCTGGAAGGTTGCGGGGGTAAAGGGTGGGAATCCTGGAAGGGGAAGGCCAGAAAAGAAGGGACTCTCAGCGACCCCATAGCAGGGCGTCATCACTTGGGGGGATGTGGGGTAATGCCCATGTGTGGGTGGTGACATTGCCCATGGGTGAGGAGACAAGTCCTCTTAGAAATCGGGGTATCCTTTCAAAATGGTGGCCTGATCTCCGAGAAGCCAGTCTGGCCAGCGAGTTCAGCAACCCAGTGTTGAAACTAATTGTGAGTATGGGCTAAACTGGAAACACCCAGGGCCCAAAAAAGTGACTAAGGGAATAGCAGCTCACCACGGCGCAGTATGGCCGATAAAAGCCGGGAGACCGCAAGATTATGCAATGTAAATCCCGCCCATTGTAAGCGGGATCACTTTTTGGCAAATCTGCATCTTAGAGCGAGGCAGTTAATCTCAATTTAATGTGCAGATTGCCGAGATACCTGAGGCTTTGGGATTCATCCCTTTGCCTCGGAGAAATCGGGCGAGCGCTGTTCAGCACTGGGCCCCACAAGTGGGGACCAGATGGAATGGCACTCATGGGAGCCTTCCAGGGAATGGGAGGTGCCCAGCTGCAGACCCTTGGGCAGGGTGGTACCCTGGACATCCTGGCAATGCCACCTGTGTGCCAGCCTGTCATCACCAAGCTACCCAGTTGGGATTGACAGCTGGTATGGGTACTGCCAGGTTGGTGCTGCCAAGCTGGCATTTTTTGCACACGCGCTGGGGGTGCGTTGCGTGATGGTGGGAGGATGGGGAGCCGGGGGACCCTCCCATCGTATGTTTGGGTTGGGGGGGAGGTCGGGATCACTTCGGGGACCTCGGAGATCGGGGCGCCATTTAGAAATGGCATCTGGACCTCTCGCTACACTGGGGAGTTCCAGCAAGTGCAGCACCAAACTGTACAAAATGGAGATATGTGGGCCTGGGCTTTGCATTACCCGTTCAGGCCCCTTATACAGTCTGAGTCACGTTGTGTAGCTATGTGTTTCTCGGCACTGCGAGGGCTGGGAAACACGTGCTAAACGCGCTCGCTATGGGACTTTGTTCCCATTTGGTTGAATCGAGCCCGAAGTGTGGTTAAATCATGGTAGGGAACTCACCAGCAGAACCGACGGGGAACTCCCACCAAAATCCGCCACAAATGATACTGAGAAACATTTCCATTAAATTTCACCCAAAGTATCAGCAAAACGCTGAACTCACACCCTAAAGTACTGAAAGGATCTTTGTGCAAGTTAAGAAATACCAACCTTCAGCAGCAAAAAGGCTTCCTCAGTGTTGGAACTGCCTCATAATGGCAATAATTATTTGCTGCCGGTTTGGGTTAGCAACAAAGAGAAATAAGGTGAAGGGAGAGGCCATCTCCTCGTGAGGTGAGACCGAGTGAGCTCATGGTGGGCCTTACTGTACCTGGCAGGTTTTTGGAAAAGGGATGCAGGTGCAGTTTATTGAGATGAATTTGAGTGGGTAACCCAAGGTTTTGATCCTGCCCTCCCCCCTCCCCCATACCATCCCAATCAGTCCCGCAAGAGTTAGAAGGTCAGAGGAGAATTCTATTAGCCAATGTCTTTCCTCATGAAGTTAAGTTTATTTTTCAAAAAGTAATGTTTGAGGAGAATAGCCTCTTAGAAATCTCACTTGATTATTATTAGTGTTGTGTTGACAGTTAGAATAGCCTAATGATCACCTAATTTATATTGACAAGAAATATAAATGCTCTAATTGCTAAAAGTTTTTAACTCATATAAAGCTCTGATTTTAACTTGGGGTGGGAATTGAGCAGGTGGGAGGCAGAGAGAACCCCCCCCCCCCCCCCCCCCCCCGCCCAGGCTTGCACTCCTGGGTCTCATCTAAATATATGGACGGCCTTGAGAAACAAGCAACTCGTTCCATTTTGCAGCACAATTTCTGACAGGTAGGCTTGCACTAGCAAACCACTCTGTTCAAGGGCAAATGCTGACAGTAACTAAAAAAAAGTTAGGTTCCCAAAACCTGCAAGCACCTTGTAAAGTGAATCTGTGTACGGCTGCCTTCATACTTCACTGTCATGCTATAGCAAAGACTGACAGCTCTGAAATGAGTCAAAAGGGCTGCACCAGTGTTTTCAGATGCTTCCCTGGACATTCACATTCTGATGGAGAAGGCGGGGACAAGGCACTGTTCCTGAAAGAGCGTCTCATAGATCGCTATCCAGCAGACCTGGACTGACAGGGTCAGTGCTGGACTTTCGATCCAGTTACGGGTTCAATTATGTCACAGGCAGCCAAGTTGAGTACATTCCTCCATCTTTCCAGCCCCTCATCAACGCTCCACAATGCTCCCCGTCACTGCCAACAATTCCCACCCAGTCCCTCAGCCACCCCACTCGATCCTTCAGAAGAGGGCACTCTGTGCAAATGGACTTCTCTGTTTCCCTATTGCAACAATGACTATGCTTCAAAAAGTATTTCATTGTCCATAAAATATTTTGGGACATCTGATGTGATGCACGGTACTACAGAAGTCCATGTTGTTTTTTTCCCATCCAGGTATGCACCGATATGCATAGGTATGTGTGTCCTTCACTCCCTTTGATGTCAAATAGCTGCAGTTCCCTTAATCTTCAAGGTTCTTCCACCCCTTCAAATGGAGTCCTCTATCATTCCAGTGTTAATGTAAGCCTACTTGTGACAATAAAGATTATTATTATTTTCCCTCGTTCACAGAACTAAACCGTAATTGGATAAGCCCAGCCTGCTAGTGCACTAATGTATTTTTAAAAAAAGAATCTAAGAGCATGGAATAATCAAGCCTTCTCCTTCCATAGATATTTTAATGGGGTCTTCAAAGCGTGCTTAGTTTTCTGAGTGATACAGGTCAGCCCCATTTATCTGACACCAGTGTCAGTTCTATTTTTCAGTGAACTGAACGAGTTGCAGTTCATGTGTGAATAGTTTACATGAACCCTGGCACTGATACAAATCAGCTTCTGCAAGACTGTCTTTCAGAAATGACAACATTCCTCGTGCTGGGAAAGTGAATTTCTTCTCAGTCCAACTTCGTCCAAGTCTCTATAAAAATTTGATCTGGTACAAAATACAAGGCACAAAAAGGTAACTGCATCATATTATCAACTTATTGTATATCCCTGCCCCCATATTGCTGAAAAGAACGTTATTGATACGATCTCTGCATTCCATCAAGTACACCCAGGCCTTCATTTGTACAACACACAGAAGAGTTTGCTTTTGGCGATATACCAACAGGAAATTACTTCCATAAGCCTTTTGACTGCTAACTGGCATATGTAGCAGTGTCCTTGCTCCTGATCTGCATCTTGATTCTTTCCAAATACAAAGGCCAATTGGGCAAGCTCAAGAAATGGGCATGGGCAATGTATAATTAAACTGTGCCCGTTCACAAACTTTGCGATGCCTGTTAAATTGCTAGGTAGTTGCCTGCAGCCAATGTTGAACACACTACTTTGTGGCTGGATGCTTCAGCAGGGAGACCAGTTCCATGCAATGTTAGCACCACTTAATGCTAGCATGCACCTATTCAAGGGAGGAAGTGTATTATTGGAGCAGATGCTGGAATTGGTTGCAGAAAGCAGTGTGAGCAAGAGTTACAATGAATTAGGTTGCAGCCGGGAAGAATGCATACTCCTAAGATTTCCTGATGCTGCTTTGGATGTCTTGATGCCCGGGGAAATGGACGGGAAGAAATTATCTACCCACAGGGGCCATCCAGACGAATTGTACATGGGCCATAAAACCAAGGTGTTCAATGCTAGGGTCCAGCCTTGAGGACCTGAATTCAGCGCTGTAAAAATTTCAATGGCTTCACATGTATGGTCAAGGTCAGTAAATACATCTTCATATGTATTTCACCATGATCACCACGAGCCTTGCACACTGCCCAATGAACACCTCCTCGCTAGCCTGCCAATAATCTCTACTAGTCACAACACATATCTAACATTCACAGCTTCACCAGACCCTCACTGCTGCAAGCTCTACATCCACATCTCGCAGCTTGCACACACTGTCAGCTATTCAAACTTGGGCTTATCCAATTACTGTTTAGTTCTGTGAACGAGGGAAAATAATAATAATCCACAAACCAATAGCACCACGTTAACTAGCTCATTTCCCTCTCTTTTGCTGAACAAGGTGCCCATAACCATAAACAGCAGAACCTAACCAGTGGGAGGCTGACAATGCTGCATGTCCTCATCCTGATGGAGGATCAGCATCATTAGAGCAGTCACGACTGAGACCACGGTCAGCGGTAGGGTTGAAACCATCAAAGATGATGGTATCCTCATCCCTAATCCTTATTCTCACATCCCACTTCCCCTCATCCCACAATCTCTACTGATTTAAATGCTGCATGCCCCTTCTGCTTTCTTCCCCCTTCTCCCCCTGCAACCCAACTCTTGTGCATTTCTCAATTAAGACAGCCAAGAACTGCAATCTGGTCAGATAGTGGTGGAGGTGCAAGAACTGGAAGAGCAGGAAGACACTGGTAACACAGTGGTCAAGTGGACACAGTGATGGGCACTTACAGAGGGACGGTAAGGTGTGGGACTGTTGGTGAATGGGGAATGCGTGGTTACTGGTATCACAGTAGGATGAGTCGATCATGGAAAGCCTTACCAGAGAAGGGACTGTGTTTGCAGTATTCTCCCTTCTCTCTCTTCCCCCTCACCCTCTTCCTCCTCAACTCCTCTTTAGCTGCTTGCTGTAGCAAGAACTGTGTCAACAAGATGATAGGTTTGTGCAACTGGAACAATCTTGACAAACCCCCTGCTGAGTGCTGCAGAGTTGTTCCAGTGAGGTACTGGCAGCAGAAGCGTTATTTAAGCATCCAAATGGTCTTCCCAATCACATTTCATGTGACAGCATGGTTTTCATTATATGCAGGCTGCATACACACACTACAGTTATGCACATGGATCATGAGCAATATCATCAAAGGATAGTCCTTGTCACCCAATGGCCACCCTCTCATTTGTCCTGGTGTTTCCAGTGCAGATGGCATGGCAGACTACTGCAGAATGAAAGCAATGTGACCTGGGATACCGAGTAGCTGTGGTACATCTCGGAGTTGACATGTGACACCCATAAAGCCACTTATGTACAGACAATAGCAGCCTGTACTAGCCTGCAATACAGAAGCTCGATGACCTCCTTTGTGCAACAATGAACCGCAAGAAGGGAGATATTGCAACTATCGCCTGCTCCATCCTGGAAGCAGTCAGATGCACAAAAGGTAATAGCTAAGGTAACCTTCACAGACATTGATCATGTCATCTTCAGCCTGCTCTGAGGCTGCACCTGTAGCTGTAGCAGGTGACACATTTCTGTGAGGACATATTTGGTGGAGCAGAAATGGTTGGCACACTGTTCCTTGCCAAAGTTCAGGTAGGAGAATTGCTCCCTGAGCAGCCTGCGTGGGTCTTACTCTTTCTGAGAGCCCTTTACTCCCTCCTACTCCTCCCTCTTACAGAATCTTGTCCTGCTCTGTCTCACCTCTGTTCACACTTCCTGCCATGCTGTCCAGTAAGAAGTCTCACAACACCAGGTTAAAGTCCAACAGGCTTATTTGAAATCACCTGATGAAGGAGCAGTGCTCCGAAAACCTGTGACTTCAAATAAACCTGTTGCACTTTAACCTAGTGTTGTGAGACTTCTTACTGTGCTCACCCCAGTCCAACGCTGGCATCTCCACATCATGCTGTTGCTTGTTATGCTTTCCCTTAACTTGCTCTGTTTTAATTACCTTTGCTCTAGAGTCACCAGGTATCTTTCTGATACCACCACAGGGTTCAAAGCCAAGTACTGATCAATAACTCAATACACCAGTTAGTAAGTTTGAAATCAATACACATTTATTATAAACACAGTCAATTATTACTCATGCATAAACTCTACTCACTAAACTACAACTGCTACTAAAACCTATACTTAGCTTCGAATGGCCCACCCAGTCAGAGGAACAATGGCCGTTGTCCGGTTCTGATACTGCTGGCTTCGAACTGGTATGGAATAGTAGCTGGGAGCGTCTATCTCATAGCGTGCATTGATCTGAGACTTACTTGGTTGATGCAGCTGCTAGGCAGGTCTCTCCTCGCTGAGAGTCAAGGCCAAGAGCTGTTAGGTAGGTCTCTCCTCGCTGAGAGCCAAGAGCCAAGAGAGCGAACTGAACTTGGGGACTCTGTTTTATACCCCAAGGGATTTCGCGCCCTTCTGGGCGGACCCCGGACTTGGTCCCAATTAATTGGACCATGTCCCAATTGTTCCTATCGATTTTCTCCAGTACCGGAGGTGCTCCCTGATCGTTGGGCGGGCCCTATGTGGCCGTTGGCCTGCCTTTGTTTTAGCTCCCACTGGCACCGGGGAGTCTGTCTTGGTCTCGATTGTTTCAATGTTTCCTCTTTGTCCCTGGAGATAGCTCATTAATATGCTAATGGCTATTGGTTTCAGTTCTGCCTGGGTTCTGCAAATCCTAATACACAGGAAACCTTGCACCTGCTTGTTTTCGCCGGTGTTGTCTGTTTTTCCCTGCACTCCTTGCGAGTGTCCATTTTGAATCGGGACGTGGCCACCCCAGGTGGCTACAATGTCATGCTGTAGGCCAAGTGAGATGCAAATTACTGCCCCCATGTCCATGCATGGTAAACGTGCATTAGCTTTAATTAGTTACTTCCGACGAGGAGAGATAAATTAGGGAGTGAAAGCTTTATTTTGTTTTGCACTACTGTGCTCACATGGTAATATTTCACGGACTAGGTTTAAGTACAGTTTTTTTGGAGTTATATTCCCTCCCTATATTATTGGCACAATATTGTTGGAAGCCACCAGTGGAATTTGCTGTTACAAATTGTAAGCATGGGTTTATTAAACAGCAGTATTTCAAATAACTGTAAGATGATTCATTACACTTTTCAGCAGAGAATGAGGCAGCTGTATTTTTACACTGACATTTTTATTTGGTTAGTAATCAGTATTATTTCCATGCTTAAGGCCTCGACAGCTGAAAGGGTTGTGAAGAAAGGTGGAAGGCTGAAGAGGACAGAGTTGTAGAAATACAAAGTTTTCCGAGTGTTATAAGAGCTTGAGGGGGTTACAGAAATAGAAGGGTGAGACCATGAAAGTATTTGAAATCCCTGTAGATAGAACTTCCATGGGGCTTTTACTGATATCCTACTGTAACTGTGGAGGAGGTTGACTGGAAATGTGGAGAAATTCTGTAAATGGCTATTCATATTGTTTCTCTGGGACTTGTAGTGATCTTTGTTGGCACGGTGGCACCATGGTTAGCACTACTGCCTCACAGCACCAGGAACCCAGGTTCAATTCTGGCCTTGGGTGGCTGTGGAGTTTGCACGTCCTCGTCCTGTCTGTGTGAGTTTTCTCTGGGTGCTCCGGTTTCCTCCCACAATCCAAAGATGTGCAGGTTAGGTGGATTGACTATGCTAAATTACCCCTTAGTGTCCAAAAATGTGTAGGTTAGGTGGGGTTACCGGATTACAGTGATGGGGAGGGGGAGCGGGCCTAGAAAGGGTGCTCTTTCAGAGGGTCAGTGCAGACTCATGGTCTGAAGGCCTCCTTCTGCATCGAGGGATTCTATGGATCGTAATCAAAGTCCACAGCGGTTCTACTCCTGAATGATATTTCAAAGGAATCTTCGATTCCCATAGTCCAGTTTTGAAATACTGAGAGGAATTATAACACAGGTACAGTAATTTATTTCACTGGACTGTGAACATGGAATTGAAGGGCAGCATACACATTAACCACTTCAAATGAGGCTGGAGATCAGAATGGATTGACTGTTACCAGGGAAGTGAATGATGTGGTTGTTTCAAAACTTTCTTTTCCCCTTGGGGATTCAGGTTCAATCCAGCAAAGATTGAATTGTCCTTTGTCTGCTGGTTGTGAAATGAGCTTTAGAGTCCTCATCTGATTGAGAACAAAAATGTACCACAGCACAGATAAATTAATTAACTGTGCTTGTTTACAGAGAGTGATAACTAGGGGATATTATACTGCATTCCAATTCACATATTTTAGCAGAGATAACATTAAAAACTACATGCAAGAAGGATTGTCTGTTTTTTCTTATAATCATCTTGTTCATTCCACAGACTATTTATGATCAATTCTCCGAGACTGAGGAAAACCTCTGAGGAATTTCTCCCTGTTGATGGTGGAGTTTGCTGCAGGGCCCCATTTTCCTAAATTTCTGCCCTGTAGCCACCACTAACAGAGGATGTCTTGGGGAGGAGACATTTAGGCCTATTTGTAGTGGGTTAGGTCTCCGTAACAAAAGAGCAGGAAGAGCTTTCTTGACGTATTCAAGTATTTTTATTTTCAAGTGATGTTCAAGTATTTTGATTTAGCTTCCTTGTATTTTTTTTAAGTAATTAAAGCTTCCTTCAACTTTTTTGGATATATTTAAATAGTTTGAAAGTAGATTTAAGCAGTGACGCAAGTCTTTTTAATACATCGTTTTAAGGATGTACACAGGGGGGTGGCTGGATTCTCCAAACATTAGGCTATATGTCCCCACGCCAGCTGGCGTTTCACTCTGGATATTCATTAAGAAAGTCCTGAGCGATTCTCCTACCTGCAGGGGGCTGGCAGGTCCCCGGACTGCTTCTTGCAGCTCTGGCTGCGATACGGGGCCTCGCACTTCTGGTCGGGAGTCCGTGCATGCGCACGGCAGTGACCTACGGCGGCCGCACTGTGTGCCATGGTGGACACGCACCACGGACCACCATAAAAAATGTAGGCCCCCACGAGATCGTGCGCGCCCGTGGGTCCGCGCCGCCTGATCGCTCCCCTGGCCATCCATGAGGCCCCCCCCCCCCCCCCCCCCCCCTTGCCCCACCGGTGATCGATCCCTCCGTTCCCCACCAGGGCGGCCGCGGACTGAGTCCGCAGCTGCCACTCGAGGTTCCCGACGGCCGATACGTGGTTAGAACCACGCCGTTGGGAACTCAGCCAGTTTTGCGCGGAGAATCATGGGGGGAGGCCTCTATCAATGGCCCCCCTACCCGCACCACGTAGATCACGCACGAGCGATTCCCAAATGATTCTCTGGCTTCAGCGGCGCCGTTCCCGATTTCCCGGTAAACTGCCTTTCTCTGCCCCCGTGTCGAATGCAATTTTGGCACGGAGGATCGGAGAATCCTACCCAGGATTTGAGAGCCCCTGGGATCCATCAGATTGCCTCCTGCATCCCTTGCATGAGGAGAATCAGGGATACCCTGGGCCCAGACGGGTTCACAGTCGAGTTTAATAAAATGTTTGGGGTGGAGCTGGGGCCATTGCTGGTGAGGGTGTATAATGAGTTGACGAAGAGCGGGTACTCCCCCCTCCTCTATCTCGCTGATTCTTAAAAAGGATAAGGAGCCGGAGCAGTGTTGGTCATACCGCCCAATATCATTGTTGAATGTTGATGCCAAACTGTTGGCGAAGGTAAGTGTATCGTGGATTGAGGACTCTGTGCCGGGGTTGACTGGGGAGGATCAGACTGGTTTTGTGAAAGGAAGGCTGTTATCGGTGAATGTGGCCCGTTTACTTAACGTGATTATGATGCCCTTGCGGGGTCGAGGACGGGCAGGAGGTTGAGGTAGTGGTGGCAATGAACGTGGAGAAGGCCTTTGGTCAGGTGGAGTAGACGTATATGTTCGAAGTGCTGCGCGGTTCAGGACTGGACAGGGGCTTATGGATTGGGTCCACTTGTTGCATAAGGTGCCGGTGGTGAATGTGCGGATGAACCGAGTGAATTCAGGGTACTTTGGGCTACACCGTGGATTAAGACAGGGGTGCCCACTCACCCCATTGCTTTTTGCTTTGGCAATAGAGACATTGGCAATGGCGCTCAGGGTGTCGAAGGATTGGAGAGTGATAGTGTTCATTTCGCTGTACATGGGTGATCTGCTATTATATATTTCGGACCTGTTGGGCTGCATTGGGTGATTATGGGGATTTTGGGGGAATTTGACCAGTTTTCGGGATATAAATTGAATATGGGAAAGAGTGAAGAATCAATTCTAGGGGGCAGGAAAGGAGGTTGGGGGCTGCCGTTCAGGGTGGCGAAGACAAGCTTCAGATACCTCAGTATCCAGGCGGCGCAGAGCTGGGCCCAGCTGCATAGGCCGTACTTGGCCTGATTGGTAGAGGGAATGAAGGCGGATATTAAGAGGTGGAATGTTTCGCCGTGGTTGCTGGCGGGGCGCATGCAAACATCAAAAATGACGGTGCTGCCTCGGTTTCTGTCCATGTTTCAGAACCTCCCTATCTTTGTTCCTAAGTTGTTTTTCAGGAAAGTCAATGGGTTGATCTCGGGGTTTGTGTGGGCGGTCAAGGCTCCTCGGTGAAGCGGGCTTTTTTGGAACGGGTCGGGGGTGGGCAGGTGGGAGATTGAGTACTTCAGGGACTTGGTTATAGGGGGCCAATTTGTGGGGCTGGAGGAGTTGGAGGAATTGTTTGAGTTGCCTACGGGGAATGGGTTTTAGGTACCTGCAGGTTGGAGATTTTGTGAGGAGTGAGGTGCTGGCCTCCCAGAATTACCACCTCCAGTGATGCAAGATAAGCTTCTGTCGGAGGATGAAATAGGGGAAGGGCAGCTGTCGGATATTTATGAGGAATTCATGGAGAAGGAGAGCGCTCTGGTGGAGCACAAATGGGAGGAAGAGCTGGGAGAGACAGTGGGGGCTGGGCCACGGGCTGAGACCTTGGGGAGAGTGAATGTGACTTTGTCGTGTGTGAGGTGAAGTCTCATCCAGCTTAAAGTGGTGCGTAGGACTCACATGACGGTGACGAGGATGAGCAGGTTCTCTGAGGGGGTGGAGGGTAGGTGCGGGTGGTGCGTGAGGGGACAGCGAATCATGTCCATATGTTCTGGGTATGCCCAAGATTGAGGGGGTTCTGGCAGGGCTTCTCGGTTGTTATGTCCAAGGCTCTGCGGTGAGTGATATGGTGCTATTTGGTGTGTTGGACACCCGGGAATACAGAGGTGGACAGAGGCCGATGCATCTCTGATACCCGGAGACGGATTTTGTTACGTTGGGGGACTCGGAGCCGCCGAAGACAGGCAGTCAAGTTCGCTCTGTAGGAGTCGGTGGAAGGGTTCACTCCAAGGTGGAAATCGTTCATTGAATTCTTCAAGTAGGTTTGAATGGGTCAGCAAGGTGGTGGTGGGGGGCTTTTAGCGGGGGCGGAGGGGGTTAAAAGGGGGAAGGTGAGACGTGGATTGGGGTTGGTGTGGGGTTAGGGTTTTTTGTTGAGTTGCTGTGATGTTCTTCTGATGCTCTTTGGTTGTCTTTTTGATATTTTGTATATTTATATTTTTGTTGGAATAGCCTTGAATAAAAATATTTAAAAAAAACTAACGTAACATAAATTTTTCATTTTTTGAAAGTTCATTTTTGAGAAAAAACTTGTTAAACAGGCAAAAAGCTACAGCTGGACTCCTACGCACCTGTGTTATACATTCATTGAAAAAGGATTATTCTGACTTGCTCAGTTAAAGTTTTGGTGTCGGAATGCAAATTAGGGAGTCATTTATTTACTGACCTTGCTGGAAAATATACACTTGCAGCCTTGAGAGGCGACTCAACTGTGATGATCTCCTTCAATCTGCTGACATTCATTGAGCGAGAGTTTCCCATCCAGGCCACGGGCAGGTGTGGGGCATCCAGCGACAGGGAAAACGTCAGAAACCCACTGGAGTAAAATTAGTTGGCAATTTTCTTTCCCACTTAAGGGCAATTTAACGATAACAATCCACCTACCCTGCACATCTTTGATTTGTGGGGGTGAGACCTATGCAGAGACGGGGGAAAATGTGCAAACTCCTCACGGACAGTGACCCAGGGCTGGGATCGAACCCGGGACCTCGGCCCTGTGAGGCAGCAGTGCTAACCACTGCACCACCGTGCCGCCCCTCAGTTTTCAATTCTCCCAATAGCTGGTCAGTTATCCTTGCAAATGGGCATATTCACCAGGGGGTAAGGTGTGAGGGGAGGGAGGGGATGGCGAGACAAGGAGGGAAATGGCGAGACAAGGAGACAAGGATGGCAGTTGAAGGACAGTGGGGATGAGGGCAAAGGGGCACTATGGAAGGCAGAGGGCAAGGAGATGGAGAAGGATGAGGAACAATGGAAGGGAAGAGGGAAGACTGAAAGATGGGAAGCTGGAGCCTGACAAAAGTACATGATAAGTACAGGGGCGTCTGGCGTCCTACCCCTGTCTGCACTCTTTCGGGCTCATTGTGTACCAGATTTGGATGTTTGAAGTTGCAATGTGATCAGAGAGGTTGGAGCAGAAGTTGGATAAAATGTGTGTCCCCTGTGTGTGGTAAGCCCTCCTTAGAAGGGCCAGAGGATGGAGTGTGAGCAACATGATAGATGGGATTTTTTGAAGTGAAAGTTTCTGTGAGATAATGAGTGTTGATAGATCCCTGCCCAATAGATGCCTGCTCAGTGATGTGACCATCAATTCACTAGACACGTGATTGGAAGTAAACTGTGGTTTTAATAGTCTTACAACTAAGCCAGCCTGCGACCAGAGGAACTGAGGGCAGGCTTACGGCTGCAGTGCTTTATACTTCCGGTTAGTGGGAGGAGCCATGGGCGGAGCCATGGGCAGAGCCAAGGGTGGAGCCCAGTACAAACTCCTCATCTCCCCCTATGGGCAGAGCCGCGCAACGGCTCACATACAGAGCCCACAAGGACACAATACATGCAAGGCAATACAGTGTGAATTACGAGGCATATAATTCACCACACTCAGAAAGCATACAAACAATGGTTTGTATGTTTTCTGGAGCCCTGGAGCCATCCCTAGATAGAAGACATGCCTCTGCGCCTGCAATCCTCTGATCAAGGCTTTGTGGGACGAGTGGTTGAAGTGGGGTGCTGTCTCTCTCTTGAACCTTTTGGTTTCTTCTGGTGGCTGAAATACATCTCTGTGTGTATCCTGAAGACAGCTGGGATGGAGACAGCGAGATGCGTTTGTTGGACTAGCGTTTAAATATGGCGCATGGAACTCTACTGCTCCAGCTGATGGCGAGCGGATGAATCAGCTTCCTACCCACCAGGTGATTTGGCCCTCTACTCATCTGTGCATAACAAATGAGCTTCCAGGCATAGAATCGGGCACGAGTTCCCACCATTCCAGCCGACAGGATGAGCATCGGCGGAACCATCCGCCAGTGCACTTAGTCTCAAGGGATGGAATTTTCCATTTATGTTTCACTTCACATACAGTATCCCTACAATTACCGACCGACTCAGAAGAGAAGTGGGAAAAAAATGAAAACAAATATAACTATAGAACAACCCTGGGCGAAATTCTCCCCCCCCCACGACGGGTGGGAGAATAGCGGGAGGGCCTTCCCGACTTTTTTGACGCCCTCCCGCTATTCTCCCCCCCCCCGCCGAAATCCCGACACGAATCGCTGCCGCCGTTTTTTTACGGCCGGCAGCGATTCACAGCTGTTAGAAGGGCCGAAGTCCCAGCCCTTTACGACCTTTTTACGAACGGCAAACACACCTGGTCCTGCCATTCGTAAAAACGTCGTGACCACCTGGAAAAAAATAACCATGGCACCGATTGGCACGGCAGTACCACGGCCGTGCCAAGGGTGCCATGGGCCCGCGATCGGTGCCCACCGATCGCGGGCAGCGGGCCCGATGCCCGCGCACTATTTGTCCTTCCGCCGCCCCGCAGTATCAATACGCGGGGCGGCTGAGGGGCAACCCGGACCGCGCATGCGCGGGTTTCGCGCAAAAACGCGATGACGTCACCCGCGCATGCGCGGGTGGAGTCTTCCCACCTGCGCATGCGCGGCTGACGTCATATGACGCGTCAGCCGGCGCTAAGTCCGACAAGCGGGCTTAACGATTTTCGTTAAGCCCGACTTGTCGGGGCCTCCGACGTCGGGCTGCTAGCCCCGACGGGGGACCAGAATCGGTCCCCCGTCGGGAAGGGGCGCGATGCCGTAAAACCCGCCCGGGTTTTACGGCAGTTTGACGATTTCTCCCGTTTTGGGAGAATTTCGCCCCCTATACCTCCACCAGACAAAAATACTTGTTCACAGGCACACAAAGCTCTTGAGTTTATTTTCTGATTAGCATTATGGAAGAACGAGATCAAAAGGCATTTGAAACTATTTTCCTTGTGCTATTTTGTGACCATCAACCCTTCTGCCATATACAGAATCACATATACATGTACACACTCACAAGATAGACTGTAGTTCAAAAGTTACTGGACAAAATCTTCCTTCTTGAATCTTTTAATTGCAATTATTTGTGCGAACGTGGTCTGTAGAAAAAAACATTTCCAGTCAGTTTAATACATATTGAGCTAACAAGGTCATAGCTAAACTGCAAAAACTACATAAAGATTTGTTTGCATGCAAAGTAAAGAGAACTGGAAAAACAAGATCCAATTTGTGAGTACTGCATTTAGAAACCTCCAGCCTGGATTTGTTAAAGCAAATAACCTTGGGAAATGTAATAACAGTTGTTGAACTGTTTTTGACTGATGGTATGGATAAAGGAGATGCCATTGCTAGGCACATAGGTTTTCAGAAGGTATTCAGTGAGCAGTCTAACAGAAGACTTGTGACACCATGGATGGAAAAATTGATTAATGGATAGGAAACAAAGTTGCTTGGATTATATGAGGACCCAGGAGGCCTTTGTAGGTGAATAAACATGAGTTTATTGCAGTCATAGAAAACGGCCGCTACGCCGGCATACACACGATCTGTCCCCGTCAAGTCTACTAGAATGCGAGTCCCTGTCCGGGCTGGATTTACATAGCCCGGTAACGAGTCCCAGCTGGGTGGGCCCACTGGCAGGGAAGACTTGTATGCTATGAGTCCCATGGGGAGATCGATTAGCGTATCGCCATGGGCCTCATGAGGGTTATTACAGATTGGAACGGGGTTGTGGCTAGTGCACTCCAAAGGTCAGTACTCGATCTATTTTTACTTTCTAAATATGTAGATTATTGAGACTTCTGCATCGTGATAGCATAATATTGAGATTTCCTAATATGCAAAAGCAAGGATTGGAAAACTGATGAGGAAAATTGCAAAAGGCTTTAATATGACATAGATGGGCTGGCAGAATGAGAAGTCAGGTGGAAGATGTAATTTAGCCCAGAGAAATATGAAATAATGCATCTTGGAAAACAAGACTGGAGTACACATTTAAAGGAATGCCGAAGATTTTAGAGGAACAGCGAGAATTGGAAGTGCAGATACATATTTGCTTGAAAATGCAAGTACAGGCAGATAAATCTGCAAAAGGCCAATGACATATTGGATTTTGTAAAAGAGGCCTTGGATATAAGAACAAAGAGGTAATTATAAATGCAACTGGTTCCATCACAGTTGAAGCACTGTGTGCAGCTTTGAGATCCCTATTTCAAAAGTATATTGTAGCCATGGAAAACACACAGCTTAGATTAACCAAGATGACCTCAAAGATAAAAACTGTAGTTAACAGGAGAGACTTGGAATACTGAGGCAACTTCCACTGGAGAAAAACCTAATCCCAAATTTGATAAGGATTTAAAATTACAAAGTGCCTTAATAGAATGAATAATTAAGTACCATTTTCTCTGGATGGTAGGATTCTTCAATTTAATATTAAAGCAGAATTTCCATCCTGCTTCCCTAGTGGAAGAATGTGGGAATGTTAAACATGGTCGGTGGATGGTGGTACCCCAATTGGGTGGTCCCACCACCCATTCGCCGTGCTCTGCCACCTTAACTTACCTCAGACCAGGAGAACATAGGTAGGCAGGGACCGACTTTATATATAAAAAGACCACAGCTCCAGACAACATGGGCACTGTGGCTCCATTTTAACACAGAACTACTGGAGGCCTACACAACATCAAGAGACAGCAGAGTAGCACAAAGGCCAAGGTAAGTTTAATATTTTTCATTATTGTGCAGAATCAGGGCAGCTCGGTGGCATAGTGGTTAGCACTGCTGCCTCACGGCACCGAGGTCCCATGCTTGCACATTCTCCCCATGTTTGCATGGGTCACACCCCCACAACCCAAAGGTGTGCAGGGTAGGTGGATTGGCCACACTAAATTGCCTCTTATTTGGAAAAAATGAATTCGGTACTCTAAATTTATTTGATCCTCCATTCTCTGCAAAGATGTTTTAGAACTCCCCCAGCCCCTATCTCTCCTCTCCCTCGGACTATTTATTGAGTGAAGTCATAATTCGTATTCAACAACTTTTCAGGCCACAGAAAGCCAAATTTTATTTGTGTGGAGATTCATTCTTTCAGAAAAAACATTCAGAAATTTGGATTTTTAATAAAACGAAAATTATTTCTAAAAAACATTTTTGTTTCTTGTTTTGAAAGTTATGTAAGTCCCAATCTTTATTTTGCTTTCGAGACAAAGATTCAAATATAATTTATAGCCTCCTTCCTGTTTTGCTGCATTTGAGGACTATTCAGTATGATTGTCTGATCAATTTTCTTGCTGCCTTCCATGTTGCTTATTTCACCGATCACTTGTAGAATGAATCAAATTTAAACTAATGTCAAAAAACAGGAAATTGTGCCTGCTAAATCTTTTACTGAGGTCAGAATGAGCATCATTCCTTTGACATTGACTACAAATTTTAGGCCATGAATATGGCCCAGTGTCAAATAATCTTTGCTAATGCTACCGACCGCCTATTCTGAGACAGTGTCCCCCTGGTTCTAGACTCTCCATCCAATCGGAAACATCTCAGTTGCAGTCAATTTTGCCCTCCTATCACTGTGTTTCAACAGCAGGAGGGCAATTAATTCATGTCCCCCCACTACATAGTGCATACTCTGAATACCCTCCTAGGATTTGACTGGTCTAAATTCACCCTGCCACATACATAAATCACTACTTTGGGGAGTCGGAAACTTTCGGATTTTAAAGATTGTGTAATTGTTAGTCGTAACAATACTGCAGATCAGATTAAATGCAGTAACAGAAACCTGACAATGAGGCAGACAAGCCCTCAGCTGGTGTCTGATTCACTGGGATCAGGAATTGTGTTAATAGCCTGACAAGTTTCAGCAGCTTTTAAGAGCTCCACAACAGACTGCCATTCCAGCCGACAAGATGGCTGCACAAAGACCTGCTCCAAGGTTCCAGGAGTCAGAGATGGACAGAATGCTGGACGCCATTGAGGAAAGGAGGGACACCCTCTTCCCCAGGGTGGAGTGAAACCGCAAGTCCACCATTCTCAACAATGCCTGGGATGAGGTGACAGAGGCTGTTGGTGCTGCCAGCCTCACTAGGAAGACAGGCACGCAATACTGAAAGAAGATGAAAGACCTCCTTAGGGCACCACCTCTGTGCCCCTGGCATGACTCCCATCCCACACTCCTCACATCAGTCCCTAATCCCCTAGAGGCCAACAGAACCCCACCTGCCTTCACCTCCCTTACAAGCCACCCTTCACCAAATCTCAACACATAAAGTGTTGTCCTTTCTGGCCAGGAGCCTTGCACACACACATGCCACCAGCTGCAGACCCCCATAAAACTTGCCTCCCTGCATCTCACTATGTCCTTTCCACAAGCATAAAGCCACCCCTAATTACCAGGAGCTGCAGAAGACTGGAGGGGGCACCACAGATATTCGGGTCCACACCCCCTATGAGGAAAGGGCCTTGGGACCCTGGTGCTGTGAAGCCACAGTGCTAACCACTGTGCTACTGTGCTGCCCTTGTTGTGTCACCATCTGGCACAGGAGGCACATGGTCTCACAGGTGAGCTGGAGTTGGCGGTGGCACATGCTGTCCGGAACTTTTTTAAGGACAGGTGCCAACTCACACCTTCACACCTCCTCCTTGGCCTGTTGGATGCTGGCACTTGAGCCTCACCGGCTGGCTCCTGCTGTTCAGGAGCAAGCTTCTCTTGTGCAGGGTCCTCGCTGGGCTAGCCCTGGCACTTTCACCACCATGCATCCACACCGTAGCAGCGGCCAAGTAGGTAGCGAGCATAGCTAACTGTATTCCAAAATCCATGGCCGGGATTCTCTGAACCCCCGCCGGATTGGAGAATCGGGGGGGGGGGGGGCGTGAATCCCGCCCCGCCGCTCCGACACCGGCTGCTGAATTCTTTGCCGCCAGTTTTCGGGCTGGGGCGGGGATTGCGCCGCTCCGGTTGGTGGCCGTTGGCAGCGCCCCCCCCCCTCCCCCCTCAGCAATACTCTGGTCCCCAATGGACCGAGCAGCCACCCGTTTTCGGCCAGACCCGCTGGCTTGAAATGGACATGGTCCACCCCGGCGGGACCTGGCTTGGAGGGCATTAAGCGGGGTCCTCGGGGGGGGGGGGATCCGGTCCTGGGGTGGGCCCTACGGTAGCCTGGTCTGCGATCGGGGCCCACCGATCTGTGGATGGGCCTGTGCCGTGGGGGCACTCATTCCCTCCGCGCCGGCCTCTGTAAGGCTCCGCCATGGCTAGCACAGAGAAGAAACACCCTGCGCATGCGCAGGAAAACGCCGGTGGTTCTGCGCAAGAGCCAGAACACGCTGTCAGTCCTACACATGCACCAACCCGCGCCTGCCGGCGGCAGCCCTTCGCCGCCGGTTAGCGTGCCGCCAACCCCTCCAGCGCCGGCCTAGCCCCCGGAAGTGCGGAGGATTCCGCAACTTCCGGGAGGCCCGACGCCGGAGTGTTTACGCTGCTCTTGGCACCGGTACGGGCCGCCCTGCCAATTCCGGGAGTATCTCGGCCCATGTCTTTGCGGGTGGAGGGGGGAGAGAAAGAGAATGGGAGCAAGATGAAGATTCCAATGACTATTCAATGAAAAAAATGAATGAAAAAAATGAAAAATCACTTATTGTCACGAGTAGGCTTCAATGAAGTTACTGTGAAAAGCCCCTAGTCGCCACATTCCGGCACCTGTCCGGGGAGGCTGGTACGGGAATCGAACCGTGCTGCTGGCCTGCTTGGTCTGCTTTAAAAGCCAGCAATTTAGCTCAGTGAGCTAAACCAGCCCCAAAAAAATGGCAACAGGTTACATGCCCACCCTGAATTGTACTGCTGCCGCCACCCTCAACATGCCCCCCCCACGCCCCCCCCCCCCATCCCCTTAGAGATGATGTGATCCACACTTCACCACATTCCCCATCAGTGACTGACGCCTGATTTGTGATGTGGGTGCCTCTATCCTCACCACCCATCCCTGCCAACAGAGGTACTGGTGGCTGTGCAACTGGTGTTAGCTCTGTGGACCCTGTCCTGTTCTTACAGTGAGGTCTACCGTGGGTCTCCTTACTGAGTGATCCTAGTGCTATCCACCAAGAGATTAGCAACTCATTGTGTGGTGGAGATGTTCACACTGTACAGCCATTCATCTCCATGCTAAGAGCCTGGTGTGTTGGCAGGTATAACAGATGAGGGTGAGCGAGGGATGTGTGCATCTGTTGGGACCTTAGCTACAGTTCTGTGGAGCCTGGGTTTACACACAGGTTGTGACAGGGGGCTGGTCAGGTTTCCTGGGTGGGGCAGGATAGATGGGATCAGGGATGCAGTGGATAAGCAGAGTTTGGAAGCAGCTTGTGATCCTCAAGGGCAAGCTAACTGATGGTGTCACTGGTGAGGCTTTTACTCTGAGATGGCCCGTGTGCCACAGAGGGTTCTAGTGGCACCGGTGCATGTGTCCTTTATTTGGGGTGAGCTCTGTTAATCCCTGCATACTCTGCTTTGGGACTACATTTCTAAGGCGTGCACTGAGGAGTGCCAGCCCCTGGTGGGCCGGCGATTGAGCATGGCCATGCCCACCCCCTTGGTGATACTGCTGGTGTATGAGGGTTTCCAGAGGAGTGGGCTGGGTCTGGATTCACATGACCAGAGGCCCTCTGAGTATATGGAGGGTCCTGTGAGCAGTCAGAAGCCTTAACAGCCAGGAGCCTGTAAGTTGCAGTTAGAGGGTGGGTTTAAATGATTGTATTTCAGCAATGGGGGTCTCAGGCAGAGCACCCTATTCTTGAGGGGGACAGCTTGAGTCCACGCACTTACCACCGAGTCGTTCCTCGGGACTCCCTGAGGTCCAGGCATATACCCCCCAGCAAACCGTACAAGTTTGAAAGGCCAATGGCCATGACACCTGGATCCCACTCGTAAATACCAGCACTACTTCCTGGCTGAGAGGGCTGGAGCATTGTGGGGGACTGGAGCATCGGACTTCCGGCCTGTAAATCATATTCAAATCCGTGCAAATGGCGGTTTTGCATGGCACTGCCGGGGAGGGGCGTGTAGCTCACTGCGGCCACCAGTAAGAGACAGGAGCATTGGAACAGGATTGGCGCCCAACACAGATCCCGTTATCGACAGACGCTTGATTCTCTGCAACACCCAAAAACCTGCTACTGCCAGTGGCCTGCCGAGAATTTACCCCTTTGTCTTTGTTACAGAAAATGAAAATTTCCTTAAAAGACCACCTTAAAAAGAATATCATCAGTTTCACAATCTGGGTATTAGATTTAAAGCACATTACATAGTTTCATGTCAGGTCATAAATGCTTTTGGATTCAGGCTTGGAAACATCTGTTTGCCAAATGTTACATGCCATATAAAATAGTGGATACAACAGAGTGCATCCAGACTGCAGAAATGCATCTCAAGTGTGCTTACTTGCTCGTAGCCCTGATCATTGTGGTTCACGGTCAGAATTATCCGCCATCTGAGGTGTATTGGATCAATCAGTATAGGCAAGGCTTCAACTTCCAGTGTCCGCCAGGAGAAGCTTTGGTAGGGATACAAAGTTACTACGAGAAATCGGAAGGTTCTGACAGGCTTTGGAGTTTCGAATGCATGCCTACCTCGGCAGGGATGGGACGGGAGACAGAATGCTGGTGGGAAGATATTAACCGAGCGGGACTTGAATGGTAGGTCACCGGGTGCATTGTTAATGTTTTGCTTTCCACTACACGACCCCTGTTTGGTTTTTGCAGTTGTGTTTTGTTAAACTCTTAATTCCTTAAAATAATCAGATAGTTCTCAGCCTGCTGTGGAACCCGGGCCAGTCATTCTACTGAATGAAACTGATGAACTTCGGCTTAGGGGCAGGTGACATGTCAGCACTGAATTTCCTGGCATTAAATGCTCTGAAAAATATCAGACAGCCATGCGAATCAGACATTTTATGTAAGGGTCTTGTGCCCTGGTCTCACAGGTAGTGGCAGGTTTCATCCTGTTCTGTGATCCAGGGTTATGCAAGTAAAATGAATGCGACTTACATAACACATGGAACTCAGCCAATACTGGAAAAGTTTGAAGTACATTTGTCCTTTCTGACCTCAACACTCAAAAGGAATTTTAATTTTTAATGAGCAGTTCCACCTTTTATGGACACTTTTAATGGTTTAAATGTTAACTCGAGTAAAATGCAGTATACATGAACAATACTGATGAAGAAAGTAAATATTTTATGCGCAGAAACATGCAAGGACAGATAGCCGAAAGAGTAAAATAAATCCTCAGAAAGAAACACGCTAACTGAGCAGATCTAGAACTAATAATAATATAATAGTAATTGCTTATTGTCGCAAGTAGGCTTCAATGAAGTTACTGTGAAAAGCCCCTAGTCGCCATATTCCGGCGCCTGTTCGGGTAGGCCGGTGTGGGTCTTGTTCTGCATTACAAGCCAGCTGTCTTAGCCACTGTGCTAACCAGAGACAGAGATGAATTACAGCGAAAGAAAATAATTCACAACGGCTCCTGAATATGCTGCTTGCCACGGATGTGTGAAGGACCCTTAGAGATGCCAGCCATTTAATTGGGCCTGCAGCTCAGCAACCTTAGCAGCCTCACCTGGGATGATGACCATGCACGAGCCCTATAGCCAATACAAGCCATTTTTTTAAAGCATAAAAATATTACTAGAGGTGAAATTTTCTGATGTGATCATTAGGGTCTCAGGGCTGCTTTCTCTGCCTCGCTCCCGCCCCCACCCCCGCCTTCGAATAAAACGTTGCTTCGTCCCAGGACACCGTTGGGAGGCTGTGTACAGTTGGTGACCTTGCCCCACCCCGTCAAGAGGTTGATCTGCTGTTAGCAAAATGCTGATGGTCTGGTAAAATGACCCTGAATAGGATATTTGAATTTGCTTCCACCCTCCTTATGGATGGAAGCATGTCCAAAACTGATCCTCCCATCAGTAAATTTACCCAACCTAGCGCAAACTAGCATGGCTCCCACCAATTTCACTCCAACTTCACGCCTTGATCTCGTACTTGTGTAGGTTAGTGAAATTCTTCCCTTTAGGTAATGATAAAGGCATTCTGCATGATAATATAGGTTTAACACTGATACATGCAATCAGCACTAAATTAATAACACCAACTTAGACAATTAGGGAACAGATGCAATTAACTAAATTAATTTAGCGTATTTTAATGTTTCAAGATTTTGATGGTTTTATTCATTTACCCACATTTTGAGATGATAATTTACAAGAGGCAAAGAACTGAAACTGTGGTTTAATCAGTGTATGGATTAAGTGATCTGAAAAAGTGGGTTTATACGTTTCATGGGCTGTTTTCCTGGTGAAAGGGGGTGGCGTATTGTAAACGACTGACTTTAAATGGCCGCCCTGCGGTGATAACAAACTGGCGGTGGCCTAAACGAGTAGAGAGTGAGACTTCCACTCCTCAGTGGAAGAAGTCCCACCCTTGATGTTGCTGGCTAATCTAAACACAGCAATGGATCCCAGACTCAAGTAAACCTTGGATTTTTGCATCGGGAGGGATGAGGCACTCTCGGGAGGGTGGGGCTGGCAAGGGGGTGGGGAGACACAAAGGGGGTATCATTGTGGGGCTCATGCCCCTGATGTGCACGGGCCACCCTGCCAGAGCATGCACCCCCACCCCCCCACCTTCCCATGTTTGCAACTCAGAGGATTAAAAAATAGACGCTCCCCTCTCGACTGCATTACGGTGTAATATTTAGATCAATTAACTTGTTGACAAGCTCAATTGCTGATTAATTATTTTATTTTAACATACTAGGGGGCTTGATGATTAATGGGAAACCATGTGCCAACGTCAGGTTCAGGACCCAATGTCATCACACTGGATTTTACGCATGTGCAGAACTGGAGCAGTCCTAATTTGCAAACGTAAAATCACGTGCCATTAGTTCTCATCCTATGTAGGATATAATAATTTTTAACATAGTCAAAATCCAGACTTTTAATGTTAAAGTGTTAAGTCATCTTCTTTTTCTCCACCAACCTTCACCCCACCCCCAAGTTCCCCACCCCCACATTCAACGTCAATCAGGCACTGAGTGAGGGCAGCTGACCTTTGTCCAGACCTCTTCTGATAAGAAGATAGATTAGAGCACCCCAGCCCCCTGTAGTGGAGCATATTTACTTATCTTAGCAGCCTGGCCAAGCAAACTCACGGTGTGGAGGATCACGTGGAGATTGCTGTTCAGTGTGCCATGCATTGATATGCCCAAGTCTACATCGCTGCCTCTTCCGCTGAAACAACGACGGTTGCCCAGTCTCAACTTCTCTATTTGATATAGAGGCCACAAGTTGAAATGAAAAATGAAAATCGCTTATTGTCACAAGTAGGTTTCAAATGAAGTTACTGTGAAAAGCCCCTAGTTGCCACATTCCGGCACCTGTTCGGGGAGGCTGGTACGGGAATTGAACCGTGCTGCTGGCCTGCCTGAGTCTGCTTTAAAAGCCACCAATTTAGCCCAGTGTGCTAAACCAGCCTCTAGTTAAATGAATGAAAACAAATTCCAGTTGACATCCACTGTGTTGAAGCTATTCACCTCCATGTTTTTAATTCTAGTTCCCTGATTGCTGAAGTGTAATGTAACCTCCGTGTTCTGTTTGATGCTAAATCTACACCCACTTTGTTAAAAAGCCTACTTTAGGGCTGCTATGCTTCCCTTATTGCCCTGTCCCTACTTCTTCCATTCTGTGGCTGAAACTCCACTTCATGACTTTATCACTTAGATTCTCTGGCACCGAGAGAATTAATTCCCAGACACAAACCTCCACAAGCTTCCAACTCTTTCAAAACACTAGAATCCGTGTATTCATCCCCAGTAAATGTCACACTCATATTGGCACATCCTTCCCTGGCTCCTCTGGTTCCCATGCTCTCATGTGTCACAACTCAAAAGTTCCACCCTTGCTTGCAGATAACTCTAAGGTTTATTAAGTTTAACAATCGCAATTGATACTGTGAGAAGTACAGCTCCCATGGAACCAGTATTAAAATCCATACTGTACAGTGCTTGCTCAATGTACAATAATTTCTCTTGCTTGACAGTACAATTACTTCTCACTTTGGGGAATCTATTCCACGGCAGAAATGAATCACTTTACCAGTTGCTTCAGATATGGAAAGTGCTCATAGTACACAACCAGACACTTAGAAGCTACCTGAAAAACAGTAGAGTTTGACAGTTGATGAATGCCAGTGGATATTAGCATCTAATGTCATTGCTAATGGTGGCTATATGAAATGCCATGCGTATGTCATTTTCACTTTAAATGCCACTTCTCACAAGAACATTTCTGTAAACATTCCTCTAATTACATTCTGCGCAAAACTTCTTTTGGAAATGCCAATGCCTTGTGCGGCAATCGGTTAACAAATCAGTTAGAAAGAAACGCGTTTTTGTGATTCATATTTTGTGAATTTCTCGCAAAATATTTCAAATTGGATTGCATAAACTGAGGAATTCAAGCCAGTAGAAAATGAGAAATTGGCAGTGAAGTAAAGAATCTGTTTTGCATTATGTTCTGCTCGTTTAACTATTGAGTTCCTGGTCACAGATGAGATAGTTTGTTCCACTTCATCCTTCCTCCTTTGACATTGCAGCAATTGCCTTGGTAATATCTATGCCCGGACCAAACTTTATTTGAGTCATTTTATTTGCTTATTAAAAAAGTCATATGGAAATGGATTTTTATCCAATGAGAATCAAATCCATTAGAAATCTATTCAATCAAATCAATTAACCAGAGGATCAACCCTGGTTTAATGAAGAGTGTAGGAGGGCATGCTAGGAGCAGCTGCAGACATAGCCAGAAAATGAGGGGCGGGATTCTCTGATCCTGAGGCTAAGTGTTGACGCCACCATAAACGCCATCGCGTTTCTCAACGACGTCAACATGGCCTCATGATCAGCGATTCTGAATCCTAGCAGGGGGCCAGCATGGCATTGGGGCGGCCCACACCGCTCCAGCTGCCGATCCCCGGTGTCAGGATGGGCGCTGCGGGTCTGCGCATGTGCAGTGGGGCCGGCGCCAATGCGTGCATGCGCAGTGGGACTGCCACGATTGTGTGCATGCGTGGCGGCTCCCTTCTCCGCGCCGGCCTGACGCAACATGGCATAGGGCTACAAGAACCGGCGCGGAACAAAAGAGGTCCCCAGCCGAGAGGCCGGCCCACCAATCGGTAGGCCCCGATCACAGGCCAGGCCACAGCGGAGGGCCCCCCGCCCCCGGGGTCAGACGGCCCCTTCCCCCCCACCAGGCCGCCTACGGATCCATTAACGCCGAGGTCCTGCCGGGTTAAGACCAGGTGTGAACGGCGACAGCGGGAGTCGGGTTTTTTTGTACAGCCGCTCGGTCCATCCCGGGCCGAGAATTGCCGGGGGGTCCCCGAGTGTTCTTCAAACTCAGGGGCGCGACCCGCGGGTGGGTCGCAGGCCGGTGTCGGAAGGGTCGTGGAGCCGTCCTTCGCGGCACTCCCGATTGCGCGAATCAGCCCCAGCAGCCGGCTTTTAATAACGCCGGCTGCAAGCGGCCTTCAAAATGGCCGCAAACATATTTTTAAAAATCGGCCGCGTTGCGCACGAGCGCCCGATCATCGGTGCGCATGCGGAAAACTATATAGATTTGCGCATGCGCACCAATGTTCGGACGCACATGCGCAGTGCAGCTGCTTTTAAAAAAAAAACGGTTGCAGCTTTTTGTTTTACAAGTTCAGAAGGATTTTATTAATTTATTTTATTATTTTTTTCATTTAATTTATTCATTTTATTTTTATTTATTTTTACACATTCGGGGGCTTTTATTTGATAAAATTTTACAGGAAAAAAATGCAGAACTTTGGACAGTTGGAGATTCATTCCTTTCCGACACTGGAAGGCTTCACCTTCATCCAACAGGTTCCATTGGAGGAGCGTGTACGAGGGCCAAAGGGACCTGATGCACAATCAATGGACACGAAACGTAGATGAGATCGAAACGATAGGCTTTAATGCACAAGTTGTATGCCTGGCAGCAGACGTACAGAAGAAAGGCCGACTGCCGGGAAGCATGGGTTCTTATATCCCATCTTGTAGGCGGAGCTACCTACCTCTCAGCCAATCGGCTGAGAGGCGCATGACTTACCCGGGCCAATGGGCAGCGAGTCCTCTGCACCAATAGCAGCTCACTTCCAAGGTACCGTAATACCGCTAGTCATACTACCACATTCACCCCTTGTTGAAGAAGCGGGGGGGAAAGAAACACGGGCAGGAAGGGGGGGGGGGGGGTCGTGTCCCGTGAGTATGTGAGACTGGTAGTATGACTGGAGATGTTTAGGTCGTACCATTGCATCGATGGCTGCCGACTGGCCTGCAACATATGTGCAAAATACAGCAACTATGTACAGTGTATAAAATTGGGGGGGGGGAGGGGAATGGAGAACAGGCAAGGAAAAGAAACAAGAGTCCATCCGCAGGCAGAAGTCCACCAGTAGGTCACATCGATTCAATCAGTCGATTGGGCACCTTTGATGTCCTGCTTGACCTGCGCAGCTGTGCCGGCAACGTTGGAGCGGGGGTGGTCCGTGACTCCGGGAGCGATGATCCTGTTCCTGTGTCTGTACCCTTGGTCGGAGCTAACAGGGGCCAGGCCAGGGGAGGGGCATCCTGTCCACTGGGCCGTGGGGGTGTCGGTGGGGCTGGGGGGGGGGGGGGGGGGGGCTTGCTGGGGGCAGTTGGGGTTGGGGGGTGCTGGCGCCGGGGGGGGGGGGTGGACGGGATCCGGCGGGAGCCAGGTCCCGAAGTGAGACCGTGTCCTGTCGGCCGTCGGGATACTCCACATACGCGTATTGCGGATTCGCGTGGAGTAGCTGGACTCTTTCGACCAACGGGTCCGACTTGTGCACCCGCATGTGCTTCTGGAGCAGAATGTGCCCGGGGGTAGCCAGCCAGGTCGGAAGTGGGGTCCCTGAGGAAGACTTCCTGGGAAAAACAAGAAGACGTTCGTGAGGCGTTTGGTTAGTGGAGGTACAGAGAAGTGACCGGATTGAGTGGAGGACGTCTGGGAGTACTACTTGCCAGTGGGAGACTGGGAGATTTCTGGACCGTAGGTCCAGCAGGACGGTCTTCCAGACCGCACCGTTCTCCCTCTCGACCTATCCGTTATCCCGGGGGTTGTAACTAGTCATCTTGCTGGAGGCTCTGCCCCTGCTGAGCAGGAATTGTCGCAGCTCGTCACTCGTAACTCATAAAGGAGGACCCCCAATCGCTATGGATGTATGCGGGGTAACCGAACAGGGAGAAGATGGTGTGTAGGGCTTTGATAATGGTGGTCGTGGTCATGTCAGGGCAGGGGATGGCGAAGGGCAAATGGGACTACTCATCAATCAGGTTGAGGAAGTACGTGTTGCGGTTGTTGGAGGGGAGGGGACCTTTGAAGTCCATGCTGAGACGTTCAAAGGGGCGGGAAGCCTTAATCATATGCGCTTGTTCAGGGCGGTAGAAGTGCGGCTTGCACTCCGCGCAGATGTGGCAATCCCTGGTCACTGTCCTGACCTCCTCGATGGAGTAGGACAGGTTGCGGGTCTTTATGAAATGGAAAAAACGGGTGACCCCTGGGTGACAGAGGTCCGCGTAGAGGGTTCGAAGGCGGTCCACTTGTGCGTTGGCACAGGTCCATGGGACAGGGCATCGGGAGGCTCGTTTAGCTTCCCAGGACGATACAAGATGTCGTAGTTGTAGGTGGACAATTCGATCCTCCACTGCAAGATCTTGTTGTTCTTTATCTTGCCCCTCTGTGCGTTATCGAACATGAAAGCCACTGACCGTTGGTCTGTGAGGAGGGTAAACCTCCTGCCGGCCAGATAGTGCCTCCAAAGTCGCATAGCTTCGACTATGGCCTGTGCTTCCTTCTCGACCGAGGAATGGCGGATTGCGGAAGTGTGGAGGGTGCGGGAGAAGAAGGCCACGGGTCTGCCCGCTTGATTGAGGGTGGCCGCCAGAGAAACAGACGCGTCGCTCTCGACTTGAAACGGGAGGGACTCGTCGATAGCGCGCATCGTGGCCTTTGCAATATCTGCTTTGATGCGGCTAAAAATTTTGCTACAGTGGAAGGACGCAAGGCCCCCAAGCGTGGAGACCTGGATCAATGACATGGCGGGCTTCATTAAGCTTGAGAAGGTTAAATTCGCCCTGAGAGGATCGGTGCAAGGGTTCTTTAAACGGTGGCAACCTTTCCTCGACTTTCTGGCTCAACTATAGGGTACTGGGACAGTAGCAGCAGCAACCCGGGGGGGACGTTGATTATGTTGGCTTATTTTATTTAAATTTGATTTATTTAATTTTAATTTATGGTTAAGTTCTCTTGTTGGGGGGGTGGGGGGGTGGGGGGAGTGTGATACATGTGATGTTACGGTATGGGGGGAATTTTGGGTGTTGTGGGGCTGTTAGTTGCATATTACTGCTTGTTGCTATACTTGTTGTTATATTTTTATATTTTCTGTAAAAAATTCCAATAAAAATTATTTAAAAAAAAAAGACCTGGCAGGCCTCCATCAACAGGGGAAATGTGGTGGACTGGATGAGTGGGCGGGCTTTGTCGGCGTATTTGGGGACCCACTGGGCATAATAAGAAAAGAAGCTCAAACAGCGCTTGAGGGCTTTGAGGGAGTGGGGAGGGGAAGCTCCATCAGGGGGCGCATGCTTTAAGGGTCGGGGCCTATCACTCCGTTATGCACTACGTAGCTGAGGATGGCTAGACGGTTGGTGCTAAACACGCACTTATCCTTATTGTAGGTCAGGTTAAGGAGTTTTGCGGTACAGAGGAATTTGCGGAGGTTAGTGTCGTGGTCCTGCTGGTCGTGGTTGCAGATGGTGACATTGTCGAGATACGGGAAGGTTGCCCGTAAACCGTTTTGGTCGATCATTCGGTCCATCTCTCTTTGGAAAACCGAGACCCCATTTGTGACACCGAAAGGAACCCTTAAAAAGTGGTAGAGTCGTCCATCCACTTTGAACACAGTGTACTTTCGGTCACTTGCGTGGATGGGGAGCTGGTGGTAGGCAGACTTAAGGTCCACCGTGGAAAAAACCTTGTACTGCGCGATCCTGTTGACCAGGTCGGAGATACGTGGGAGAGGATACGCGTCCAGCTGCGTAAACCTGTTGATGGTCTGACTGTAGTCTATGACCATCCGATTTTTCTCCCCGGTCTTAACCACCAGCATTTGTCTCGTGGCCATTGAGAAGGATCTTCGTGGTTGCCGTGGACAGCGTGCGGGGCCACGACTGATCCAATGTTACTGAGACGAGTCGTGGCAGGAACTGGCAGGGAGAAGTCGCCATCTGGCAGGGAGCAGTTGCCTGCGGGGTCCTTGGTGCTGATCCAAGATGGCGGCGCCCATTGGCCACACGTGGTGGGGGGTGAACAAAATGGCGGCGCCCGGGGATCGCAGGTGGAGCCGGGGGTCCAAAATGGCGGTGCCCAGGGATGACACGTGGCATCGGGTGCCCAAAATGGTGGCGCCCGGGGATCACTCGTGGCGGTGGGGCTGGGGGCAGCGAGGTCCGCGGGCCGCACGGGGCCCCTGAGGAGCGCGGGAGGGAGACCCGTGGTCGCTGCTTGGGACTGCAGCGACCGCCTTGGACTGACAAATGGCCGCAAAGTGGCCCTTCTTGCCGCAGCCTTTACAGGCTGCGGTGTGGGCTGGGAAGCGCTGGCGGGGGTGCTTGGCCTGGCCGCAAAAGTAGCAGCGGGGCCCTGTGGGTTTATCGGGGCACCCTGCGGCGCAGGCCTGAGGGGGGTCTGAGTCTGCGGAGGTGAGGGGGGTCGCGTTCCATGCTGCCCAGGGGGCCGCCGCGCGGTCGGGAGTGTACGCGTTGGCGTTGCGATTAGCAACATCTAGGGAGGAGGCGAGGGCCCATGCTTTGGTGAGGCTTAAAGTTTCTTTCTCTAAGAGTCTCTGGTGAATCTGGGAAGATTGCAAACCCGCAACGAAAGCGTCTCTGATTAAAAGTTTGGTGTGCTCGGCTGCAGAAACTTGTGGGCAGGCGCAGTTTCTCCCCAGAACAAGGAGGGCCCGGTAGAATTTGTCTAAAGACTTACCAGGGAATTGCTGTCTTGTGGCCAGTAAGTGCCGAGCGTAGGCCTGGTTCACCGGCCGGATGAAATGTCCTTTAAGCAAGTCCATGGCCGCATCATAGTCTGTCGTGACCTCTATGAGCGTGTACACGGCGGTACCGACGCACGAGTGGAGGATGTGCAGTTTTTGTTCCCTCGTTGGGATATTTTCGGCTGTGCTCAAGTAGCTATTGAAACAAGCCAGCCAGTGTTTAATTGCAGCTGTTGCATTTGCTGCATGTGGGCTGAGTCGAAGGCACTCCAGCTTGATACGAAGCTCCATCCTTTAAAATCTTGTGCATTAAATTGACGCACAATCAATGGACACAAAACGTAGATGAGATCCAAACCGTAGGCTTTAATGCACATGATGTGTGCCCGGCAGCAGACGTACAGAAGAAAGGCCGACTGCTGGGAAGCACGAGTTCTTATATCCCGCCTTGTAGGTGGAGCTACCTACCTCTCAGCCAATCGGCTGAGAGGCACATGACTTACCCGGGCCAATGGGCAGCGAGTCCTCTACACCAATAGCAGCTCACTTCCAAGATACCGTAATACCCCGCGTCATACTACCACAGGACCCAAAACTATTTCCTCCATTTTTGTCAGCAGGAAACAAAGGAAGAGAAAATGGTGGGTCACGCAGGTCAGCCGGCATGGGTCGCGAATGTCGGCTGGTGTGGGTCACGAAGGTTGACCGGCACGTGTCCCGAAGGTCGGCTGGTTGGTAAAAATGGGTCCCTGGAAAAAAAGTTTGAAGAACCCTGTCATAGCACGGTCCCCGACAGGCACCGCGTCGACTACGCCGGCGCCAATGGCTCCAATTCTCTGCTGTCCGGAGAATCGGCGGACTGCCGTCGGGGCGGCGTTGTGCGATTTGCGCCCGTCCCGGCGATTCTCCGGCCCAGCCTGGGCTGAGAGAATCCTGCCCGAGGTGTCAACCTCGTGAAGCTACGACACAGGATTGCATGTCAAACAGAAGCAGCATGTGTTAGACAGAGCAAAGCATTCCCATCAGATCTAAGCTCTGCAGCCAGAAGTGCTGAATAGGTGATCCTGAAGACTCCTCCTGAAGTCCCATCATCACAAATGCCAGTATTAAGTCAATCCAATTCAAGCCATGTGATATCAATCAAATAGATGAAGGCACTGGATTCTGCAAAGGCGAAGAGCCCAGACAACATTCTGACAGTACTACTGAAGATCTTCAAGGCCACTCCAGCAGCCACACAGGAGATGACAAAATAAAGAGGGAAACCCAGCAACTGGCAAGATGAGCAGTGTGGGAAAAGACAACGGTGGACAAGGGTGAAAAATGGCTACTACTTTGTCCTTAACAGTATCATTTCAAGATATGGGGAGTCCAGACAGATTGAGCAATGGTAAAATTGGCGAAGATGTTTTACTCAATATCATAATGTCTCAGGTCCTGTGAGTGAAGAGAATAATGATCAAGTTAGCACTTTGCTACATGCTGTTGGGAGCATAGTAGATTATGCTGACCAGACAGGAGGTGAACTCACACAGCCTCCAATGAGAATGAAATCAAAGGCTTTTACTTCAGTCTTTGTAAGAATACGGTTACAAAGAGGGCAAAACTTAATCGGCACAATTACGAACAGGATGAAAGGATTGATTCCTTTCAACCTAGCTGAAAATTGAGAGATGGAGCACTAAAAGACGACCTGGTCAGTGGTAGAGCGGAGGCTTTTGTCAGGGTTGTGAGGGAAATTTCCTGGGAACAATGCAATGAAGTTGTTCAATTTGTGGGTTGTGAAATGAAAATACAGCCAAGGCAGCAACCAGGGAAATGTCCTGCAAAGGCAACAGATGCAAATTTTCCAATGTTCCCGCTGTGGTGGAAAGAAGGCAGGAAGAATGCCCCACCAGAATTGTGCAGTGCCATGGCTGTGGCAAGTTAAGCCATTTTAAGGAAAAATTTGTCAAAAGAACCTCCATTCAAGTTCAAGACCTCGACAACTCAGAAAGCGCATTCAAGAGAAATAAAGGAAATTGAAAACCAGTGCTGACATTGATATAAATGGGCATCCGACTGAATTCAAGCTGGACACAGGAGCAGGTGTCTCAGTGTCATCTGACAAAGGTTCACGGCTTAATAAAGTGACGCTACAACTATTCTCCCTTCAACTCCACGGCCCGGGGGGAATCAAGTTAAATGTTCAAGGCCAGGTAGATATAATACTAAAACACAAAGATGGAGAAATTTCTGAAGCATTTGACATTATCAGGAATCAAGAATGCTCTTTGTTGATCAGAAAAGTATAGCTTTGAACCTGCTTAGGAAAATTGGTGAAGTCAACGCAAAAACACAGGATAGAATTTGGAGGGAAATTCCGCACAATTTTTAAAGGCGTAAACTGAAGACTATGGGCTGGATTCTCTGATCGCCGATGCCGAAATCGGGTTCGGCGATCGGCTGGAGAATCCATTTTTACGCCGGAATCGGGGGCGGTGCTGTTTTTCTGATGCTCCAGCCCCTCAAAAACAGCATACTCGAGGTATGTGCCGCACGCCATTGGGAGAGCCTCAGGTGACGTCCCGTTGCTCTGCCCCTGATGGGCCAAGTCCCCAATGGCATAGGGCACATGTGCTCTCACTTTTCGGGAACCTTGCATGGCGGCTGCGGACTGTGCCGAGCGCCTCCACAGTCAGGGGGGAGCCATTCTGCTGGCAGGGGGGCATCGGCAGGGGCTGGGGGAACTGGTGAGGGGTGGCCAGAGGAGTTACAGGCGGGCACTTTTTGGCAGGCTGGGTCCCTCGGGGCCGGTGTCATGTTGTGCGGCGCGTCCGCCACAGGTCGCCAGCGACCGCATGCGCGGCCACAGACCCGCCCATTCTGCATTCGTATCGGTAGGGGCTTTACATGGCGCGGCTGCGAGCCCCCCACCAGGTGGAGCATCGGTGCGGAGGCGGTGCTGACATTTTGGCCGTGATATTGCGGACATAGCAGCCGAATCGTAGAATCCAGCCCTGCGTGGCACAATGCACTCAAGTCAGCTGCTAAACCCATTTGTCTATTTATACCCAGGAAGGCCTCACACACTCCTGAAAAGAGCCAGGCGTGAGATACAGGCGATGCTGCAGCAAGGGATAATTTCTCCAGTCATAGAGTGACCGGGGCTCTATTACGGTCCCAAAGCCTCATTGCTCCTTTTGAATCTGCAATGATCGAACACACCTCAACAAGGTAATGGAAAGAGAAATAAATCTAATGACATCGGTCGACAAGAATTTGGCCAAAGTTTCAAAAAGCACAATCTTCACCAACGATGCTAACACTGGATTCTGACAGTTACCACTGAATCAGGAGTCAAAACCCTGACTACTTTCATTACGCCCTTTGAATGGTGCTGCTTTAACTGTCTGCCATTTACCATCAGGTCAGTTACTGAAATATTTCAAAAGGCAATGCCCATCTACTGCAGGGCATGGAAGGTGTCATGTGTCACATGTGTGGTGATATGCATCACTGTAAATACACAAGGGGTTAATGTAAGTACACATAGACTAGCTAGACACTAGAGGGAGCACCAGAGACATGACACACAGACACTCAACCAATAGGTCAGTAAGATAGGACACAACCAATGAGCATTCACAATACACACAGAGGTGACACTACCACAAGGGGGCATTACACCAACCCATATATAAAGGACACAACACACATGATCTTTCTCTTTCCAATGGAGACACTCAGTGAGTAGAGACACAGGGTTGATTCAATATCACACCCACCATGTGGATTGTAGCAGACTGGTTCGTCAGTCTGAGTAGCTATAGAAGGATCAGCAGTAGAGGCGAACCCGAATGGGAGAATTGTAAATAGTTCAATAAACGTGTTGAAGTTATCTCCACGTCTGAACCTTCCTTTGTCAGAGTGAACATCAAGGAAGCCGCTTATGCTACGCCAAGAGCATAACAAGATATGGTACCAACGGAGTGACCTGTTAAATCCTTATAGTTACAACTCAGCAAACAGTGACAACCAGCAACAACAGCCAGGCAAGCAGATGTTCGGGATTCCGGTTCCGCAGCAGCTCAGGTACCAAGGCAATCTCAGTGAAAACTGGCGTTGGTTCAGGCAGAGATTCGAGATCTACCTGGTAGCGTCCGACCTAGATGGTGTGGCGGATGCAGAGAAAATAAAGCTTCTACTCACCATTGCGGGTCCAGAAGCAGCTGAAATCATCCAGACCTTCAAATACTCAAAGGGGCAAAACAAGAGCGACTTCCAGGCAGTCCTGGACAAATTCCAAGAATTATGCGAGGAGAATACAAAAAAACCGGTAAAAGAAGCACCAAAACTTACCATGAGGTAGGCTTGCAGAAGAAATCTGCAGTTTTGAATTGTAGCAATCTTGGTAAAGGTCCTGCACATGCGCAGTGGAGAAAAAGGCCCCAAGTAAAGGAACAGCGATCTGAGCATGCCCAATCGCTTCCTACAACCTACATCACATGCGTCCTGACATCAGAGGCCCCAGACCACGCCCACACCGGTGGAGTGGTGTAACGACAACAATCTCTCCCTCAATGCCAGCAAAACTAAAGAGCTGGTCATTGACTTCAGGAAGCAAAGTACTGTACGCACCCCTGTCAGCATCAACGGGGCCCAGATGGAGATGGTTAGCAGTTTCAAATTCCTGGGGGTGCACATCACCAAAAATCTGTCCTGGTCCACTCACGTCGACACTATCACCAAGAAAGCACAACAGCACCTATACTTCCTCAGGAAACTAAGGAAATTCGGCATGTCCACATTAACCCTTGCCAACTTTTACAGATGCACCATAGAAAGCATCCTATCGGGCTGCATCACAGCCTGGTATGGCAACTGCTCGGCCCAGGACCGCAAGGAACTTCAGAGAGTCGTGAATACTGCCCAGTCCATCACACGAACCTGCCTCCCACCCATGGACTCCATCTACACCTCCCACTGCCTGGGGAAAGCGGGCAGCATAATCAAGGATCCCTCCCACCTGGCCTACTCACTTTTCCAACTTCTTCCATCGGGCAGGTGATACAGAAGTCTGAGAACATACACGAACAGATTCAAAAACAGCTTTTTCCCCACTGGCACCAGACTCCTAAATGACCCTCTTATTGACTGACCTCATTAACACTACACCCTGTATGCTTCATCCGATGCCAATGCTTATGTAGTTACATTGTATATCTTGTGTTGCCCTATTATGTATTTTCTTATATTTTCTTGAATTTTGTTTAATTCCCTTTTCTTCCCATGTACTGAATGATCTGTTGAGCTGCTTGCAGAAAAAGACTTTTCACTGTACCTCGGTACACGTGACAATAAATAAATTCAATCCAATCCAATCCACTTATAGGGGAAATGTCCCAAAACTCAGAAAAAAATTCTTAAAGCCGTAAAACCAGATTCTTTCACCTGGAATGACAGCACAATGCCTGAAATTCAACCAGTAGCTTAAAGTAACCTCCGCAGAACCGTGCAACAAGCAGTTAGCACCACCCAAAGAGATGATACAAACCTTGAATACTACGACACCGACCTTTATTTCTTCTCTTGACATCGCGAGCCCAATGCCAGCTCCGACACAAAAAGTGATGATATGGTCCGAGAAGACAATGACTCAGACAAACCTTTCATCTTGGAAAGCTACCCCAGTACCAAATCCGAACCACAACTAGACGTGTTGTACATTCAAGATTCAGATGACGAGTTCTTCGAATTTGAGGATCTTCAGCCCAGCACATATGACATCCCGACTTGTGAGTGCAGGATTATGCTGAGGCCTGACACCGAGAGACAGAGAGCGGTACAAGCCCACAGAGAGTGGCCTGCTGCCACACAGAGAGTGGTCCACGCACCGCTAAGGGTTCCCGACTCCACACAGAGAGTGGTCCATGCACCGCTAAGGGTTCCCGACTCCACACAGAGAGTGGTCCATGCACCGCTAAGGGTTCCCGACTCCACACAGAAAGCGATGAAAGACTCTACGATAGAAGAGATGCAAGACTCCACACCGCAGTCCTTGCATGAACAAGAAGTGACTCAAGTGACACAAGCCTCCACAGCGAGCTTGTGGTCAGCCTCCACGATAGAAGCAATGCAAGACTCCAAAGTGCAGTCCTTGCCTGAACAAGACCATGAGGGACTAGCAACTTCCTCTGATCAACCAGCAGCAGACGATGCAAGTCTGCCACGCTTGAGTGAACAACAGAAAGACTATGACAGTCTGCCACGCTCAAGTGCACAGCAAGAAGACTATGACAGTCTACCACGCTCCAGTGAACAGCAAGACAACTATGACAGTCCACCCACATTGTTTGAGCCACAAGAAGAAGACTCTGGCAGTCTACCCAGCCCAAGTGAACAACAAGAAGCTACTGAGGCTCTACCCACTGTCTGTGAGACAAGTGATGACAGCATCTCACTTCTCATACAAGATGTGCAATGTGACAGACCTCAGCTAGTGTGTACAGAGGCACTCGACAATCACAGTGAGACTACTGGTGACTCCCGTGACACCACGTTACTTCAAACCTCACTCGCTCGAGCATCTCCACAAGCAAATGCATTCCTGAATGTTTTGACTCCTGACGTGGAGCATCAAGAAACCTCAGCTGACTCAAGTGAACCTGAAATGACTCCGGACGGGGAACATCGACAAACCAACACTGACTCAGGTGAAACAGACCAGACCGCAGAAGGGGAGCAACCAAACGCCACAGCTGATTCAAGTAAGCCGGACATGACTCCAGACGGGGAGCGCCGCAAACTCAGTGACGGCACGCTCAAGGTGACAGCAGATGCCACAAAGCACGCTGACACGAGTGACTGTGTGACAGACTCGCATTATCAACAGCGTGTGGTCCTTGAGCGCAGAGAACACAACAACAGAACCATCCAACACAGCATCACGACATCTGAATACCATATCAAAGACAACGACACGACGCGTACCAAAAACAACATCGTCGATAGCAAGCATGACAAAGACTACACCAATGGAACTACGACTGGTACAACATGGTACAACTCTGCCCATGAGGGACACTGTTACTGCTCAGCTCAGTACACACCATGGCTGGAAGATGCATCTTCCCAATTCACGTGTGCTGCACTACCAACAGGCAACCTTTCTTTCAGGACAGATGCCGTCCAACATCGCTATCACAAGCATCGGAAGAAAAAAAGACTCCAAATCAGACAACAAAGTGATTTGACCACTTCTTGGTTCCTAATGCACAGGGACACTGGTGGCGTTCACAAGGACATGCTACCATCAAAATCACCAACTCACCAACCCAACAAGAAAGACATTCGACCATGATAATTGATGGGTTTTGGACTCACACATATGATTTGGGCTTATTGTTTAATCAATGTTCTCATGACTTGTACAGAGCATCACTTATTACCTGTTTTTGTTCAATTTTCTTTTAAGTGTACAGAAAATATGTAACACGGAAAAAGGGAGTATGTGGTGCTATGCATCACTGTAAATACACAAGGGGTTCATGTAAATACATGTAGACTAGCTAGACACTAGAGGGAGCACCAGAGACATGACACACAGACACTCAACCAATAGGTCAGTAAGATAGGACACGACCAATGGGCATTCACGATACACACAGAGGTGACACTACCATTGCATTACACCAACCCATATATAAAGGACACAACACACATGATCTTCCTCTTTCCAGTGGAGACACTCAGTGAGTAGAGACACAGCACTATTACACCCACCACATGGATTGTGGCAGACTGGTTTGTCAGCCTGAGTAGCTATAGAAGGATCAACAGTAGAGGCGAACCCTAGTGGGAGAATTGTAAACAGTTCAATAAACGTGTTGAAGTTATCTCCACATCTGAACCTTCCTTTGTCAGAGTGCACATCAAGTAAGCCGCTTATGCTACGCCAAGAGCATAACAAGACAACATGGACAACATCTTGATCCATGGATTGGCGAAGTGGGAACATGACAAACCTGTCAGGGAAGTCTCACTAATGCTGCAAGATGTTGCCTTACGCTCAATGAAAAGTGAGAGCTTTTAAGGCCCACAATAAATATTCCTGGGGCACATTATATAGGTAACTGGAATTACCACAGGCCACCAGAAAACAAAGGCAATAAGAGAACTCCCACCACCTATAATGTAATGGGGCTACAAAGGTTTGTGGGTATGGTCAACCAACAATGTTAGTTCCTGCCTCATCATGCCCCAGATAAACTAACCCCAAGAAATATTTTACAACAGGACTCAACAAAGCAAAATGATGCCAACACCCTCTGAGGTCCTGGTCCACTATGACCCTAACTTCCCACAATTGTGGAAGGTGATACATCTGCAATGGGACTGGCTGCTGTGCTATTCCAGGTCCAAAGTGAAGGCAACTGAAGACTTGTTCACTAAGCATCCAGGTCACTACCCGAGACTAAACAGAGCTATGCGGTTATCAAAAAGGAAGCCTTTGCAGCGACTTTGGCATGTGAGAAACTCTCTGATTTTGTACTGGGCCTGTAATTTAAGATTGGGACTGATCATAAGCCATCAGTAATCCTGCTGAACACAAATTAAATCGCAAAGATACCACCCAGGGTTCAGCTATTCCGAGTTAGGCTCTTGCAATAGGATGCTACTACATAGTACATGCAGGATAAATATCAGACTATGGCCAATCCACTGTCCAAGGCATCCACCACTTACCAAGTACTGGAATTTACAACCTTCATAACCGACGTTGAAGCCTTCACAGACTTAACTACCAAATACTTGCCAGCAACAGATCAGAGGTTGCATGGGTTTTGTGCAGCCCAAAGACAAGATGAAGGGCGAATCCAGATTCGCACGTAGTGCCAGATGGATGGCCACAGTACATTCCAAGCAACTCCATCTTGAGGAAATATTTCAAACAGCATCACCAGTTCAGCACTGTAGATGATCTCACTTTATACGATGCAGCAGTGGTGATACGCCAAACTCTCTGCCTGCAATTCCTCCAGCAGATCCACCAAGGGTATCTCGGTTTAAACTAGTGTTGAGCCAGGAGACAGCATTCAGTATGGTGGCCAGGAATTTCACACTCTGTTGAAGGGATGTTCTCCAATTTCATCACTTACACCATTCACAGACAGGAGAAAAAAGAGCCACTTCTGCCTTCTTTTCCCGTCATGGCCTTGCGATCGCCTTGACATGGGCTTTTTTCACTATAAAGGGAAGATATTTCTTATTGTAGTAAACTATTATTCCCGCTAGATAGAGGTGCAAAAGCCTTTATTGCCTTCTTAAAGAAAATGTTCTCCACACATGGCATTCCATGCATTGTCATCTCTGATAGTGGACCACAATTTTCCAATGAGTGCGTTCAATCCTGCGCAGCATTTTATGGATTTGTGCATGCCACAAGCTCCGCAAAATACCCTCAGGCCAGGATTTCAGGGCCCCTCCCACATCTGCTGGGGAGAGACATGCCATAGCAGGGCCATAAATTCCTGGCCTCAGTCTGACAGGGAAGCTGAGCAAGGAGCATGGCCTATAAATGCCCTACTGAAGAAGAATGATAATTTTGATCTTGTCTGCTTAGTTTTCGCTCCACGCTGTTACATAATGGGTCTCCACACAAGCCTCGTTCCTGCCCCACACCTCGCTACCATGGTGGAAAACCATGGTCAAACTAGGAAGCAGGAAGAAGCCTACTAAGTGAGTCAAACTCGAATGTTTAACCAGAGGCTTAGTGCTCAAGACCTTCTGATTCTTGGAAGGGGAGAGAAAGTATGGATCAGAGATCAAAACCGTGCTGAAACGGTAATTGAAAAGCTACAGCATCCGGCGAAGACACAGTCAAGCACCATTCAAAGAGACAGATTTAACCTAATTTCAATAGACATCAAGAGCATGGGCAGAGCATCCTGAACCTCAAGAGAATGTCAGACCTACATAACCACAAATTAGGGAAATCAGGAATGAGTTGGGCCTTGGTGGGAGGAGGCCATGGTCAGACATTGGAAGAGGTTGAATTGGGTCAGCCTGGGTGGGAATCAGGTCAGACCTTGAAGGGGTGGTGGGATCGGGGATTAGGAGGGTGGTGGGGGTGTCCTGTGGAGAGGTGGAATGTTGTAGTCTGGGATATTTGTTCTGTGAGAGGGGAGAGTAATTAGGGGATGGGAGGAGCCCCTTGAGGTTTGGGGGTGTTGAGGGAAGTCCCGTGAGGGTTTGGCGTGGGGCTGTATAATAATTACCCAGGAGCTAGAAGTGGTTTTAATTCTTTTAACTTTTCTGGGTAGCTTTGATGTGAGACAGTCAGAACTATCAGAGGTTTGTGATTTAAATCACAATTTTCTGATGGTTCCCAGTGCAGGACAATTGCGAACCTTACCTGGTAATCTCCGAGATTTGGGGGCAGGGTGGTGGTGGGGGGTCGGGTGGGGGGGTCGGGTGGGGGGGTTGGTTCCCAGCTCATCTTTGGGGTCCCCCCCCACACATGACACCCCGGAGCTCGGAAGTTACATTGTTTGCATTGCTCTAATCAGATTTCCACATATCCCACAGCACCGGGATATATTTACCGTTATGTACACAGAATAAGAAATATATATATAATATATATATATTCATACATAATAGAATGGCACACTCAAACGTACCAAAAAAAAAGTGATAATAAAAAATAAAATAGAATAACTGGTAGGGTATTGTGCACCAGCTCAACAGCAGCAACTCTGTACAACTGGCAGAACTATTTACAACATTTGTGGGGTGGGGAGGGAGGGGGTGGAGACTGGGGAGGTAAATATACATTTGGGCGCCGGAGAAACAACTACAGTGGGCAATACTCGAGTGGGTTTGGTGTTGGTGTTGTCTGAGCATTCTTTTAAATGGAACCTACTTTGACAATCGCTGAATCAAATAGTTTTCTTCAAATTCATTGTGAAGAATAATAATGACTTAAACAAGCATTGTGCTAAGACACATGGGGCGGGATTCTCCGCCCCCCCCGCCGGGGATTTGGCGGGGCAGGAATCGTGCCGCGCCAGTCGGCGACCGCTGGCAGTGGCCGCCGCGGTGATTCTTGGGCCTCCGATGTGCCAAGTGTCCGCCCATTTTCGGCTGGTCCCGCCGGCGTAAATTAGAGTAGGTACTTACCGGCGTCTGGCTGCACGGGTGGCCTCCATGGTCCTCGGGGGGTTCAGGGGAACTGGCCCCGGAAGGTGTCCCCATGGTAGCCTGGCCCGTGATCGGGGCCCACCGATCCGCGGGCGGGCCTGTGCTGTGGGGGCACTCTATTCTTCCGCGTCGGCCGCTGTGCTCCTCCGCCATGGCCGACGGGGGGATGAACCCCCCCCCTGCGCACGCGCTGGGATGATGCCAGCACACACTGGCGCTCCTGCGCATGCGCCAACTCGTGCCGGCCTGCAGAGGCCCTTCGGCGGCGGTTGGCGTGGGGCCAAGCTCTTCCCCACCGGCCGGCATGGCACAAACCACCCCAGCGCCGGCCTAGCCCCTGAAGGTATGGAGGATTCCGCACCTTTGGGGCGGCCCGACACCGGAGTGATTCACGCCACTCCTCGGTGCCAGAGTTGCCCCCCCCCCCAACTCCTGCCGATTCCAGCAGAATCCCGCCCATGAATAAGGAATGCATGTGACAGCCCCCTGGCTTCCACACCATTCTATTTTCAGTAGATCTTTGTGAGCAGGGAAGATGAAAGATGAATAAGGGCACAATATTTGTTTTAGTGAGGCTGAGGAGGGATGGGTGTGGAACAGGGAACAGTGACATTGCCAACCATTTACATACCCAGCATTCAGGGAGTTTATCTGAGTATTTAAATATTTTCAGGGTTTGTTCGGTGTAAATTTCCAGGAATGTGAAAAGGTGATGGCTTGAGAAACAAAGTACTGTATAGAAGCAGCAACACAAAGTGTCACAATGTGTGACCTCTAAAACTGACATACACCTGCAACCAGTGGAAACAATTCTGCTATATAAACACACCGTTAATGGAGCGTTGGGATAGACTTGCAACAAGAACCCTCACATGCCATCTTTCTCACCGTCTTTCCAACGGAGCTAACAGCTGTTGGCTGCCAAACAAGAGTGGTGTAAACCAGACATCCGGCAGTGGAAATTGGACCGGTGTTTGAACAAACCGTAACTTCACCCACATTGCGACACATATACACTGCAAAATACAATAATCCCTGAAAACGGGTATTGGGAAGTTGATGTGTGATTAACCTGAGCATGTTGCTTCTAATGCAAATGTTGTGCTGCTTGCTAATTTAAATGGTGTAGCATGCAGCCAGTGCTAAGTGCACAGTTGAATGGCCCCATGCTTGAACAGGGGAAGAAAAATCATGAAATGCTAGCACAAATTAAAGCTAGCCTGCACTTTTAAAGGGTAGGGGCATTCTGGCAGAATGCCCCTACCCTTTAAAAGTGCAGGCTAGCTTTAATTTGTGGGGTAAACTGAATCAATTTGACAAAGGTAAAGCTCTGGGATTTTCCATTGCTGCACTGGAGGCTCCAGTGGTAGAGAGGAGGAGAGATGCCATCTATTCACAGTAGGTCAGGGGTTTCTGCAAACAAACTTTGTGAAGGCAGTGAGATCGGTTGGTGTGGCGGCCAATGCCAGAAGCCAAGCCAGGGGACCTGGATGTACTGCCAGAAAAAGTTCAATAACATCACGAGTAATCAAGCTCAGTGGATGTATCTCCCGATGCAATATCCCATCAACTGTAGCACGAGACTTGCGAAACTGCTCAATGCACTGCACCCACGTCACTCACCTACCAACAATCTCTGTCAATTACAACCACACTTCACATTCATCGCTACAATTTACCCTCACGCTTAGCTCTGCGACAAGTCTCACACTCCTATCCCACACTGCCAGCCATTGCACCATGATTTACAAGCTGGATGTAAGCATGCACTCTGCTCCGCCCCCCCTACCAGCTCCCTGCATTAATCACAATCCACCCAATTGAATCTTTCTCCTTTCAGATAGGAAAGAACAGCAAACTGGCCAGTTAATTGTAGAAGTGCAGGAAGACAATGAAGAAGAAACGCTGTTACCCAATTTCTTGCAACCAACAGCTCAGATACTGAACTGCATATGAAGGATAACTTCGATATGAGATCTGCATATAGTACTCTCATGGCTGGTGTGAGGGATGCAGCTGGACAGGGGTAGAGGTAGCACAAGTGCTCAGTGATAACTCCATACCCTGATCACCAGGCCTGCTTTGCCTGGCCCCAGCTTCCTATGGTTGCCAATGGACTCCTATGGAGTCTCCAGGAATTGTAAATGACTGTGTGCAACCCTGGAGAGAAATAATTGGGACATGAAAAAATATTATTGTCTTCGTCATTTTGTCTTTGGAAGATACAAAAATATTGAAAATGGGAAAGAAGGCTGTTTGGCTGGCAGTCAAACCATCTGAGTAATGAGTCTTTTTGCTTTCCAGTTGGCGTGGGAAAACAGTGCATCACAAGGATGGGTGTGTTGACTGGAGCTGTGGGTCAAGTCATGTTATAAAATTTCCAGAAACATATTTAATCACAGATTAAAACAGGGGCTAGATTCTCTGCGCCCCGGCACCGGCTGGCACCGGGGCGGAGAATCCATTTTGGCGCACAAAATCGGGACTGGCGGCAGTTCCTCGATTCTCCAGCCCCCGAAAAGCAGCGTACTCTTTGAGTATGCTGCACCACCCAGCACCTACCTGCAGCAATTGCTGGAGGCCCATGGCAGGCATACAACTCTCCTCTATCAGTGGCATGGGCAAACATTAAGCTGGCAATCTCTTGCATTGGGAATTAAAATATCTGGGTTTCACAAGCTGCTGTCAGAATCTTAATCATCTTTTGAAGACTGTTTTTTCCATAAATTGCTGTCAACAAATACAAACAAGGAGCGTGATGCATGGAGCTCATGACATCTGTGTGAAAACTATTCTTGCAGGGCTGCATGTTTAATATAAAATCACCTATAGATATTGCTGGCACATGTGATAATATTCTTATGCTCTGAAATGGTTCACAATCCATTTTTATTTTATTTTTCTCTTGTTTACACCTGTCTCAGCAAGGGCCATTCAGCCTGTAGGGAGGTGACAGACGTCTCAGCTGCCAGCTGTAGAGCTGACAAGAGACCCGCATTGCCTCTTTTGCGGTAGGCCCATTGAATTATGAGCCAATCAGGCAACTAACAAACCGTCAGTGGGCCTTCCACGGGATGAGGACCCTGATGGGTCCTGCCTACTGACAGCTGACAGCCAACCAGAGGCTGGAGGCTCATTTGCTCAGCAGTGCCACTGGGGAGATAGTGGCTACGCCCATTGGAGGCCTTAGATTGCAAAGAAACCCTGGTCAGCAGTAAGTGACAGCAAGAGGGGTTTTGCCGGGTTGGGCTCAGGGGGGAATATAGGGATTGACAGCAAGGTGCTCTCAGTGCCATGCCTTCCAGATGCCTGGTCGCTCAATAATGTACTGAGTGCTTTTGAATGAGGCACCACTGCACTCCAATCCCCACCACCCCTTACCACGGGAGACCACAAGCAACTCGCATGGTGATAAACTTGCCTGCCACTGGTTCAATAAGTGGATCTTGCGTCAATTGGTGTTGTGGGGTCATAAATACCGCACATAATGTTTATGATGGTGTTAGCTCATCAGCTCAGGTTTTTGTTATTCTAACCCCATTTCTCTATCCTTTTGTTAAATCTTTTATAGTTTTACTTTTCAGATGCTTATCAAATTTCATTTTTAAGTATGTTCCAATTTCTGTCTCAATAATCATAAGTAATAAAGGAATCCACGGGTTGGATTTCACTGGACACCATCAATCCTACTCCCCCCACCCCCACCCCCCTCCCCCTTGGCAAAAGAGTCTGTGGGGAGTCTACCCAGGTGAAGAATGGCTACCCCACTGTCATTTAACAGCCAATTGAGCCGCCATCTGAGAAACTGTGCATCCTGTGTAAATTACTTCTAACTACCCCCTTCATTCCAGTAATAATCTTCAGTTGCTGTGCTTTGTTGCCAACTTGTCAACCAGTAGAAACAATCAGAATGATGTTTCCGGACATATTAATTTCCTATGGATGAAAATTGCAAGGTGGACACTAACAATAATGGAGCCACCTTGATTTTTTTCAACCCATTCAAATTAATGGATGGGAAATTCAGACAGGCTTTGTTACATGCCTGTTGTCCTTCCCACCTGATTCTCCTGATTCATTGCTCACCCCCTCAAAATCTTTCACAACGTCTATGAGATCCCCCTTAACTTCCTGTATGCCTGCTAATTTTTCGAGCTTTTCTTATTATAATCTTTCATTCTAGATGTAACTCTAATGAATTGTCACTGTACAATTTCCTTTAACAGCCTCCCTTTAATCCTATTCGTATCATGTCTTGTATTTTTCAGCAGGTTTCTTACATTGCACCTTATCAAAATTTTCTGAGAATTCATAAAGATAATGGTCATTGCATGTCCCTTATTTATACGCCAAGCATGAACTACTTGTGAAGGAAAATCTCAATTTCCCTCTATTAACTTAGATGAGTAGAAAGTCATGCATTTCGAGGTGTGCACATTATTCAAACAGAGTTTCCAATATTCACTGTGTGCGGACAATGCTGTGGGCTTTAATTGGTACAAACCCAAAACACATTCCCATACACACAATTAATTGCGAAAATTAGAGTTTAAATCTGCGTGATCCCAATCAGATTTTTGGCATGTTGGTTCATTTTCTTTTTTTTTTTCTAAACATTTTTTGAGGCATTTATGGTTTTATAACAGTAACAGAAGAAACAGTGTACAGACAAACATAAACATAGTGCAAAAGCCGTCTTCCTCTCCCACAGGTCCCACCTTTTCTAACCCCCTACTCTACACTAAACTAGCCCCACAGCCGCCCCCCCACTCCCCCCCCCCCCCCCCCCCCCCCCCCCCCCTTCTGCTGACGGTTAATTTTCCCTAAAGAAGTCGACAAACAGCTGCCACCTCCGGGTGAACCCTGACATTGACGCTCTAAAGGCGAACTTCATTTTCTCCAGACAGAGGAAGCTAGCCATGTCAGATAGCCAGGTCTCCGACTTCGGGGGCTTTGAGTCCCTCCAAGCTAATAATATCCTCCAGGCTACCAGAGCGGCAAAGGCCAGAACGTCTGCCTCTTTCTCCTCCTGGATTTACCGACACCCCACAAATCGCCACCTCTGGACTCAGCGCCACCCTTGTTTTCAACATCTTGGAGATGACATCCGCAAATCCCTGCCAGAATCCCATAAGCTTTGGACATGCCCAAAACATATGAACATGGTTTGCTGGTCCTCCCGCACACCGTGCGCACCTGTCTTCCACCCCAAAGAACTTGCTCGTCCGGGCCACTGTCATGTGAGCCCGGTGAGTGACCTTAAACTGTATCAGGCTGAGCCTGGCACATGTTGTGGATGCGTTGACTCTACTCAACGCATCCGCCCAGAGACCATCCTCTCTTCTCCTAACTCCTCTTCCCATTTGTGTTTCAGCTCCTCGGTCTGTGTTTCCTCTGACCCCATAAGCTCTTTATAACTGTCCCAAACCTTTGCTTCTCCCACCAAGACTCTGGAAACTACCCTATCCTGTATCCCCCTTGGTGGTAGGAGTGGGAAGGTTGAGACCTGCCTGCGCAGGACGTCTCGCGCCATGCAGGTACCTAAATTCATTCCATCCCGTCAGTTCAAATTTCACCTCCAGTTCTCTCAAGCTGGGAAAGCTCTCCTCTATAAACATATCACCCATCCTCTCGATCCCTGCTCTCTGCCATCGCCTTAACCCCCATCTAACCACCCCGGGGCAAACCGGTGATTATTGCAAATTGGGGACAAGACCGATGCTCCCTCTGTTCCCACATGTCTCCTCCATTGCCCCCAGACTCTCAGGGCCACGACCACCGCGGGACAGGGAGTAGCGTGCCGGCGGGAATGGCAGAGTAGCCGTTACCAACGCCCCAAACTAGTGCCCTTACATAGAATATAGAACAGTACAGCACAGAACAGGCCCTTCGGCCCTCAATGTTGTGCCGAGCCATGATCACCCTACTCAAACCCACGTATCCACCCTATACCCGTAACCCAACAACCCCCCCCCTTAACCTTACTTTTATTAGGACACTACGGGCAATTAGCATGGCCAATCCACCTAACCCGCACATCTTTGGACTGTGGGAGGAAACCGGAGCACCCGGAGGAAACCCACGCACACAGGGGGAGGACGTGCAGACTCCACACAGACAGTGACCCAGCCGGGAATCGAACCTGGGACCCTGGCGCTGTGAAGCATTTATGCTAACCACCATGCTACCCTGCTGCCCCAAGATGCTGCCTCTACTTGCTCCCACACCGGACCCCCCCCCCCCCCCCCCCCCACCACCACTACCACCACCCACTTCCTAATCATGGCTATATTCTCCGCCCAGTAATAATTTCTAAAGTTCGGCAGCGCCAGCCCCCCTGCCCCCGGCTGCGCTCTAACATCCCCTTTTTAACTCGCGGGGTCTTATCCGCCCATACAAAGCCAGAGATCACCTTATTGACCCGTTTAAAAAAGGACCGAGGACTAAAGATGGGGAGGCACTGAAACACAAACAGGAATCTCGGGAGAACCGTCATTTTCACTGTCTGTACCCACCCAGCCAGTGACAGCGGGAGCACGTCCCACCTTCGAAAATCCATCCTTCATTTGGTCTACTCGTCGGGCCAGATTAAGCTTGTGCAGCCGTTCCCATTCCCGCGCCACTTGGATGCCGAGGTGCCGAAAGCTTCCCTCTACCACTCTAACCGGCAGATCCCCAATCGCCTCGCGTGCACCCTTGCCTGGATCGTGAACATCTCGCTTTTCCCCATGTTCAATTTGTAGCCCGAAAACCAGCCAGAATACCCCAGAATTCCCATAATTTCTTCCATCCCTTCCGACACATATATGATCAAATTGTCCACGTATAGCGAGACTCTGTGTTCCACCCCCACCCCACCCCCCCCCCCCGACCAGTCCCTTCAGCCCTTTGAGGCTCTCAACGCAATTGCCAGTGGTTCTATGGGTTGTGCGAACAACAGTGGGGCGAGAGGGTATCCCTTCCATGTTCCCCGGTGTAGCCTAAACTAGCCCGATGTCAGCCTGTTCATCCGAACACTTCCCATGGGCGCCTGATACAGCAGCCTGACCCAGTCAATGAAGCTCCGCCCAAATCCAAACCATCCCAGGACCTCCCACAGATAGCCCCATTCCACCCGGTCAAATGCCTTCACTGCATCCATTGAGACCACTACCTCTACGTCCCTACCCTCTGGGGGCATCATGATAACATTCAACAGCCTTCTTATGTTGGCCGCCAACTGCCTCCACTTAACAAATCCCGTCGGGTCCTCCCCAATCACATCCGGAACGCAGTCTTCTATCATTGAGGACAAGGTCTTAGCCAGCAATTTGGCATCTACGTTTAGTAGGGAGATCGGTCTATGGGACCCGCATAACTCCGGGTCCTTATCCCGCTTCAGGTTCAATGAGATAGTGGCCTGTGACATCGTCGGGGGAAGCCCCCCTCTCTCCCTTGCCTCATTGACTGTCCTCATCAGCAGTGACCCCAGCATCCCAGAGAACGTTTGTAAAACTCCACGGGGTACCTATGCGGTCCCGGGGCTTTACCCTGCTGCATGGCCTTCAGCCTATTTGCTATCTCTTCCAACCCGATCGGGGCCCCCAGCCCTCTACCAAGTCTTCGTCAAACTTTGGAACCTTTAGCCTCCCTAATAATTGCTTCATCCACTCCGGCCCAGCTGGGGGTTCCGGCTCATACAACCTGCTGTAGAATTCCTCAAACGCCTTACTGACCCCTGCTGAATCTATGACCAGGTTCCCATCCCTGTCCCTTACTTTCCCAATCTCCCTGGCCATCTCCCGCTTTCTAAGCTGCTGCGCAAGCATTCTACTGGCTTTCTTCCCATATTCATAGACCGCCCCCCTTACGTTCCTCAGCTACTCCACCGTCTTCCCTGTAGTTAACAAGCCAAACTCCGCCTGTAGCCTCGGTCGTTCCCTTAGAAGCCCTGCCTCTGGGGTCGCCGCATACCTCCTGTCGATCTGTAATATTTCCTTTATCAGTCGGTCCGTCTCTGCTCTGTCTACCTTCTCCCTGTGGGCCCGTATCGAGATCAGCTCCCCTCTAACCACCGCCTTCAGCGCCTCCCAGAGCACTGCAGCCGAAACTTGCCCCGTGTCGTTGACTTCCAGATAGTTCTGGATACATTTCATCGACCGCCCACACACCTCATCAGCTAAAAATCCCATGTCCAGCCTCCAGTGCAGGCGCTGGCCGCCATCCTTGCTCACCTGTAGGTCAACCCAGTGTGGGGCATGATCCGAGATCATGATCGCTGAATACTCAGTGTCCACTACCCCCGTCAGTAAAGCCCTATTCAGGATAAAAAAAGTCAATCCGGGAGTACACTCTATGCATATGCAAGTAGAAGGAAAACTCCTTCACTCTCGGCCATCCAAATCTCCCAAAACCCACCATTCCCATCTGCTCCATAAACCCCTTTAGCTCCTTTGCCATTGCTGGCACCTTGCCTGTCCTTGAGCTAGACCGGTCTAGCCCTGGGTTAATGACTGTTTTGAAATCCTCCCCCATGACCAGCTTATGCGAATCCAGATCCAGGATCTTCCCCAACATTCCCCTTATGAACTCCACATCATCCCAATTTGGCACGGACTCATTCACGAGTACCACCGGCAGCCCTTCCAGCTTCCCACTAACCATGATGTACCGACCCCCCACGTCCGCAACTATTCTTCCCACTTCGAATGACACTCTCTTATTAATCAGGATTGCGACCCCTATAGACTTAGAGTCCAGCCCTGAGTGGAAAACCTGTCCAACCCATCCCTTCCTTATCTGACCTGGTCAGTTACTCTAAGGTGCGTCTTCTGTAACATTGCTATGTCCGACTTCAGTCCCCTCAAATGCGCAAACACGGGTGCCCTCTTAACTGGCCCATTTAGCCCTCTGATGTTCCATGTGATCAGCCTGGTTGATCAGCTTCTCGCCCCGCCCCCCCTCCGCCAATCAGACATCACCTTACTTGGGCCAGTCCCCCAGGCAGCCTCCGTCCCCGACCTCCCTATTGTCCCACAGCAAAAGTCCCTCCGCCGTCGGCAGAATATTTCCTGCCCCCCCAGTAACAGCACTATACAAAAAGCCCCCTTCAACAAGCATAACATCTGCTCACCCCCCACTGCGCTTCCTTGAGCTAGCCCCCCTTCTAGCTTGGTGTCCCCCGCCCATGGCGCCAAACATTTTCCCACCTACTGTTCCATACCTCCCTCCACCCCCCCCCCCCCCCACGCTCGGACCCACACATATGCAAACATAAATAATCCCAACCCAATTGCCCAAAAGAAACACAAAGAAAATCAGAAAGAAGATCCAACATCTAACATTCACACCGCCATCCCCCATCAGTGCAAATGCAAATTTTAACACAAGCAGCTCGTCCGCAGACCCCAGCTCAATACAACAGGCATTACAAATAACGTCCAAAGACAAAAACTGGTCTTTCTTTTTTTTTAAAAAATAAAAAAGAAGCAACAACAAAAAAAAAACCCATGAACACTGCAACAAAGTTCAGTCCAAACACCTCAGTCCGCTACCAGCCCTTTCCTTCTAGCGAAGTCCATCGCTTCCTCAGGCGACTTGAAATAGAAATGTTGTTCTTCGTGGGTAACCCAGAGACGGGCCGGATACAGTAATCCAGGGGTGGGCAAACTTTTCCGTGCAAGGGCCACATTCAGAAATTCACAATTTTAAAGGGCCGCATAGTATATTAATTAAAATAATTAATATTTAAAATAGCCAAAATAAAAGGTTTTTAAAGAAAAAAGAGCAATTAATTTTTATTAATTAATATTTTAAAGTAGAAACTTCACATGAAACACATGTTGTACCGAGCAATGATCACCCTACTCAAGTCAACGTATCCACCCTATACCAGTAACCCAACAGCCCCCCCCCCCCCCCATTAACCTTAAAATTAAAAAAAAAAATTAAAAAATTTTTTTTTTTTTTTTCTAATGACTTGATCTTGGTGGGCCGCATAAAGACCTTTGGCGGGCCGCATGCGGCCCGCGGGCCGTAGTTTGCCCACCCCTGCAGTAGTCCAAACTTTACCTTCTTCTTACAAAGGGTCGATTTTATCTGGTTGAACCCTGATCTTCTCCTGGCCACGTCCACGCTCAGATCCTGATATATACGCAGGACGCTGTTCTCCCATTTACAGCTCTGTATCTGCCTGGCCCACCGTAGAATGCACTCCTTGTCCAGGTACCTGTGGAATCCCACCACCATTGCTCTCGGGGGGGGGGGGGGGGGTCAACTACACGCGGCTTCCTCGCTAGCGCTCTGTGTGCCCTGTCCACCTCCAAGGGTCGGGTGAACGTTCCCCCCCCCAGTAGCTTCTCAAACATACCCGCTATGTATGCCCCTGTGTCCGTTACTTCGGATCCCTCTGGGAGACCCACGATTCTCAGGTTCTGCCAGCGGGACCTATTCTCTAGGTCCTCTACCTTCTCCAGGAGCCTTTTCCGCTGGTCTCTCAGCAACCCCAATTCCATCTCCACCGCAGTTTGCTGTTCCTCCTGGTCAGCCAGCGCCTTCTCCACTGTCTGGATTACCCGATCTTGAGCATCCAGTCTGAGTTCCAGCCACGCAATCGACTCCTTAATCCAAGCATTCCTGTTTCTGCTTGGCGAATCCTTCCTGTATAAACTACATCAACTGCTCCGTCGACCACTGGGTCATCAAGGCAGATCTCCGGACCTTCGCCATGCTTTCTCCTGTTGCAGCCTCAGCCCAAGCCTTCTCCGTTTGCCTATTTCTTCCTTTGCGAGCACTCCTGGTCCCCTTCTCCATGCACTGATGTAGGATTCTTCGTCACAGTTGCATCCAACATCAATTTTCCACTTCAGATCCGACAAAAAATCAGGGAAAAGGGTCCAAAGTTCCGATCTGAGCGGGAGCCACCAAATGTGCGACCTACTCCTTCATAGCCGTAACCTGAAGTATTGGTTCATTTTCATAGATACTACAATGCGGATGATTCAAACAGCTAATGAAATTTTATTAACCTTTTATTTGGATGTGATGCTATTGCCCTGTGTGTATTACGGACTATAAGGCATCACAATCAAGAGGTGCACATCAGTAGTGTTTGCCAGCCGAAAGCCATTGAATTGGTGGAACTGCATATGATGGTGACAAAAGTGCTCTTAAGCTGATGCTCAAATAACCTGCACTCACTTAAAGCATGCTTTGAAAATAATGAACATTTGATTATTGTTTATTTTCAGGTATCAAACTTGCTCAAATAATGGTATCGTAGCAGGAGTACAAAGCCAGTACTTTGAAGCTGTTCTGGATCGAGAATGGCAGTTCTACTGCTGCAGATACAGCAGAAGATGTCCATATGGATGCTGGTTAGTTGGCAGTCATTATTTCAAATAAAGTTTCCAAATGTATGCAAATTCTGTGTTTATTTTAATATTCACATCTCTAAATTTGTATAATAGAGCTTTTCTATGTCTCCTTCCGAAGATATGTTATTCCTGCTGTTATCAATACTGTGTTTAGATGGATATTAAAGATCCTGAGATATCGGACAGGATTCTCCGCCCAGCGATACCAGAATTGCAAATTGCAATCAGGCGGAGAATCGGGCATCAACTGAAAAATGAGCTCACCGCCGGGCACCAAACGGAACGTCATGCTCCGAACCTCGATACCCCGCGCCGGTGTGGACATACAAAAACGTACAGTAGCACTCATTAACGTATCATAAACGGGCACGACCTGCTAGTCTCCTGCCTCCCGTGATGCTCCTCCTCTACCAGGCGGAAGTGATGCAGGCGTGGTTCACTTGTGGCATTTAAAAACAGGGACCGGGTGCCATGGCTGCTGAGAGAGATAACGGAGGTAGGAAGAATTTCCAAATGAACAATGGTAGGTGGACATTTGTGCCGCTGGCTGGAGGGAATATGCCAGGATGAGGGGCCTATTGAACCTGGGTAGGTATTTGGAGTACTCACCATGCTAACTTCTCCGCCCTTAACCCACTGAAGACAATGGATTTCGGAATCCAGCCAGGAATGGTTGGCATCTGCCTGGCCTCAGCAGCCCTTGCCGATGCACTGAGACTGCACAAACAGGAGCTGCTGAGGGAGGGCCTTGCAGAACAGGAGCCTACCCAGAGGAGCAGGCACCAGCCAGTGAGGGCGGGAGGGAGGGGGGGGGGGGGGGGGGGCTCCTGGGGGCTGTAAGTTGTGATGGGCCACCCACTGGGTAGCCTATACCACATGGTGCCCCACATCTTTGGCCTCGACTGTCTTAGGGGATCTGGCCCATGCCGAGCTCCAACATCTACACCCCACATTACCAGCCTCCCGCATGCCCACCACCCCCCACCCGACACACCCTCTGCACCCAGCCCAGCCCATCTCTCACACCCTGCGGATAGAAGACCAAAGCAGTTCGGAATGTCTGTGAACTAGTCTTTATTAGTTACTGTCCGAAGTACAATGAATGTGGCCCAGCCCCTAATGCCATCCTATGGGTTGCACCTCTGCAAACTTAACTGGTGTCTACCTTTCTAACCTTATGTGGCCTAATGCTCCATCTAGTTGGGACCCCAGGCGGTGCAGCAGATGTGGAGGCAGCCTGCTGCGTATCCTGCTCTGTGACTTTGGTCCCTTTCAGTAGCCGTCCTCTGGAGTGACCCAGTCTGGATGAGCCCGGCAGTCTTCCGGGTGTCACAGGTGACATGGGGCCAGCCTGTTCTGCCCATTGCCCATGTATGTGCCAGGGACAGGTGAGAGGGATTCTGAGGCACTATGGTGTTCCAGCGCCTCCCCTGCTGGAGGCACTGGCATGGCCCCATCACTTTCTACTCCCTTGGGGTGCCCAATGACCCGTGGGCTACTCCGTGGGATGGGGCGTGGCCGGAGCACGCTAGGGGGGCTCCGCTGTCAGCTGGCGTTGCCAATCCAGAAAGCTCACTCTCATCTCAGCCCAGGTCTCCAAGCTTGTGGCTTTGGAGCACAGGGACTATGCCACGTCCCCCTGGGACTGTGCCATTTCCCTCCAGGACTATGCCATATCCCTCTGGGACTGCACCACGTCCCTCTGGGACTGTGCCACATCAATCAGTGACCGTGCCAGGTCCCTCTGTGACTGGTTCATGTCAGCCAGTGCCAAGTCAATGCTCTCAACACCCGCAGCCATGACCCATTGTGACTGAGTCATGCTCTGGAGCGCTGCAGCAATGTCCATGTATCCCTGGTATATGGCTGCCCATGATATGGCTGCCCTGTCCTGGACCTCAGCCACTGCCCACACACTGTCACCTCTGCTCAGGCCTGGTTGAGTTCGGAGTATCATAACCTCCTTCCCAATCTGGAGAATAGGCTGTCCCACCTTTCATCCATGACATCCAGCAATATCTCGAGTTCTACGTCCGCGGACCTCGGTGCTGCTCTCTGCGTGCCATCCTCTTGACTGGAATGAGAGTGTGTGGGGCATGGAGTGCTTATATGCAGCTGCAGCTTGTCAGGCTCTCGAGTGCCAATCCCGACCACAGCAAATCACACACAGGCGTTCGATGGAATTGCACTGGTTCCATGTGCCACGAGTGCTGGCCCATTAGCATGTCCTGAATGGCTCCGGCAGTCACATCCCCACTGGGACCGTGAAGCTCCCCCCATTCAGTCCTGGCATCAGCACTTAGGGCAGGATTCACTGTCGGCTGACACTGAAATTGCAAAACATGATTGGGCGAAGAATAGCCTCCGACGCCAAAATCGTGGTTGGTTCCTGTTTGACTCCAAATCAGTAACCTCCGGCACCCTGAAAATGGCATAAATGCGTTGCTCACCATGCAGCGTTTAAGCACCGTGGCATATCATTAGCGGGCCTGACACTCTATTCTCCGGGGCCTCTGCGATTCACCGCCGCCGATAGGCCGGGTTCCCGACGGCGCGGTTCACTTGTGGTCTCAGTGGTCGGGAACCCGGCGTAATGGCTGCGGACTTTGCCCACAGTCGGCCGGGGGCCAAGCTGCTGGCCGGGGGGAAGGTGCGTGGTAGGACCTGTGCTACAGGTACTTCGGTAGTCCCTGTCTGCTGGCTCCGACCAGTAGGCGGAGTATAAATGAGTGTGTCCTCCATGCTACAGCCATTTTGCCAGCTGCTGTGGGAGGCCACATATCTTAGAGCAATAAAGCCTCAGTTGTATCCAACTCTCGTCTTTGTGCAATTGATCGTGCATCAATTTATTGCTCTAAGATTTTCAAAAGATGGACCTTCGTATCAAGCCGGATTGCCTGCAGCTGGATCCGCAATCAAGCGACGCCAAAAGGGACTTTCAGCACTGGCTAGCTTGTTTCGAGGCGTACATCACTTGGCGGTAAGCCCTGTCTCGGAGGCTCAGAAAATACAGATCCTGTACTCAAGGTTGAGCTCCAACGTCTTTCCGCTGATCCAGGATGTGCCAAACTACGCCGAAGCCATGACGCTTCTCAAAGAAAATTACGCTCAGAAGACGAACACGCTCTTCGCCAGGCATATACTCGCCACTCGCTCTCAGCTCCCTGGTAAGTCCATAGAAGACTTCTGGTGGGCCCTAATCCCACTTGTCCGGGACTGTGACTGTCAGGTCGATACGGCCACGGAACGTTCAAACCTCCTTATGCAGGACGCTTTTGTTACGGGTATTGGGTCGGACCTCATACGGTAGCAACTGTTAGAAGGGGCCACGCTCGATCGCGCAGAGACAAAGAAGATAGCGCTCTCAATGACGGATGCCTCACGCAACATTCAGGCCTACACCCCCGGCCGTGCGGCCCACCCCCCTACGCATTGTGGACCCCACAGACGGCCGCCCTAGTGGGGGCCTTACCCAGCCATTACGCCTGCGCCACGTGCCACCCAGCGAACCCCGGGGGTCCCTAATGTTCCTTTCACAGCCAGCAGAAACACCCCCGCCAATGCTGCCCGGCCCGCGCTGCCCTTTGTAAGGCTTACGGTAAGAAGGGGCACTTCGCCACGGGGTGCCAGGCCCGTGCAGTCGCTATCGCCCCCACCCCCTTCGTTTACGGACAATGGGCGCCGCCATCTTCACCTCCACAGACCACGTGCGGCCAGTGGGCGCCGCCATCTTCTCCCCCTCAGACCACACGTGGCCAGTGGGCGTTGCCACCTTCTCCCCCTCAGACCATGCGCGGCCAGTGGGTGGTGCCATCTTCCCCTCCGCGCAACAAGTGCGGCCCATGGACGCCGCCATCTTGTTCAACCCCCTCCACATGCGGCCCATGGACGCCGCCATCTTGTTCAACCCCCTCCACATGCGGCCCATGGACGCCGCCATTTTGTTCTCAAGATCTTCAGGCGCCGCCATCTTGTCTCCCCCATGGCACATGGGCACCACCAGCGTTCCAGGACCTGTGCCCCCCGGGCTCCCCATCATCCGACACCAGCAACAACCGGCCACGACTCGCCTCAGTGACCATCGACCAGTCTCGTCCGCACAACCTGGCCACCACATCGACCAGTGAGAAAATCAACGGACATGTGACCTCTTGCCTGATTGACTCCGGGAGCACCGACACATTAATTCACCCGGATACGATAAGGCGCTGCTCCCTCGCGGTACACCCCGCCAACCAAAGTATCTCCCTGGCCTCCGGATCCCATTCTGTGGCGGTCTGGGAGTACTGTCCGGTCACACTCACGGTCCAGGGCATAGAATTCAGCGGCTTCCGCCTCTACGTCCTCCCTAACCTCTGCGCTGCCCTACTACTCGGCCTGGACTTTCAGTGCAACCTCCAGAGCCTAACCCTGAAATTCGGCGGGCCCCTACCACCCCTCACTGTGTGCGACCTCGTGACCCTAAAGGTCGATCTGCCTTCCCTCTTCGCAAATCTAACCCCGGATTGCAAACCCGTTGCCACCAGGAGCAGACGGTACAGCACCCAGCACTTCATCAGGTCCGAGGTCCAGCGGCTGCTTTGGGAAGGCATCATCGAGGCCAGCAACAGCCCCTGGAGAGCCCAAGTGGTAGTAGTTAAAACTGGGGAGAAACACAGAATGGTCGTGGACTACAGGCAGACCATCAATCGGTACACGCAGCTCGACGCGTACCCCCTCCCTCGCATATCTGATATGGTCAATCAGATTGCACAGTACCGGGTCTTCTCAACGGTAGAGCTCAAATCCGCCTACCATCAGCTCCCCATTCGTAAATCAGACCGTCCATGCACTGCCTTCGAGGCAGACGGTCGCCTCTATCACTTCCTCAGGGTTCCTTTTGGCGTCACCAACAGGGTCTCGGTCTTCCAAAGGGAGTGGACCGAGTGGTCGATCGGTATGGTTTGCGGGCCACCTTTCCGTACCTAGACAACGTCACCATCTGCGGCCATGATCAGCAGGACCACGATGCCAACCTTGCCAAATTTCTCCACACCGCCACTCTCCTAACTCTCACCTACAACAAGGGGAAGTGCGTGTTTAGCACGACCCGCTGAGCCATCCTCGACTATGTTGTCCAGAACAGAGTTCTGGGGCCCGATCCCGACCGCATGCGCCCCCTCATGGAGCTCCCCCCCCCCCACTGCAGCGAGGCCCTCAAACGCTGCCTGGGGTTCTTTTCATACTACGCCCAGTGGGTCCCAGACTATGCGGACAAGGCCCGCCCACTCATACAGTCCACCCATTTTCCCCTGACGGCCGAGGCACAACAGGCGGCCTTCGCCCATATCAGAGCCGATATCGCCAAGGCCGGGATGCACGCAGTAGATGAGACACTGCCCTTTCAAGTAGAGAGCGACGCATCAGATGTCGCCCTAGCCGCCACCCTCAATCAGGCAGGCAGACCCGTGGCATTCTTTTCCCGCACCCTTCATGCCTCAGAAATTCGGCACTCATTCGTTGAAAAAGAGGCCCAAGCTATTGTTGAAGCTGTGCAGCATTGGAGGCATTACCTGGCCGGCAGGAGATTCACTCTCCTCACTGACCAACGGTCGGTAGCCTTCATGTTCAATAACACACAGCGGGGCAAGATCAAGAATGATAACATCTTGAGGTGGAGGATCGAGCTCTCCACCTTCAATTACGAGATTTGGTATTGCCCCGGCAAGCTCAACGAGCCCCCAGATGCCCTATCCCGAGGTACATGTGCCGGCGCACAAGTAGGCCGACTCCAGGCCCTGCACGACAGCCTTTGTCACCCAGGAGTCACACGGTTGTACCATTTTATAAAAGCCCGCAATCTGCTCTACTCCGTCAAGGAAGTATGGGCAATCACCAGGGACTGCCAGGTCTGTGCGGAGTGCAAGCCGCACTTCTACCGGCCGGACCATGTGCGCTTGGTGAAGGCCTCCCGCCCCTTTGAGCGTCTTAGCATGGATTTCAAAGGGCTCCTCCTCTCCACCGACCGTAACACGTATTTTCGCAGTGTGGTCGATGAGAACTCCAGATTTCCCTTCGCCACCATATGCCCCGACATGACGTCTACCACCGTCATCAAAGCCCTCAACACAATCTTCGCTCTGTTCGGCTTCCCCGCCTACATCCACAGTGACAGAGGATCCTCATTCATGAGTGTTGATCTACGTCAGTTCCTGCTCAGCAGGGGTATCGTCTCCAGCAGTACGACAAGGTATAACCCCCGGGGAAACGGACAAGTAGAGAGGGAGAACGGGACGGTATGGAGGGCCGTCCAACTGGCCCTACATTCCAGGAACCTCCCGGCCTCCCGCTGACAGGAGGTCCTCCCTGATGTACTACACTCCATTCGATCACTACTGTGCACCGCCACTAACAACACACCCCATGAACGTCCCTTTGCCTTCCCCAGGAAGTCCACATCTGGGGTGCCGCTCCCGACTTGGCTCGCAGCTCCAGGACCGGTCCTGCTCCGTAGGCACGTTTGACTCCACAAGGCGGACCCATTGGTGGAGAGGGTGCAATTGCTCCATGCAAACCCCCTAGTATGCCTACGTGGCGCACCCCGACAGCTGCCAGGATACTGTCTCCCTCAGTGACCTGGCACCAGCAGGTTCCACACACACACACCCCTCTAGCCCGGCGCCACCCTCCCCTCTCTCGGCGCTCCCAGCAGCAACCCCCCCAGGACCATCCGTCCTCCCCCTGCCCACGTCCGAGGATGAAGAGGATTTTGGCACACTCGCGGAGTCACCGAAGATCAGACCAGCATTGGCATCGCCGCCACCACTGTGTCGCTCCCAGCGGCACATCAAGGCCCCGGACCAGTTGAACCTCTAACTGGTCCACTGGACTTTGAAAGACATTTTTTTTTCTCTCCAATATTGTAAATGTATAACTCACTTGTTGTATATAGTTCTCCACCCCCTCCGCCGGACTCAATTTTAACAGGGGGTGAATGTGGTAAACCACTGTTGCACCTATATTAGGTGATTTATTGTAGGACCTGTACCACAGGTACGTCGGTAGTCCCTGCCTGCTGGATCCGCCCAGTAGGCGGAGTATAAATGAGTGTGTCCTCCATGCTGCAGCCATTTCGCCAGCTGTTGTGGGAGGCCACACATCTTAGAGCAATAAAGCCTCAGTTGTATCCAACTCTCGTCTTTGTGCAATTGATCGTGCATCAGGGACTGGTGGGGTGGCCAGGGGGGGCACTATCTGGCAGGTGGGGTCCATGCACAGCCGGCGCCATGTTTCACGGCGCGAACGCTGGAGATCATCGTCGTGCGCATGCGCGTCCACGGACCCGGCCATTCTCCAGCTGCAGGGGTTTTACTTGGCACGGCTGCTAGCCCCTCACCAGTCGCAGGATCGGTGAGGGTTCACTGCCGATTTTTCCATTGTAAACTGCCAGAATTCCACGCCGGCGTCAGCACTTAGTCTCCAAATCAGTGAACCCAGCCATTCATCTCTCAAATGGAGAATCCTGCCCATCCTTTTAGGAACAAGGGAATTCTCCTGGTGTTCTGGCCAGCTTTTCTGTCTCAACGAACACATCCAAAAACAGACTAACTGGTCATAATTCTCACTGTGGTTCAAAATATCAGTTGCAATTTCCTGTATGATATGTGATTGTAACTTGAAACTAATTGATTGTGAAGTGCTTTTGAACCTTCAGGAGAATTGATAAGTGCTACATAAATGTGAACAGTTAAAGTGCGGGCAAAGAAGGAGAATAGAATGGGGGCTGGAGAGTGCCGGGAGAAACGTACTCCTGCACCTTCCGGCTACATAAGAATGTTTACACAAATGTTTTTTTTAAAACCTCGTTGTTTTTTTGGTAAATGCTACTTAGGCCATTTTGAGCGAGAGCTGAAAATAGATATTTGTTAGGCCCCTCATTTGCATATATAAGAGATCTATTGCTTATTTTAAGTAGTCCCCAGTGATGCCCAAATGGTCTGACTCAATTTTAAATGAGATGTTTTTTAAGTATCCTTGGTTTCAGGATGTTGGTGCTCAAATTTGGGATTTGTTTTATCTCGGAACAAGTCTCACTTTCTACTCCATGGTTCCTGGGGATGGTGGTGACACTCCTCCGAATGACCAATCTTTACGTGTGAACATGGATGTGGGATGTTGTAGAGTAAAGGGTTAACTCTAATAATAGCTACTGAGCATGTGTCTGAGGAGTTATGTCATAATGATGTTAGTCACTAATAGAAGATGAGTGATAAGCACCTTGGAGGGGAACTGTAGCTATGCCCTAATGTTCAGCAACCTTGTAAGTATTTAGTGATGTAAATAAAGGTATTTTGAGTGAAAGACCCTTGCCTCCAGCAGGATCTCTTCCAGACTAAAACCAAGGAATCCAGAGATAAACTTTCAATAAAAGATATAAAAACAGAAAATGCTGGAAAACTCAGCAGGTATGGCAGCATCTGTGAAGGGGTAAGGCCCCTTCCTGTTGATTCTCTTTTTCCCCCTTTATTTTTTCTGTTATCATTTTGATCCATGGATATATATCTTTAAGTCCAGCTGGGGAAATGTGGAACTCAAAAGTTACAAAAGAGTAGACTGTGGGAAGAAACCGGAGCACCCTGAGGAAACCCACGCAAACACGGGGAGAATGTGCAAACTCCACCCGGACAGTGACCCAGAGCCGGGATCGAACTTGGGACCTCGGCGCCGTGAGGCAGCAGTGTTAACCACTGCGTCACCGTGCTGCCCTTATGTTCTGTATTTACGCCGGAATCGGGGGCGGCGCCAATTTTTGTGATGCTCCACCCCCTCAAAAACGGCGGGCGTAATTCTCCGCACTCACACCGGTTCGGAGAATAGCGGGCCGCGCATATTTTCACGGCGACGCTGGTCCGACGCCCTCCCGCTATTCTCCGAACCCCGCACAAACTACATGTCGGCATTCCCGGCAAAGGCCTCAAAAGACCCCCGACACGATCAGAAGCCCGACTTATTGGCCCCCCGCTATTCTCCGGCCCGGATGGGCCGAAGTCCCGACGTCCTCACGCCATGTTTTCACGCCGGCCAACACACCTGCTTTTGAAGTTCGTCAACCAGTCGTGCTGGCTGACGAGAGCTTCGAGTAGGTGAGCGCACCGCTCAGCGCACCGCTCAGCGCACTGCTGGTGTCTGGCCACAACGGGGAAGGCATCCCCGAGAACGGGAGGGGGTCCAGAGCGGGGGGGGGGGGGGAGTGGGGGAGACTGAGGGGGGAGTGGGGGGGACGGAGGGGGGGAGACGGAGGGGGGAGTGGGGGAGACTGAGGGGGGAGTGGGGGAGACGGACAGGGGAGTGGGGGAGATGGAGGGGGAGTGGGGAGACTGAGGGGGGAGTGGGGGAGATTGAGGGGGAGTGGGGGAGACGGAGGGGGGAGTGGGGGAGACGGAGGGGGGAGTGGGGGAGACTGAGGGGGGAGTGGGGGAGACTGAGGGGGGGAGTTTGGGAGACTGAGGGGGGAGTGGGGGAGAAGGGGGGGAGTGGGGGAGACGGGGGGGCGAGTGGGGGAGACGGAGGGGGGAGTGGGGGAGACGGAGGGGGGAGTGGGGAGACTGAGGGGGGAGTGGGGGAGACTGAGGGGGGGAGTGGGGGAGACTGAGGGGGGAGTGGGGGAGACGGGGGGGTAGTGGGAGTGGGGGGGTAGGGAGAGAGTGAGCGAGTGACTCGTCCAACCCCGGTTACAAAATGTCTGCCACCATGCCATGGTGTGCCGGTCACGAGGATACGCCCTCTGGTTGCCCTGTGGCTTACGGCCTGATGAGTCATCAATTGCACGAGAGACGAGTTGCTTTACAAAAGTTAGGCTTTAATAAACTAGAACTTAGCCCTGCCGTTGTCTACAATAAAATGGACGACCGCTGGGCGTTTGACTATTTATACCTCGGCAAGGAGGCGTGGTTTACTCAGCCTCTCGACCAATCGGTCGAGAGGCACATGACCGACCAGGGCCAATGGTAAGTCGGTGTTCTGCCCCAATGGCAGACAGCTACGCATATCATATCACCACACGGCCACAGGCCACTGACGCACCGGTAAAGAGGACGTAGTTAGCTGCCCGTTGGATGCAGAAAGTGACCAGGGGTTAGGCTGCCCGCATGTCAGCAGCGCGACCAGGCCACCGGGACACACAGGTATCCCGTGGCAGGCGGCTGCCGAGGTGTAGACTAACCTCCGTCTAACATGTCCCGTTTCTCTGCCCCCCACCACCCTTCTGTAGGTTAGCACAATGTTTGCGAACAGAACGGCTATGTTCTGCGCAGTGGTTGGCGCCGCTGCACTGCATTTGGAGATGGAGCAGCATCCACAGCCACAACCCGCAGTGGATGCAGGGCCAGCTGCAGCAGCAGAGGGAAGGGCCGAGGAGTTCCAGTCGTCGAGCAGCATGGGGAGGAGAGGGAGGAGGAGAGAGTGAGGGTGCAGCCACAGCACCAGAGGCGACGACCAAGGCCGAGGGTGTACCGTGTCCGGATATCTTTCCTAACAACGACGGACATCACCTGCAGGAGGAGACTCCGGCTGAGTAGGCGGACGGTGATACACATCTGTCACCTCGTGGCGCACCTCGCCCCACGTGGAACGGGGTGAGGACACGCGATCCCGGTTGCCCTCAAGGTGACGGTCGCTCTTAACCTCTATGCGACCGGCTCCTTCCAGTCTCCGAGCGGGGACCTCTCCGGGATCTCCCAGTCATCGGTCCACAGGTGTATCCGGGATGTGACCGACGCCCTCTATGCCATCGCAGACCGCTACATCACCTTTCCCGAGGACCGAGCAACTCAAGACTCACGAGCTCGTGGATTTGCCAGCGTGGCCGGGATACCGATGGTTCAGGGGGCAATCGATTGTGTTCACGTCCCCATGCGCCCGCCTGCAGGGGACAGGGAGGTGTTCACAAACAGGAGGGGGACATACTCCATGAATATCAAGGTGGTATGCGACCCCCACATGACGTTCATGAACGTCTGTGCAAGGTTCCCAGGGAGTGTGCATGACTCCAACATACTGGCGCAGTCGTACATCCCTGTGATGTTTGAGGGACGTCCCCCCCGGCTGAGGGGCTGGTTGCTAGGTGACAGGGGTTATCTGCTGAGGTCTTGGCTGATGACGCCTATACGGAGGCCTCAGACTAATGCGGAAACACGATACAACGAGGCCCATGCAGCAACCAGGGGTGTGCTGGAGCGCTGCCTTGGCCTCCTGAAGATGAGATTCAGGTGCCTGGACCGCTCCGGAGGGGCCCTGCAGTACCAGCCCGACAGGGTCGCTCGCATTGTTGTGGTCTGCTGTGCGCTGCACAACATCGCGATGCAGAGGGGAGATGACCTGCTGCAGGAGGCGGAGGGAGAAGCCAGTGGCAGTGGTGCCAGCACAGAGGAGGAGGAGGAAGAGGAGGAGGAGGAGAGGGAGGAGGAGGAGGAGGCTGGCGGAGTGGCGGGCGCAGCACGCAGACACGACTCAGGTGCTGGTGATGTCCAGGAGGTGGCACGACGGACCCGGCGACGACGGCGGGCACGCGACGCCTTGGTGGCAGCACGGTTAACGCGTCACATGCGACGTCCCCGCTGAACACCAAACCACCACCTGCATCGCTAGTCGTGCAGAGGGTCAACACACAACTGCCACCACCACAACCCCACCCCCTCTCAGTGTACACTGCTCCACTTCGACATCACCCTTACCACTGGGTCCAGACGGTATGGCACAACATTGATGGCTGTGTCAGCGGGTGTGATCAGTGCCATGTGGAATGATTACAGCCCGCTCTGCGATGAGCTGTGAGCTCAGAATCGTTAGAGAGAGTCTGACCCATGGCAATAGCTGAACCATCCACCTTGGTGGCCGCTGAGTTCGTCACAGACACTCCATCACGTGCCCGCGTGGGCTAGCTGTGGGAGGGGGTGAAGGGAGGGGCAGGGACTGCACACCCGGCACCGAAGTTTCACCGCTCGTCAACCCCAGCGACACTCGGTCACCATCACGATTCCTGTGGCTGTGGAACAATCACACGGTATTACAAGTAAGGTGGAACAATGCGTTTAATGTTAACAATAATTTACAGGTGCCCTAGCCCCTACAACTAAACTGTGCCCTTCACCCGTGCCAACTTACTCAGTGTTTCTCTTTGTTGCCTTACGGGCCCTACCACTACGTCTAAGTGATTCCCCAGATGATACAGCAGGAGTGGAGGAGGACTGCTGCGAATCACCCCCTTCGACTCGTTTCTCCTTCGGCAAGCGTTTCCTGGGCCGACCCAGTCTTGATGGGCCAGGCTGCTCTGCGGGCGTCTCGGGTGACGTTGTGCCACCCTGCTCTGCCTGCTGCCCACTCGATGCACCAGGGATGCGACGGGGGGAGGCCGAGAATTCCGGGACGTCCCATGATGGAGTTAATGGGACGGGCCCCGAAACCTCCTCCTCCCTTGGGGAGCCCGGTGGCCCCCGGGCCTCACTTTGGGACAGAGGTGCGAGCGGGGAGGTGCCCCATCGCGCCACCGACACCTGGCGCTGCCAGTCCTGGAGGCCTGCAACGGTATCCACCAGGATCCGGAGGTTTGCAGAGACGGAGTCCAGGGAGTTAGACATTCCCACCAGGGACTGTGCGATCACAACCTGGGAGTGCACGACGCCATCCAGCACGTGTCAGGCGGTTGATGCTCTCCGCGACTGACTGCTGTGACTGTGCCATCGACTGCTGTGACTGTGCCATGGCGTACTGCGACTGGGCCATGACCTGCTGAGACTCGGCCAAGGCACGCAGCGCGCCGGCAATGTCATGTTGGCTCTGGCGCATTGCTGCCTGTGAGAGGGAAACCCTGTCCAGGGCCGAGGATGACGCGTGCACATTAAGCCCAACGCCTTGCATAACCTGACCCATTGCCTCCACCGCGGATGCCACCCGTGTGGTGTCGGCCTGGGTTGCTGCCATGAGTGGCACCACTCCCTGCTCGTGGACACGGTTCGACTCCTCTAACAGCGTCTGCAGAGTCTGGAAGACAGCCCTCATCCCGTCATTGTGTCCCTGGGTTTCTTGATGCATCGGCTGTGCGGGTGGGTTGAGAAAGTCCAGGAACTCGGAAAACGTCTGGGAGCCAGCTGGATGCTGGGCCTGGCCGGCCCTCCGCCAGTCCGGGCCCTCGGCTGCTCCAACCTCCACCTGCTGTACCTGCTCAGCTGTGATGTGCGACCCAGGAGCCTCATCACTAAATAGGCCAACCGGGGTGAGTGTCTCTGGGATGGTGGATGGTGTGGGAGATAGCTGTGCCGCAAGCTCGAGGTCATCTTGGGTGGACGCCTCCTCTATGTCATCGGCCCGCTGAGAGGCCGCAGGGCGTTCGCGGGCCATTTCTCTCTCTTGCTCTCTCGCCCCCCTCTGGGCGTCCTGCTCCACAGATTCGGTTGGGGAGGATGGGACTCCCCGCTGATCGGGCACCCTCTGTCGTGCGGCCCTGGGTGAGGTGGGGGCAGATGCCTGTGTCCGCCTGGAGGCAGACGGCCCTGGTCGTTCGGCATCGCGTCCTAGGGAAGAGAATGAAACGGATTATTTAGAGACGCTCGGCCGGGCGCTGGACGGTCCCAGTGGGCAGGGTGTGTGAAGGGACAGAGGATGGGGGAGGTGTCCAAGTGGGCAGGGTTTGTGAAGGAACAGAGGATGGGGGAGGTGTTCCAGTGGGCAGGGTGTGTGAAGGGACAGAGGATGGGGGAGGTGTCCACGTGGGCAGGGTGTGTGAAGGGACAGAGAATGGGGGAGGTGTCCAAGTGGGCAGGGTGTGTGAAGGGACAGAGGATGGGGGAGGTGTTCCAGTGGGCAGGGTATGTGAAGGGACAGAGGATGGGGGAGGTGTCCAAATGGGCAGGGTGTGTGAAGGGACAGAGGATGGGGGAGGTATCCCAGTGGGCAGGGTGTGTGAAGGGACAGAGGATGGGGGAGGTGTTCCAGTGGGCAGGATGTGTGAAGGGACAGAGGATGGGGGAGGTGTCCCAGTGGGCAGGGTGTGTGAAGGGACAGAGGATGGGGGAGGTGTTCCAGTGGGCAGGATGTGTGAAGGGACAGAGGATGGGGGAGGTGTCCCAGTGGGCAGGGAGTGTGAAGGGACAGAGGATGGGGGAGGTATCCCAGTGGGCAGGGTGTGTGAAGGGACAGAGGATGGGGGAGGTGTTCCAGTGGGCAGGATGTGTGAAGGGACAGAGGATGGGGGAGGTGTCCAAGTGGGCAGGGTGTGTGAAGGGACAGAGGATGGGGGAGGTATCCCAGTGGGCAGGGTGTGTGAAGGGACAGAGGATGGGGGAAGTGTTCCAGTGGGCAGGATGTGTGAAGGGACAGAGGATGGGGGAGGTGTCCCAGTGGGCAGGGTGTGTGAAGGGACAGAGGCTGGGGGAGGGGGGGGGGGGGTGTTGTCATGCAGGGTTGTCTCACTTGTTGCAGCTCCGCCAACCTCGCATTGCGCGATCTCCCGGGTGGCAGATCCCCCAACAAGGTCCAGTGCCCTCTGCTCAAATGTGGTGAGGGGGTGCAGGATGGGCGAACCCCCTCCAGTCTTGTTCCGCTCACGAGTGTTGTGAGCGGTCTTGTCCTGTTGGGGGAGGGGGCATAGGTAGATCATTACAATACGGCAGGTATCAGCAGTCCGTTCAGATACTGGCACAGTTTGGGGGTCAAGTTGTAATAAGACCCTTGCATCTCTCCACGGGGGCCAGAGCGCTGGGTCTGTGACTACTTTGTGAACCACCCTCAACTCACTCTGCCCCAATCCCCCTCCACCCCCCGTGCCGGGGGGGGGGGGGGGGGGAGGTGGGTGATTAAGTAAAGGGGGGAGGGATGGTTGTGACCAGGGGGCACCCTCTTGGCACTTACCCTGGCAGCCCTGGTGAGGTCGTGCATCTTTTTCCGACATTGCTCTGCAGAGCGAGGGGCCTGCCCCACAGCACTGACGGCAGCAGCCACCTCACGCCAGGCCTGGCGCACCGCGCTGGCAGGGTGGCGATGCCCTCTACCCGGGCAGATGATGCCCCTCTTCTGCTCGATTGATTCGAGCAGCGTCTCCACGTCAGCCTCCACGAATCGCGGGGCTGCTCTCTTGAGCTCCGACATCCTGGCCTAGTTTCTGTGCTCACCAGCGCCATTTTATGGCATCGGGCGGCGTCACGTGGGCGTGTTCGTGTCGTCGTCGCGTTCCGGCGTCATCGCGCACGTGATTGACGTGGCCCTGTTCCTAGCCCATTTCCCGGACGTGAATACGTCGGGAACTGGGCCGTGTCGGGCCGTCGCAAAAGTCGGCCGTGAAGATTTTCCGCGGGTGCGGAGAATCGCGCCCGGCATACTGCATGCCATTTGGATGGTCTCAGGACGTCATCTTAGGCCGGTCATACGCCATGTGGTGTACTCCCCGATGCTCCGTCCCCAATGTTCCGCCCCCGATGGACCGAGTCCCTGACGGCTTGGGGCACGTGTCCTCACAACGTTCGGAGACCTTGTGTGGCAGCTGCGACTGTGTCCAGCGCCGCCACAGTCAGGGGGTGGGGGGGGAATTGTTCCGCTGGCAGGGGGGGCTTCGGCGGGGGCTGGGGGGACTGGTGGGGGGTGGTCCGACGTGGCTAGAGGGGTTACCAGGGGGCGGATTTTGTCAGGCCGGATCCGCGCATGGCCAGCGCCATGTTGCATGGCCACAGGCTGCTGCCATGCACATGCGTGGCCACGGACCCAGCCATTCTGTGGCCATACCTGCAGGTAAAGCAGGGGGCTTTACGCTGCGCGACTGGTAGCCCCCCACCGGATGGAGGATCGGTGCGGGGCCGGCGCCGTCTTTCTGGTCCAAAGACCAGATGGATTCTGCGGACATAGCCGCAGGATCGGAGAATCCAGCCCAATGAGTTTACAAGACAGAGGAGAAATCTTTTAAAGGAATCTCAATTCAAGAAAATCAAGACCCTGGCAACCAAGGAATCATCTGGCTTGGAGAAATAAAGAAAAATAAATGTCGATATTGGAGTGCTAACATTGAAGTCAATGGACATCCTATTGAATTTAAATTGGATACAGGAGCTGGAATCTCAGTTTTATCTGACTGATATGCATGGCTGAACAAAATAATTTCTACTAAACTCCAAGGTCCAGAAGGAACTAGGCTAAATGCTAAGGTCACCTTGACGCAACATTAAAGTACAAAGATAAGAAACTTTCTGAAACATAAGTTATTCAGAATTAAGCATCCACATTATTGAAAAGCCTGCCTAGCTCTGAATGTACTTATTAAAGTTGATTACGTCAATGAACAAACATAAGAGAGTGAATTTAGAAAGGAATTCCCCACACTCATCAGGGCCTTGGCTAAATTGAAGACAATATCACATTCAAGACAGATGTGAAACCCATTTGTCTACTTACACCCAACAAAGTCCCACAGCTGCTCTGTAACTTCAAGAGTGAGATAGAGGTTATGCTTCAACAAGGGGTCATTTCACCAGTCACTAAACCAACTACTGGTGCTCTGGTTGGTACCCAAACTAAAACCAAATGGCTTCAATCTAATCTGTGTTGACCTGACATACCTGAACAAGGCAATGGAATGAGAAATACATCCAATGGTACCAGTTGCTGAAAAATTGGCCAAACGTATGAAAGGTTGAATCTTCACAAACTCACACTCCCAGTGGATTTTGGATCAGGAGCCCAAAACTCGTAACCACTTTCAGAATGCCCCTTGGATGATACTATTTCAATTGTCTGCTGTTTGACACCACATTAAACCTGGAGGTTTTTCAAAGGATGATGTCCAACATGCTACAGGGCATTGAAGGTATTGTATGCCACATCAATGACATTTTCATCCATGGCTTAACAAAAGAAGAACATGACATATGGATCAGGAAAGTCTTTCTGACGGAACAAGATTCTGGCTTGACACACAATGACAAATATGAGTTTTTTCAGTCCACAGACAGGTTTCTAGGTCATATCATACATGCAACTGAAATTATTGCATATCCAAGGAAGACAAAAGCTATAAAAGAAGTCCCGTCATCCAGGAATATTACTAAATTATTAAGATTTATGAGTATGTTCAACCAACTAGATTAATTCCTACCTCAGTTAGCCCAGATAAATGAAGACCAGGCATGGTGCTGGATCAAGCATCAGCAACAATCATTTTAACAAACTAAAATTATGTTAACATCCTCAAAGATCCTAGCCCTCTGCAGCGCCAGGGTGTCCAGGTGCTGGGTGCCTGGTTGGCACTGCCAGGGATTGGGCCTGGGGGAGGCCTTTCCAGATGGAGGGTAATGAGCAGGTGTTCCAGGGTACCTCCCTGAGGTTGGGGGGAGAAGGGGTGGCTGAAGAGGGGAGGGCAGATTGGGGCAGCCAGACAAAATGGTGCCCCAATCTGCGAGGAGTCTTTCCTGCTGGGCTCTCCAGCAGGAAATGACTCAATTACGGCCTCGGCAGGGAGAAACTCCTCAAGGCCAAAAAAAGTGGCAAAGTGTGAGTGAATAACGGGGCGTTTCTTGGCATCGCAGCCACCGAGATACATCCCGCTAAACCTGCCCAAAACTGGACAAAGATTTTTTTTCCGTTGAATAGCCCCTAGTCTTTCACCAATACCTGCCGATTACTCAATAATAATAATCTTTATTATTGTCACAAGCAGACTTACATTAACACTGCAATGAAAAAAAAAATCACTGCAATGAAGTTATTGCGAAAATCCCATCGTTGCCATATTTCGGCACCTGTTCAGGTACACTGAGTGAGAATTCAGAATGTCCAATTCACCTAACAGCACATCTTTTGGGACTTGTGGGAAGAATCCGGAGCACCCGGAGGAAACCCACGCAGACACAGGGAGAACGGCAGACTCCTCACAGCCTTCACCCAAGCCGCGAATCAAACCTGGGAACCTGGCACTGTGAAGCAACAGTGCTAACCACTGTGCTACTGTGCCGCCCCATAGGAAGATAAAATATTCAAGGAGGTTGTTGAAGCCTATATGACCTTAACCACTCAATGTTAGCCAGCAACAGAGCAGAAATGTCAAGAATTTCATGAGGCGGTAAAGCAGGAGGAAGAGTCCATCCATGTTTGCATATACTGCATGGATGGATGGTCACAGTATATTCCAAGCAACCCAGTCTTGAGACAATGCTTTGAAAAATGTCACCACATTAACATTGTCAATGACCCCTTGGACGATTGGTGGTAGAAGACGTTCTCTGCCTGGAAGTCCTCCAGAAGATTCACTGCGAATATCTTGGTATTAGCGACTATTGAGCAAGAGCACACAGTGCCCCGACAGGAATTTCATAATCGGCAATCGGACGGAGAATCCCTTTTTATGACAGAGTTGGAGGCGGCGCCTGTTTGAAGCAGGTTTCGCATGCACTGCCCCCTCTGAAACAGCGTCATCGCGGCGCAGGCAGTTGGGACGGCCTCAGGACGTCACCCAATAGTCCTCCCCCAATATTCCGCCCCCCCGATGGGCTGAGTTCACGATGGTGCGGGTGGGGGGGGGGGCGTGTAGTCCCAGCCGTGCAGGAATCCGGTGTGGTGGCTGTGGACTATGTCCACCACCGCCATAATCAGGTGTGAACCGTACTGCTGGCCCGGGGGGCGGGGGTGGGTGCTTCCGTGAGGGCCGGGGGGACTGGTGGGAGATGGCCAGGGGATGTCCAGGAGGGACACTATCTGGCAGGTCAGGTCCGCACCCAGCCGGTGCCATGTTGTACAGCGCAACCGCTGCAGGTCATTGCCATCCTCATGTGCGGGCCTGGACCCGGCCATTCATTTTGTGGAAGCTGGGAGTTTTACATGGCGCGGCTGCTAGCCCCTCACCAGTCGCAGCATCGGTGAGGGGGCGCCGCTGATTTTTTTCCACGTAAAGCGCCACGGATCCTCCGCACTTAGCCTCAGAATCAGAGAATCTGGCCCCCGGATGAAGAGATGGTCCCGAACTGTGTCACCTGCACTATTCAAAGACAGGAGCTCAAAGAGCCACTTTTGCCTTCCACCTTCCCATTCACACCTTGAGAATGTCTTGGCATGGACTTGTTTGAATTGAAATTTATTTCTCATAGGAATAGACTATTATTCCCTCTGGATATAGGTGCAAAGGCTACACTTATTAAGTAGTTGTTACCTACCTGAAGAAGATGTTTTTCACACATTTCCAGATTTCTGACAATGGGCCACAATTCATCAATGTGTTTCCAACTCTTCTCAAGATAATTTGTCCACCTCACAAGTTTATTTTTAATTCATCATATGTGTGTAATGATGGCTGGGCCAACATCTATTGTCCATCCCTAATTTCCCTTCAACTGAGTAGCTATTTCAGAGGACGTTTAAGAGTTAACGTGGACGTGGACCAGGACGGTTGCCGGGAAAGTAAGAGTTTTGTTTAAATTACTTACCTGTCGATGCCAGCGGCTTTTTCTTCGCAGGGAGCAGCAGGAGCGGAGGTGACGTGGACCAGGAGGGTTGCCGGGAAGGTAAGAGTTTTATTTAAACTACTTACCTGTCGCACCAGCGGCCTTTTCTTCACAGGGAGGAGCGGGAGTAGGAGCGGAGGTGACGTAGACCAGGAGGGTTGCCAGGTAGGTAAGTGATTCTATATATTTGGGCGGCGGCTAAACCCGAGACACTACACGTGTAGTGTCTCCCACCCGCCCTCCTCCTCTAACCAATTTGATCAGGTAAAGTGTTTTTTTTTAACTCTTATTTGGTATAAGTTTATTATTGAGTATTATAGTAGTTGAATTAAGCTTTTATTAAGCAAAGAAGTACTAGAAATTATTTAACATAAATTTGTAAATGTTAATCAAATAAGTAAAGATGGCTGGACAGGTGATGTGTTGTAGCTGTATGATGTGGGAGCTGGCTGATCCCATTGTGAACGGCAGTGACCACATCTGCAGCAAGTGTTGGTTGCTGGAAGAACTCCGGATCAGAATTGATGATCTGGAGTCTGAGCTTCAAACTCTGCAGCACATCCGGGAGGGGGAGAGTTACCTGGACGTTTTGCTTCAGGAGGCAGTCACACCCGGTAGATTAAGTAATTCAAATTCAGTAAGTGTTCAGGAAAAACAGGGTGTGATTGTAAGTGAGGCAGGTAGGGGGATTCGGAGTTCAGGAGTGCAGGAGCCTCAGCCCTTGACCTTGTCCAACAGGTATGAGATTCTTGCTCCCTGTGCAGATGAGGAAAAGGGCTGTGGACAGGATGAGCCAGCTGACCATGGCACCATGGTGCAAAAGGCCATTCAAGAGGGGGGAGCAAAAAGACAAGTAGTTGTTATAGGGGATTCTATAATTAGAGGGACAGATAGTATCCTTTGCAAGCCGGATAGGGAGTCCCGCATGGTGTGTTGCCTGCCGGTGCCAGGGTGTGGGACATCTCCGACCGGCTTGAAAGGATACTGGAGCGGGAGGGGGAGGATCCAGTTGCTGTGGTCCACGTTGGGACTAACAACATAGGCAAGGCTAGGGTGGAGGACCTGTTTGGGGATTATCAAGCACTAGGAAGGAAATTGAAGAACAGGTCCTCGAGGGTCATAATCTCCGGATTACTGCCCGAGCCACGTGCTAATTGGCATAGGGATAAGAAAGTTAGGGAAGTAAACACGTGGCTAAGGGATTGGTGTGGGAAAGAGGGATTCCATTTCATGGGGCATTGGCACCAGTTTTAGAACCGGGGGGATCTGTACCGTTGGGACGGTCTCCACCTGAACCGATCTGGAACCAGTGTTCTAGCGAAAAGGATAAATAGGGTGGTCAGTAGGACTTTAAACTTCTGAGTCGGGGGGAAGGGAAAGGGAAAGCGACAGGGAGTTAAGTGGAAGGATAAGCAGCAAGTTAGCATGTGTGCAGGTGGGTTAACGTTCAAGGCAGACTAGGAATGAAGCAAAAAGGAAGGATAACTTAGGACATCTCATGATGTCCAATTTCTCTAATAATGATAAGAAAGTCAGCATTAAGGCATTTTACCTGAATGCTCGTAGCATTCGTAACAAAGTTGATGAATTAACGGCACAAATCATCGCGAATGAATATGACTTGATAGCCATTACGGAGACATGTTTGCAGGATGGTCACGACTGGGAGTTAAATATCCGGGGTACCAGACGTTTCAGAGGGATAGACAGGTATGTAAGGGAGGTGAAGTAGCACTAATAATGAAGGACGACATCAGGGTGGCATTGAGGGATGATATAGGTTCTATGGAGAATGAGGTTGAATCCATTTGGGTAGAAATTAGAAATTCTAAGAAGAAAACGACACTGATAGGTGTAGTCTATAGGCCACCAAATAATAGCATCACACTGGGACGGACAGTACATGAAGGGATAACTAATGCCTGTGAAAAGGGTACAGCAGTTATCATGGGAGATTTTAATCTGCATATAGATTGGTCAAATCAGCTCGGTCAGGGTAGCCTTGAAGAGGAGTTTGTTGAATGTATCCAGGATAGTTTTCTGGAACAATATGTAATGGAACCGACGAGAGAGCAAGCTATCCTAGATCTCGTCCTGTGTAATGAGGCAGGAATAATTAATGACCTCATCGTTAGGGATCCTCTTGGGAGGAGTGATCACAGCATGGTTGAATTTAGTATACAGATGGAGAGTGTGATGATAGAATCCAATACCAGAGTCCTATGCTTGAACAAAGGGGACTACGATAGAATGAGGAAGGACCTCGCTAAAGTAGACTGGAAACAAATATTTTATGGTAGGACAGTTGAGGAGCAGTGGAGTACCTTCAAAGAAATCTTTCATAGTGCTCAACTAAAGTATATTCCAGTGAGAAGGAAAAATTATAAGAAAAGAGGTCATCTACCATAGGTGTCTAAGGAGATACATGAGGCTGTCAAATTGAAAGAGAAGGCTTACAAAGTGGCCAAGATCAGCAGAAAGCCACGAAAAGAGCCATAAAGAAAAGTAAGATAGAACAAGAAAAGTCTGGCACAGAATATAAGGACAGATAGCAAAAGTTTTTATAATTATATAAAACTAAAAAGAGTGGCTAAAGTAAACATTGGTCCTTTAGACTAGAGGATGAGAGTGGTCATTTAGTTATGGGATATGATGAATTGGCGGAGGCATTGAACAAATATTTTGTATCGGTCTTCATAGTGGAGGACACTAATAACATGCCAGCAATTGACCGAGAGAAGAAGGTAGGTGAGGACCTGGAAACCATTACTATCACGAAAGAGCAAGTGTTGGGCAAGCTAATGGAGCTCAGGATAGATAAGTCTCCTGGCCCTGATGGAATGCATCCCAGGGTACTGAAAGAGATGGCTGGAGTAATAGCAGATGCACTGGCGGTAATTTTCCAAAATTCGCTAAACACTGGGGCAGTCCCAGAGGATTGGAAAACAGCAAATGTGACGCCACTGTTTAAAAAGGGAAGTAGACAAAAGTCTGTTCGTGCGTGTTCTCAGACTTCTGAATCTCCTGCCCGATGGAAGAAGTTGGAAAAGTGAGTAAGCCGGGTGGGAGGGATCATTGATTATGCTGCCCGCTTTCCCCCGGCAGCGGGAGGTGTAGATGGAGTCCATGGATGGGAGGCAGGTTCGTGTGATGGACTGGGCGGTATTCACGACTCTGAAGTTCCTTGCGGTCCTGAGCCGAGCAGTTGCCATACCAGGCTGTGATGCAGCCCGATAGGATGCTTTCTATAGTGCATCTGTAAAAGTTGGTAAGGGTTAATGTGGACATGCTGAATTTCCTTAGTTTCCTGAGGAAGTATAGGCGCTGTTGTGCTTTCTTGGTGATAGCGTCGGCGTGAGTGGACCAGGACAGATTTTTGGTGATGTGCACCCCTAGGAATTTGAAACTGCTAACTATCTCCACCTCGGCCCCGTTGATGCTGACAGGGGTGTGTACAGTATTTTGCTTCCTGAAGTCGATGACCAGCTCTTTAGTTTTGCTGGCATTGAGGGAGAGATTGTTGTCATTACACCACTCCACTAGGTTGAACGGACGCAGCATGGATTCATGAAGGGCAGGTCATGCTTGACGAATCTCTTGGAATTCTATGAAGACATTTCGAGCAAGGTAGACAAAGGGGACCCAGTGGATGTGGTGTACCTAGATTTCCAAAAGGCCTTTGACAAGGTACCGCACAAGAGGCTGCTGCATAAGATAAGGATGCATGGTGTTAAGGGTAGAGTACTAGCATGGATAGATGATTGGTTGTCTAACAGGAAACAAAGAGTGGGAATAAATGAGTGCTATTCTGGCTGGCAATCAGTGACGAGTGGTGTGCCTCCGGGATCGGAGTTGGGACCACAATTATTTAGTATTTATATGGACGATTTGGGGTTGGGAACTACGTGTAAGGTATCCAAGTTTGCAGATGACACGAAGGTGTGTGGCAGAGCAAAGTGTACTGAGGACTGTCAAACCTTACAGAGGAACATTGACACATTGAGTGAGTGGGCAAAGGTCTGGCAGATGGAGTATAATGTCAATAAGTGTGAAGTCGTGCATTTTGGTAGGAGTAACAATAGAATGGATTATTACTTAAATGGTAAAAAGCTGCAGCATGCTGCTATGCAGAGGGACCTGGGTGTACTTGTGCATGAGTCACAGAAGGTTGGTCTGCAGGTGCAACGAGTAATTAGGAAGGCAAATGGAATTTTGTCCTTCGTTGCGAAGGGGATTGAGTTTAAAAGTAGAGAGGTAATGTTGCAGTTGTACAAGGTGCTGGTGAGGCCACACCTGGAGTACTGTGTGCAGTTTTGGTCTCCACACTTGAGAAAGGATGTGCTAGCACTAGAGGGGGTGCAGAGGAGGTTCACTAGGCTGATTCCGGAGTTGAGGGGGTTATCGTATAAGGAGAGGCTGAGTAGATTGGGATTATATTCACTGGAATTCAGAAGGTTGAGGGGGGATCTAATAGAAACATATAAAATTTTGACGGGAATGGTTAAGATAGAAGTAGAAAGGATGTTTCCACTGGTAGGTGAAAGTAGGACAAGAGGGCATAGTCTCAAGATTAGGGGGAGCAGATTTAGGACTGAATCAAGGAGGAACTTCTTCACTCAGAGGGTGGTTAAAGTATGGAATTCCCTACCGAAAGGAGTAGTAGCCGCTACTTCATTGAATATATTTAAAGATAGGGTAGATGTTTTTTTGAAAAATAAAGGAATTACGGGATATGGCGAGAATGCGGGTAAGTGGTTCTGAGACCACGAAAAGATCAGCCATGATCTTATAGAATGGCGGAGCAGGCTCGAAGGGCCGGACGGTCTACTTCTGCTCCTATTTCTTATGTTCTTAACTGCATTGCTGTGGATCTGGAGTCGCATGTCGGCCAGACCTGGCTATTAGTGAACAGGATGGGTTTTTATAACAAAATCAAATTACTGCGGATGCTGGAATCTGAAACAAAAACAGAAAATACTGGAGTTCTGACAGAGTCATCCAGACTCAAAATGTTCTATGTTCTATGTTCTATGTTCTAAAACGTTAGCTCCCTTTTCCTCTCGACATATGCTGTCAGAACTGCTGAGATTGTCCAGTATTTTGGGTTTTTATGACAATGGTCTCATTAGGGTTAATTCAAATTCCAGAATCCAAATCTCACCATCTGCTGTGGTAGGTTTTGAACCAAGGTCCCCAGAGAATTGTCTTGAGTCTTTGGACAATGCCACTATTCCACTGCCTCCCCCTGGCTTAAGTACTATCAGACTAATGGAGAGGCTGAAAGAGGAAGTCACGACATAAAAGACTTACTCAGGAAGAAAGGCAACTTTGAAAAGGCCGCTCTGCTCAGTTATCGCTCAGATATCTTTGCAGAATGGTTGGTCTTATGCGAGCTTCTAAGAACCAAGCTTCCTTTCCTTCCCCACATGTTGGTCGAAAATGCCTTGGGAGAAGACCATGGTCAGGCTAGAAAAAGGGAAGAAACTCACAGAACAAGTCAAGCTGTACTTTTGAAAGAAGACACAGGGCTCACGACCTTCCCACTCTCAAAAGGAGAAAGTCGGTATGGATTAGAGACCAGTAGCAGGAAGGTACTGTAATAGAGAAGCCTACAGCAACTGAGATTGTATCTGATCCAGACTATCTGATCCAGACACAGTCAGGCATCATTCAAGGGAATGAAGGAACTGTCCTTATTGGAATGGGCAGAAAACCATTAGCTGGATGGACAGCATACCCTGATCCTCAGGAGAACATCACACCTGCAAAACTCCAAATGAGGGGAACTGGGCATATAACCTAAGGAACTGACTTCAGAGTGAAAGGGTGCCCAATTACCTCAGAAAGAACTCTGAAATTGTTCAGCAAGACGAAGGATGAAAGCACCATGGAATCTATGCCTTTAAAAGCAGAGAATCGAGGGGGAGGTGTAGGGAGATGTATATATCTTATGGTGCAAACACTTGTGGGGAGATTAAAGGGTTAACTTTAATAATAGCTACTGAGCATGTGCGTCAGGAGCATCTTACTGATGTTCGTCACTGTGAGAAGATGTGTGAGACGTACTTCAGAGAGGAGCTGTAGCTATGTTCTGTTGTTTTATAACCTTGTAAGCAAATAAAGGTATTTTGAAAGAAAGACCATTTCCTCCAGCAAGATCTCTTTCAGAATAAGAAACCGTGAAATCCCCTAATAATAGAGATGTGACCAGGTCATTCGCCTGTATGAAGCAGGAACACCATAACTAGCACAATTCCTTTGCTTATGTTGTATCCATTCACTTTGTGCAAATATTGTGGGTTAGTAGCCTGGAGAGTGACTGGTTAGCTCCCCTGATTAGAGGATGAATTAACAGTGTGCATGAAGCATTCTAAAATTGCTCAGATTTGATCCTCTCTTAAGTTGGTCCAGTGACTGAGATGCTACAATTGGTTTCAACATCTCTCAATTAGACAGGGTAAAAGTCAATCAGGTTTCCTGCTACTGGTGGCTAGTGGGAAGGAAGAGAGGACACAGCCCTGGCTAAAGTACTCAGTGTAATTCTGGTAATTCTACTCATTCTGGTTCTTAGTGTAAGGACACCAAGAACCAGAATGCTGCAATGTTGGAAAGGCAACACTTGGAGTGAAATTCCTCTTTAATGAACAAAACAATCAAGCATGCGTGTTTTATTCCCCCAATTAATAAGCACCGACAAAGCTGTAATCTCATAGTTCAATGCTTTAAAGCATGTTTTTATAATCTCATCAGCTGGCTGATGAAGTAAAACAAGCCCCCTTCTGTTTTGTAGTCGATAAAAAAAAGTGATTATCTTTGTTCCAGAAGGCTGTTTGAAAATGTGAATGTTGAGAAACAAGGGGCTGGATTCTCCCAACACCGGTGCGATGGCCGGGAACTGGCGCCACAAACGGCAGATCACTCCGGGGTCGGGCCCCCACAAACGTCGCAAAGTCTCTGGGCCCGAATGGGCTAGCAGCAGCGTGACGCCATTTGCAACGGTGTCACCCGCCGTGGACGCACCGTGTCACTTGATGCCGTGCGGCGTAATCAACGTCAGCATGGCGTCACAGCACAAAAGACCATCGTTACCACCCCCCCCCCCCCCCAGAAGACCCGCTAAGGTGGCCGGCCGCCGCGCAGCCCCGAGATTCCAGGAGCGCGACATCGAGGCGCTCCTGGACGCAGTACAGGAGAGGGAGGCCCTGTACCTCGGACATGGCCGCAGGGTCGCCCCACTCCTCAGCCGGCGCCTGTGGAGGGAGGTGGCAGAGGCCGTCAGCGCTGTGGCTGTGACACTGAGGACAGGCACCCAATGCCACAAGAAGGGCAACAACCTCATCAGGGCAGCCTGACCCCCCCCCCCCCCCCCGATGTGCGGCACACCCCCAGGTGCAACCAACCCTAACGCAAACCCAACCCTAACCCGAAAGTGCTGCGCACCTCTGCCAATATACGCGCAACCGCTGTCATATACCTGTCTAACACAGTTGCCCGATACCCTACCACCCACCCGCCCAATCCCCATAGGAGAAGCGTGCACACAACAGGGAGCGTCAGCGGATTGGAGGGGGCCCAGCTGATGAGAGACCACTCACCGTCCATGAGGAAAGGGCCCTGGAACTGGCAGGCGGACCTGAGGACCGGGAGGTTGCCGATGCAGAGGTCGGGGGCCCACCAGCAAGTGAGACACCCATGGCCTTTCCCCCTCCCCCATATCCGCCCTCCCCATATCCCCTATACCCCCCCCTCCCCATATCCTCCCTCCCCCATATCCCCCCTCCCCATATCCCTCCTCCCCCATATCCCCCTCCCCCAAATCCCTCATATCCCCCTCCCCCATATCCCCTCTCCCCCTATCCACCCTCCCTCATATCACCCATATCCCCCTCCCCCAAATCCCCCCTCCTTCCCCATATCCCTCTCCCCCATACCCCATATCCCCCTCCCCCACATCCCCCATATCCCCGCTCCCCCATATCCCCCTATCACCGCCTGTGTGTCTAACCATGCTGCTGTATTGTGTATTACAGGACCAAACATCGAGGCACCCGACCCCGCCGACTGCCCGCAGGATGCCCCAGGGCGGCCACGAGAGAGGGAGAGACCCAGAGCAACACGGAGACGACGCCCCCGTCTGGTGCGGGTGCGGCGACGCAGGCGTGTGACACCCAGCAACGAGGGGAGCAGCCACAGGCCCCCACCGCAGCCGAGCCAGGACAGCCCTACCCAGGACAGCCCTACACAGGTCAGCCCTACCCAGGACAGCCCTACCCAGGACAGCCCTACCCAGGACACTACTACCCAGGACAGCCCTACCCAGGACACTACTACCCAGGACAGCCCTACCCAGGACAGCCCGACCCAGGACAGCCCTACCCAGGACACTACTACCCAGGACAGCCCTACCCAGGACAGCCCTACTCAGGACAGCCCTACCCAGGACAGCCCTACCCAGGACAGCCCTACCCAGGACACTACTACCCAGGACAGCCCTACCCAGGACAGCCCTACCCAGGACAGCCCTACCCAGGACACCCCTACCCAGGACAGCCCTACCCAGGACAGCCCTACCCAGGACATCCCTACCCAGGACACCCCTACCCAGGACAGCCCTACCCAGGACAGCCCTACCCAGGACAGCCCTACCCAGGACACACCTACCCAGGACAGCCCTACCCAGGACAGCCCTACCCAGGACAGCCCTACCCAGGACACTACTACCCAGGACAACCCTACCCAGGACACTACTACCCAGGACATCCCTACCCAGGACAGCCCGACCCAGGACAGCCCTACCCAGGACACTACTACCCAGGACAGCCCTACACAGGTCAGCCCTACCCAGGACAGCCCTACCCAGGACAGCCCTACCCAGGACACTACTGCCCAGGACAGCCCTACCCAGGACACTACTACCCAGGACACTCCTACCCAGGACACTCCTACCCAGGACAGCCCTACCCAGGACAGCCCTACCCAGGACACCCCTACCCAGGACAGCCCTACCCAGGACACCCCTACCTAGGACAGCCCTACCCAGGACAGCCCTACCCAGGACACCCCTACCCAGGACAGCCCTACCCAGGACAGCCCTACCCAGGACAGCCCTACCCAGGACACACCTACCCAGGACAGCCCTACCCAGGACAGCCCTACCCAGGACAGCCCTACCTCGGACAGCCCTACCCAGGACAGCCCTACCCAGGACATCCCTACCCAGGACAGCCCTACCCAGGACACACCTACCCAGGACACCCCTACCCAGGACACGCCTACCCAGGACAGCCCTACCCAGGACACTGACACACATGACACCGAAATACAGGACAGTGAGACACAGTGGACGGGTGAAGACGAGGCGCGCCCCAGGGGACTATGGACTCGGAGTCGGACGGTGCGCACGACACAACGCCACTGCTTTCTCCAACACCCTCCACCATCGCAGAGACACTCACCTCGGTTGGGCACTTTAGTGATGAGGCATCTGGTACACTCACTGGTGTGCACAACACAGCCGTACTGGTACAGCAGGTGGAGGTAGGAGCAGCAGAGGGAGGTCAGAGAGCATCCTGGCGCAAGCGAACAGCTGCCGCCCAGACAGGTCCCGGGTTCCTGGAGTTACCACACCCACCCATAGGCCCGATGCAGCCACCAAACCTGGGACGAAGGAAGGGGATGATGGCCGGCTTGCAGCGGATGCAGACGCAAGTGGAGGAGTTCACCCGCGTCCAGGAGCTGGGAGTGGTGCCGGTCATGCGTGCCACCCAGGCCGAAACCGCACGGGTGGCGTCCGCGATGGAGGCAATGGGTGCGACGTTCTCAGGCATGGGGAGCAGGATGCGAGGCCTGGGACATTCCGTGAAGGTGGCGTGTGTGGCCCAGGACATGGTTTCCCTCTCACAGGAAGCCATGAACTAGAGCCAGTGGCAGATGGCAGAGGCACTCAATGCCGTGGCCCAGTCTCAGCAGGCCATGGCCCAGTCTCAGCAGGCCATGGCCCAGTCTCTGCAGGCAGTGGCCCAGTCTCAGCAGGCCATCGCTGAGGGCATCGGCGCCATTGCCCATGTGCTAGCCGGCGTCGCACGGTCACAGACAGGGATGGGCAACTCCCTGAGCTCCATGGCTGCAGACCTGCAGACCCTTGTCAATACCAGCACGGGCTTCCAGGACTGGCAGCGCCAGGTGTCGGGTGGGGGGCGTCGGATGGCCGGTCCATTCGCACCCGCGACCCATGTAGAGGCTCGGGGGCCATTGGGCATCCCGAGGGAGGAGGAGGTGCTGGGGCCCGTCCTGGGTCCCCCTGTAGGGGAAGTCCCGGAACACCGCGGCACCTCGGACTCCCCCGCTTCTGTCCCAGGTGTATCTGGTGGGCAACGGACAGGACAGGCTGGCAGCTCGCCATCCCAGTCGCCCGAGCCTCAGCCTGGCCCATCTAGGCCGGGCCGCCCCAGGGATCCTGAGTCTGAGAACCTCCAGTTCTGCTGTACCGTCTGGGGAACCACCTAGGCGTAGTCAAAGGGCCCAGAAGGCCAAACAATTAGGCACTGAGTAAGTTGGCACGGGTGCAGGGCACAGACGAGTTTTAGGGGCTAGGGCACGTGTATGGACTGTTTTATTATTAAAATCACTTTCACACCTACAGAACCTGCCTTTGTGCTCTGTCCGAAGCTTGCGGGGGTGTCATGTACGTTAAGCGCCAGTGTGTGTGTGTGTGTGAGGGGTGGTCTTACGTCGGCCCCAGGTGAGTGTGACCCCCCTCCACCTGGCCCACCGTCTCCATTCCCCCGGGCAGAGGATGGGACCGTGCGCTGCAGTGTCACGGCCGCATGCAGGGATGGTCCAGGTGGATGGTGGTACTGTGGCCATGGGTCAGACATTGTCCAACGATGTGGAGCCAGGAGCTCATCGCAGAGCGGGTCGTCATCATCCTCCATGGCCTGCAATAGACATGCTTCCACCGGCGACCGTGTGAGCCCGGCCCATTGTGCCGCAGGTGGATCTGCAATGGAGGGGTGGTGTGCATGCGGGTGGGGTGGGGGTGGTTGGTGGTGGGTGGGGGGGGTTAGGGTGTTGGTGCTGGGTGGGTGAGGGGCGGTTAGGGTGTTGGTGCTGGGTGGGTGAGGGGGGTGAGGGTGGTCGGATGTTGCCATGGTGTGCGGTATGTGGCCATACTCGCCGATTCCCACGCCCCCTAGTCAGTGAACCGGGCAGCTATCAGCCTGTCCCGTGCCCGCTGGCCCAGCCCGAAACGGTGGGCAGCTACCCGCCCATGTCCAGCCCGTCTGCCCTGACCATTGCCCCCAACTCCCTCATCTGGGGAGGTTTGCGCCTCTTCCTGTTGCTCCCCCACTCCCCCCTCCTCTGCCTGCGGCACATCGCCCCTCTGCTGGGCGATGTTGTGCAGGACACAGCACACCACAATGATGTGGCCGACCCTATCTGGCGGGTACTGGAAGGCCCCCCCAGAGAGGTCCAGACACCTGAAACGCATTTTGAGCACGCCACAGCGCCTCTCTATCACACCCCTGGTCGCTGCATGGGCATCATTGTAGCTGTTGTCCGCATCACTCTGTGGCCTCCGTATAGCCGTCATCAACCACGACGGCAACCGGTAACCCCTGTCACCCAGCAACCAGCCCATCAGCCAGGGGTGGCGTCCCTCGAACATGCTGGGGATATAAGACCGCGACAACACATATGAGTCATGAACACTTCCCGGGCGCAGATGTGCAGGATAATCATACGGTGGTCGCAGACCATCTGAATGTTCATGGAATAGGTCCCCCTCCTATTGGTGAACACAGTCCTGTTATCTGCAGGTGGCCGCGCTCGCTCCCTCCCCGGCACTCGCTCTCTCCCCCCCCCCCCCCTCCCCGGCACTCGCTCTCTCCCCCCCTCGCTCTCTCCGCCCCTCCCCCCTCCCCGGCACTCGCTCTCACCCCCCCCCCACCCTCCCTGGCACTCACTCTCTCTCCCCGGCACTGTCCCCTCCTCCCCGGCACTGTCCCCCCTCCCCAGCACTGTCCCACCCTCCCCGGCACGGTACCCCCCTCCCCGGCACTGTCCCCCCCCCCCCCTCCCCGGCACTCGCTCTCTCCCCCCCCCCCCTCCGGCACTCACTCTCACCCGCCCCTCCCGGCACTTCCCCCCCTCCCCGGCACTCGCTCTCTCCCCCCCTCCCCGGCACTGCCCCCCCCCTCGGCACTCGCTCTCACCCCCCCCCCCCCCCCCTCCCGGCACTGTCCCCCCTCCCCGGCACTCGCTCTCACCCCCCCCCCCCCTTCCCGGCACTCGCTCTTACCCCCTCTCCCCGCCACTCGCTCTCACCCCCTCTCCCTCTCCCCCCTCCCGGCACTCGCTCTCATCCCCCCTGTGGGGGGGTCGGAGAATCCCGCCCCAGATGGCTCTCTGGTACCAAGGCTTCATCCTCTGAGTGTGCCATTTAGCACATGTGCTAGTCTCACTGTTTATCCCAAGTGGTACCAGCTAGAAAACATTGTGACCATTAGAAAGGTTAAACTGAGCTGAACAGTGAAGATTTTCTGGTATTTCTTTCAGTATCAGAGCTCTGCACATGAGTGGCAATAAATAGTATTTATCTGTTAGCTGTGTTCTAGCTCACAAGGTCAGACAGACTGATCGTTGTTTGAACATTCTCATTTTTAAAACTGTTGGATCATAAATTATCTTTCAATGGCGCGGTAAAAGCATTGAAGTCATTCTGGGGGAATGGTGAAAACAGGCACTGGGTGGGTGTGGTACTATTAATACATTTCTGTTTAAAAAATTGATTTAAGCCTGCAATGTTGGGTCTAATTGTTGATTATTAATTAATCCCTGGTATTAGGATCCCTATGGAGAAATTGTGTGCCAAAAATAACTACGTTTACTGAATGACTAAAAATTTAAGAATTTATAAACAAGATACCACCTTTTGGAGATTTTACTTTTGCATGAATCAGAACCGATATAAATTAAAAATAAATTTACAGGCAAATGAAACTTAACTAAAAGGGTAAATTTCAGTTCAAATAATCGATACAATAAATATACATATTACTCAACCACAAGCACCCCCATCACTCACTGCACAAATGTGGCACAATGTAGTTCCTTTATTTATGCAGGATAGGCCATCGTGGCCTTGGGTGATCACTCTAAGTGTGCACTTAAAAGCTGTCACCAAGATGACATCTTGGGTAAAAGGATGCGACAAGTTGTGTCAGTTCGGATGGGGCAGTTTTTGTACAGTGTGTGCAGGAGGGTTTCCTGACACAATATGTGGATAGGCCGACAAGAGGGGGGGGGGCCACATTGGATTTGGTACTGGGTAATGAACCGGGCCAAGTGTTAGAAGAGCACTTTGGAGATAGTGACCACAATTCGGTGTCTTTCACTATTGCAATGGAGAGGGATAGGGCCATATGGCAGGGCAAGGTTGATAATTGAGGGAGGGGTAATTATGATGCAATTAGGCAAGAAGCAGGGAGCATAAGATGGGAACAGAAACTGTCAGGGAAAGGCACAAATGAAAAGTGGAACTTGTTCATGGAACAAATACTGCGTGTCCTTGATAGGTATGTCCCTGTTAGGCAGGGAGGAAATGGCCGTGTGAGGGAACCATGGTTCACAAAAGAGGTTGAATGTCTTGTCGAGGAAAAAGGAAGAGTATGTAAGGATGAGAAAACAAGGTTCAGTTGGGTCGCTTGAGGGTTACAAGGTAGCAAGGAATGAGCTAAAAAAAAAAAGGGCTCAGGAGAGCTGGGAGGTGGCATGAGAAGTCCTTGGCGGGTCGGATCAAGGAAAACCCCAAGGCTTTTTACTCTTATGTGAGAAATAAAAGAATAAACAGGGTGAGGGTAGGGCCGGTCAAGGACAGTAGTGGGAACTTGTGCATGGAGTCAGAAGAAATAGGAGAGGTGTTGAATGAATACTTTTCTTCAGTGTTCACCAAGGAGAGGGGCCATGTTTTTGAGGATGAGAGTGTGATACAGGTGGGTAGGCTGGAGGAGGTAGATGTTCTGAGGGAAGTTATATTAGCAATTTTGAAAAACCTGAGGGTCGGCAAGTCCCCTGGGCCAAATGGGGTATATCCAAGGGTTCTTTGGGAGGCAAGGGATGAGATTGCAGAGCCTTTGGCTTTGATCTTTGATTCCTCACTGTCCACGGGGATAGTGCCAGAGGACTGGAGATTGGTGAATGTTGTTCCTCTGTTCAAGAAAGGGAATAGGAATTACCCTGGTAATTATAGGCCAGTTAGTCTTATTTCGGTGGTCGGTAAGTTAATAGAAAAGCTCCTGAAGAATAGGATTTATGATCATTTAGAATGATGCAGCTTAACCCGGGATAGTCAACACGGATTCGTGAAGGGTAAGTCTTGCCTCACAAATTTGATTGAATTCTTTGAGGAGGTAACTAAGTGTGTAGATGAAGGTAGAGCAGTTGATGTCGTATACATGGATTTTAGTAAGGCGTTAGATAAGGTTCCCCATGGTCGGCTCATGAAGAAAGTAAGGAGGTGTGGGATAGAGGGAAATTTGGCCAATTGGATAAGTAACTGGCTATCACATAGAACACATAGGGTGGTGGTGTGTGAACATTTTCAGACTGGAGACCAGTTACCAGCGGTGTACCACAGGAATCAGTACTGGGTCCTCTGCTATTTGTGATTTTTACCAATCACGGCAGGGTTCTGAGGAATGTGGAGGAATAGAGAGATCTTGGGGTTCATGTCCACAGATCTCTGAAGGTTGCTACTCAAGTGGACAGCAGTGAAGAAGGCTTATAGTGTGTTAGCGTTTATTAACAGGGGGCTTGAGTTTAAGAGCCGCGGGGTTATGCTGCAACTATACATGACCCTGGTGAAACCACATTTGGAGTATTGTGTGCAGTTCTGGTCACCTCACAATAGGAAGGATGTGGAAGCATTAGAAAGGGTGCAAAGGAGATTTATCAAGATGCTGCCTGGTTTGGTAGGTATATCTTATGAGGAAAGGTTGAGGGAGCTAAGGCTTTTCTCTTTGGAGCGGAGGAGGATGAGAGGTGACTTAATAGAGGTTTATAAGATGATGAGGGGGATAGACAGAGTGGATGTTCAGAGACTATTTCCTCGGGTGGATGTAGCTGTTACAAGGGGGCATAACTATAAGGTTCAGGGTGGGAAATATAGGAGGGATGTCCGAGGTAGGTTCTTTACTCAGAGAGTGGTTCGGGTGTGGAATGGACTGCCTGCTGTGATAGTGGAGTCGGACACTTTAGGAACTTTCAAGCGGCTATTGGATAAGCACATGGAGCACACCAGAATGACAGGGAGTGGGATAGCTTGATCTTGGTTTCAGACAATGCTCGGCACAACATCGAAGGGTCTGTTCTGTGCTGTACTGTTCTATGTTCTATGTCATTACAGCTAAAGATCCAATCTTGGCCATCTTGGAGATTCTTTAGTGTCTAAAGTATCCAAAGAAAATACCCTATTGTGTAGCAAGCCTGGCTACAGCATCTTCAACTTGATTGGCAGCGGATTTTCCAGATGGGCTCCGGATGAGCTACTGGGGAAATACCCCAAGGTTTTCCAGACTGGGTTGGGGAAATCAAGGAGCCATGGCTAAATTTCACATAGACCCTGAGGCACAGACTAAATACATTTGAACCCACCCAGTTTCCTGCGCGCTACTAGCAAAGGTTACAGAGTTAGGACAATTAGAGGACTTTGGGATCATCAATTCACCGACTGGGCACGACCGGTAGTCCTCACCGTAAACCAGATAAAACTGTTCAACTTTCTGGCGACTATGGGCGGGATTCTCCCCTACCTAGTGGGGCGGGGGGTCCCAGCGGGTTTGTTTGGATGACATATTTGGCCACAGGGACAACGGAACATGAACATTTGAGTGTTCCAGCAATACCCAGAATGCAAAGCTGAGATGGGTCCAACGTCTCCAGCCTATTAAAGTTCTTTCTTTTAATAAATAAGTACCCAATTATTTCTTTCCAATTAAGGGGCAATTTGGCTTGGGCGATCCACCTACCCTGCACATCTTTTTGGGTTGGGGGGTTGAGACCCACGCAGACACAGGGAGTGTGCAAAATCCACAAGGACAGTGACCCAGGGCCGGAATCGAACCCGGGTCCTCGGCACGTGAGGCACCAGCGCTAACAACTGTGCCACTGTGCCGCCCCCATTAAAAGTTCTGCTGGTGCTATGCCGGTCGCGGCATGAACATAGAACATACAGTGCAGAAGGAGGCCATTCGGCCCATCGAGTCTGCACCGACACACTAAGCCCTATCCCCGTAACCCAATAACCCCTCCTAACCTTTTTTGGTCACTAAGGGCAATTTATCATGGCCAATCCACCTAACCTGCACGTCTTTGGACTGTGGGAGGAAACCGGAGCGCCCGGAGGAAACCCACGCAGACACGGGGAGAACGTGCAGACTCCGCACAGACAGTGACCCAGCAGGGAATCGAACCTGGGACCCTGGTGCTGTGAAGCCACAGTGCTAATCATGTGCTGCCCAAATGTGGGGTGGTACGGTAACAGAATAAGAATCTGGCCAGGTGCGAGTCGAGGAAACCGGAGGTCTGCTTCCTCAAGCCTCATTTAAAAGTTAGCACCGCACTTTTGGCCAGCCCATTTGAGGATGGGTGGTACGGGGCCATGCGGATGGGTCGCACCCCATTAGTCTTCATAAAACCTCTGAACCCTTAGCTAGTAAATGGCATGCCGTTGACAGTAACCAACACCTCCGGGAGACTGTGTTTGCTAAATGTGAGTCGCTGTTTCTCAATCGTCATCTTTGAAGTAGTGGATGACATCCTCTAACCACTTTTGAGTCTGCATCCACGATAATCAGAAACATGGAGCCCTGAAAGGGACTGGTAAAATCGGCATGAAGCTGCAACCAGGGCCGTCCGCCACTTGCATGAGCGAAGAGACGTCGGGGTGGCAGCTTCTGCAGTTCTTAATCCAGCACCAAGGGTGCAAGATGCATAGCCATAGCCACAGGCAATAAAGAGCAGGTACTCTCCTGCTCCACCTTCCTCGGTCGAATCTTCGGACTTTGGTGGGTGGAGGGATGTTATAACATGCACAAGACCTATGGGGTCGGACCGTTTAGCGTTGTTGAATACGGGCTTCCCCGCTGAGGGGCAGCGGTCCCATCAGCGGAGTAATGGACCCGATGTATAAAAGCTCGGCCCGAATGGGAGCTGAGCATAGTCCCGGCTGGGACCTTACAATAAAAGTTGCTTTCTTCGTGCCCCTCATGTGGCCTGGCCACTAAATAAACAATTCACTCACTTTTGATGTCTTAACCCATATCTGAAAAATGATTTAGTCTCTGATTTGGATGAATACTGATTAGCTGTGATATCCCAACACAAGTTGCTGCCTTTAAGGAAATATATGAGCCATAGTTTCAACAATAATTCCAAGTGCAAACCGATTTGAGCAGACTGTTACTGACACTACAGAAATATTTCAGTCAGTTGGAGGGCACTTCATTTGCTTCAGCCTGGCAGGTGCCCATGTCATGAATGGCACATTTCTGCCACCTGCCCATCCCATGCAGCTTGGAAATTCAGTCTCTAACTGTCTTTGGAAGGGATTGTTACCCAATCAACTACTCAACTCAACCACACGCAATGTTACTTCAGCTCTCTATGTGAGGTGCAAAAGGTGGGATTGGGGTTGGGAGTGGAGGGAGTCTATTTCTTTTCAATCACTAGAGTTTACAGGACCCCCCGGCCTCAGTGGAGCTCACTTAATCTCAGTCAGCGTACTAGCTTCCAATCAAATGACGCATCCGCATCTCCATTTTTGTACGGGTGCCCAAACACATCCACTGATTGTCAACATCTGCACCAGGAACTGTTGCTGTACAAAATGGAACAAATGTATTTTAAGAAATGAAAATTTTGGACTCTCTACGTATTGCAAGAAACAAAGACATCATTGACTGGTTTATGGCAGTAATAATGTTTATAGATGGTTATTCTTAAATTGTAATATCTAAATAATCAATTAGATTATTGCCTACTAATCATTCTAATGTAAACATTATTTCCTATTAAACAAAATATTCAAATAAGCAACAATAATCATAGTTGTATAGAATTTCCCTGCACTGAGATCACCAAGATTGTTTTAATATTACAAATTAGAACATATCTTTAAAAGAAATGAAGAGACCAACGGTCATCATATTGGATTGGATTGGATTTGTTTATTGTCACGTGTACCGAGGTACAGTGAAAAGTCTTTTTCTGCGTGCAGCTCAACAGATCATTCAGTACATGAAAAGAAAATACGTAATAGGGCATCACAATGTACACAATGTAAATGCATAGAGACCGGCATTGGGTGAAGCATACAGGAGTGCAGTATTAATCAGATCAGTCCATAAGAGGGTCATTTAGGAGTCTGGTAACAATGGGGAAGAAGCTGTTTTTGAATCTGTTTGTGCGTGTTCTCAGACTTTTGTATCTCCTGCCCGATGTAAGAAGTTGGAAGAGTGAATAAGCCGGGTGGAAGGGGTCTTTGATTATGCTGCCCGCTTTCTCAAGGCAGCGAGAGGTGTACATGGAGTCAATGGATGGGAGGTGGGTTATATGCATATTGGGGGCGGTTCTCAGGCCACATTGCGCCCGGTGCACATCGCCCTATGCTGGGTGAATAGCAGGAGAGCACCTAAATGGAGTTCACGCCGGGTGCCAAACAGCCCACTACGGGTGATGTAGTCTGGTTCATGCCCTCCATGCCCTCGCTGGGCGTATGCAAGTTAGCATATTTAAATAAGCATTTATCAGTTTAAAGCCGGCTTCTCCTGGTAGTCTCCCACTGCCCCCCACCCCCCCCCCCCCACCCCATCCGCTGGTGCAGCAGGGATCACTACTTGTCTCCAGACCAGACATGATGACCAGGCCGGGGGCCTCAGAGGCCATTGGAGTCTATTGTCTCAAGAAAACTGAGGGCTGAATAAAACCACATTCCTGAGCCTTTCTGAAATTGCCCCCTGGTTTGGATCGGTACCATTCTCACTAGATTGTTTATTTCCTAGTGGTGAGATGGAACTAGGAACACTGAGTTAAAACTTCACTTTGTGGCTGAGATACAGGACAGAGCTAATTAACGTCTTCACTGAGAACATGTTTCCATTTGATGACCTTGACAGGTTGGATCAGGTCTTTGAGGCTTTTTTTTTGCTTTGTTTAATGATTCTTCAGGACAGTATCCATTGTACTTTTATTCCCTCCAATGCACTATCTCTGTAAACTCCTCAAGCCCCGGAATCCTCCCAGGTACCTGTGCTCCCCTAATTCTGGCCTTCTGTGCATTCTTGAACATTACTGATACACCATTGGTGGCTGTGCCTTAATTTTTCCAGGCTCCATGCTCTGGAATTCCCATCCCACACCTCTACAGCTCTCTACCTCACTTGCCTCTTTTAAGACATTTCTTAAAATCTACCTCTTTGACGAAACCGGGCGTTTCCTGGTTGCGAGGAGTGCGTTCAACAGGAAATACCATTGACAAGGTGGGACCAGAAGATCCTGCCACCAGTCACGAGCGAACTGCCCTCCACCGCAGCAGGACATACCACAAAGAGGGAGCAAAACCTCGCTCAATATCTTCTAATAAGGCACAGAATATCATACTTTGTTTTATCATGCTCCTGTGGAGTTCCTTGGGGCGTTTAATTATGTTAAAGGTGCTAATTATTTGTTCTCATTGTTGTTAGACTAACATATTTCTTTGTGTGTTTTAAAGGTTGACAACTGATGTTCCTGAGCAGTATGAAGAAGAGGGACATTTCGTGATGCAGAATTACGGTTTTTTCATCAGAGGAGCTAGCACCACCTTTAGTGGTGTCCAAAGGTTGGTATTATTAGATATTTCTAAAAATTATTCCCTGATCTCCCACCATAACCTTGACAGAAACTATGTGAATTGCCTTTTTCCTTCCAATCTACTATAAAGGTTATTAGAATTAGAACAGTACAGCACAGAACAGGCCCTTCGGCCCTCGATGTTGTGCCGAGCAATGATCACCCTACTCTAGCCCACGTATCCACCCTATACCAGTAACCCAACAACCCCCATTAACCTTATTTTTTAGGACACTAAGGGCAATTTAGCCTGGCTAATCCACCTAACCCGCACATTTTTGGACTGTGGGAGGAAACCGGAGCACCCGGAGGAAACCCACGCACACACGGGGAGGACGTGCAGACTCCGCACAGACAGTGACCCAGCCGGGAATCGAACCTGGGACCCTGGAGCTGTGAAGCATTGATGCTAACCACCATGCTACCGTGCTGCCCGATTCCTGGCGGCAGATAGGAAAAATTCTGTGGAAATTCTGCCACCACATGTTCCTTTTCTACTCAATGCTGGGACACTAGAGATGCCACAAATAGTCAGTATTTTGTGAGATATGAAAGGAGGCAATTAGTTGAGATCCATAATCTTGATCACTATCTAGGAATCAGAAACTAAACATGAATGAAGGTTAGGAGAGGGCAGAATTGCAGTTGTGTGACTTTCCTCATGATAAAATAGGCGACTGACATAGTCTAGGTTTATATATGATAGAAGATTGATCACTTTGACAACATTGCTGGTGCTATGTGCTTTGGAACCATACACCAGGATAAGTCCTTGGAGTAAGCATATGTTTCAGACTGCTAGAAATTTGGGCTCCCCCCGGGGAACACGTTCAGGTACCTCCAAGTGAAGGCATTTGCCAGACGACAGGTAGAGGGGTTCCCCGCGCTCCCCGACAGGGGGGTGAGTGATAGGGTGCTATCAGGGGTCTGGGTCGGGGAGGGGAAGATCTCGGACATCTATAAGATTATGCAGGAGGTGGAGGAGGTACCAGTAGTGGAGCTGAAAGATAAGTGGGAGTTAGAGCTGGGGGAACAGATAGAGGACGGGACATGGGCAGACGCCCTGGAGAGGGTCAACTCGTCGTCGTCATGTGCGAGACTAAGTCTCATTCAATTTAAGGTACTGCATAGAGCCCACATGACGGGGACAAGGATGAGTCGGTTTTTCGGGGGTGAAGACAGGTGTATTAGATGTTCGGGAAGCCCTGCGAATCATGCACATATGTTTTGGGCATGTCTGGCACTGGAGGAGTTCTGGAAGGGGGTGGCAGGGACGGTGTCGAGAGTGGTGGGGTCCAGGGTCAAGCCAGGATGGGGACTTGCGATCTTCGGGGTTGGGGTGGAACCGGGGGTACAGGAGGCGAGGGAGGCTGGAATATTAGCCTTTGCGTCCTTGGTGGCTCGGAGGAGGATCTTGATTCAGTGGAGGGACGAAAGGCCTCCGAGTGTTAACACCTGGTTAAACGACATGGCAAACTTCATCCAATTGGAAAGGATCAAATTCGCCCTGAGAGGGTCGGTGCAGGGGTTTTTCAGGCGATGGCAACCCTTCCTAGACCTCTTGGATCAGAGATAGAAACTGAGGCCGTGACAGCAGCAACCCGGGAGGGGAGGGGAGGGCGGGAGGGAGGGGGGGGGGGGGAGGGGGGGGGGGGGGAGGGGGGACAACGACGAAGGAAGTACGGTAGCGGTGGTGGCACGGGCAAGGCCTGCCCGAGGACACTGCCAGAAATGATAAGTTGGTCTGACTGTCGGTTCGCCGGCGGGGGGGGGGGTGGGGGGGGGGGGGGGGGGGGGGTGGGGGGGGACGCGCGAGTAGGGGGGGGGGGGGACTTTTTTCTTTTTTTTTTGTTAAGTAGGGGGGTTTGACTTTGTTTTGTTATAATTTAAATGTAAATGTAGGGGGGGTTAAAATGTTTGTATTTTGAAAAATTTCTTCAATAAAAATTATTTTTAAAAAAAATGTTTCAGACTGCTGCAATCGGACCCCGGGCGAAGTTTCCCAAATTTGTTATCCCGAGAGAGCAGGGAGAAACTGGCTCCCTTTCTTTATTCAACTCCCTCAGTTGGTCGCAACAAGATTAATTTTAAAAGGATCCCTTCCCTCATAGATACCTTTTCCAATATTTAAGTTTTAAAAGGAGCCAATGTAACCAGGCTTTCTTGTGCACATGCATAAACATTCACACAGGTTAGAAATGAGAATTGAGTCCAAAAGTAAGTTAAAAAAAATACAAATCCTTCTTTGACTTTTCCATGAAGAGTAGATGGAAGAAGGTTGTGGACGTTGCAATTAGTGATTCCAGTAGCGCTGACTTCAGCAGGTGGATTGTCCGTTTGAGATTCCAGTATTCTGCTGCAGGTTGTCTGGGAAGCTGCCCTGTTTCCTTTACAGATGTAGCCTTGCTAACTTGGTTTGTTGCAGCAATCAGAGAGAGAGTTATGTGAGAAATTGCAGGGCTCTGCTGCTATCTTTCCTCCTGTGTCACACACTGACACAACCAGCACCAGTTGACACCGACCAAGTTTTGCAATTAACTTTTTATCATAGTATTTGTATAATCCTGCATGACGATAATCGACAAACTGGTATGGGACATTGCTCACCGGATATCATCCTTCCTGAGAGGATAATCAGCTCCCATTATCTCCACAGAAGATGGTGGTTAGTTTCTGTGTGGCTTTTGTGCGTTTCGTATGTATCTACATTTTTTCTGGGCCTCGGTGAGGAACGCCTACCAAGGCCGCATTTAGGCTCATTTCGTGCACTAATGAGCTCAGGTCACCGGTGCCATTTTGATCTCTGATCGCCCCATCACAGCTTCTGGACACTCCCTAATGCACCAACTTACTAATTAAGGGATCTTCAAGACCCCCATGTCCCACCTCATGAGGGCAGCGCATCCTTGGACCCAATCCCCGGCACGGGAAATATGCCACCTCAGCATCTTGGCACTGATATCCTGGCACCCTGGCAGCACCCTTGCCAACCTGGTGGTATCACCTGGGTCAATGGCATTTCCAGTGTGGCACCCACGTGGCACTGGCAGGGTGTACAGCTGGCAGTGCCATTGTACCAGCTTGGCAGTGTCAAGGTGCCTTAGTGGCATTGGTGTGCCAGGGTACCACCCTGCCCCAAGTCCAGCCACCCAGGAACCCCCAATCACCTGATTTACATTTGTGGAAACCAGTCCTAAACGGTCTGTGAGGTGAGGCTGTTAGATCCCGTGCCTTGGGTAACTCCAGTACAGACATATTCAAGTGAGCCTAACTGCTCTCTTGAATATGCAAATCTGGATTCCTCCCATTATGGGTGGGATCTAGATCGCAATGCCTAGTGAGATCGATCTCGTGAGGCGTGACAAAGCTGGTAAATCTCACGAGATTTCCCCAGATGATTGTCACATAAGAGTTTCCAAATTCCACTCCCAAAAACATGCTTTAAAATCTTCTCTCTTAATTATACTTTCCTTTGGCAATTTGTACTCCGGAATCCAGACGACATTTTCCAAATGACTCTTTAAATGAAGCTTCCACTATACTTTTAACAGCAAATTCAGCCCAGGATTTCACACCAACTCCTTTAGGAATTCTTTACCCTGACTGCTGTAGAAATTGCTCATAATCGCTTTAGCTCTCGATTCCCAGATTGTACTAAAATGGCATCAGGTGTTTGTTTTACCTTTGAAGACTGCTGACCAACTTTAAATCTGGTTACTGCAATTGTATCTTTCATTCAGAACACTTTGTTTCATCTTCTCTGAATTCTTCTGGACTATATCTTGGTCTCTGTTTACTTAACTCTAGACTTCTTGGACACAGCAGGGTAGCATGGTGGTTAGCATAAATGCTTCACAGCTCCAGGGTCCCAGGTTCGATTCCCGGCTGGGTCACTGTCTGTGTGGAGTCTGCACGTCCTCCCCCTGTGTGCGTGGGTTTCCTCCGGGTGCTCCGGTTTCCTCCCACAATCCAAAGCTGTGCGGGTTAGGTGGATTGGCCATGCTAAATTGCCCGTAGTGTCCTAATAAGAAAAAGTAAGGTTAAGGGGGGGGGGGGGGGGGGGGTTGTTGGGTTATGGGTATAGGGTGGATACGTGGGTTTGAGTAGGGTGATCATGGCTCGGCACAACATTGAGGGCCGAAGGGCCTGTTCTGTACTGTTCTATGCTCTATGTACTTCTCTTCATTTCTCTATTTTCCTTAATAGCTGGAACTTAGTTTTCCCACATCTGTTGTCTTAGTCATTACTTTATAAGATGGCTTTTCTTCCACCAAGCCTGAGAGAGATGTTCCTTCTTTAGCCTTCTAAAGCCACATGCTTCTAGCAGATCTGTGAGAGCTGCCTTCTCTTTTAATACATGGCCACGATTCTCCGGGGCTGCTAGCTCCAGGTGGGATTCACGATTGAACAGTAAATTGGGTGTGAGTGCCAAAAAAGGATTCTTGCCAGGCGTCAAACTCATAATGAGTCTCCTGGCCTGATCAGGTTCTCACTCAGAGAACTGAATCACAGGACAAGGATAAGGTAGGAGTTGAGAAGGGACATTAAGTAGGGACAGATCATCATTCTCATTGTTCTTGGCAACAACAGATGCAACAGACTGGGCTGTAGCAGATAGAATCATAGAATCCCTACAATGCAGAAGGAGGCCATTCGGCCCACTGGCCCTCGGAAAGAGAACCCTACCTAGGCCCAATCCCCCACCCTATCCCCATAACCACACCTAGTGGCAGTTTAGCATAGCCAGTCCACCTAACCAGCACATCTTTGATCTGTGGGAGGAAACTGGAGCACCCGGAGGAAACACACGCAGACATGGGGAGGAAACCCAAGCATCCGGAGGAAACACACGCAGACATGTGGAGTGTGCAGACACCACACAGAAAGTCGCCCGAGGCCGGAAACAAACCCACGTCTCTGAAACTGTGAGGTAGCAGTGATGGAGGTGTACCTGTCCATTTTACTCTCCTCTCTGTGATTGTGCATGACTTTGTGTGCAAGTGAGAGAGAACATTAGTGACTGTGCTGCAGTGATGTACCTGCCATAGCTGATTAACTCGAAGCATACGGAGATTGTGAGGGGTAACTGTGAGGCTGGCTATATAGGTATGTGAAGATGAGGTACAGTGACTTAATTTTTGACTGAGTTCTGACTGCTAGGGACATTTGAAAGCTGGTAGTGAAATGGGTATGGAATGTAATGTCAAGGTGCATTCACTGATCTTGGCGCACATGAGGTCATTGAACATTTTGCGGCATTGCCGCTGGGTCCTTGGGGTGAGATTCCCGTGATTGACCTGTTGCCATCAATGCTCCTGTTCCCTTTGGAGGATGTTTCTTCATAGCTTTCTGGTCCCCATTGGAAACATGGGACGGGATTCTCTGGTCGGCGACAACAAAATCGCATTTGGCGATCGGCTGGAAAATACCCGTTTCTCACCAAATCGGGGTTGGCGCCGCTTTCGCGATGCTCTGCCCCCTCCAAAGCGGCGTACTCGCAAAGTACGCCGTGTGCTGTATTGACGGCCTCAGGACATTGCCTGATGCCCACTCCTGGATGCTCCGCCCCCGACCAGTGTAGTTCCCGATGGCATCAGTCGCGTGCGCTATCATCCTTCGGGAACTCGATGTGGTGACTGCGGACTCAGTCCAGCACCGCCACAGTTGGGGGAGGGCCGATCCGCGGACAGGGGGGAACTTTGCCAGGGGCTGGAGGCACTGTTGGGAGTGGTCTGCGGCTCACAAGCCAGCCAAAGGGGGGCGTTATTTTGCAGTCCGGATCCATGCCGGCCGCCGCCGTGTGCAAGCTTGGACACAGACCTGGCAAATCTCCGGGCTGTATTGGCAGCTAGATTAGGTACTCTACACTGCCTTCCTGCTAGCTCCCAGCCAAATGGAGGATTGGTGGCCGTTTTGCGCCAAATGTCCGGTCATAAAATGCCACCATTTCCACGCCGGCGTAGGACATAGCCTGAGAATTGGAGCATCCAGTCCATGGTCAAATCCCTGCTGTCGGCTCCACCCCTAAAACCTCCAGCACCATACCCATAACTTCCGATCCCTCTCTCTTCCCTGATGCTCTATTTATTCAGCTTTTAACTGCAACCACTAAAGAGATTAAGCAACAGCTTTTATCAATGGGTGCAGCTCCTTTTTATGAAGGGCAGGCTGCCTTATCGAGAAGCAAACTATCAGAAACATAAGAGGGCCATACATTCTGCTAGGCCACCTGCTGAAGTCAGCAGTGCAGGTTATGTTTGGATGAATACTACAGTCATGCAAATGAAAAGGCAGCATGGTTCTAAATAGAGACTACTGGCAGGTTATTCAACTTTGAAGGACATTAAAATTGAGCTCAATTCTGACATCTACACAATGAATATGAATTTGGAAAGGGAACTCTGACTCACTTGCTCCTCCCTAACCAAGGGACAATGATAGCACCTCACTTTCTTCTCCAGTTGACCCAGCAATGACCATGACCTTGTAGTCTGTATACATTTATAGTGTATTGATGTTTACCCGCTAGGCCATTGGGAGTTTAACACCATTCAATTAGGCTACTGGACGCATTGTAACCTGTGGAATAATTTAAGGGCTCGGCTAGGTCTGCAATTGCCTTGCAGTTGAGTATATATTTGATTTATCGGTGCTGGACTTGATACCAGTATGTTCAGCACCAACATGGTTCATGCCCAGTTTTTGTGTTTACTTGTTTAGCACCATTCCATACAGTGCTCAGACTTCAATAGATTTTAATTCTGCACTGAACAGTTTTTTTTCCCAGTTATTTCTGCACTATTTGCTTGAAGACAAACATAAAGTAAGTCTGGTATTCACAGTGTTGGGAGAGCAAACTAAATTAATTGATCCTACAATATTAATTGTGTACATACTGATGTTTGCAGCACGGTAGCACAATGGTTAGCACTGTTGCTTCACAGCACCAGGGTCCCAGGTTCGATTCCCGGCTTGGGACACTGTCTGTGTGGAGTCTGCACATTCTCCCCGTGTCTGCGTGGGTTTCCTCTGGGTGCTCTGGTTTCCTCCCACAAGTCCCAAAAGACGTGCTGTTAGATAACTTGGACATTCTGAATTCTCCCTCCATGCACCCAGGCGCCGGAATGTGGTGACTAAGCGCTTTTCACAATAACTTAATTGCAGTGTTAATGTAAGCCTACTTGTGACAATAAAGACTATTATTAACCAGTGTTCTGTGCACTAACTTTCTTCTCTGTTATAATTGGGTTTTTTTTCCTTTAATGAAGCAGCATCACAATTATACTCACGTTTTACTTATTATTTTCAGGGACCGTCAGTGGAAATATATAATCTGCAGGATGACAGATTATGACTGTGATTTTGACAATCTGTAGGAGTCATGAGTTGAACCTTGACACTGGCTCTAGAACAAGGATATGTTTAGCTGAGATGTCTCCTGTTAAAAATAATCCTTTCTGCTCTGTAAACTATACATAGTTTATTTAAAATACAAAGTGCAGAATGTATGAGAAGCACCATGGTAAAATGAAGTAATTTCTGGCATGAACATAGTTGGCATGCGATTGTTGTTTGAACATGATCATCCTTTAACTAGAAAATACAGGGGAGCTTTTCCTAGCATACTGATTGAAGAGCACACTGAACATTGGAGAATCAGACAGGTCAGAGAACACATCTGTAAAGAAATCCACCCGGTTCTCTATTAGTTTAAATGAAAGAAAATGGAGTAGGCTGCTTTACAAATGCAAGCTCCAACCCCCCCTTTTTTCTGACATTTGTTGTGCACAAGCAATACAATGTAACTGGGTGCAAGCATAGTAAAATCGTCCCTCGTACATAGATATCTACCATTTTACTGATTTGAAGGGTCAAAGTTTGTTTTGCCTAATGGCACATTGTAGCTATGAGTTTTTTGGTGAAACCAGAAATGTATTATGTAAATAAACTGCCTGCATGAAGCCATTCAATGAACTGTAAACCCAGTATAATCTGTTCAATAATGTTATCTTTCTAGATTTTAAACAATGTTATGCGTCTTTGATATCTCCTGAAAAAAAAATATGGAAACGTTATCATTGCTCCTCACTGTCCCAAAGATAAATCAAACTAAAATACACATCTACAATAAACAGCCTTGACCTTGAAAAGTCAGCTTTGATAAGGATGCATCAAGACTGCATAGCTTACATTGCATAAAAATAACCTCACTGGAAACTGCTGTTGCTTTTAGCTGCAGATTAGAGTAGACTAGGACTGCTTCTTACCTCCTTGGTGAAACAATAATCTTCCCTTTAAATTGGACTGTCCAAACATTCAGAGCAGGGCAGGTGCAGACACCTCAAGTATGCTGCATATGATAGCAAACAAATCACGTGATCTGTGACATTAGTAATGAACCCATTTGTGTTGAATTTCTCTCCAGTGATTTCAAAGATAGTTAACCTAAAAAACTGAATTAGCCTCTGTAGAAATATAATGAGCAAAATAAATTTCTACAGACTTATTATCCTTATGTCATGTTGCACAATATCATCCAAAATTATTATAGGAATCAGAAATGAATCCAGTTTTTAATATAGAAAGAACGATATCATCTTTGGCATAGCCTGTGGTTTGTTAGTTATTTTATTTAGTAACTTTTTTAACACACATTGTTAATCAAAGGATTCCCATAGCTGCCTCAAGCCTTGCTCAAGAAATTTAGTGGCCTTAAATTACAATTGTGGCCAAGGCAAAATCCCAAGGGACCTTCACAGAAAATTAGGTGGAACCTGGATTTTTGTTGTGTTTCCATGGCATAGAGTGTGATTTTCTAATGGAAGGGCCTGTGAATGGACCTTTTTCCCTTTAAATCAAAGGGAAATGTCTGTCAGCAGTCTGTCCACTCTGTCCTTAGGACTGGCATTCTGGAATGGGATCCAGGGTGTTGGTTTTGGAGGGTTTTGTTGCACTTTAGCTTGCGGAGGAGGCCAATGGGAAATTCAAACCCAATAGATTTCTAATTATGACCTTTTAGAATTCACAAAGTGACGTTAACAGATCATTCCACATGCACTCCCTAAATTATATGCACTCACCAGAAATTGCAAATATATACATATATATATATAGTAGTTACTCATGTAGTATTCTCATTTAAGTGACGTTTAAACGAACAAGAAAATTACAACTTTGTTAAAACTTATTTTTGGCTGTAGTTCACATGTATCCTATAGTTCTCTGAAGTTTGCTTTATTCTGCTTAATTAAATAAAATTAAAGGTATTTGTTTCTCAGTGTACATTCATTCTTTTCTCAGAAAAGGAGCACTAATTATAATAGGTTTGTGAGGCCTCATCATGATGACCCACTCATTATTCCAATAATCTTCTGGCTATGCATTCATTACTGGGGTGGGTTCAGAATTAAACTGTTTGCCAAGTAATTACATCCATCTGCTTGAATAGACAACCAGTCGCCAAACGTGAATGAAAGAGTTATTTGTTTAACCTACAAATTAAATATTTTGTTGCTTTTTGTTAATTTGATGAGCAATAGAATTGCGCAATATGCCACCAAATATACCACACTTATTTCAGCTTAAGCAATTATGTAATGTTCCAAAATCACCATGTTCCAGGATCGATAGACCACAATAACAGCACACATTCAACCTGATCTACAGGACAGGACAACAGAAAACAAACCAAAAATAACGGCAGCCAAAATTGTTTAACTGCCAATATCATCTACAAACAGATATTTCTTCCATTAAACTTTGATCCTGGCAGGTGGTGCAGTGGTTAGCACTGCTACCTCATGGCGCCGAGGCGCCGAAAACCTTTGATCCTGGAAAGAAAACCATAATAATTTTTTTCTGAAGTGTTGAAACAGCAACAAGGCCGAAAAGAAAAATTATAAACAAATGCTAGGAAAGGTTTTAAGCAAGTTGCAAGCTAGACTGCAGCCCAGATGATGCATCTGAATCCAGGCCCTCTAGGCCCAGGGCTGCTCGAGGTCATCCTCCAAGGACAGCAGCAGTCTTCCCACTGAAAGACAGCAGCTTCCAACCTGTGATACTGCAGTCTCACAGGAGCAAAAGGGAAGGTCACGTTGCGCAGAAGACAGGCACTAAAAGAATGCACAATAGCAATTAGTTCTAATGTTGTTTGCATTATTTATTGAGTCGGTTTTTGAATTAATACTTGAATTTGCACTTGGTGACAGTTTTTATGAGCGTGATTTAATCACCGCTTTGCGCCAGGTGCAGATCTGGACGCGGCAGTTACGTTGCAGGAAAAGCCAAAATTGAGACTTGCGCTGGGCGCGAATCAATATGCTTTCTAACTGGCCCGCTCCTGATGGTGAGTTCAATGATCTCTCAAAAATGCCGAGCATACCATGAACTCCAATTTGCATTAATATCAATCTCATGAGCGAATTTGAAGCCAGATGTAATGGCCTCCCGGGAATTAACCAGCTCCTCAGCGAGATATTCATGTGGACACCGTTTAGTACTCCTTTTTAAAAGCGTGAAGTTGGCGCAATGGCTGTTGAGGGAAATTGAGGAGGTGAATAGGCATTTCAATTTTCGGACATGCAGCTCAAGGGCACTGGAGCTCCTTGCCCAGTGCTTAGGGAAGGAGGGATTCCTCGGGGGGGGGGGGGGGGGGGGGGGGGGTTAGGCTTGATTGGAGCACTGAAACATTCCAGGTCAAGGGTCACCCTGGGCATATCCATAACAGGATTGACTACAGCTGATGCATTTCTGTCCTACGAAAACCTTCCAGGAGAGCCCTCTTGGTTATTTGCTGATGGTCACGTTAACTCCCTTTGACTATGAGCAGCCTCTAGCTTCACAACTGAAGGATATTGTGAATAAGCAATTGGCCTTGTTAGTTGTGAGAGCACTTCACAGCTGCAGGTTGTGTTTCCTGCTTGCTCCTGCTGGTGGCTGCAGATGCCTGAAGGCTGCCATTGCTGTTCCTTCTTTTTCTGTTGCTGGACCCGGCTATTCTGCATCCGTACCTGCAGGTAAAGCTGGGGGCTTTACGTGGCACGGCTACTAGCCCCCCACCGGGTGGAGCATCGGTGCGGGGGCGCCGCCAATCTTTTGGTCGTAAGACCAGATGCTTCCTCCGGACATGGCCGCAAAATTGGAGAATCCATCCCTAAATCTATTCTCTTCCACAAATGCCTCTGACTTGTTGAGTGTTCCTAGCATTTTCCATTCTAGTATATAATTTGCATTTGGTAGAGTAAAACATTAACATATGGCAATCATTCTGCAACCTGATGATTAAAACAGTGACTGTTACAGATGTCATGAGCACTAGCAGCTTTCCTCTACTTCACTTCATTTTAGTATGGGAGCCTCATCAATCAATAAGCCATTACGCCAAGGTTGATCTTTCACTTTCCAACAGACTAACTGATAATGGGTAGGAGTGGGAATTTTACTTGATTTTCTCTTTCCAGCCAAAAGCACTGAAGCCAATTTTAGGATCTCTATTACCATGACAACTGAGCGTACCTAAACAGACACCAGGGACCGAAACTGGGCTAAACCAGGCCTGCATGGCGTAATTCCTGGGACCAGACAGAGTATTCACTCACTGAAATATCAGGTGAGCCTTTGGGCGAAATTCTCCGCACCCGCGGAAAGTCGCAAAACCGTCGTAAAAATCGGGACCGTTTTACGATGGTCGCGAAGGCTTCATTTCCCGACGGATTCACTTCCTGGAAATGGGCTAGTAGCGCGGCCGCGTCAATTACGTGCGTGATGACGACGGAACGCGACGACGACACGAACCCGCCCATGTGACGCCGCCCGACGCCGTAAAAAGGCGCGGGCGACCACAGAATCTGTCGGGCAGGATGTCGGAGCCGAGGAGAGCTACTCCTCGCTTTGTAGATGCTGACGTCGAGGCGCTGCTCGATGCCGTGGAGCAGAGGAGGGGCATCATCCGCCCGCGGAGAGGGCATCGCCAACCTGCCAGCGCGGTACGCCAGGCCTGGCGTGACGTGGCTGCTGCCGTCAGTGCTGTGGGGCAGACCCCTCGCTCAGCAGAGCAATGTAGGAAGAAGCTACACGACCTCACCAGGTCTGCCAGGGTAAGTGCCATGAGGGTGCCCCCTAGTCACAACCATCCCTCCCCCTTAACTTAAGCACCACCCCCCCCCCCCCCCCCCCCCCCCGGGCACGGGAGGGGGGGGGGGGGAGAGGGATTGGGGCAGAGTTATTTGAGGGTGGTTCACAAAGTTGTCGCAGACCCAGCGCTCTGGCCCCGAGGAGAGATGCAATCGTCTTATGACAACATGCCCCCCCCCCCCCAAACTGTGCCAGTATCTGAACGGACTGCTGATACCTACCGTTTTGTAATGATCTACCTATGTTCCCTCCCCCAACAGGCCAAGGCCGCTCATAACCACCGTGAGCGGCACAAGACTGGAGGGGGTTCGCCCAACCTGCACCCCCTCAGCACCTTTGAACAGAGGGCACTGGACCTTGTTGGGGGGTCTGCCACCCGCGATATCGCGCAATGCGAGGTTGGCGGAACTGCAGCAAGTGAGACAACCCTCCCTGACAAACACTCACCCCTCACCCATCCTCTGTCCCTTCACACACCCTGCCCACTGGGACACCTCCCCCATCCTCTGTCCCTTCACACACCCTGCCCACTGGGATACCTCCCCCATCCTCTGTCCCTTCACACATCCTGCCCACTGGGATACCTCCCCCATCCTCTGTCCCTTCACACACCCTGCCCACTGGGACCGTCCAGCGGCCTGCCGAGCAAATCGAAATAACCGGTCTCATTCTCTTCCCTAGGACGTGATGCCGAACGACCAGGGCCGTCTGCCTCCAGACGGAGACAGGAATCTGCCGCCACCTCACCCGGGGCCTCACAACAGAGGGTGCCCGATCAGCGGGCAGCCCTATCCGCCCCAACCCAATCTGCGGACCAGGACGCACAGAGGGTTCGAAGTCCACCACCACCACCAGAAATGGCCAGGGACAACCCTCCTGTCGCTGAGCAGCCCCACACCATGGACGAGGCCCTAAACATTGAGAGCGTCGGGCTTGCGGCACTGCCTTCTCCCACCACATCCATCATCCCAGAGACACACACCCCGGCGGGCCTATTTAGTGATGAGTCTCCTGGGGCACAGTCTGGTTGGCACATCACAGCTGAGCAGGTACAGCAGGTGGAGGTCGGAGCAACAGAGTGCCCGGACCCGCGGAGGCCAGACCAGGCCCAGGATGCAGCTGGCTCCCAGACGTTTTCTGAGTTCCTGGAGTTTATCAACCCACCCGCACAGCCGATGCCTCAGGAAACCCAGGGAAACAATGGCGGGAGGAGGGCAGCCTTCCTGGCTCTGCAGACGCTGTTAGAGGAGTCGAACCGCGTCCAAGAGCAGGGAGTGGTGCCGCTCATGGCAGAGACCCAGTCCGACACCGCACGGGTGGCATCCGCGGTGGACGCAATGGGTCAGGTTATGCAAGACGTTGGGGTTAATGTGCAAGCGTCATCCTCGGCCCTGGACAGGGTTGCCCTCTCACAGGCAGCAATGTGCCAGAGCCAAAACGACATTGCCGGCGCCCTGCGGGCCATGGCACAGTCCCAGCAGTCGATAGCACAGTCGCAGCAGTCGGTCGCGGAGACCATCAACCGCCTGACACATGTGCTGGATGGCGTCGTGCACACACAGGTTGAGATCGCACAGTCCCTGGCGGGAATGTCTAACTCCCTGGACTCCGTCTCTGCAAACCTTCGGATCCTGGTGGATACCGTTGAAGGCCTCCAGGACTGGCAGCGCCAGGTGTCGGTGGTGTGACGGGGAACCTCCCCGCTCGCACCTCTGTCCCAAAGTGAGGCCCAGGGGCCACCGGGCTCCCCGATGGAGGAGGAGGTTTCGGGGCCCGTCCCATTAACTCCATCACGGGACGTGCCGGAATTCTCGGCCTCCCCCCGTCCCATCCCTAGTGCATCGGGTGGGCAGCAGGCAGAGCAGGGTGGCACAACGTCACCCGAGACGCCGGCAGAGCAGCCTGGCCCATCAAGGCCGGGTCGCCCCAGGAAACGCATAGCCAAGGAGAAACGAGTCGAGGGGGGCGATTCGCAGCAATCCTCCTCCACTCCTGCTGTATCATCTGGGGATTCACTTAGACGTAGTGGTAGGGCCCGTAAGGCAACTAAGATAGACACTGAGTAAGTTGGCACGGGTGAAGGGCACAGTTTAGTTGTAGGGGCTAGGGCACCTGTAAATAATTGTTAATATTAAACGCACTGTTCCACCTTACTTGTAATACCGTGTGATTGTTCCACAGCCACAGGAATCGTGATGGTGACCGAGTGTCGCTGGGGGTGACGGGTGGTGAAACCTCGGTGCCGGGTGTGCAGTCCCTGCCCCTACCCCCTCCCACAGCTAGCCCACGCGGGCACGTGATGGAGTGTCAGTGACGAACTCAGCGGCCACCAAGGTGGATGGTTCAGCTATTGCCATGGGTCAGACTCTCTCTAACGATTCTGAGCTCACAGCTCTTCGCAGAGCGGGCTGTCATCATTCCACATGGCACTGATCACACCCGCTGACACAGCCATCAATGTTGTGCCATTCCGTCTGTACCCAGTGATAAGCGTCATGTCGAAGTGGAGCAGTGTACACTGGGGGGGGGGGGGGGGGGGGGGGGTTGTGGTGGTGGCAGTTGTGTGGTGACCCTCTGCATGACTAGCGATGCAGGTGGTGGTTTGGTGTTCATCGGGGACGTCACATGCGATGCGTGAACCGTGCTGCCACCAGGGCGTCGCGTGCCCGCCGTCCTTGCCGGGTCCGTCGTGCCGCCTCCTGGACATCACCAGCACCTGGGTCGTGTCTGCGTTCTGCGCCCGCCACTCCTCCTCCTCCTCCTCCTCCTCCTCCTCTGTGCTGGCACCACTGCCACTAGCTTCTCCCTCCGCCTCCTGCAACAGGTCATCTCCCCTCTGCATCGCGATGTTGTGCAGCGCACAGCAGACCACTACAATGCGAGCGACCCTGTCGGCCTGGTACTGCAGGGCCCCTCCGGAGCGGTCCAGGCACCTGAATCTCATCTTCAGGAGGCCAAGGCAGCGCTCCACCACACCCCTGGTTGCTGCATGGGCCTCGTTGTATCGTGTTTCCGCATTGGTCTGAGGCCTCCGTATAGGCATCATCAGCCAAGACCTCAGCGGATAACCCCTGTCACCTAGCAACCAGCCCCTCAGCCGGGGGGGACGTCCCTCAAACATCGCAGGGATGAACGACTGCGCCAGTATGTAGGAGTCATGCACACTCCCTGGGAACCTTGCACAGACGTTCATGAACCTCATGTGGGGGTCGCATACCACCTGGACATTAATGGAGTATGTCCCCCTCCTGTTTGTGAACACTTCCTTGTCCACAGCAGGCGGGCGCATGGGGACGTGAACACAGTCGATTCACCCCTGAACCCTCGGTATCCCGGCCACACTGGCAAATCCACGGGCTCGTGAGTCTTGACTTGCTTGGTCCTCGGGAAAGGTGATGTAGCGGTCCGCGATGGCATAGAGGGCGTCGGTCACATCCCAGATGCACCTGTGCACCGATGACTGGGACATCCCGGAGACGTCCCCGCTCGGAGACTGGAAGGAGCCGGTAGCATAGAAGTTCAGAGCGACCGTCACCTTGATGGCAACCGGGATCGCGTGTCCTCCCCCCGTTCCACGTGGGGCGAGGTGCGACAGGAGTTGGCAGATATGTATCACCGTCTGCCTACTCAGCCGGAGTCTTCTCCTGCAGGTGATGTCCGGCATTGTTAGGAAAGAGACCCGGACACAGTACACCCTCGGCTTTGGTCGTCGCCTCTGGCGCCGTGGCTGCACCCTCACTCTCTCCTCTTCCTCTTCCTCCTCCTCCTCCTCCTCCTCCTCCCCCCCCCATGCTGCTCGACGACTGGCAACTCCTCGGCCCTTCCCTCTGCTGCTGCAGCTGGCCCTGCAGCCACTGCGGGTTGTGGGTGTGGATGCTGCTGCATCTCCAAATCCAGTAGAGCGGCCCCAACCACTGCGCAGAACATAGCCGTTCTGTTCCCATACATCGTGCTAACCTACAGAAGGGTGGTGGGGGGCAGAGAAACGGGACATGTTAGACGGAAGTTAGTCGACACCTCGGCAGCCGCCAGCCATGGGATACCAGTGTGTCCCGGTGGCCTGGTCGCGCTGCTGACACGCGGTCAGCCTAACCCCTGGTCACTTTCTGCATCCAACGGCCAGTAAACTATGGCCTCCTCACGGGTGCGTCAGTGGCCTGTGTCCGGAAGCCACAGGGGAACCAGCGGCCGTGTCCTCGTCACCGGCACACCATGGCATGCTGGCAGACATTTTGTTACGGGGTTGGACGGCTCACTCTTTACCTAACCCCCCCCCTCCGTCGCCCCCCACTGCCTCCCCCGTCTCCCCCACTGCCTCCCCCGTCTCCCCCACTGCCTCCCCCGTCTCCCCAACTGCCTCCCCCTTCGCCCCCCACTGCCTCCCCCGTCTCCCCCACTGCCTCCCCCTTCGCCCCCCACTGCCTCCGCCTTCGCCCCCCACTGCCTCCCCCTTTGGCCCCACTGCCTCCCCCGTCTCCCCCACTGCCTCCCCCTTCGCCCCCCACTGCCTCCCCCTTCGCCCCCCACTGCCGCCCCCATCTCCCCCACTACCTCCTCCGTCTCCCCCACTACCTCCTCCGTCTCCCCCACTGCCTCCCCGTCTCTCCCACTGCCTCCCCCGTCTCCCCCACTGCCTCCCCCGTCTCCCCCACTACCTCCTCCGTCTCCCCCCACTACCTCCTCCGTCTCCCCCACTGCCTCCCCCGTCTCCCCCACTGCCTCCCCCGTCTCCCCCACTGCCTCCCCCGTCGCCCCACACTCCCCCCGCTCTGGACCCCCTCCCGTTCTCAGGGATGCCTTCCCCGTTGTGGCCAGACTCGAGCGGTGCGCTGAGCGGTGCACTGAGCGGTGCGCAGAGTGGTGCCCTGACCTCCTCCAAGCAGTCGTCAGCCAGGCCGACTGGTTGACGAATTTAAAAAGCAGGTGTGTTTCACGACGTGCAAACAGGGCGCCATGACGTCGGGACTTCGGCCCATCCGGGCCGGTGAATAGCGGGGGGGGGCTATCAGTGGTGATTCTGGTCGTGTCAGGGGCGGGAAGGAGGCGTTTGTCGGGAATGGCGACTCCGACATTTTGCGGGGTTCGGAGAATAGCGGGAGGGCGTCGGAACAGCGTCGCCGTAAAAATTTCCGACGCCCGCTATTCTCCGAACCGTCGTGAGTCCGGAGAATCTCGCCCAGTATGTTTGTACACAGCACTTCAATGCCTGCAATATGCCAACAGAATATGCTTTGACAGACTAAGGGGCATTTAAGGCCCAGGATCTCAAATTCGAGATGAAGGTGATGGTTTACTGGGTAATCCTCACATTCCCATATGCTTCGGAGACTTGGACATCCCAGTCCAGGAACCTCAAATTACTGGAGAGTACAATCTGTGGTGCCTTCATAAGATCCTCAAATCCAGTGGCAAGAAAGGTGGTCAACAGCAGTATCCTCTCCTGAGCCAACATTTCCAGCATTCAAAACCAGCTCTGCTGGGTGAGGCATGGCACTCCTATGTTGTCACCAAACTCCCAAAATAACTTTTCTAGTCGGAAGTCAGTCGCAGCAGGAAACTCCCAAGAGCGGTGTTCTTCAAAGTCAGGGGCGCGACACGCGGGTGGGTCGCGGGCGGGTGTCGGGAGGGTCACGGAGCCGTTGTCTGCGGCACTCCTGATCGCGCAAATCCCCGCACAGCAGCCAGCTTTTCATAAACCTGGCTGCAAGCGGCTACAAACCAGTAAAAAAAAATTTGGCTGCATTGCGCATGCGCGCACGATGATCGGGCAAGCATGCACAAAGTGGCCGCTATTTTTTTTAATGGTTGCAGATTTTTGTTTTACAAGTTCTGAAGTGGTTTTTATTCATTTATTTTATTCATTTTTTTTTACAAGTTCGGGGGGGTTTATTCATTTTTTTCATTTATTTTACTCATTTTATTTTTTATTTCTTTACAAGTTCGGCGGCGGGGGTTTATTTGATAACATTTTACAGGAAAATAATTCAGAACTTTGGACAGATGGAGACTCCATACTTTCCAACACCAGAAGGCTTCACCTTCATCCAACAGGTTACATTGGAGGCGCGTGTACGAGGGCCAAAGGGACCCAAAACCATTTCCTCCATTTTTGTCAGCAGCAAACAAGGTAAGAGAAAATGTTGGGTTGCGCAGGTCGGCCGGAGTGGGTCGCGCAGGTCGGCCAGCGTGGGTCGCGTAGGTCGGCCGGCATGTGTCGCGAAGGTCGGCTGGGTTGGGTCCCGAAGGTTGGCCGGTTGGTAAAAATGGGTCCCCGGAAAAAAAGTTTGAAGAACACTGCCCAAGAGGACAGCGGACAGACTTTAGGGATTCCGTTATAACATCCCAGAAAATTTCAAACATCCCTGCCAACTCATGACACCTTCTACCTTGCGACCAACCAAAATGGAGAAGGCTCATTTGGAAAGGTAATGAACATATCAAGAGACTTTGTCAGAAGCATGCAACGGTAGTCAAACCTCCAAAACCCTCATCTGGCTGATTCTTCAAGCACTATCTGCCTGACATATGGCAGAATCTGCAATTACAAATTGGACATACGGCCACCTCAGACCACTCAACACAGAGTGGAAGCAACTCATCCTCAATCGCAATAAACTACCAAAGAGGAAAATGCAGAACTTACATAATTTGTATAAAAACAGAACTTGGGTCTAACTTTCTGATACATTGGACAGAATTTTCCCAAAGTGTGTCAGACTCTGATTGAAACTAGTGTGTCTCTCTCCAGAAACACGGCTGAGTTTTCAAACCAGACTTCACTCAGTGCACAGAAAGTCTGAGGGCCTGCTTTACATCATCACTCTGGTGGGCGGGGCCTGATAGCGCCACCATGGAAGTATCGGGGCACTCTCCCATCCCCCTGCGCTGTCATCAGGGCTCCCCCCGGCCTCCCACCACACATAAGGGGAATCGCCCCTTCCGCCCCCCAGTGGAGGAGGGTTACACCGTGGCAGTGCCCACTTGGCACTGCTAGAGGCAATGCCCAGCCTTAGCCCTCAATCCTTGGAGCCCTAAGTACCTCTGCACCACAATGTAGTCATCATGACTGGCTTTCGATTTTGAAAACCAGCATTGATTTGCGCCAGTGTGACGTCTTATCACCAGGGGGGAGAATCCATTGTGGATAGATGCTAAGTACATTTAAATTTATTCCAATTGATGGAAATCAGGTTTAAGCCTTTTCTGAGCCTAAAGCTGATCATGTCATCGGTGGGGCTGAGAAGATCTCAAACTGAGACCTCGCAGGTGAAAATCCTGTTTTGGCACTCTCGTGAGATTTAGCGGTCATAACGGGATTTGCGCCTGTGGCAAACGGGACGTTAAATTTTTAGAGGAGATTTTAAGTGGCTATAGATTTTGCCTCATTTAAAATATAAGCAGCATTCCTCTAACATGGCAGTTATTATTTTTTAAGGATAATCACATTGCTGTAGGCACCTTCAACTCTAAGGGAATTAGAACTAACCACAGTGCTCTAACTTGAAGCTGTGTTGCAACCTATCACTATTCCATCCATCTAGTGATATATATTGTCAATACCATTCAGGATATTTTGTGTTTGGTCTTCTATACCTTGCAAAGGAATCCACCAAACACCTTGACTTGCCCAATCCAGGATCTTTATTGAATCGCACATGGTAAGATAGCAATCAGTTACAGAGCACATTATCATGGAGTTTCTTTGTACTCCTCTGGAACTACACCTAGTGATGTGTTGGGTACTCTGTATCTGTGGAGACTGTGGTTACCTTAGCAGTAACATAGACAGGCTACCAACATTTGTAATAGTACAACTCTATTTTATTTAACTAAGAGCTGTTAAACATACTTGCACTGTGGGTCGACACTACGTTAGATTGACTGATGACCTATGCCTAACCTAACCAGCCTATACTGCTAGCACATGATAGATGTTTGTGCTACTGACTGCGGGCTCTGTCTGTCTCAGAGGCTGCATCCCGAATGAGCGGGAAAACTAGTGCCCTCTGGCTTTATAGTGACCGTGCCCTAACTGGTGATTGGCTGCTGTGTTGTGTGTATTGATTGGTCTTGCAGTGTGTCAGTCAGTGTGTGTCCCTGCACCATCATATACTGATGTGTATATTATGACACCTAGCACGACAGTTCAACTGTATGTCTTACTATCATCTCCTACAACCATCTGGTGATGGCCAGATGTGTCTCCCTTTATGTAGGAGTCCCTGGTCATATGACCAAGGTCTTGACACCCCATGGTGTGTCGGCACTGCCATCTGTTGATTGGAGGTCGCATTCATCCATCTATGATATTGCTCACAGGCATATCACCACAGATCTTACATTTTCAATCAAGTCACTCCTTATTCTTCTAAACTCCAGTGCAAAAAGGCCCAGTCAGACAACCTTTCCTGATAAGACAACCTGCTCTCTCCAGGTATCAATCTAGAAAACCTCCTCTGACCGCCTCCAACACTTTTATATCCTTCCTTAAATAGGGAATCTAAAACAAATAAAGCCAATAATTCATGTACCCTCCAAAACATCAATAAGGTTATACAAAGAGTCATAAATTGTGCACCCAAGTGACAGCTATTCACCATTAACTGCTCATTGAATCTTGGCCAGATTCCCACATATCCAGTCAGCTTGAAACCTCTGGATTTATCCGGTCCCCCAGCCATTTCTCAGCAGCGTGCCATTCGCTGGCTGCCACTTGTCAATGGGATTTCCCATTGAAGCCACTCCACACCGCCTGGATCCTACTGCCGGGGTTCTGCTGTCAACGGACCCCGACCGGCGTGGCGGGAATCCTGCCGGCCCCCGAAAAACGGTGGCGGAGAATAGATTCTCCGACCCGGCGCCGGATTGGAGAATCCCGGCCTGTGTCTCTCCATAGCTTTCTCCAAAACTGCCTCTCTCCACAGATTCTCAAAATGTCTCTCTGCATTCCTTTGCTCCACCCAGCAATGACCTTATCTCCTGAAGCTAAAAAAACAAATTCTCTATGCAGGCTGCAAAACATTTTCACTCCCCAGGGTCTTCCCTAGGCAAACCACTAGGCATTAGCGGAGACTGATAAGCACATTCCTCACTCAATTTCATATGCTGGCTGCTAAAACTACCCATACCCTGTAGAACAGAACTCTCCTTTAAAAAGACATGACCATTACAATACAACACATTCTAACCCCAGGCTCTTAACCCTTAAATTGCCCAATACAATTAGAATCCAATTTTCCTTAAAATCTTCAAATCATCACAAGAGTCAAAGAATGTTTTATGACCAAAAGTAAAGTATTTATGAGTTAACTGGCCCGCTGATGAGCCTCCGCCCATTAGCAGGGTAGTTCGTACTTGACATGGCTCATGGGGAGATTAATTGGGTTGTCCCTGTGGGTCTTGTGGGGTTATAACAAATGCCTTCGCACATATCTAGGATGGAGCAATAAAGGCACTCTAATAGCTAAATTACCATACTAGTTTAGAACCTTCACAATTTTCTCGAAGGAATAATTTGTAAAAATACAACTGATGTAAAAACACAAGCTAATGTTTTTAAAATACTGATTCCACCCTAACCTAGCCAGTGAAAATGAGATTGATAAGATTCGACATTCACTTTGTACCCTGTCTAATATTGGCTTCCAATTTGACTGATGCCCTGCTCAACATGCGGGTAAGTTAAAATCATGGCTTCAAGACCTGGTTGGAATTTTAATTTCAGTTAAATGTCAAATTCACATAGAAATAACAGGAATGCTGGTCATAGTGTTTATTAAAACCTTGTCACCAGTCATGCCACCTTTATTTTTTCCCCTCTCAGGTACTTTATCCCCATTTCCTACCTCAATACATCATTACTCCTCAATCTTCTGGCGCCATCGCGTGCATGCGCATTGGCTTCCTTCAACACACCGGCCCCGGCGCAATATGGCGCGTAGGAAAGGAGGCTCCCAGCCAGAGAGGCCGGCCCGCCGATTGGGCCCCGATCGCGAGCCAGGCCACATCGGAGGACCCCCCCCCCCCCGTGTCGGACCCTCCCTCCCACCCTACAGGCCGTACCCCCAACCCTTCCACGCCAAGGTCCTGCCGGCTGAGAGCAGGTGTGGACGGTGCCGGTGGGACTCGGCGTTTTCCCGGGCCGAGAATCGGCGGGCCGGCCGCATACAGTGGCCCGCGACCGGCGCCACACCAACCATGCCGGCGCCAATGGTGCCGATTCTCTGCTCTGCGGAGAATTGCATGCCGGCGTCAAGACGTCACGGCGCGATTCGCGCCGGCCTCGGGGATTCTCCGGCCTGGCCCCGGGCTGAGAGAATCCCGCCCAGGATTTCCATTATTTACAACCCAAACTGTGTGCATAACAGTTAGAAGTAATGGAAAATGTATCATATTCTCACGACCTCTCCATCAGTAATGTTTGTGATTTTGTCGTGATATTATTTTCAAATTTAGAATGTTGATATTGAAGTTGCCACAATCAAAAAATTTGCTTGAAGGCCATTAGCAGACAAGCTGAATTTTGCCCTGACTTGGTTGATGATGTGTCCAAGATAGTGAATAGAAGATTTTCAAAAGTTTCCTGATCCTGAGATTATGTTGTTTCAGTCTTGCAAGAGTAGCTTCTAGGTTCTTTACATGGTCTACATCATTCCCACCTGTAATCAAAATGTCATCTAGGTTGCATTACACGCCGGGTAGCCCACTCAAGATCTGATTCATAGATCGTTGGAAGAGAGCCGGTACTGATATTATCTCAAATGGAAGACTTTGATACCTAAACAGACAACTATGAGTTACTATGGTCAGTACTCAATAGCTACGTTCATTTGCAGATATGATTGGGAGAGATCAATTTTACAAAATTTTGGCCGTCTGAGGGGCCTGCAAAGGTAGAGGGTCCTGATCAGCACATAATACAGGGGCGGGAATCACCAACGATCTCGCCGCGTGTTTATTGGCGGCGGAGGTGACCCGCCAGTGGGATCTACCAATGGGATTTCCCGGTGACAGCACCCCTCAATGCCAGGAAACCCGTGCGCTGGCATGGAACCAGAATTTCCCGCCGGCGTGAACAGCCGGTAAATCCCACACAGAGTTGATAATCGTTTTGAAATCCTTGCATATTCATACTGAACCATCCTTCTATCAGATAAGGATGATTGGGGTTGCCCAATCGCTAGTGGTACCAGGCTCAATGACTCCTGTCTTCAATAACCTCTCGAGTTCTTCTTCCACTTTAGAGCGAATAGTATAGGGTGCGGTATGCGTTTTCAAACACTTAGGCACGCTGCCTGCCTTTATCTTGAGTTTCACTTCAACGCCAGCCATTGACCCAAATGACTCCTCGAATACGTTTGCATATTTTCTCAGAAAATATGATGATCTATGAAGATCATTCATAGAATCAACAAGTTGGTTCACGACTGCCTAGTTTAGCTTAACCTTCCTTAACCAAAATCTCCCAAACAATGCTGGAAAGTTTCCTTGAACAATGTTAAGAGGCAACTCCACTTTCTGCATGCTAACTTCCACAGTCACCTTGATGAAGCCCTTCAGCGGCACAACCTCCTCAGTAGATGTCCTCAAGACCATATCAGATGGTTGTAATGGCAGTTACTTAAATTTCTGATGGCATATCGATTTGGGTATAAGTGATACTGCAGCGCTATATCCACTTACATCGCAATAGTGTTCCATTTAATGGTGGATAGACCAAACATCATTGCTGGTCTCCCTGTACAGCTCGAACAGCAAGCTTAAATTCCTTAAGCTGACTTGACATTTTGGTGCTCAGTGAATCTTCAGTTGGATTACTTAACTGGTAAACTCGCCCTCTAGACTGCAGTATTTTTCTTGGTACACTTCTTTTGTGCTGATGAAGGCTGGCGTGACCAACATGCCTTGGCAATGTGACCAACCTTACCACAATTTTTCTGTTTGTTCTCCTTGCTCCAACGATCTCCAGCCATATGTCCCATTTGGTTGCAGCAATGACAAGGTAGGTTCCTGGTGGATCTGCTTCTCATGGACTCCATCTTATGGACTTTAGCTTGAACTCCAATCATTGAAGCTTCTTTCGCAGAAAGTTCCATAGATGTGCAGATTTCTAGAGATTTTAGGGTTACTGCACCTTTAGTCAACAATATAGCTTCATTCCTGAGGCCACAAGCTAATCAGTCGCAGAGTGTATCATCCAGAGTCTGGCCAGATTTACAATACTTTGCAAGCTTTTGCAGTGATGCAAGAAACGGTGAAATGTTTTCCCCTTCCTCCTGTGCATGATGGTGAAAGTAGAATATTTCAGCTGTTAATAGTGGACGGGGAAATCATATGATTTGTCTCCGGGTTTAGCTGGATGTACTAAATTCTGTAGCAACATGAATGTTTTCTTCCCAACTGAGCTGAGAAAGGTCAGTTTGCAGGTGTGATGGTGTCTGATTGGCTTTAAGGAATGACTGGAACCTTTCCCCATAAGAGTTCCATGTCTCCTCATCCTCAAACTCATCCATGGCACCTTTTCTTCCAGTCAATTTTGAATTGCAGCTCCCTGATCTACATTACTCAACCTTCAGCCTGTCTTCCCTGCCATTTATTTTCTCCGTTTCAGGCAAACGCACAGTGCACAAGCAGACTAACTGTTTCTGTGCCTCACTATCGATTCCAGGGCAATAAATCATAGTCAGCATCCCCGTTTCTGCTTCCCATTTGAGTGCCTTGCACGCAGCCTCTGCTCTGTGCACTATAATGGTAAATATAGTGGAAACTTCCATCCTCCATTTGAAGTAAGCCTCCAGTAGCTCACAGAGGTCCGATTGCATTCTTTTAAAAGAAAACTTTATTTGCGCTAGCAGCTGTTGCGAGCGACCAAATGATTTGCCGATATCCCGCTAAAAACTGTACGGTGCCCAAAGATTTACTTAAGAGTTATTTTTACTTGCCACAACAACGATTTAGCCTTGGAAGTCGACGAGATTTCTCCCGACCTCACTCCCCGCTGGTGTATGGATCCGGATCTCGGTGGATGATTTTTTTCTTCTGGCTCACAGAATTGTCATTTCTCCCGTTTTGTTTTACCGTCCAGATCATGTTGCCAGTTTTTCTTTTGTAATGTGCTTTATTGTTGTCAAAAAGAGAAAGAATCAGAGGTGGCACACTTCAAGTTCGTACAACATAGTGAAAGGAGTTTATTTACAAGGTGCTGCTCAGACAAGGTACAATAGTGAACTCCACAAAAGCCCGCAAAACACCACAATGATGTCATTGCGTAACACATGACATTATACCAGCCAATGGTGTTACTCTGATACATAAATATTTTCTCTGATGTTACATTTTATCATGACTATAGATTGCTGTACAAGATATCATTAAAAATAGGAATTCACATTGAGATTATTCCTTTTATAGAGCATGCCGGACCCAAGTCACTTGATTACTTACAGTACAAACAAATAAAAAACTCACCAATGTGAACCAGAGCTTTTAAGATATCTCCAATCTCAGAAATGCAACATAATTGTATGTTTTCTGTATAACAGTGCACAATCTTTCACTTGTACTACATGCCTTCTGTTTTGCCTCCTCACAGTTTACAGTGATTACTCACCTGTTTCAGGAGACAGCGGGTTATGTCTCCGTGAGCTGGTGATAAACCATATCAAATACACAGCCAGGAACTCTCACAGAAACAATCATTTTAACAAAAGCTGCAATTTTATTTACACAAAACAGAAAGCCTCCCAGTGTAGGGTCCAGGGCATGCAAAACCTGATGGATACCTCAGGGATGGCTTCCCTTTGGCTCCAACTCCATCTACACGTTTGCTGACGACTGTAGTGGATCGGATCTCGAACAACTTTGAGTCAGAATACAGGAAGGTGACAGAGAACCTAGTGGAGTGGTGTAGCAACAACAATCTCTCCCTCAAACTAAAGAGCTTCAGGAAGCAAAATATTGGACACACCCCTGTCTGTATCAATGAGGCCGAGGTGGAGATGGTTGACAGCTTCAAATTCCTCGGTGTGCAGATCACTAACAATCTGTCCTGGTCCACCCACGTCGACGCTGTGACCAAGAAAGCACAACAGCACCTATACTTCCACAGGAAACTAAGGAAATTCGGCATGTCCACATTGACTCTTACTAACTTTTACAGATGCACCATAGAAAGCATCCTATCTGGCTGCATCACAGCCTGGTAAGGCAACTGCTCGGCCCAAGACCGCAAGAAACTTCAGAGAGTTGTGAACACAGCCCAGTCCATCACACGGATCTGCCTCCCATCCATTGACTCTATCCACACGTTCCGCTGCCAGGGGAAAGCGGGCAGCATAATCAAAGACCCCTCCCACCCGGCTTACTCACTCTTCCAACTTCGTCCATCGGGCAGGAGATATAAGAGTCTGAGAACACGCACGAACAGATTCAAAAACAGCTTCTTCCCCACTGTTACCAGACTCCTAAACGACCCTTTTATGGACTGACCTGATTAATACTACACTCCTGTATTCTTCACCCAAATCTGGTGTTGATGTATTTACATTGTGTACCTTGTGTTGCCCTATTATGTATTTTCTTTTTATTTTCTTTTCTTTTCATGTACTAAATGATTTGTTTGAGTTGCTCGCAGAAAAATACTTTTCCCTGTATCTTGCTACATGTGACAATAAACAAATCCAAATCCAAACACACTTGGAGCACTCCGAACAGTTCTGGGCTCCACACAATGGGATGGATAGATTGACCTTGAAGGGAACGCAGAGTAGATTTAATAAATTGATACATAGAATTTACAGTGCAGAAGGAGGCCATTTGGCCCATCGAGTCTGCATCGGCTCTTCGAAAGAGTACCTACCTAAGCCCACACCCCAACCCTATCCCCATAACCCAGTAATGCCACCCAACACCAAGGGCAATTTTGGACACTAAGGACAATTTAGCATGGCCAATCTACCTAACCTGCACATCTTTGGACTGTGGGAGGAAACCGGAGCACCCGGAGTAAACCCACGCATACACGGGGAGAACATGCAGACTCCATGATACACTATCAATTACGAGGAGACGAGAGTAGAGTAATTAAGGCTTTATTAGGCAGAGATGTGGAGCCTCCCGCAGCTGCTGCTGAAATGGCTGCAGCTCGGAGAGCCCACACATTTATACTCCGCCTATTGGGCGGAGCCAGCAGGTAGCAATCTACCCCCGTACCTGCAGTACAGGGGCCTTACCGTAATACCCTCGTATGCAGTATACACAATACAACAGTGGTGGCTACCACATTCAACCCCTGTTAAAAAAAGAGTCCAGCGGGGGTGGTTGGAACTATTTACATACAGGTTGTTTAAAATTTAAGAAAGAGGTTACAAATTTAGACGGTCGGGCGCCTTGATCCATTGCAGCTGGTGCCAGGTCCCTGAGGGAGACTGTGTCTTGTCGGCCGTCGGGGTACGCCACGTAGTCGTACTGTGGGTTCGCGTGGAGTAGCTGTACCCTCTCAACCAACGGGTCCGCCTTGTGGAGCTGCACATGCTTGCGGAGGAGAATATTGGGAGCGAAACCCCGGAGGTGGCCTTCCTGGGGAAGGCAAAGAGACGTTCATGGGGAGTTTCGTTAGTCGCAGTGCATAGGAGCGACCGAATGGAGTGAAGGGCGTCGGGGAGGACCTCCTGCCAGCGGGAGGCCGGGAGATTTCTGGACCGTTGGGCGAGCTGGACGGTGTTCCAGACCATCCCATTCTCCCGCTCCACCTGCCCGTTTCCCCGGGGGTTGTAGCTGGTCGTCCTGCTCGAGGCAATTCCCCTTTTGAGCAGGTACTGGTGCAGCTCATCGCTCATAAATGAGGATCCCCGGTCGCTGTGGACGTAGGCGGGGAAACTGAACAGGGCGAAGATGGTGTTGAGGGCTTTGATGACGGTGGCAGACGTCATGTCGGGGCTTGGGATGGCGAAGGGGAATCTTGAGTACTCGTCGACCACATTGAGAAAGTACGTGTTGCGGTCGGTGGAGGGGAGGGGCCCTTTGACGTCCACGCTGATGTGTTCAAAGAGGTGGGCGGCCTTCACCAGGCGCGCATGGTCTGGCTGGTAGAAGTGCGGTTTACACTCCGTGCAGACCTGGCAGTGTCTGGTGATACCCCTGACTTCCTCGATGTAGGGCAGATTGCATGCCTTTATGAAGTGAGAAAAGCGGTAGACCCCTGGGTGACAGAGATCGTCGTGCAGGGTGCGGAGTCCGTCCACTTGTGCGCTGACGCATGTACCTCGGTATAGGGCATCGGGGGGCTCATTGAGCTTACCGGGGCGATACAAAATCTCGTAATTGTAGGTGGAGAGCACAATCCTCCACCTCAAAATTTTATCATTTTTGATCTTATCCCGCTGTGTGTTAAACATGAAGGCAACCGACCGTCGGTCAGTGAGAAGAGTGAATCTCCTGCCGGCCAGGCAATGCCTCCAATGCCGCACAGCTTCAACGATGGCTTAGGCCTCCTTTTGAACAGAGGAGTGCCGAATTTCGGAGGAATGGAGGGTGCAGGAAAAGAATGCCACGGACCTGCCTGGTTGAGGGTGGCGACCAGAGCGACGTCAGATGCATCACTCTCGACTTGGAAGGGTAACGTCTCGTCGACCACATGCATCACGGGCTTGGCGATGTCGGCCTTGATACGGTTGAAGGCCTGGTGAGCCTCGGCCGTTAGTGGGAAAAGGGCGGAGTGAATGAGTGGGCGGGCCTTGTCCGCATAGTTAGGGACCCACTGGGCGTAGTACGAAAAGAACCCCAGCATCGTTTGAGGGCCTTGGGGCAGTGGGGGAGGGGGAGTTCCATGAGGGGGCGCATGGGATCGGGGTCGGGCCCTAGAATTCCTAGAACCACATAGCCGAGGATGGCTAATTGGTCCGTGCTGAACACACACTTCTCCTTGTTGTAGGTTAGGTTGATGCCGCATGGAGAGGAGGTGCCTGGAGTAGATTTTGTTGGTCTGCTGAGTGTAGTTCTTCAGTAGCGCCATGGCCTCAGCGTAGGTCGGCATGTCCCGGATGAGGGGAAAGATGTCTGAGCTCAGCCACGTGTAAAAGATCTGGAGCTTCTGTGCCTCTGAGGGTGGTTCAGTCGCAGATCCAATGTATGTCTTGAAGCAGGCTAGCCAATGTGTGAAGGCCGACTTGGCGTTGTCTGCTTCAGGGTGCAGCTGCAGACGATCAGGCTTGATGCGGAGATCCATCGTTTTAAAATCTCTGCGTAATAAATTGATGCACGATCAATTATGATGAGACGAGAGTAGAGAGTAATCGAAGTTTTATTACGCAGAGAGGTGGAGCCTCCCGCAGCTGCTGCCGAAATGGCTGCAGCTCGGAGAGCCCACACATTTATACTCCGCCTACTGGGTGGAGCCAGCAGGCAGGGATCTACACCTGGGGGCCTTACTGTAATACCCTTGTATGCAGTATACACAATACAACAGTGGTGACTACCACACTCCGCACAGACAGTGACCCAAGCCGGGAATCGAACCTGGGACCATGGAGTTGTGAAGCAATTGTGCTAACCACTATGCCACCGTGCTGTCCAAAAATGATACCTGGTCTCCAAGGAAGTTTCCCAAGTTGACCTGCGCGCCTCTTCCACAAATATTTGGCCCAACCACCTCCAATCTCCCCTCCAGAATACATACCATCCTAACTTGGAAAAAGATTACAAATCTTTCACTGTTGCTGGATCAGAATCCTGGAACTCCTTTCTTAAAATCTTTGTGGGTGGTTTTAAGACTGCTATTGTCCAAGAATGCAACTCACCACCACTTTCTCAAAGCAATGGGATAGGAAAGAAATGCCGGTCTTTCCAGCAATGCTCACATTATATGAGAACACATAACAAATCTTTAAAAGTTTCATAAAATCACCCCTTAATCTTTTGAATTGTAGGGAAAACAACCCTAACTGTGATATATAGAGTTGTGTGACTTGACTATTCCAACTCACTTTTGGCTGGCCTATCACATTCTGCCCTCGATTAACTTGAGGTAATCCAAAATTCTGCTGCCGGTGTCCATACTCACAGCAAGTCCTATTCAGCCGTGTTTGCCGACCCACGTTGGCTTCCAGTCAAGCAACATCTTGATTGCCAAAACCTCCTTCTTGTTTTCAAATTCCTCCATAGCCTTGCCTCTCCCTTTCTTTGTAATCTCCTCCATACCTCCGACCCATTGAGATATCTGTGCTCATCTAATTCGGGACTCTTGAGGATCCCCAATTTTAATTACTCCTCCATCAGAGGTTGTGCTTTCAGTTACCTAGACCCTAAACTCTGGAATCTCACTACCCACCCACCCCATCCCATCTTCTCCAGCTCTCCCTCTCTTTCTTCCATCCATTCTCTCCAGGACAATATATCTTCCTGAGAGATGCGGTGCCCAGAACTGAACACAGTATTCTAGATGTGGGGCGCGATTTTGCGGGTCTGTTAGCCGCACGCTGAAAACGCCGTAATGGCTGCAAAATATCGTGAGAGGCCAAAAACAAGATTTATGCAGGTGAGATATGGAAATGCAATGTTCCTGGGCCCTGCCCAATGATATGATCAGGTTCATGCTCAGGAAGAACGAGTCCCTGATTTGAATGAATTTGAAACCATTTTAATATAATTAGCGAGGTTAATGTTGAATCTTCAGACTTTATTGAATCTTCCCTCCCACCAGGTGAAGTCACATGAGCACGAATTACTACAGGCTTTTTAAAATGGGAACCAGGTTCCATGACCCCAGAGGGGGAAGAAGGGGGTGAACTCCCCTCTCCACGTTGTACAGGATGTACAAGGGGCCAGTTCCTCCTGGTCAGCTCCAGAGATGGGTGGTTCAAGGGTGTTGAGGTGGTGGGGGAGTAATTTAAAAATCATGGAGTGGCTGTCCAGGAGTCTTAAGTGTAAAGGCCTGACAGCAATGACATTCTGGGATTCTAATATAGCTCAAGTACGAAAGGTGCCTCATACTCATACCGATCCCTGATTTGGAGAGCAACTGTGCCCTCTAATTGGTCATCGTGAGTTTGCCTTCACAATATCAGTTGTCCACATTCTCATTTCAAGGATATGGATGAAAATTCAGGTTTCTGGGATATAAGATTGGGTGCAGGGGATTGAAAAGGAATGTGTTAGCATGATTGCCGTACCTGTCGTGGAGGATCCATTAGCCCTCAAGGCATATATAAACATCCAATTGACCCGGCCCATGAGAAATGGATGACCATTGAAACAGCCTGTCAGAACCCCCAGTGATGTATATATTAAGGGAGGAGACAACCAGACAGGAGACCACAGGTAACTCTGAAGGGCATAGACCAGGCTGGTCAGGCGAAGAAGTGGGAAGAGCACCTCAGATGTGAGTGAGCACTAGCTGCTGGATAAGGTGTAGGAATGGCTGCTTCCAGGACCAGGAGGAGAAAGGGCGAGGGGAGGGTCTGAAGGTCACCAGGCTGGGACACCAACCTGACTCACTCTCTCGCTGCCTCTCAACCTTGCAGCTTAGAATCATACAGTCATAGATATTTACGGCACGGAACAGGCCCTTTGGCCCAGTTTCTACCACTAAGCTAATCCGACTTGCCCGCATTTGGCCCATATCCCTCTGTACCCACCCTGCCCATGTAACTGTCTAACTGCTTTTTAAAGGATAAAATTGTACCCGCCTCTACCACTGCCTCTGGCAGCCCGTTCCAGATGCTCACCGCCCTCTGTGTGAAGAAATTTCTCCTCTGGTCTCTTTTGTATGTCTCCCCTCTCATCTTAAACCTATGCCCTCTAGAACATAGAACATAGAACATTACAGCGCAGTACAGACCCTTCAGCCCTCGATGTTGCGCCAACCTGTGAAACCCCTCTAAAGCCCATCTACACTATTCCCTTATAATCCATATGTCTATCCAATGACCATTTGAATGCCCTTAGTGTTGGCGAGTCCACTACTGTTGCAGGCAGGGCATTCCACGCCCTCACTACTCTCTGAGTAAACAACCTACCTCTGACATCTGTCCTGTATCTATCTCCCCTCAATTTAAAGCTATGTCCCCTCGTGCTAGATATCACCATCCGAGGAAAAAGGCTCTCACTGTCCACCCTATCTAATCCTCTGATCATCTTGTATGCCTCAATTAAGTCACCTCTTAACCTTCTTCTCTCTAACGAAAACAGCCTCAAGTCCCTCAGCCTTCCCTCATAAGATCTTCCCTCCATACCAGGCAACATTCTGGTAAATCTCCTCTGCACCCTTTCCAATGCTTCCACATCCTTCCTATAATGCGGCGACCAGAATTGCACGCAATACTCCAAATGCGGCCGCACCAGAGTTTTGTACAGCTGCAACATGACCTCATGGCTCCGAAACTCAATTCCTCTACCAATAAAAGCTAACACACCGTACGCCTTCTTAACAACTCTTTCAACCTGGGTGGCAACTTTCAGGGATTTTTGTACATGGACACCAAGATCTCTCTGCTCATCCACACTACCAAGAATCTTACCATTAGCCCAGTACTCTGTCTTCCTGTTATTCCTTCCAAAATGAATCACCTCACACTTTTCTGCATTAAAGTCCATTTGCCACCTCTCAGCCCAGCTCTGCAGCTTATCTATGTCCCTCTGTAACTTGTAACATCCTTCTGCACTGTCCACAACTCCACCGACTTTAGTGTCATCTGCAAATTTACTCACCCATCCTTCTACGCCTTCCTCCAGGTCATTTATAAAAATGACAAACAGCAGTAGCCCCAAAACAGATCCTTGTGGTACACCACTAGTAACTGGGTTCCAGTCTGAACATTTCCCATCAACCACCACCCTTTGTCTTCTTCCAGCTAGCCAATTTCTGATCCAAACTGCTAAAACACCCTGAATCCCATGCCTCCGTATTTTCTGCAATAGCCTACCGTGGGGAACATTATCAAATGCTTTACTGAAATCCATATACACCACATCAACTACTTTACCCTCATCCACCTGTTTGGTCACCTTCTCAAAGAACTCAATAAGGTTTGTGAGGCACGACCTACCCTTCACAAAACCGTGTTGACTATCTCTAATCAAATTATTCTTTTCCAGATGATTATACATCCTATCTCTTATAAACCTTTCCAAGACTTTTCCCACAACAGAAGTAAGGCTCACTGGTCTATAGTTACTGGGGTTGTCTCTCCTCCCCTGCTTAAACAATGGGACAACATTTGCTATCTTCCAGTCTTCTGGCACTATTCCTGTAGACAAAGATGACTTAAAGATCAAAGCCAAAGGCTCTGCAATCTCCTCCCCAGCTTCCCAGAGAATCCTAGGATAAATCCCATCTGGCCCAGGGGACTTATCTATTTTCACTCTTTCCAGAATTGCTAACACCTCCTCCTTATGAACCTCAAGCCCTTCTAGTCTAGTAGCCTGTATCTCAGTATTCTCTTCGACAACATTGTCTTCTTCCTGTGTGAATTCTGACGAAAAATATTCATTTAGCACCTCTCTTATCTCCGCGGACTCCACGCACAACTTCCCACTACTGTCCTTGACTGGCCCTACTCTTACCCGAGTCATTCTTTTATTCCTGACATATCTATAGAAAGCTTTAGGGTTATCCTTGATCCTACCTGCCAAAGACTTCTTATGTCCCCTCCTGGCTCTTCTTAGCTCTCTCTTTCGGTCCTTCCTAGCTAACTTGTAACACTCGAGCGCCCTAACTGAACCTTCACGTCTCATCTTTACATAAACCTCCTTCTTCCTCTTGACAAGTGTTTCAACTACTTTAGTAAACCACGGTTCCCTCGCTCGACCACTTACTCCCTGCCTGACAGGTACATACTTATCAAGGACACGCAGAAGTTGAACCACTCCACATTTCCATTGTGCCCATCCCCTGCAATTTCCCTCCCCATCCGATGCATCCTAAGTCTTGCCTCATTGCATCATAATTGCCTTTCCCCCAGATATAACTCTTACCCTGAGGTATATACCTATCCCTTTCCATCACTAAAGTAAACATAATCGAATTGTGGTCACTATTACCAAAGTGCTCACCTACCTCCAAATCTAACACCTGTCCTGGTTCATTACCCAGTACCAAATCCAATATGGCCTCGCCTCTCGTTAGCCTATCTACATACTGCATCAGGAAACCCTCCCGCACACATTGGACAAAAACGGGCCCATCTAAAGTACTCGAACTATAGCGTTTCCAGTCAATATTTGGAAAGTTAAAGTCCCCCATAACAACTCCCCTATTACTTTCGCTCCAATCCAGAATCATCTTTGCAATCCTTTCCTCTACATCTCTGGAACTTTTCGGAGGCCTATAGAAAACTCCTTTCAGAAAACCTCTCCTTTCCTGTTTCTTTTTTTTTAAATAAATTTATTTTTTTTTTTAATTTTGATTACCCAATTATTTTTTCCAATTAAGGGGCAATTTAGCGTGGCCAATCCACCTACTCTGCACATTTTTGGGTTGTGGGGGCGAAACCCACGCAGACACAGGGAGAATGTGCAAACTCCATACGGACAGTGACCCAGAGCCGGGATCGAACCTGGGACCTCAGCGCCGTGAGGCGGTTGTGCTAACCACTAGGCCACCGTGCTGCCCTTAAAAATAATTTTTATTGAAATTTTTTGAAAAATATATGTCAACAAAACAATAATAACAATAACAATAAGAATAAACACCCCCCGGCACCCGTAACAATGCATATAACAAACCCCCCCCCACCCAACCCCAATAAACAACAGAATAAATTAACAATAAGCAAATTAACTTAAACTTAAACACTATCCCCCTAAACCACATTTCCCCCCGGGTTGCTGCTGCTGACCTAGTACCTTATCGTTGAGCCAGAAAGTCGAGGAAAGGCTGCCACCTCCTAAATAACCCTTGTACCGACCCCCTCAGGGCGAACTTGACCTTCTCCAACTTAATGAATCCCGCCATGTCATTAATCCAGGTCTCCAGACTCGGAGGTCTCGCATCCTTCCACTGCAGCAAGATCCTCCGCCGGGTTACTAGGGACGCAAAGGCCAAGACATCGGCCACTTTCGCCTCCTGCACTCCCGGCTCCACCCCAACCCCAAATATCGGGAGTCCCCAGCCTGGCTTGACCCTGGATCCCACCACCTTCGACACCGTCCCCGCCACCCCCTTCCAGAGCTCTTCCAGTGCCGGGGGTGCCCAGAACATATGGGCATGGTTCGCTGGACTCCCCGAACACCTGACGCACCTGTCTTCGCCCCCAAAGAACCTACTCATCCTAGATCCAGACATGTGGGCCCGGTGCAGCACCTTGAACTGGATGAAACTAAGCCTTGCACATGAAGAGGAGGAGTTCACCCTCTCCAGGGTGTCCGCCCATGTCCCCTCCTCAATCTGCTCCCCCAGCTCCACCTCCCACTTAGCCTTCAGCTCCTCTACCGACGCCTCCCCCACCTCCTGCATTACCTGGTAGATGTCAGACACCTTCCCATCCCCGACCCACACCCCCGAAAGCACCCTATCCCTTACCCCCCGCGGGGGCAACAAAGGGAGCCCCTCCACCTGTCACCTAGCAAACGCCTTGACCTGAAGGTACCTGAACATATTCCCCGGGGCCAGCTCAAACTTCTCCTCCAGTCCACCAAGGCTCGCGAACCTCCCGTTGATGAACAGGTCTCCCAACTTCCTAATGTCCGCCCTGTGCCACCCTACGAACCCGCCGTCCATGTTCCCTGGGACAAACCGGTGGTTCCCCCGCAGCGGGGCCTCCACCGAGCCCCCCTCTTCCCCCCTGTGTCGCCTCCACTGTCCCCAAATTTTGAGGGTGGCCGCCACCACCAGGCTCGTAGTGTACCTCGTTGGAGGGAGCGGCAGCGGCGCCGTTACCAGCGCCTTCAGGCTCGTGCCTCCACACGACGCCATCTCCATCCATTTCCATGCTTCCCCCTCCCCATCCATTACCCACTTGCGTATCATCGAGATGTTAGCCGCCCAATAGTACCCAGAGAGGTTGGGCAGCGCCAGCCCCCCTCTATCCCTGCCCCGCTCCAAAAAGACCCTCCTTACCCTCGGAGTCCCGTGCGCCCAAACAAATCCCAGAATGCTGCTGTTCACCCTCCTAAAAAAGGCCCTCGGAACAAAAATGGGGAGGCACTGAAACAAAAACAAAAACCTCGGGAGCACCGTCATTTTAACGGACTGTACTCTACCCGCCAACGACAACGGCAGCATGTCCCACCTTTTAAATTCCTCCTCCATCTGCTCCACCAACCTAGTAAAATGAGCTTGTGCAGAGTCCCCCAGCTCCTAGCCACCTGAACCCCCAGGTACCTAAAACTCCTCACTGCCCTCTTTAGCAGGAGCCTACCAATCCCCTCCTCCTGATCTCCTGGGTGCACGACAAACAGCTCACTCTTGCCCAGGTTCAATTTATATCCCGAGAAACTCCCGAACTCAGCAAGAATCTCCATCACCTCCGGCATTCCCCCCCACCGCGTCTGCTACATACAACAGCAAGTCGTCCGCATACAGCGACACTCGGTGCTCCTCCCCACCTCGCACCAAACCCCACCACCTCCTCGACTCCCTGAGAGCCATGGCAAGAGGCTCAATTGCCAGCGCAAAAAGCAAGAGAGACAGGGGGCACCCCTGTCTCGTCTCACGGTGGAGCCTGAAGTACTCGGACCTCCTCCCATTTGTCGCTACACTCGCCATCGGGGCCCCGTACAGCAACCTCACCCATTTAATAAACCCCACCCCAAACCCAAACCTTTCCAACACCTCCCACAAGTACCCCCACTCAACCCTGTCAAAGGCCTTCTCCGCATCCAATGCCACCACAATCTCCGCCTCTCCTTCTGCTGCCGGCATCATTATCACATTTAGCAGCCTTCGCATGTTAGTGTTCAGCTGCCTCCCCTTCACAAAACCCATCTGATCTTCATGTATCACCCCCGGCACACAGTCCTCTATTCTAGTGGCCAAGATCTTCGCCAGCAACTTGGCGTCTACATTCAGCAGTGAAATTGGCCTGTATGAACCGCACTGCAAGGGGTCCCTATCACGCTTCAGGATCAAGGAGATTAGTGCCCGAGACATCGTCGTGGGCAGAACACCCCCCTCCCATGCCTCGTTAAAGGTCCTGACCAACAGGGGGCCCAGCAGGTCCGCAGATTTCTTATAAAATTCAACCGGGAACCCATCCGGTCCCGGCTCCTTCCCCGACTGTATGTGGCCAATCCCACTGACCAGCTCCTCCAACTCGAACGGCGCCCCCAGTCCCTCCACCTGCTCCTCCTGCACCTTTGGAAATCGGAGCCTGTCCAGAAAATTCTCCATTCCCCCTCCCACCGCCGGCGGCTCCGACCGGTACAGTTCCCTATAGAAGTCCCTATAGAAGACCCTAAAGACCTCATTGACCTCTGCCCCCTGCCGCACCACAGTCCCATCTCTATCCTTCACTCCACCAATCTCTCTAGCCGCGTCCCGCTTACGCAGCTGGTGCGCCAGCATCCTGCTCGCCTTCTCTCCATACTCATAGACCGCTCCCTGCGCCTTCCTCCACTGTGTCTCCGCCTTTCTGGTGGTCAATAAATCAAACTTGGCCTGCAAGCTACGCCGTTCCCCCAGCAATCCCTCCTCCGGGACCTCCGCGTACCTCCTATCCACACTCAACAGCTCCTCCACCAGTCTCTCCCTCTCCCTCCTCTCCCCCCTCTCCCTATGGGCTCGGATGGAGATCAGCTCCCCCCTAATCACTGCCTTCAGAGTCTCCCACACCATCCCCACCTGGACCTCCCCAGTATCATTGACCTCGAGGTACCTCTCGATACATCCCCGAACCCTCCTACACACCTCCTCATCAGCCAACAACCCCACGTCCAGACGCCAAAGCGGGCGCTGGTCCCGCGCCTCCCCCATCTCCAGATCCACCCAATGCGGAGCATGGTCCGAAATCGCGATAGCCGAATATTCGGCCTCCTCCACCCTCGGGACCAGTCCCCTGCTCAAAACCAAGAAATCAATGTGGGAATAAACCCTGTGCACATGGGAGAAAAAGGAGTACTCCCGAACCCTCGGCCTCCCGAACCTCCAGGGATCCACTCCTCCCATCTGGTCCATGAACCCCCTCAATACCTTGGCCGCCGCTGGCCTCCTGCCTGTCCTTGAACTAGAACGATCCAGTAGGGGATCCAGCACCGTATTGAAGTCCCCCCCCCCCCCCCACGATCAAGCCCCCCACCTCCAGGCCAGGAATGTGGCCTAACATACGCCTCATGAAACCAGCATCATCCCAATTTGGGGCGTGCACATTCACCAACACCACCCTCTCCCCCTGCAGCTTACCGCTCACCATCACATATCTGCCGCCACTATCAGCCACAACCTCAGACGCCTCAAACACCACCCTCTTCCCCACCAGGATCGCCACCCCCCCCGGTTCTTCGAGTCGAGCCCTGAATGGAAAACCTGCCCCACCCACCCCTTCCTCATACGGACCTGGTCCGCCATCTTCAGGTGGGTCTCCTGGAGCATAGCCCCGTCCGCCTTCAGCCCCTTCAGATGCGAAAACACCCGGGCCCGCTTAACCGGCCCATTCAACCCCTCATGATCCACGTAATCAGCCGGATCAGGGAGCACCCCGCCCCCCTCCCCCGTCGACTAGCCATAGCCCATCGACTGCTCGCCCCTGGCCATCACCCATTCGGCCCGTTTCCCACGGCGATAGAACCTCACCCCGACCTCCCCGAACTCCTCCCTGCCCAATCCAGCAGCAACCCGGTATCACCCCCCCCCCAGGCTAGGACCCCTCCTAGCCGCGACTCTCCCTCCACTGTACTCCCGTGAGCCAGCTGACTTCTGCTGACCCCGGCAACTCCCGCTCTAACTCCGACCCCTCCCGATATGAGGTCCCCCCTCCTCCCCTGCATCAGCTCCTGGGCACTGCTTCAGCGCGGGGAAACCCGGTCTAATAGCTACGCCCCTCGCCACCAGCGCCACCCCCTCATCCCGCATCGCGGAAAACCAGAGAAAAGCCCGCGCTTTCACACTGCCCCACCCCACCAACGCAGCTCCCAAACCGCAGTCCCAACCCAACCACCAACTCCACACAAACAAAGACACAGATCCACCACAAACCCCAGTACCCCCCTTAGAACACGAAACCATAACCCACATCGTCCGAAAGCGAGAGAAAAAACAAAACAAACAGAATAACCCGCTACAGCATAAACAATGATACATGAATAGAATAGAAAAACTCCCACAGCCCCCAATCTCTAGTTCAAGTCCAGCTTTTCAGCCTGCACAAAGGCCCACGCTTCCTCCGGGGACTCAAAGTAGTGATGCCGGTCCTTGTAGGTGACCCACAGGCGCGCAGGCGGCAACATGCCGAACTTTACCTGCTTTCCATGCAGCACTGCCTTCGTCCGGTTAAACCCGGCTCTCCGCTTGGCCACCTCCGCACTCCAGTTCTGGTAGATACGCACTACCGAATTCTCCCACTTACTGCTCCTCACCTTCTTGAACCATCGGAGAACACACTCCCGGTCGCTGAACCGATGGAACCGCACCAGCACCGCCCGCGGGGGTTCATTCGCCTTAGGCTGCCTGGCCAGTACTCTGTGGGCCCCCTCCAGCTCCAGGGGCAGATGGAAGGATCCTGCCCCCACCAGCGAGTTCAACATCACCGCCACATAGGCCGACAGGTCCGACCCCTCCAGCCCCTCCTCGAGGCCCAGGATCCGCAGGTTCTTCCTCCGTGACCGAAGCTCCATCTCCTCAAACCGATCTTCCCACTTTTTATGAAGTGCCTCGTGTATCTCCACCTTCCCCACGAGGGCCGGAACCTCCTCCTCGCGCTCAGAGGCCTGCTGCTGCAACTCGAGTATCGCTGCACCCTGGGTTGTCTGGGTCTCCAGCAGCTTACTCGTCGTCACCTTCAGAGATTCCAACAACTCCCCTTTCAGCTCCGTGAAATAGCGCAGAAGGGCCGCCTGCTGCTCCTCAGCCCACTGCCTCCACTCCTTAGGGGCTCCACTGGCCGCCATTTTGTCCACCTTCCCCCGCTTTTCCAGGGGAGCTGCTGCCGTTTTTCTCCTCGCCCCGCTTCGAGTCCGAATCATAAATCCCGGGGGGTTTTGCTCCAGACATCTTTATCCACCGGGAATCGTCGAATCAGCGCCGTTTGGGGCCCTTAAAAGAGCCCACAAGTCCTTTTAAAGCGGGAGCTGCCGAACGTGCGGCTTAGCTCCGCATAGCCGCAACCGGAAGTCGGCCTCCTTTCCTGTTTCTAACCTCAGCCCATACTACCTCAGTAGACGAGTCCTCATCAAACGTCCTTTCTGCCACCGTAATAGTTCTAGTTCTAGACTCCTCTACCTTTGGGAAAAGATGTTGACTATCTACCTTATCTATGCCCCTTATTATTTTATAAACCTCTATAAGATCACCCTTAGGCCTCCTATGCTTCAGGGAAAAAAGTCCCAGCCTATCCAGCCTCTCCTTATAGCTCAGACCATCAAGTCCTGGTAGCATCCTCGTAAATCTCTTCTGCACTCTTTCTAATTTATCAATATCCTTCCTATAATAGGGTGACCAGAACTGAACACAGTATTCCATGTGTGGTCTTACCAATGTCTTGTACAACTTCAACAAGACATCCCAACTCCTGTATTCAATATTCTGATCAATAAAACCTAGCATGCTGAATGACTTCTTCACCACCCTGTCCACCTGCGACTCCACCTTCAAGGAGGTATGAACCTGTACCCCTGGATCTCTTTGTTGTGTAACTCTCCCCAACTCCCTACAATTAACTGAGTAGGTCCTGCCCTGAAATGATCCACTAAAATGCATCACCTCATATTTATCAAAATTAAACTCCATCTGCCATTCATCAGCCCACTGGCCCAATTGGTCAAGATCCTGTTGCAATCCTACAAAACCTTCTTCACTATCCACTATGCCACCAATCTTCGTGACATCTGCAAACTTACTAACCATGCCTCCTACATTCTCATCCAAATCATTAATAGATAAAACAAATAACAGTGGACCCAGCACCGATCCCTGAGACACACCACTGGTCACAGGCCTCCAGTTTGAAAAACAACCCTCCACAACCACCCTTTAGCTTTGGTCGCCAAGCCAATTTTGTATCCAATTGGCTACCTCACCCTAGATTCTGTGAGATGTAACCTTTTGCAACAACCTACCATGTGGGTACCTTGTCAAAGGCCTTGCTAAAGTTAACTACCTTCTTGTTTACCCCTTCAAACTTGCCAAACTTCATTTACCTTCTTGGTTACCCCTTCAAAAAACACAATCAAATTGATGAGACATGACTATCCCCTTACAAAGCCATGCGGACTTTCCCTAATTAGCCACTGCCTGTCTAAATGCCTGTAGATCCTGTCCCGTAGAATACCTTCTAACAATTTACCCACTACAGAAGTAAGGCTAACCGGTCTGTAGTTCCCAGGCTTATCCCTGCAGCCCTTCTTAAACATGGGCGCAAACTTTGCTACTCTTTAATCTTCTGGCACCTCTCCTGTGGCTGTTGATGATTCAAATACCTCAGCTAGGTGCTGGCAATTTGCTTCCTAGCCTCCCACAACGTCCTGGGATACATTTCATCAAGTCCTGGTGATTTATCTATCTTGATACGCTTTAATACCTCCAGCACATCCTTCTCTGTAATATGTACACTCCTCAAGACATCACTTTTTAATTTCTCCAATTTCCCTCACATTCGTGCCTTTCTCAGCAGTAAATACAGTTTTACAAAAGCTTTCCAAGAGATTTTGTGATGGTGCCAGTGGTGCTGGAAATTCCGCTCATACCAACGCCGGAGGAGCACAGACTTCAGCAGCAATGAACAGTCACACCAGGGAAAACACAGTGCCAGGAGGCCAGAGGGATTGCAGGGCAGGCTCAAGGGCCAGATGCAGCACAAGCCGAACTAGGGGGCTCAAAGGCAAAGAAAGAGAGAGGGTTTACAAGATCTGGGTGTCTTTCATGGAGTTGTTGAACACTATGTGCCACAGGAGACTCCCCCCCCCAACAAGTGCGGCACCTGTGCGACATTCTTGCCAACTTGACGCCACATGGAGGAGAATGGCACCTGGTCCTTTTGGTCCTAAACTTCTATGCCATAGGATTGTTCCAAGGCTCAATGTGTGGCCTACATAGCATCTCACAATCATCCACCCATTATTGGACTAGTAATCCAAAGTCCCAGGGTAATGGTCTGGGGACCGAGGTTTGAATCCCACCACTGCAGGTAGTAGAATTTAAACTCAATAAAATATTTGGAAGTAAAAGACTAATGATGACCATGAAACCATTGGTGATTGTCATAAAAACCCATCTGGTTCACTAATGTGCTTTAGGGAATGGAAATCTGTCACCCTTACATGGTCTGGCCTACATGTGACTCCAGACGTACAGCAATGCGGTTGTCACTTAAATGCCCTCTGAAATAGCCTAGCAAGTTATTCCGTTGTATTCAACTGCTATAAAAACACGACAAAGGAATGAAATCGGACAGACGACCCGGCATCGATCCAGGCACCGGAAATGATAATAACAAACCCATCTCTCTGGTATACAGTCAGGAGGGAGTTGCCCTGGGAGTCCTCTGACTCTGGACCCCATAAAATCTCTTGGCTTCTGGTAAAACAAGGGCAAGAAACCCTCTCGCTGATTACCACGTACCGGCCACCATCAGCTGATGAATCAGTACGGTTCCATGTTGGATACCACTTGGAGGAAGCACTGAGGGTGGCAAGGGCGCAGAATATATTCTGGGTGGGGGACTTCAATGTCCATCACCAAGAGTGGCTCAGTAATAACACCACAGACCAAGCTGGCCAGGTCCTAAAGCTGCTAGACTGGGACCATGGCAGGTGGTGAGGGAACCAACAAGAGAGAAAAACATATTTGACCTCAGCCTCACCAACCTGCTTGCCACAGATGCATCTCTCCACGACAGTATCAGTAGAAGTGACCACCGCACAGACCTTTTGGAGACAAAGTCCCGTCTTCACATTGAGGATACCCTCCATTGTGTTGTGTAGCACCTCCACCGTGCTAAATGGGATAGACCTCCAACAGATCTCGCAACTCAAGGCCGGGCATCCATGAGGCGCTGTGGGCCATCAACAACAGCAGAATTATACTCAACCACAATCTGCAACCTCATAGCCCAGCATACCCCCCACTCTACCATTACCATCGAGCCAGGGGATAAACCGTAGTTCAATAAACAATGCAGGAGAACATGCCAGGAGCAACATCAGGCATACCTAAAAACGAGGTGTCAACCTGATGAAGCTACAAGACGCCAAACAGCATTAGCAGCAAGTCATAAACAGAGTTAAGCACAACAAAAGCATCAGATCTAAGCTCTGAAGTCCTGCAATATCCAGTTGTGAATGGTGGTGGACAATTAAACAACTTACTGGAGGAGGAGGCTCCACAAATATCCCCATCCTCAATGGTGGAGGTGCCCGGCACATATGTGCAAAAGACAAGCCTGAGGCATTTGTAAGAATCTTCAGCCAGAAGTGCCAAGTGGATGATCCATCTCTGTCTCCTCCAGAGGTCCCCAACATCACAGATATCTGTCTTCAGCCAAAATGATTCATTCCACTTGATATCAAGAAATGCCTGAAGGCACTTGTGGATACTGCAAAGGCTATGGCAATATTCCGCAAATAGAACTGAAGACTTGTGCTCCAGAACTTGCCGCACCCCTGACCAAGCTGTACCAGTACAGCTACAACACTGGCATTTATCTGGTAATGTGGAAAATTGCCCAGGTGTGCCCTATACGCATGAAACACGACAAGCCTAACCCAGCCAATTACCACCCTGCCGGTCTACTCTCCATCATCAGCAAACTGATGAAACGAGTCATCAACAGTGCTATCAAGAAATAACCTGCTCACAGACACTCAGCTTGGGTTTCGCCAGGGTCACTCAGCTCCTGATCTCATTACAGTCTTGGTTCAAACATAATAATAATAATAATGGACAAAAGAGCTGAATGCCAGAGGTGAGAGTGACTGCCCTTGATATCAAGGCAGCATTTGACCGAGTATGGTTAGTAGCCCTAGCAAAACTGGAGTCAATGGGAATCAGGGGGGAAACTCTCCGCTGATTGGAGTCATACCTGACAAAAGGGAAGATGGAGATGAAGATGGTTGGAGGCCAATCATCTCAGTTCCAGGACATCACTGCAGGAGTTCCTCAGGGTAGTGTCCTGGGCCCAACCATCTTCAGCTGATTCATCAATGGCCTCCCTTCCATCATAAGGTCAAAAGTAGGGATGTTTGCAGTTGACTGCACAACTTTCAGCACCATTCGCAACGCCTCAGATAATGAAGTAGTTCATGTCCAACTGCAGCAAGCCCTGGACAATATCCAGGTTTGGGCTGACAAGTGGCAAATTACATCCATCCCACACAAGTACCAGGCAATGATCATCTCCTACAAGGGAAAATCTGATCATTGCCCCTTAACATTCAATGGCATTACCATTGCTGAATCCCCCACAATCAACATCCTGGGGGTTACCATTGATAAAAACTGAACTGGAGAACTGGAGTAGCCACATTAATACTGTGGCTACCAGAGCAGGTCAAAGGCTAGGAATCCTACTGTGAGTAACTCACCTCCTGACTGCACCCCCTCTGCAACCCCCACGCCCCCGAACCCCAAACATGTCCACCATCAACAAGACACATCAGGAGTATAATGGAATACTCTCCACTTGCCTGGATAAGTGCAGCTCCAAAAACACTCAAGAAGCTCAACACCATCCAGGACAAAGTGGCCCACTTGATTGCTCCCCCTTCTACAAACATTCAAACCCTCCACCACCGACAAACCTGACAGTCGTGAATACCATCTACAAGATACACTGCAGGAACACGCCAAGGTTCCTTCGGCACTACCATCTAGAAAGATAAGAGCAGCAGATAATAATAAAATAATCTTTATTAGTGTCACAAGTAGGCTTACATTAACACTGCAATGAAGTTACTGTGACCTCAATGAAGTAACCAGCAACACCAACATCCCGTAAATGAATTTTAAAAAAATACATCCTTGAGGTCATGGATACTCTCTATGCCAGGGCATCGAACTACATTAATTTTGATCTGGATCAGGCCCACCAGGGCGAGAGGGCTGTGGGATTTGGGACCATAGCTGGCATGCCAGGAGGACCATCGATGGCACTCATGTGGCTCTACATGCTTCATGGCATCAGGGAGTCCTGTTTATTAGAAGGAAGGGGTTCCACTCCCTTAATGTCCAGATGGTCTGTGACCATGAGATGATCATGTATGTGTATGCACACCTTCCAGGGAGCATGCATGATAGCTTTATCCTTGGGCTATCGCAAATCCCTGGGTTATTCAAAGGTCGTTGTTCCCCCCCCCCCCCCCCCCCCCCCCCCCCCTCCCCCCGTGTTGCAGGGATGGCTCGTTGGGGACAATGGAATTGAGGTCTTGGCTGATGATGCCAGAGCAGAGGCCTGAGCCTTATGCGGAGGCCCGGTACACGGTAGCACAGTAGTTAGCACTGTTGCTTCACAGAGCCAGGGTCCCAGGTTTGATTCCCGGCTTTGGTCACTGTCTGTGCGCAGTCTGCACGTTCTCCCAGAGTCTGAATGGGTTTCCTCCGGGTGCTCTGGTTTCCTTCCACAAGTCAGGAAAGATGTGCTTGTTAGGTGAATTGGACATTCTGAATTCTCCCTCTGTGTACCCGAACAGGCTCCTGAGTGTGTTCGGAGGGGATTTTAACAGTAACTTCATTGCAGTGTTTATGTTAGCCCACTTGTGACACTAATAAGGATTATTATTATAAAGAGGCTCACAGTACCCCAGGTTTGTGATTGAGGGGTGCATGGGCTGCATAAGATGTGCTCTGCTGCCTCGATTGGGCTGGTGGAGTCCCACAGTACAGTCCCTAGAGGGTCTCCTGTATCGTTCTGGTCTGCTGTGCCATACATACCTTGGCTTAGCAGAGGGGCGATGTCCTTGATGATAACAAGGAGGAGCGGAACATGTTCTCTGATGAGAAGGAAGTCCAGAATGAAGTGAAGGGAGAGGCTGAAGAGGAGCCGGAGGTCGGAGGCCAGCTGGGGGTGAGGGTTTGCTTCACCAGGAGGACCAGGGATGCCCTCATTGCTTACCACTTCACACAGTCAAGGCAGGAGGGTGTTGGCAACTTGCAATGAGGATATTTCTGATGCTCCTCAGCTTCATGTCTGACTCCTGTCTGTCTGCTACCATCACACTGCCTCCCTGGTTCATGTGCGAGTGACATTCAGGTGGGCCTACATCCCTTTGTCAACTAGAGGTAGTTTAGGATAAGGGTATAGGGTTAACTGATTGATGCCAGAGTTCTTCCAAGATGTCTGTTACGCTGGGTGTGAGTGGGCCTAACCATTCCCCTTTTATATTGAGGCTCTGTGAGTAAAACCGCATCAAGGTGGGGTGAAAACCTATCACAGTGGCAGGAGAGTCAAAAAGAGTGAGACCTCAAGGGTGTGAATAACAAGAGGTTTTAATAAGGTGACAAGTGTAATTGTGACACTTCATTACGACCTCCAACTATCTGTGCCTAACTTCACCCGTGCCCACTCTGTGCACCTGCAATTTCTTACTCTTTTGAACCCTCCCACTACGTCTCAATGCATTCCCAAGCTGTACATCATAAGTGAAGGCAGTTCCTGGAGCGAGGGAGGGATAGAGGCAGGCTGGCGCTGCCCAACCTTCTGGGGTACTATTGGGCAGCCAATGTGTCAATGGTGCGTAAATGGGTGATGGAGGGGGGAGGGGCGGCGTGGAAAAGAATGGAGATGGCGTCATGTAGAGGTACGCGCCTGGGTGCCATGGTAACGGCACCGTTGCCGCTCTCCCCTAAGAGGTTTACCACGAGCCCGGTGGTGGCGGCGACCCTAAGAATCTGGGGACAGTGGAGACGGCATCGGGGGGAAACAGGGGGCTCGATGGAGGCTCCACTGGGTGGCAACCATCGGTTCATCCTGGGGAACAAGGATGGGGGATTTAGGGGGTGGCAAAGGGCGGGCATCAGCAAATTGAGGGACCTGTTTATTGGCGGGAGGTTTGCGGGCCTGGGGGAACTGGAAGATAAATTTGGCCTTCCCCAAGGGAACATGTTCAGATACTTGCAGGTAAAGGCGTTTGCTAGGCGACAGGTGGAGGAATTCCCTCTGCTGCCGTCGCGGGGGACGATGGACGGGGTGCTTTCGGGGGTGTGGGTCGGAGAGGGGAAGGTGTCTGACATCTATAAGGTAATGCAGGAGGTGGAGGAGTCATCAATGGAGGAGCTGAAGGCTAAATGGGAGGAGGAACTTGGGGAGTAAAAAGAGGATGGGACTTGGGCGGATGCCTTGGAGAGTCAACTCTTCCTCCTCATGTGCGAGGCTTAGTCTCATCCAATTTAAGGTGCTGCACCGGGCCCACATGTCCGGGACTAGGATGAGTAGGTTCTTTGGGGGTGAGGACAGGTGCACCAGATGTTCGGTGAGTCCAGCGAACCACGCCCATATGTTCTGGGCATGCCCAGCACTGGAAGAATTCTGGAAGGGGGTGGCGGTGACGGTGTCGAGGGTGGTTGGATCCAGGGTCAAACCAGGGTGGGGACTCGCGATTTTTGGAGTTGCGGTAGAGCCGGGAGTGCAGGAGGCGAAAGAGGCCGGTGTCCTGGCCTTTGCGTCCCTAGTAGCCCGACGAAGGATTCTGCTACAGTGGAAGGATGCAAGGCCCCCAAGTGTGGAGACCTGGATCAGTGACATGGCGGGATTTATAAAATTGGAAAGGGTCAAATTTGCCCTGAGAGGATCAATACAAGGGTTCTATAAACGATGGCAGCCTTTTCTGGACTTCCTGGCTCAAAGATAGGTAACTTGGTCAATAGCAGCAGCAATGGTGCGTTATTGTTGTATAAATTCAAAATTTTTCAATAAAATTATTTCAAAAAATAAGTGAAGGCAGCCTGCTTTTCACAGTAACTTTATTGCAGTGTCAATGTAAGCCTACGTGACACTAATAAAGATTATTATAACGAGGCTCACAGTACCCCAGGTTTGTGACTGAGGGGTGCGTGGGCTGTTTAAGATGTGCTCTGCTGCCTCAACAGGGCTGGTGGAGGCCCGCAGTACTCCTGCACCGTCGTGGTCTGCTGTGCCATACATACAAAAAGAGTGCGACCTCAAGGATGTGAGGCGACTGTATTTAATTCCTTCCCTGTTTCCTGAGATGCCCTTGGCGGATGCCCGCTGGAGGGCTGGGACCTGGAGGGCCCCGGTCTACTTTCGAGTGGCACTGTTATTGCCACATCACTCTGTTCTGTCTATTGCGCCTGAGATGTGCCAGTATCAGGAAGAGGGATTTAGAAGGGCTGGTAACTCCCAGGCTCTCCAGCCCTCCACCAGTTCTTCCTCTCTCCAGTTGTTTGTGGCCCCCTGGGTTACTCCATGGGACAGAGGAGCAGCTGGAGTGAGTTCCAAAAGCCTTAATGTCACCTAGTGCTGCCAGTCTTGGTTGCCCACGTCGACGCTACCACCGAGAAAGCACAACAGCACCTATACTTCCTCAGGAAACTAAGGAAATTCGGCATGTCCACATTAACCCTTACCAACTTTTACAGATGCACCATAGAAAGCATCCTATTGGGCTGCATCACAGCCTGGTATGGCAACTGCTCGGCCCAGGAACGCAAGAAACTACAGAGTCGTGAACACCGCCCAGTCCATCACACGAACCTGCCTCCCATCCATTGACTCCATCTACACCTCCCGCTGCCTGGGGAAAGCGGGCAGCATAATCAAAGATACCTACCGTACTCACTCTTCCAACTTCTTCCATCGGGCAGGAGATACAGAAGTCTGAGAACACGCACGAACAGACTCAAAAACAGCTTCTTCCCCTCTGTCACCAGACTCCTACATGACCCTCTTATAGACTGACTTCATTAACACTACACCCTGTATGCTTCATCTGATGGCAGTGCTTATGTAGTTACATTGTATATCTTGTGTTGCCCTATTATGTATTTTCTTTTATTCCCTTTCCGTCCCATGTACTATGATGATCTGTTGAACAGCTCGCAGAAAAATACTTTTCTCTGTACCTCGGTACACGTGACAATAAACAAATCCAATCCAATCCAATCCAATGATGTTGAACCCCTCACCAATGGTCCTCAGGAACTGAGCCATGATTTGGAGTTCTACATTCATGGTGCTGATGTCTTCCCCCAGGCTTTCACTGTAGGTGCTAACCTTGCACTGTTGGCCTGGGTGCTACACAACACTGACAACATCTCCTGTAACTGAAGGCTTTGGGGCTCCTCCATTCGGCCTTGCAGTCACAGGAATGTCATTGACAACCCGTCCTGGTATTCCCGGCTCTGCCTTTGCACCTCCAGCAGCTGAGGGATGAATGTGTCCAGAGGCACAGCTAAGTCCTGGATCCAGAAGACCTCTAACTGTCTGATCCCAGATGTGCATCAGAAGCAGTGTGGTGCTCACCAGATAGTGACCCAGAATCCTGTCTACTAGGTTTGCCCACCGAGGTGCTTGACTTTGCAATGGTGGATGGTGCGGGTGATGGCTGGAACGTGTCATCCATGTCCTCCTTGGAGATCTCCGAGGTGGTGTTGAGGGTAGCCATGGGGGCACTGCTGGTTGATGGCCGAGGCTCATGTGTTAATTGTTCCTGCAAGTCAAGGGACATGGTTTTAGTGCATGGCCTGGACAAGGGTTTGTGCAACAAAAATCTCACTTGAGACTGGCCATCTGGATGAAGGTGTAGTGGCTACTCACTTTTCTTTTGCAGACTAGCCTCAGTATCTGTGCAGGCCCACTCCCGTTCCTCCCCTGTGAGCTCCTTGGCTCTCCCCAGAAGGACAAAACGATTTGGACTAGTTTTCTTATTTCCTCATTTTACTATTTTTTCCTTCTGGGTCTCCTCAAATAGGGTCAACATCCTTAGTCCGGGAATTCCGTTGCCCGTCTTGTCTCTCTCCTTGAGGCTAAGGGGTATCTTCCCCTGCAGGGACACAAAAGGGGATAAAGTGAGCCAGACGCCTGGCGGGTCAGAGGTCAATGGCACCTGGCAGTTTGGGTACTGCGCTTAAGCAGGGAGAGGTTCTGATGAGGAGTGTCAGGGTGCGAGGTTTGAGGGTGATGTTGGAAGGCTGGGTGCTGGGAACCTGCGAGGTGGCAGCTTGTGTGTTCAAGGTGACATTCCGGGGTTGGCAGAAGGGTGGAGACAGGGGACACGTGCACTTGTAGATCACAATAGGTCATTCATTTTTCTTTTCTACATTGAACTCCTGTCCTCTTGGTCAGGCTGCTGGCACTGACTAGTGCTGCCACCATCTCCCAGGAAGGATTGGTGATCTTGCTGTGGGAGCCTCCTGCCAACCCGTGGATAAATTGTGGCCTGTCTCTCCTCCACAGCATCGAGCAATCGAGTGGGCGCCCTCTCTGAAAATCTGGGAGCTCATTTTCTAGCTGCCAGCCTCCTGGCTTGAACGAGATCAAGTGCTGTGGAGCTGTTTAAATGCAGCGCCCCTTGATTGAAGTGCTCAGATGACTCCCAGGGTGGACGAATCAGGCACATTGGGCGCGATTCTCCGCTCCCCACGCTGGGTGGGAGAATCGCGGGAGGGCCAGGCGACTCACGACACGCCCCCCCTGGCGCCCCCCGCGATTCTCCCACCCTCCGCTCGGAAGAATCGTCAGTCGCCGTGAAAAATTTGCGACCGGTTCACGACGGCGGCAACCACACCTGGTCGCTGCCGTCGTGAACATGGCGGCAAACGCTGGTTTGACGCTTGTGGGGGGCAAAGAGGGGAGTGAGCACCACGGCCGTGCTCGGGAGGGGACTGGCCCGCGATCGGTGCCCACTGATCGTTGGGCCGGTGTCTCAAAGGGACGCACTCTTTCCCCTCCGCTGCCCCGCAACATCAAGCCGCCACGTCTTGCGGGGCGGCGGAGGGGAAGACGGCAACCGCGCATGCGCGGGTTGGTGCCGGCCAACCTGCGCATGCGCGGCTGACGTCATTAGGCGCGCCGGCCGCATCATTCTCGGCACGCCGGGCCTTGACGCCAGCGACAAGGCCCGGTGGCCGAGAATAACGAAGCGCTGCTCCTAGCCCCCCGGGTGGGGGTGAATAAGGTGAGAGGAGCGGCCTCCGAGGCCATCGTGAAACTCGGCCGAGTTCACGACGGCCTTCTCGATTTTCCACAGGAGCGTTGAATTCCGCCCATTGTGCCTCAGATGTAGGGTTTTCCACCTGGGGAAAGTTTGTCTTCAAGGTGCCTAAAGATTGCAATCCGCATCACATCGCCGGGGCCAGCGTGATTCACGTCAAAAATGACACTGCATTTTTTTAATCGGAAAATTCTGTCCATAGTCTAATCAAGGATTTATATAGCTGTAACATCCTTTCTATCCCCTTACATTCAATCCTTTAGAATAAAAGATCAGCATTTCATTCCTCTTTTTTGATTATTTTCTGTACCTGTTCATGACATTTTAATGATTTAAGCACATGGACCCCTAAGTCCCTTTAGGCATCCACTGTTTCTAACTTTCCAGCAAGGTATTCTGATCTTATTTGCTCCAAAGTGGATGACCTCACACTGCCTATAATGAGATGCATTTGCCACTATTTTTCCCCACTCGCTTAATCAATCAATACCTTTTTGTAGCCATATGCTTCTGTTATACTGTTACAAAACTACCTATCTTTGTGTCATCAGCAAACTTGGATAAGTGTATTTCTATCTTATCTCTGAGTCATTAATAAATGCAATGAAGAGTGGAGGCACCAACGTAGATACCTGTGTGCCACCATTTCACATTTCAACTTAACCTCAAATTAGACATTCCCCCACCTCATTCTAAATATCCTATCAGAATATTGCATTTTTGATTTGATAATAGAATTGAATATGCAAATATTACCATCCAATTTAAACAAACCAGGTGCCAAGTTCACCATAAACAAAAATAATTAATTAAAAATAATACAAGATAATTTGTTTCCTCTTGATGAGTCACAGAAGTTTAATGTTTTGAAAGACAAAACACAAATGGCAAATAACACCCATATATTACTGAGAACCAGTTTCCATGTTCAACTCTCGGTGTTTTTTGACTTCATTATAATTCTAGAAAAGATTTAGAAAAGTAGCATTCGTGCAAAAATATTGCTTTGAATCCATTGCCAAGCTGTACAATTTTGAAAAGATAGAATTGTTCATTAGGAAAGAAAACGTATTTTCTCTGATTTAAAATGAACTGCAATCAGGTGACTAATTTCAAGTTAATGCAAACAGGCCATTGGAAGCTGTAATCTTTAGCTACACAGAAAAAATACAGTGCATGTACTGGGCTGGTATTTTAATACTGCTTAACTTGAGCTGATCCAAGTATCTTGTGAGACCGCATTTATTTCAGAGAACACTGACTACAGCTGAATACTAGTTAAAAACACAAAATGGTGCTTAAAGGCAAAGGGTTCTGTTTTGAGTTTCATTACCCTCAATTATATAGTTTTGGTGCAAGTGGGCTGGCAACATTGTGCCTCCAGTTTATACTGTGGGCTGCAAACTATCCTGAAGGACACTGTAAATATATTTTATTAAATGTTAAGTTGTTTTGAATGGGTATTTAGAAGTATATGCAACGTTGCCATGCACAAAGCCATGGACAGCCTTGTCCCCGGGGACCACACCAGATAACGTTCTGGTGGTCCCGAGGGAGGGAGGGTAGGGATGTCTTGAAGGGTTTGGGGGGGGGGGGGGGGGTGATCTCAGTTTCAGGGGGTAGGCTGGGGTGGGAACGGAGGGCCAGAGCTTCCAGGTCCTGGAGTGGAGAGTGCCCCAAATCTGAAGGAGTCTTCCCGTTCTAGATAGAGATTTCTAACTTTTTCAGTTTCCCATCCTGCCTTCCCACCCAAGAAATTGAGGTTGGGAAGGCAAAGGCCCTTAAGTGCCCATTAAATGGCTACATAAGGGCCCGAATGGGGCCCTGCCTGCCCCATTATAAAATTGCATCTGAGTCAGGGCGCATGGGAACCCCGGAGGGAATCCTGTCCATGCAATTTTACACTCTGTCCCCCACCTCAGAACCCAGCGGGGGAGTGTAAAATTCTGGCCAGTGTTCTTTGTTATGTTAATCATCCAGAGATTCAGGTTTGAAGTGCTCAGAGACAGTGCTGTTGCTCTATCCCAAACCTACTCTCTCTTAGGCAGTAAATGTAATAACTTTAAATCGAAGTTGTTGCAGCGCCCAGAACATAATATAATATTCACAGAAGTTAATTAAAAACGAATGCAGGTTCAATCGAGAAAGTTTGGTTACAATTGGTTACCATGGTATTCCATCTTCCTGTGTTCTGTGCCCAAAGGCAAGTCCAACCCACAGTGCCGCAATCTCTGCCACAGGTAGGGCAAAAATGGCAGGCCCGAAATCCACCCCAGATAGAACTGGGATCAAATCCTTTGCTGTTGGAACTAATCTGACCCGCAGCAGCCATCCAAAAAACTGAGCCACAGCACCTAACCTCTCCCCTCCCTTCCCCCTTCTTTGCCATTTCCCCTCCCCCCCTTGTCTCCCGTCCATCTGCCTTCCCGTCTCCTTGCCCCTCCCCTTGTCACTTGCCCCTTCCCTCATCCAACCTCCTGCTCCCTCCCCATGCCCTTAATCCTCCTTTCCCCAAACCCTCCCCCCTTCCTTTTCCCTCCCTCCCCCATTCCCACTCCCCTTGCCTGAATCTATCTCCTCACCTCTTTCCCTCCCCCCTCTCTGACCCCGAACCCCCTCTCCTCACGAACACCCCCCCCCCCCTCCCACCCACCCACCCACACACACACACAAATTACAGATTAGGAGGACAAATGATCTCCTATTCTAATCAAAAGTTCATAGTTTGGCCTGTTGCAGGACGGAATGATAACAAACAAATTGACCAGGCTAGAGATTTTTATTTACAAAGATACAAACAGCTTTACTTTAGATGGTACAAAGCAGGAAAGCAGATGAAAATAAGATGTCCAGTCAGGTTTTATCAACCCTGAATACATGTTTTTGGCCTGACATGTGGAATTTTCAGACAGTTGTCAAAGTGTCAGAAGCTGAGGACCGATTTAGAATTGGGTTCTTCATAATGTGTGGCTTTGCTAGCCACACCGCAGTTAACAGCTGCTCTCGTTTTCTGTGCTTCTGATATATTTCAGGTCCTTGTAAATTACACTGCAAACTTTAGCCAGCCAACAATGTCTAATTATATCAGCTTAGGGCAGCTGATGGCAAGTTGTAACATCTGTTTCTCTGGAGATAAGGGAACACCAGCAATAGCTGGCTTTCAATGCTATCTCTGATGTCTGGGGTGGACGGAGTAATCTTTGAAGTAAAATGCAGGTACAACCCAAATATTCAGCCATATTGCTTTTCATTATTTTTCTGATAGGATGTGGGCATCGCTGGCAGGGTCAGCATTTGTTGCCCACCTCTAATTGCCCTTCAGATAGTGAGCAGCCTTCTTCAACCACTGCAGTCTATGAGGTGCCGGTTCACTCGCTGTGCTGTTATGGAGGGAGTTCCAGGATTTGGACACAGTGGGCTGGATTCTCCCCTACCCGGCGTGACGGAGGGTGCCGGCGTAGGGGAGTGGCGCCAACCACTCAGGGGTCGCGCCTCCCCAAAGGTGGGGAATCCCCAGAAGACTGGCGCAAACACCCGGCGCAGTCGGAAGCGGGGCTGGCCGAAAGGCTTTCGGCGGTCGGCGCATGCGCCGGCAGTGACGTCAGCGGCAGCTGGCCGCTGACGTCACTGCCGGCGCATGCGCGATGCGGGGTTCTCCTCCGCGTCCGCCATGGCGGAGGCCGTGGCGGCGCGGAAGGAGAAAGAGTGCCCCCACGGCACTGCCCCGCGGAGTGAGCGGGGGGCCCCGATCGCGGGCCAGGCCTCCGTGGGGGCACCCCCCCGGGTCCGATCGCCCCCCGCCCCCCCAGAACCCCGGGGGCCTGCTCGCGCCGCTGAGCCCGCCGTTCCAGAGGTGGTTTAAACCTCGGCGGCGGGAGAAGGCCTCCCAGTGGCGGGACTTCGGCCCATCCGGGCCGGAGATTTGAGGTAAGTTTAAAAAAAATGAAATCCCGCCGGCGCCAGCTGTTTTCACAGGCTGCCGGCGGGATTTGCACAACGCCGGTTTATGACCGGCGGGAGAATTCAAAAACCTGCGGGAGCGGAAATAACGCCGCTTCCCGCCAATTCTCCGACCCTGCATGGGGTCGGAGAATTTCGCCCAGTAACCGTGAAGGAATAGTGATATCGTTGGGAATGGCATTAAAGAGGAAATTAGAGATGCATGCAGTAAAGGAACATCTGTAATTATGGGTGACTTTTATCTGCATACAGATTGGGCAAAACAAATTAGTCACAATACTGTACAGGAGGAATTTCTAGAGTGTATATAGGGTGGTTTTCTGGATCAGTATGTTGAGGAACCAAGTAGAGAACAGGCCATCCTAGACTGGATATTGTGTAATGAGAAAAGAATCATTGGCAATCTAGTTGTGCAAGACCCATTGGAGATGAATGACCATTATATGATAGAAGTTTTCATCAAGATAGAGAATGATGTAGTTGATTCTGAAATTAGGGCCCTGAATCTAAATAAAATAAACTACAATGGTATGTGGTGTAAGTTGGCTATGATGGATTGGGAAACATTACTTAAAGGGATGACGCTGGATAGGCAATGACAAACATTCAATGAGTGCATAGGTAAACTGTAACAATTGGTTATTCCTGTCTGGCGCAAAGGTAAAAAAGGAAAGGTAAAACGTGGCTTACAAGGGAAATTGGAGATAATATTAGATCCAAGGAAGAAGCATACATATTGGCCAACAGACCTGAGGACTGGGAGCAGTTTAGAATTCAACAATGGAGGACAAAGGAATCGATTAAGAAGGTGAAAATAAAATGAGAATAAGCTTGGGGAAACATAAACACTAACTGTAAAAGTCTTTATAGGTATGTGAAGAGAAGCAGATTTGTGAAGACAAATGTAGGTCCCTTACACTCAGAAACATGGGAATTTATAATGGAGAACAAAGATATGACTGACCAAAGAAATACATACTTTGGTTCTGTCTTCACAAAGAAGGCCATAAAATAATACCAGAAATGTTGGGGGGCACAGGGTTTAGTGGGAGGGAGGAATTGAAGGAGATTAGTATTAGTAGAGACATGGGGCGGGATTCTCTTAGCCCACGCCGGTTTGGAGAATCTCTGTTCCCGACGCTATTTCACGCGACACCGGTCCGACGCCGTTTTGCGATTCTCCCAACAAGCGAAAACGGCGTGGTCGTGGTCGGAGCCGAGCAGCCAGGAGTATCACTGGAGGGGGTCCGTTTAGTGATTCTCCGGGCCCCGGCGATTCTTCAGCCCGGATGGGCCAACGTCCCGACGGCAAGACCCCAGGTCATGCCAGCGCTGTTCTAACCTGCTTTTCAAAATCATGAGTCAGCACGACTGGCGGCAGGAGGCGAGAGGGTCGGCGTGGGGGGACCTACGGGTGGCAGGACGGACACGGGCGTGGCTGGGGGGGGGCGAGGGGGTAACGGGGGAGGGTCTCCAGGATCGGGGGGTGTCATGGGGAGGACAGCCCCACCAGCCTGGACCGGCCCGTCATGGCAGGGCAGCCAGGCTGATGGGCACCGACCCTGGGTGCTGGCTGAGTGCGAGCCTCCGGCCGTGCGGATGGGTAGCGGACCTCCCCGGGGGGGCGGGCCACCCAGCCAGCGGCACCCACCATCGGGTAGGTGCAGGGCCACACCCACGGCATCCCCCAGTGAGGGCACTGCCATTCATCGGTGGCGCGATCATGAGGGCGGGCAACAGGGGTCAGGGCACATAGGGTGCGGCCAGGGGTGGGTGTGTATGTGTGTGTGTGCCGCAAGCGTAGCGCAACTGGCCAACCGGGGCGGCCATGCAGCCCATTGCATATGGTTGTGGAGGGGGCCATGTGCCATGGTTAAACCTGTTGTCTACCCAACCACCCCCTGCAGATCATAATGTTTGGGCACCAGCCAGCGATGTTGGCCGCCGTGGCGGGAGCCGCTGCCCTGCATGCAGCCCTATGGCAGCATCGTCGCAGGTGGCTCAGAGAGGTGGTGGAGGCAGCAGCTGCAGCAGAGCAATGGGCTGCGGAGGGCCAGGTGGCACCCGCTCAGGCTGCAGGGCCGCCCGTCCGACAGGAACAGGAGGAGCAGGACAACGACGGGGGCGAGGCACAGGATGAGGATGCCGATGTGGATGGGGAGAAGGATCAGGAGGTGGAGGAGGAGGTGCCACGGCGCCAGAGGCGCCCAATGAGGCCTCGTGGCTACTGGCACCGTATGTCCGTCGTGGAACTGCCAGACAAGGCATGCAGGAGGAGACTCCAGATAAGCCGGAAGACTGTCGCCCATATCTGCCACCTAGCACCATGTGGAACTAGGGCACACCTGGCAACACGTGGAACTGGGGGAGGACATGCTATCCCGGTGGCCGTCAAGTTTACAGTGGCCCTGAAATTTTATGCCACAGACGCAGGGCGATCTGACCCCGGGGTGGCCTGGCCCGCAATCGGGGCCCACTGATCGGCGGGCAGACCTGTGCCCTGGGGGCACTCTTTTTCTTCCACCCCAGCCCTGGCCTTCACTATGGCGTGGGCGGAAGAGACCCTCTCCCCTGCGCATGCGCCGGTATGATGTCAGCAGCCGCTGATGCTCCGGTGCATGCGTGGTCTTCCGCATGCCGGCGAATGCCTTTCGGCCCCGGCTGGTGTGGTGTCAAAGGCCATTCGTGCCAGCCGGCGGAGCGGGAACCACACCGGCCCGGGCCTAGCCCCTGAAGGTGCAGAGAATTCCGCACCTTTGGGGAGGCCTGACGCCGGAGTGGTTCACGCCACTCCATCCCGCCGGGACCCCCCGCCCCGCCGGGTAGGGGAGAATCCCGGCCCTTGTTTGCTGCTGACAAAAATGGAAGAAATGGTTTTGGGTCCCTTTGGCCCTGGTACACACTCCTCCAATGGGACCTGTTGGATGAAGGTGAAGCTTTCCCATGTCGGAAAATATGGAGTCTCCATCTGTCCAAAGTTCTGCATTTTTTTCCTGTAAAATTTTATCAAATAAAACCCCTCCGAACTTGTAAAAAAAACCGAACAAAATAAACGAAAAAAATAAATAACCCCCCCCCCCCCCAGAGCTTGGAAAACAAAAGTTGTGACCGTTTAAAAAAAAGTGGCCGCACTGCGCATGCGTGCCCGATCATCGGGCTCGCATGCGCAATGTGGCCGCATTTTTTTACATGTCCGTGGCCATTTTGAAGGCCGTTTGCAGCCGGTGTTATTAAAACCCGGCTGCTGTGCGTGACTTTGCACGATCGGGAGCGCTGCAAAGGACGGCTCCGCGACCCTCCCGCCACCCGCCCGCAAGCCACCCGCCGTCGCGCCCCCAAGTTTGACAATCACTGCTGTATGACATCGCGGCCTGCTTCATCCAGTTCGCTGTGGACCGCGCCCAACAGAATGCCGGGGCAGCGGGATTCGCAGCCGTGGCCAGGATACCCATGGTCCAGTGGGCGATTGATCAGGTTCACGTCGCTATGCGTCCGCCAGCAGAGGACATGGATGTGTTCAAGAACAGGAAGGGGACCTGCTCCATGAACATTCAGGTGGTCTGCGATCTTGCACGCCTGTACCTGTTATCCCAGCAGTGTACATGACGCATTTATCCTGGTACAACCATCCATCCCCTCCATGTTCGAGGGACAACCCCACTGCCCCGCCCCCGGCTGCGGGGCTGGTTGCTGGGTGACAAGGGCTACCCGTTGCGCTCATGGCTGATGGCGGCCACAGACCGACGTGGAGAACCGCTACAATGAGGCCCATGCAGCAACCAAGGGTGTGGTCGTGAGGTGCTTTGGGCTGCTGAAGATGCGCTTCAGGTGCCTGGACCGCTCTGGAGAGGCCCTCCAGTACCCGTCGGAGCAGGTCAGCTGCATCATTGTGGTCTGCTGTGTCCTGCACAACATAGCCCAGCAGAGGGGCAATGTGCTGGAGGAGGAGGAACTCGAGGGGGAGCCCGAGGAAGGTCACGGCTCTCCAGATGAGATGTGTACTCACACTGCCTGCCCTCGTAAGGTCGTGCATCTTCTTGCGGCACTGGTCGCCGGTACGTGGGGTGTGCCCCATGGCGCTGATGGCAATGCCCACCCCCCTCCACAAATGCCGGACAGTGCTGCGCAGGTGGTGGTGTCCACATCTGGGGCACAGGACTGCCTTCCTCTCCTCCACCACGTCCAGCAGCATGTCCAGGGTGTGGTCCTGAACCTTGGGGCGGCACGGCGGGCAACGGCCATCTTGCGGCTCTCGGGACAGAGCACCACTCGCGCACCTTAAGCGACGAGGGCCAGGGTCATTGACGCGTCGCGCCTATCCGCAGCAGTCTGGGGCCGATCCCCCCCTCCCGCTTTTCACGGCGCCTGTCCCCGTCCCTTTTGCGGCCCAGAATCACTACTGTCAGCGGCCCGTTCACGCGTTTTACGATGGCATCAACACTTAGCCGCTAGATCAGATAATCTTGCCATGGTATTGGGGAAATTGATGGGGTTGAAGGCCAATACATTTCCAGGGTCTGATAATCTACATCCCAGAGTACTTAAGGAAGTTGCCCTAGAAATAGATTCAGTGGTGGTCACCTTCCAAGGTTTCATAGACTTTGGAACAGTTCCTATAGATTGGAGGGTAGCTAATGTAAGCCCACTATTTAAAAAGGAATGTAGAGCGAAAACAGGGAATTACGGGCGGGATTCTCTCAGCCCGGGGTCGTGCCAGAGAATCCCCGTGACCGGCTCGAATCGCAGCACACCGCCAAACGCCGGCAATCGATTTTCCACAGAACAGAGAATCGGCGCCATAGGCGCCAGCGTGGTTGGCACGGCGCAGGTCAGGGGCTGCTCCATGCGGCCGGCCTGCTGATTCTCGGCCTGGGATGGGCCGAGCGGCCTTCAAAAAAACGCAGAGTCCTGCCAGCGCCGTCAACACCTGCTCTCAGCCAGTGGGAACTCGTCGTTGAAGGGTCGGGGGGCGACCTATGGTGGGGGGAGGGGGTTCCGACCCTGGGGGGGCCCTCCGATGTGGCCTAGCCCGCGATCGGGGCCCACCGATTGGCGGGCCAGCCTCTCTGGTTGGGGGCCTCCTTTCCTACCCGCCGGCCCCTGTAGTGCTGCGACATGTTGCGGCGGGGCCGCCGCGTTGAAGGAGGCCACTGGGGCTGGTTTAGCACAGGCTATAAAGCTGGCTTTTAAAGCAGACCAAGGCAGGCCAGCAGCACGGTTCAATTCCCGAACCAGCCTCCCCGAACAGGCACAAGAATGCGGCGACTAGGGGCTTTTCACAGTAACTTCATTTGAAGCCTACTTGTGACAATAAGTGATTTTCATTTCATTTCATTTTTCATTTTCAGTTAATTGTGCATGCACTCGTTGGCGCCGACGCCACCGCGCATGCGTTGATCCTGCAGGACACAGTTTGAACCAGCATCCGCAGCTGGAGTGGCGTGAACCGCTCCAGTGCCGTGCTGGCCCCCTGTAGGGGCCAGAATTAATCCTCGGCTCAGCCCGTTCACGCCGTCGTAAAACGCGGCGTGGACGCTCTGTGACGGGATTAGAGAACCCGCCCTACAGACCACTAAGCCTGACGTCGGTAGTGAGGCTAATTCTAGATCACATTATTAAAGATTTTATACCAGAGCTCTTGGAAAACATTGGTAAAATCAGACATAATCAGCACGGATTTATGAAAGGAAAATTATGCTTGACAAATCTACTGGAACTCTTCGAGGATGTAACTAGTAGAGTTTATGAGGGATCCACTGAATATGGTTTATTTATCATAGAACTTACAGTGCAGAAGAAGGCCATTCAGCCCATTGAGCCTGCACCAGCCCTTGGAAAGAGCACCCTACTTAATCCCGTGCCTCCACCCTATTCACATAACCCAGTAACCCCACCTCACCTTTTCGGACACTAAGGGCAATTTATCATGGCCAATCCACCTAACCTGCACATCTGTGCGTGTGGGAGGAAACCAGAGCACACGGAGAAAACCCAGACACAGGGAGAATGTGCAGACTCGGCACACACAGTGACCCAAAGCGGGAATGGAACCTGGGACCACGGAGCTGCGATCCTACTGTGGTAACCACTGTGCTACCGTGCTGTCCCGGCAGTGTGGACTTTAAGAAGGCTGTCAAGGTTCCACATAAGAGATTAGCATGTAAAATTTAAGCGCATGGGATTGAGTAGTGCTTTGAAATGGATAGAAACAGTTGGCAGACAGGAAACAAAGAGCAAGAATAACCCCATGACCACTACCATCAAGAAGGATAAGAGCAGCAGACACCTGGGAACTCCACCATCTGGAGGTTATCCTCCAAGTCACTCACCACCCTGGCTTGGAAATATATTGGGGTTCCTTCACTGTCCCTGTGTCAGAATTCTGGAACTCCCTCCCTGACAGCATTGTGGATGTACCTACATTTCAGGGATTGCAGCGGTTCAAGAAGGAAGCTCACCACCACCTTCTGAAGAGCAGCTGGAGATGGGCAATAAATGCTGGCCCAGCCAGCAACGCCTACATTCTCTTTGCTGACGCCAAATCGGAGAATCACTGGGCGCGACGCCGCCCCGACGCCGGTCCGCCGATTCTCCATTGAGTGGAGAATCGGCGCCATTTGCGCCGGTGTGGTTGGCGCAGCGCTGGTAGAGCGCCCCCCCCCCCCCCCCGGCGATTCTCCGCCCGGGATGAGCTGATCGGTCGCCCAAAACAGCCCCAAGTCCCGCTGGCGCCGTTCACATCTGGTCTTACCCGGCGGGACCTCGACATCCAGCCTGGAGGGGGGGGGGAGGTGGTTCCGACCCCGGGAGGGGAGGGCCTCCACCATGGCTTGGCCCGTGATCGGGGCCTACCGGTCAGCAGGCCGGTATCCCTGTAGCCAACGCCATGTTGAGTTGGGGCTGGCGCGGAGAAGGGAGCTACCGCACATACACACATTTGCACCGGTCGCAGGGCACATGCACGCATTCGCAGACCCGCAGCGCTATTTGCAGTGGCATGGGTCGCTTCAGTGCAGTGCTGGCACCCTGTAGGGCAGAGGATCGCTACACATAGCGGTCTGATGACGCTGTTGTTAAACTTTCCAGTTTTTACGACGGAGTCAACGCTTTGCCTTCAGGTGGGAGAATCTGGCCCCAGATTTCTGGTGCAGAGCGCCCCCTTTCGGCTTGAAAGGCCCAATGGCCTCCTCCTTATCCTATTTTCTATGTTTCAAGGTTAGGGTGGTTTGTTACTTAAAGGGGAACTTCCAGGTAGTGGTGTTCCCAGGCATCTGCTGTGCATGTTCTTTTCAGTAATAAAGGAGATTGGGGTTGGAAGGAGCTGTTGAAGGAGAATCGGTAAGTTGCTGCAGTGCAACTTGTACATAGTACATACTGCTGCCACAATGCAACTGTGGTGGGAGAGTGAATGTTTAAGTTGACGATTGGGGTGTCTATCAAGTCGGCTGCTTTATCCTGGATGGCGAGCATCCAGTACCTGCAAGCGCAGTTGGAGGAGTCCAACTGCGTGCAGGAACAGGAGGTGGTGCCTGATGAGACCATCAATTCACGCGACACGTGGTTAGAAGTGGACAGTGGTTTTAATCGTCTTACAACAGAGCCTGCCTATGACAAGATGAACTCCAGATGAACTGCAGGCAGGCTCTTAGCATCAACCTTTATACTTCTGGTTAGGGGGAGGAGCCGTGGGTGGTGCCAAGGGTGGAGCACAGTACAAACTCCCAGTGCATAGCCCCCTAGTGGCAGAGTAGCGCAACTGCTCGTGTGCCGAGCTTACCGAGACATAGTACAACATGTGTAATACAGTGTGAATTACGCTACTGTGATTCACCACATTCACCCCCTGTAAAAAAATCAAGTCCTGCGGGGGTTGTGGCTTACAGATTGAGTCTCTCCGGTGGCCGAGTTGTCCGATGTGATCGGCGGAGCACCGGGGTTGCAGCGCATTCTGGTGGCTGGATGAGCACCGTCGGCTGGGGTACGATGGCGGACTCCGGGGGTGATTCCGCCCGAGCTTAGTACCCGTCTGATTCGACTGGGGGCGCTGGGAGCTAGCAGACGCAGGCGCGCAAAAAAATGTAGTAAACTGGTAGGTGCGGGGGCGGGGGGGGGGGCGAGTTGGGTGGGATGTAGTGTATGGGGTACCTCGGCGGTGGTAGTGGGGGGGTTGGATCCTGCAGGTGCTAGGTCCCGGAGGGATACAGTGTCCTGACGACCGTCAGGGAACTCTACGAAGGCATACTGGGGGTTTGAATGCAGTAGGAGCACTTTCTCTACGAGTGGGCCAGTCTTGTGCACCCTGACGTGCTTCCGGAGGAGTACTGGGCCCAGTGTCTTCAACCATGCCGGGAGCAAAACCCCCGTGGTAGTGCCCCTGGAAAGAATAAAGAGCCGCTTGTGAGGGGTCTGGTTGGTAGCGTAATATAAAAAGGACCTAATAGCGTGGAGCACGTCGGGGAGGACTTCTTGCCAATGGGAGATCGGGAGATTCCTGGACCGGAGGGTCAGTAGGACGGTCTTCCAGACCGTCGCATTCTCCCTCTCCACCTGCCCGTTCCCCCTGGGGTTATAGCTGGTAGTGTTACTCGATGCGATGCCCTTGCCGACCAGGTACTGACGCAGCTCGTCGCTCATAAAGGACGAACCCCGGTCGCTGTGTACATAGCTGGGGAAACCAAACGGTGAAGATGCTATGCAGGGCCCTAATGACTGTGTGGGAGGTCATATCGGGGCACGGGATAGCAAAGGGAAAGCAGGAGAACTCGTCTATGACGTTCAGGAAGTACACATTCCTGTTAGTCGAGGAGAGTGGCCCTTTGAAATCGATAGTGAGGCGTTCAAAGGGCCTAGAAGCCTTGACCAGGTGGGCCCTGTCTGGTCTGTAGAAGTGCGGTTTGCACTCCGCGCAGATCGGGCAATCCCTGGTGATGGCTTTTACCTCCTCGGTGGAGAAAGGCAGATTTCAGGCTTTAATGTAGTGGTTGAGCCGGGTGACCCCCGGGTGGCAGAAGTCATTGTGGATGGCTTTTAAGCGGGCGCTCTGTGCGCTGGCACACGTCCCGCGGGACAGGGCATCTGGGGGCTTGTTGAGCTTCCCCGGTCGATACATAATATCGTATTTGTAGGTGGAGAGTTCGATCCTCCACCTCAGAATTTTGTCATTTTTAATTTTGCCCCTATGCAAGTTGTCAAACATGAAGGCAACCAATCTTTGGTCGGTGATGAGGGTGAACCATCTACCTGCGAGGTAGTGCCTCCAGTGATGAACAGCCTCCACAATGGCTTCTGCTTCCTTTTCGACTGAGGAGTGTCGAAGTTCCGAAGCGGAGAGGGTTCGGGAGAAAAATGCGACTGGTCTCCCTGCCTGATTTAGTGTGGCTGCAAGAGCTACCTCTGAGGCATCGCTCTCAACCTGGAAAGGGATGGATTCATCCACCGCTCGCATGGCAGCCTTGGCGATGTCCTCCTTGATGCAGTTGAAGGCCTGGCGAGCCTCAGCTGACAGGGGAAAAAGTGTGGCCTTAAAGAGTGGGCGGGCTTTGTCCGCATATTGAGTGACCCACCGGGCACAATACGAAAAGAATCCCAAGCACCGTTTGAAGGCCTTGGGACAATGAGGGAGAGGGAGTTCTAAAAGCATACGGTCCGGGCATTTATCCGTGTTGTAAGTGAGGTTAAGCTTCTGGGCCGTCTGGTGAAATCGGTTGAGGTTGGCATCGTGGTCCTGCTGGTCATAGCCGCAGATGGTGATGTAATCCAAGTACGGAAACGTGACCCGCAGCCCGTACTGGTCCACCATTTGGTCCATTGCTCATTGGAACACCGAGACCCCATTCGTGACGCCAAAGGGAACCTGGAGGAAGTGGAAGAGGTGGCCAACGGCCTCAAACGCCGTGAAGTGGCGGTCCTCCGGGCGGATTGGGAGTTGGTGGTATGCAGACTTCAGATCCACCGTGGAAAAAATCCGATACTGGGCGATCTGATTCACCATGTCTGCAATCCTGGGGAGGGGGTACACGTCGAGGAGCGTAAACCGATTAATAGTCTAACTATAGTCTATGAACATGCGGAATTTTTCCTCGGTCTTGACGACCACCACCTGAGCTCTCCAGGGACTGTTACTGGCCTCTATGCTCCCCTCACGTAAGAGCCTCCGGACCTCGAGTGAACACCCTATCCTGTAGGCTGTACCGCCTGCTGCGAGTGGCTACGGGTTTACAGTCCAGAGTGAGGTTGGCAAAGAGACGAGGGGGGCAGATTCGCAGCATGGCTAGGCTGCAGATAGTGAGTGGGGGTAGGGGTCCGCCAAAGCTGAGGGTGAGACTCTTGAGATTGCACTGAAAGTCGAGTCCCAATAAGAGTAGAGCGCAGAGTTCATTGTATAGTTGGAAATTAAAGTAGCTAGCGCCTTGGATTGTTAGAGTTGCGGCGGTGCACCCTTGGATATGGACAGAGTGGGAACCCGAAGCGAGGGAGATAGTTTGCCGTGCAGGGGAGCGAACAGAGTCTTACCAGATCTGGGTGTACGAAGCTCTCAGTGCTCCCGGAGTCGAAAAGGCACGGTGTACTGTACCCGTTGATTTTGAGCGTCGTCATCGAGTTGTGGAGATGCTTTGGGCGCGATTGGTGCAGTGTGACTGCGTTGAGTTGCGGGTAGTCAGCGGCTCATTCGGCTGCGCTGGGGTGGCCCCACGATGAGTGCCCGCTGAGGTCGCAGTCTTCAATCGAGTTTTCTGAGTGTGGAAAGGATGGGGCCCAAGATGGCCGCCCCCGTGGATCGCACGTGGTGGGCGGCGAGGAAGATGGCGTCCAAGATGGCGGCCCCCATGAGTCGCCCGTGGTGGACCACGTGGTGGGGGTCCGCTAAGATGGCGGCCCCAATGGATCGCACGTGGCGGGTGGGGGCGGAGTCGGGGCCTGCGAGTGCGGAGGGCGATTACTTTGTGCCGCTGGAGGTTTAGGGGCTGGGGCCTTCCTTTACAGGCGCACTCTGGCGTAGTGGCCTTTTCGCTCGCAGCTGCTGCAGGTCGCGTTGCGGGCCGGGCAGTGCTGCTGCGGGTGCTGGGACTGGCCACAAAAGTGGCAGGCTGGGGCAGCATGGTGGCTGGGTGGCCGCGCGGTGCAAGCCTGGGGAAGTCGCTGGTCGGGGGCCCATGACGGGGTCGCGCAGTCGGCAGGAAACGAGATGAGGCTATGAAATGAGACCTCCATAGTTGTAACGAGTTCAACAGTATCTTTTAAATTTAGGGCCCCCCTCCCCAGCAGTCGCTGGTGCACGTAATTCGATCTAAGGCCTGCAACAAAGACATCGCGGACAGCAAGTTCTCTATGTTCTGCAGCAGTTACAGCCTGATAATTACAGTCCCGGGATAAGGCTTTTAAGTCTCTGAGGAATTCTTCTAGCGATTCTGTAGGGCGCTGACGGCGAGTAGTAAAAACATGGCGCGCGTAGACCTCATTGATAGGCCTCACGTACATTCTATCCAGTAGGGCCAGGGCCTCTGTATATGAGCCAGTACAGTTTAGCTGAGTAGATATACGATGGCTCACCCTCGCGTGCAGTAGACTGAGTTTCTGCTCCTCCGTCGTTTCTGTGGTGCTTGCTTCAGCCAGAGAAGGCCTTAAAACATCGGAGCCAATGCGAAAAGATTTCTTTCGCCTCTGCATCCTGCAGGTCGATTTCCAGTCGATTAGGCTTGAGGGCTGATTCCATGGTCATTCCTTACTGTTTCTTAAGACGATTAAATTGATGAGACCATCAATTCACGCGACACGTGGTTAGAAGTGAACAGTGGTTTTAATCGTCTTACAACAGAGCCTGCCTATGACAAGATGAACTCCAGATGCATCAACCTTTATACTTCCGGTTATGGGGAGGAGCCGTGGGTGGAGCCAAGGGTGGAGCCCAGTACAAACTCCCATACACTCCCAGTGCATCTCCCCCTAGTGGCAGAGCAGCACAACTGCTCGTGTGCCGAGCTTACAGAGACATAGTACAACATGTGTAATACAGTGTGAATTACGCAACTGTGATTCACCACAGTGCCGACAGTGCGTGCCACCCAGGCCAACACCGCACGGGTGGCTTCCGCGGGGGGATGGTTTTGGCTATGAATCAGCTTGCCCAAGGCCTTGGACATTCTGTGCAGGCGCTGGCCAAGGCCCAGGACAGGGCTGCCCTCTCACCGGCAGCCATGTGCCAGAGCCACCTGGACATCACTGCAGTGCTTCTGAGCGTGGCCCAGTCACTGCAGGCCATGGCTGAGAGCATCAGCGGTATTGCCCAGGCATTAGCTGGCATGATGCAGACACAGAGAAAGGTGACCCAGTCCCAGAGAGAGATGGCACAGTCACTGGCTGATGTGACACCGGCCCAAAAGGTGGCGGCACAGTCAATGGGTGATGTGATGCAGTCTCAGATGGAGATGGTCCACTCCCTGTGCTCCATGGCCGTGAGCATGCTGACCCTGGTCGAAAACAGAGCGGGTCTTCAGGACTGGCAGTGCCAGGTAGCGGGGGAGCCTCAGGGGATAGCTTCGCTCGCATATCCACCTCATGGCATACCGCAGGGTCCAAGGGCATCCCGAAGGAGGAGGAGGTGATGGGGCCTGTGCCGGTGACTCCTGCAGGGGAGGTGCCAAAACACCGCAGCACCTCGGACTCCCCCCCCCCCCCCCCCCCCCCCCCACCGTGTCCCTGGTGCATCAGGTGGGCAGCGGGCAGAATAGGGTGGCCTCGGGACACCCGAGCAGCAGCCGGGTTCATCCAGGTCCGCTTACCCCAGAAGATGGCCGACAGCAGGGACCCAGGAGGCAGGGCGGGAATCACAGCAGGCAGCCTCCACACCTACTGTACCATCTGGGTTCCACCAATACATAGTGTTAGGGCCATAAGACCAGGTATTTGCAATTAGTTTGCACCCAACACGTAAAGTGCCCTAAAGTTTTTCATAACCATGTGACTAACTGAAGAGAATATTAACATAATGTACTAACCTTTGAATTAATCCTTTCTCAGTTTTTGTATCATTTTTATATTTCAATTCGCCTCTTCCTGCCCATTTGTTTTCAAACTCATTTCTTTGATAGCTTGTCTTTCTTTTTCATTCAAGTACAATTTGTAACCTTCTTAATGTTTTGCAAATCAGTTTAATGTTAAAGCTAATTTTCTCATATATTTAGCTGGTAAATTGGGGGCTAAGGTGATTTTGCAACATTTATTCTCTCAACCAATTTTGCTGTACTTACAACTTTTTTCTGCATTCAGAAAGTTGAGGTCTGGAGTAATAGAGCATTTCTGTGACTTGAATAGGGTATTTCATTGAAAAATCAAAATAACTGAGATTGAAAACTAAAGTTGGGGGAAATCTATTTATCAGATGAAATTGGTGTTAATTAGTAATAGTTCACAGACCCAGAGAGCTACAAAGTAATTATGAACTTGCTTACTCATTCATGTGAAAAGTCTTCATTATAAACCGAGCAAGAGGTCAGCAACATGCCGAGGCCAACTGATTCTGGAATATGCCATATTAGCTATGAGTGTATGAGTTGAATTGTCATAATAATAATCTTTATGAGTGTCACAAGTAGGCTTAAATTAACACTGCAATGAAGTTACTATGAAAATCCCCTGGTCGCCGCACTACGGCGCCTATTCGGGTACACTGAGGGAGAATTCAAAATGTCCAATTCACCTAACAAGCACGTCTTTGGGGACTTGTGGGAGGAAACGGGAGTGACCGGAAGAAACCCACGGAGACACTGGGAGAGCGTGCAACTCCAGATAGTAACCCAAGCCAGGAATCGAACCTGTGTCCCTGCCGCTGTGAAGCAACAGTGCCAACCACTGTGCTACCGTGCCGCCCATGAAATATAAGATGCAGGATTGAAAAACAGCCATTCTTTGTGCAGACATATCCCACGTAGTTAGGGAAGAACTTCAATGAAGAAGTCCACAGATGTGCATGTTAAGTGGATTGGCCGTGCTAAATTGCCCCTTAATGCCCAAAGGGTTAGGTGTGGTTACTGGGTTACAGTGATAGGATGGGGGCTTGGGCCTAGGTAGGTTGCTCTTTCCAAGGGTTGGTACAGACCTGTTGGGGCGAATGGCCCCCTTCTACACTGTAGGGATTCTATGATTCTAAGTCTTTCTTATTCTTCTCAAGCACAAATTTCTTTTAGTTTAAGGTCCTTATTTGTCTTTGTACCTTTCTCTTCCACCTACCTGTAAGCTTTAAAATGTGCCTCGAAGTCCTGCTCTGTTCATAAGTAAAAAAGGGAAACAATTTGAGTACTTTTTAAAATTCTGAATAATGGCAAAAATGCAATTTCTTAAAAAGAATTTGATGTACATCCTGAAAATGATAGTTTAATGAAGGTCTCATTTTCTATTCTTTCATCGTATCATCACTGGGGATAATTTTCTCTAGTGCTACATTGGAAATCAATGCAAGACTGTAGACAGAAATGAAAAATAATGCACACTCTTTCCAAATACTGCCCCCTCTCTGCTGATACTTTTGTTTTCATTGCTATGGTGATCCAGAACAGATTTCCTTTTCAATATGCATTCATATTGATGCTTAGCACACAATTAATTTAAAAAAAGAAACAATTCAAGTCAAAATTTGAGAAATGGAATGAGATGGTCAACATTTTTGAAAACAGGGAAGATCATAGCCATCGTGGTGTGAATTGATATCAAATCAGAGTTAGAGAGCTGGAAATTCACATCGGACGTTGTCACAAAACTGCAGAATCAGATCAGCTGCGTATTTTATAGACAGGCAAGTATTTAATCTCATTCACTACAATGGAACTAAATACCAGGCATTTAATTAAACAGGTGACCTGTACAATACCACCCATTTTATGCCACCAACTGAGATGCATTCTATCCCAGAGTTTTTTACAAATGTTCTCAAATAATAAAAATGCCTTTAAAAGAGACGATGAGTGAAATAGTAACAGGAAGGGGGCGAAAGCCTACAATTTATTTGTTCCATGAATAGTGGATGTGAGTTCAAACCATAATTGTGGGCTCTCTAAAAGGTTCAATTGCTGATTTGCCATTGTGGAATTTTAAAAATGTTTCTTGCCTTATTATGTTTTAACCAGCAATTAAATATTATTGCCCAATCCATGATGTTCTGCAACTTCCTGGTCAGCAGGATTTGAATGGGAAGCTGGAGCAGCAGGTGTGTTTGATGTCACTGGGCCTTTGTCTCAGGTTCGGAGAGGGGAGTTTCTGCAGTCTCATTATAATTTGGTTAGCACGCTAACTGAACATGAGACAAATATTGTGAAAAATTGAATGTGTAAATCGGTGACACTATGATATGATTTGGTCAAAGGAACCCTAAATATGTAATTCCCCAAGTGGCCCTTACCAACAGAGGACACCAGGAACGCAGTTGTTATATCCGATGTAAACAGACATGCATAAACAGTAGTTTAGAAAAGCGCAAAGAGGTTTATAACTAGTTACAGTCAAACACCACCACTCCCCAGATGGTCTCCTTCCACAGCCTGCACCCAGGTTGGGGTTTTTATACTAGAGGGGCTACTCCTGTTAAGGGAAAGCCCCGCCCCCTTACCAGGGAAGTTTGTATTCCCCGGAGAGCATGGGAAACCTGATGGTTCCTATCCCGTGACCTTGGCTGGGGCTATAGCAGCAGCATTGGCTGGGATTTTCCTCCCCCACCCTGTGGCGGCTTTTCTGGTGGTGGAGATAGCGTGCCATTGGCTGCTGGCCCAATCTTCCAGACCCCGCTGACATCAATGGTCATTTGCTTGGCTCATCAGCCATGTCACCAGGAGACCCACCACAGAGTCATCTTCAGTGGGACTGGAATATCCCACCGGCGGGAAGGGCCGGAATATCCCGGCCAACGTATTTGGTACCTAGAATTACCAAAACACAAATGAAGAAATAAATTGTGTGGCTTCACCTTGTATTTGCATATTATTATAATATGCCTGTTAATATTCAAGTGACATGACTTCTGCTGAAAGGTTCCAGAGGTGTTGCCGAGGACAAGGAACTAGTACGGTTTCCGACCTGATTTCTTCTTTACCCACCCAGGCTACATTACTTTTGCCATCATTACATAAGAGGAAAACCTACCCTTTGAATTCAAATGTTCTCTGGTATATAGCTAGTTAATGGGCAAAATTCTCCCATCTGGAACAGTTCTGTGGCGGGAAGTGCTTTCCGCTGCAGAAGCCGATGTGAAACCACAACATATCTTCTGGCATCTTGGGGTTTAGTGGCGTATATGCTGAGGAAACGAGCATGCATGTGCCTTCCCCTTGCATGTGGATGTGCTCAGCGCTCTGGGGAGAGCTGGCCCACAACCTCCATCCAATTCAAACCAGTGAAGACTTGCCACAGAGGTGGGCTATCTTACAAGGAGCAAATGAGGAATGATTCAAAATGCAATGCTCCAACTGATGTAACATGCAACACCTTTAAAAGTTCTCTTTGAGCAGGAGATGCTTCGTCACAACTGAGCAGAATGGGAGAAGACAAGAGGGGGGTCAACCACAGCTGATGACTCTGATTGAGTTCAGGGAGGGGCTTTGAAACTTGCAGGAGTCATTTGGTCATTGGTAAAGGGGACCTTGGCCTTGGTCATCCACCCAATGAGGATTCCTCCATTCAATGGAAACCTGAGGTGTGAATGTTCAGCCAAGCTCCCCAGCTCTCAGTGAAACAACTGGGGAAGAGGCATCTGTGAGGTCCCAGTCCAATGACGAACCTCTGGAATCAGCCTTGATGCTGGAGCATCAGCAAGAGGCGGGGAAATTTCAGGTTGAGCTGTTGGGTGTCATCAACAAAGTGGCACATGAGTCAGAGAAGTCCGTCTGCCTGCTCTATCAAGCGGTGCATGAAGTGGTGTCCATATGTGCGCACATCGAGGTCCCCATTGGGGGGGGGGGGGGGAGGGCAGTGGATGTCATGGAGACCCTTTTTCAGAGGAACACGCAAACTAACTTCATTGCCGTTGCCGTGGTGAACACCATCACTATTATATGTAAATGAGTTTACACTTGTACTAAATAATGTCTAGTGTTTCAGCATCATTATATTGTTTTTGCGAGGACTCCCCACACTCGCGAGGACTCCCGCAACACTCATAATTCAACTGCACGCAGCTGTAACTTGAGTGATTTTGGAGGAAGAAAGGTCTGCGGTAGGATTTTTCACATTGACCAGGATATTACCCCTCTCCCCATACACCTTCATCCATCCTTATTCCTTCCTCTTCCTCTACTCCTTCATCATCCCTCACTCCTTCCTCTCCCCTTACTCTTTCACTCCTCCAAATACCTTCCCTTACTCTTTTCTCCTCTATGCATCTTTCCTTCACCATTGCGCCCTTCTCCCCCCTCCCCTTTCCTCCCCTTGGACACCTTTACTCCCCCGATCTCCCTCCCTGCCACCCCTGATACCTTCATCCCCCTTCCAGTCCCCCCCCCCCCCCTCACCGCTGAAACACCTAGCATCCCTCCCCGCCGTCGCTGCATTCCTACCAGCACTTGGCAAAGACCCTGAGGTTCTGAAGCAAGTCCAACATTAGCAAAGTCGAAGCTGATGCGTGGAGACCTCCCACCTTCCGAGAGGTGCCATGGACATGAGGAGCCACCCAGTATTCCAGGCAATCTCTTCCTCTCGGTTCCAGTATCTGCAGTCTCTCATCTTCTGCTTGGATGTTCATGATGTGAGCAACACTTTACAAGTAAATCTCGATTTCTGAATATTACTTTGGTCCAGGCATATTCTAGACCAATGGGTTTTCCCCACTGGCATTATGGAGAATCAGGAATAAGGTAAAGATTCTGGTTGCGTCTTCATCTGCTGCGCATCGATAGGTCTCGTGTCAATCATCGACGCTGGTCCTTCGACGACAGCTCCGTCTAAACAAGGAGACCATGCGACACTTGTGCTGGGAGCTGTCGACGAAGGACCAGCGGCGATGATTGACACGTGACCTATCGATGCGCAGCAGATGAAGACACAACCAGAATCTTCCCCTCATGCCTGATTCGCCATAATGAGGGGTAGGTTAAGAGAAGGATACCTGTTCGTGGTGGCTGCTAAGTTAACAGTTGCCGACTTTCGGTGGCGGCCGTTTGGTCGCACATTTGGTGGCTCCCGCTCAAGGTGGAGTTTTTTGGTCTTTCCCCACTCGAAGGGTGTATTGTCTTGAGGGAAAAAGGTACAGCAGTGCCCGGTAATACTATTTTGGTGCGTCTGGTGCATGGACCAGAGTTTGAGGAGTGCCACGAGAAAGAAAGAGCAATTGGAACAGGAGAGTCTTCGTGGTACATCACAGGTAAGGATGGAGGGCAAGGGAGCTACCCTGCCCACCCAGTGGTCAACAGAGCAGCTGCTGGAATTTTTGAATAATAAGTTCCAACAGCAGAGGAAAGAGGCCCTGGAAGACCTGGGCAAGGTGGTGGAACTGCTGAGATCTGGGATTGAGCGAATTAAGCAGAGGCTCAAGTTCCAGGGCCAAGGATTCAGAAAGTGGAGGAGGCGGTGGGGGAGCATGAGGAGCAGTTGGCCTCAGTGGTGGTGGAGGTGGGAATGATGCAGGAAAGTCAGAAGAGGCTGAGGGAGAAGAAGGAGGATCTGGAGAATCGTTCCTGGAAGCAAAATGTGAGGATTGTCAGGATGCCTAAAGGCATTGAAGGTGCGGGGGGCTGCTGTGTATGTGGCGAGTATGCTGGAGAGGTTGATGGGGTAGGGGCCTTTGATCAGCTTCTCGAGGTGGACTGAGCCCACAGGGCGCTGAGGAGGAGGCCGCAGGTGGGCAAGCCTCCAAGGGTGATGGTGGTTTGGCTGTATCACCAGGATGCCTGGGCTGTAGGATTCGCTGCCATTGCCCAGGTCCAGGAAGGTGTTAAGTATGGTTTGGAGATTCTCTTCTGACAGAGTGGGGATGGTGATGTCATCTGCATACTGAAGTTCCACGAGCGATGTCAGTGTCATTTTTGTCTTGGATTTCAACTGGTTGAGGTTGGAAGTTTTCCATCCATCCTGTAGATGATGTCCACTCTACTGGGAAGCTTGTTCTTGACAAGGTGAAGGATGCTGCTGATAAAGATGGAAAAAAGGGTAGGGGCGATAACATATTCCCGCTTGACTCCAGTCTTGACTTCGAAGGTTTGAGTCTTATTTCTGTCGGTGAGGATTGTCACCTTGACATCTTGCTGTGGAGGAGTCGCAGGATGTTGACGAATTTCCCTGGATAGCTGGCCTTTGACAGGGTCTTCCATAGCACTTCCCGATTGACTGGGTCAAAAGCCTTGATCTGATGGACGAAGGCCATGTGGAGTGGTTGACGTTTCTCCTGGCGTTTCTCTCGAAATCAAGCAGTGAAAATCATGTCTACTGCTCCACTGTTTGGTCGGAAGCCACACTGGCTTTCCGGAAGGATTTCTTCAGGGACTGGGAGAAGGTGACAAGTAAGGATTTCAGCGATAATTTTCCTGGCGATGGAGAGAAGGTAGTTTCCACAGTCCACTTTATCTCCTTTCTTGAAGATGATGGTGATGACGGCATCTCTGAGATTGGCAGGAATTTCTTCCTTGTCCCAGATTTTCAGGAACAACTGATGGAGATAACGGGTAATCTCTTCTCCTCCAAGTTTGAAAATCGCCGCTGGAAGGGCAGCACTGTGGCGCAGTGGTTAACACTGCTGCCTCACGGTGCTGAGACGCAGGTTCAATCCCGGCTCTGGGTCACTGTCTGTGAGGAGTTTGCACATTCTCCACGTGTCTGCGTGGATCTCACCCCCACAACCCAAAGATGTGCAGGGTAGGTGAATTGGCCATGCTAAATTGCCCCTTAATTAGAAAACAAATAATTGGGTACTCTAAATTTATTTTTTAAAAATTGCCGCTGGAATCCTGTCGTGTTTAATTATGGCTTTGACTTCATCCACGCGTGGTGGGCATCCAAGATCATCTTTGATGGGGAGTTGGGAGATTTCCTCAAACATGTTCGCATCTATGGTTGTATCACAGTTTAGGAGTTCTATGAAATGTTCTCACCATCGAAGGCTGATGTTTCTTTGTCCCCTTTCCTTGGATGGCCACCTTGCTGTGGTGGAGAAGCTTGAACGGTCTGTTGATCCCAAGAGCAGTGCCGTCGGGAGTCTTCAACTCCTGGCAGGTCACCCATGGTCACACATGATGGTAAAGCGCAGGGGAGAGTCTAAACAAAGCACAATCCAAAGCAAGTCATTAACGCATGGATCAGGGAGATGATGCACGCATGGTATCAATGACTGCAATGGCAGGTGAAGGCTGCAGCAGTAAGGAGATCTCCAGTCATCGAGGATTCCTTGTCATTGGAACTGGACCTACCCTCTGTCAATGACAGGGTGTCTGCTAATGTGCAATGGCATACCATTGTCCCGCACCAGGCATCTACCTAGAAGAAGCCAACACAACCCCCACATAGACAAGCCCTGTGGCAATTGACGAGAGGTGATGAGGACAACACCCTGAGGTCTGGAAGTCCCTACTGGCACCTAGGTGGTGGAGTTTGATTCAGTAGTCTCGCTCTTGGAATAGGAACAGGAGAGCGTTTTCCCAGCTTTCTTCACGGCGAAGCAGCCCTCTTCAGGATCCACTCTGCTCACTCCGCATGGGGAAAGAGCTAGAGAAGATGCCTCTGCACTGTAAGTTCTATGATCTTCAGTGCCACCAGGGCAATATATGGACCCAACACCCTAGGCCTCAAAACGGTGCGGAGTAAGGACTTCCCTCAACACCCCCCCCCCCCCCCCCCCCACTTCCCCCGCCATCCCTCCCCACACCCCATCCCATCTCAAATTCCTCCCTGGGGAGTATACAATTCATGACTTTGTATTTCTTTTCTTAATTTAGTACTGAAGCAAGGTAACTAGTTCAAATGTCACACAAGGTGAATCCAGTTCCACCAATATATTGAACAATAAATAATGCTTTGTATTTGTATTGCCTAATCATATCATTACATATCTAAAAATATTTCACACCATTAATTGCAAGGAGTGTTTTACTCCAAGTAAAGTCAAAGGTTGATTTAATGCAATAATAATAAACCTGTGGCAATGAGATGAATAACCAGTTAATCAGGTTTAGAAATTTGATTCTGCCGCGTCTTATATTCAGGTTCCAAATGTGGGCCTGTGCCTCCAATGTGTCAGGCAAAAAACATGTGACCCTTCCAAGCTGGAAATGCTTTGTGTTATTAAGAGGTGTCCAGAACATATGCTCCATAAACAAGTGTTATGCCCTTTGTAAAAAAAGGGGCCTTTTAATAAGGACATGGGGAGTCCACACCAAGTGATAAGAAACAAAGTTTATTTCCAAGTGCGGTATGTACACGACCCAATAGATCCCTACTGGGTCCTCCACTGGTTGGTGCCTTATTGGCTGACCTCTCATACAGTGATTAACAAGATACTCCACCCCTAGCAGGGGAACTCGTACTCCATAAGGAGAACGGGAAGACAAGCATTCCCACCCCATGTGGTTCCATGTGGGATATTACAGGCCTGATGCATATTTGAGAGCCCTCTGCAATATTGCACGCTGTTGCCCCCATTCAGATAAAACATGGCCACATGTAGCCTACACAAGCTACATATGAAGGCACCACTAAAGGATGCCACCAAAATGATATGATTTTTAAAATCTATTTACCTGAATATTAAGCCAAGGCTGGGATTTTGTCGGGCTGACAGGGGTCTCGCCTACCGGTCGGAGAACTGTGGGAAACCCCTGTCAGTTCCATGGGGGAGGTCCGACAGAATCAAGTCTTCAGGCACCTAAGTGGCCACCAAAGAGTCCAGCGGGGGTGGTGGAAGACTATTTATATGCATAGATTAGCATTTTAGGAAAAGTTTACATATTCATCCGGTCGGGTACCTTGATCCTCCGTTGTGAGCGCCGCAGTCCCGGTGGCGATGCAGGCATCGGTTCGGTCGCCGGTGACTCCGGGAGCGTGTCAACCTCATCTTCATCCCCAGGTGGGGCCAAGGGGAGGACAGTTCGTCCTGGAGTGGGGGCTGCGGTGAGGTGCGCTGGGGGGGAGGAAGTGTGGCGCCGGGGCAGAGGGGGGGTGTGTGTGGGGACCCTGCTGGAGCCAGTTCCCTGAGGAAGACTGTGTCTTGGCGGCCATCAGGGTATGCTACGTAGGCGTACTGCGGGTATCAATTACGACGAGATGAGAGTAGAGTGCAATCGAGGATTTATTACACAGAGATGGTGTTGAGGGCTTTGATGACGGTGGCAGACATCATATCGGGGCATGGGACGACAAAGGAGAATCTGGAGTATTCGTCGACCACGTTAAGAAAGTACGTGTTTCGGTCGGTGGAGGGGAGGGGCCCTTTGAAATCCACGCTGAAGCGTTCAAAGGGGCGGGAGGACTTCACCAGGTGCGCTCGGTCTGGTCGGTAGAAGTGCGGTTTACACTCCGCGCAGACCTGGCAGTCTCTGGTGATAGCCCTGACCTCCTCAATGGAGTAGGGCAGATTGCGGGCCTATATAAAGTGAAAAAACCGGGTGTCCCCTGGGTGATAGAGATCGTCGTGCAGGGTCCGGTGTCGGTCCACTTGTGCGCTGGCACATGTACTTCGGGATAGGGCATCGGGGGGGGGGGGTTCGTTGAGCTTATTGGGGCGATACAAAATCTAATTGTAGGTGGAGAGCTCGAACCTCCACCTCAAGATCTTATCATTTTTGATCTTACCCCGCTGTGTGTACTGGGGCTATATTGGTGAGCCTCACTAGAGCAGTCCAGGCTTACGAAGCGCATCTTGAGAAGGCTGATGCATCGCTCAATGATGCTCCTGGTTGCTGAATGGCTATCGTTATAAGGGGTCTCTGCTACAATCTGGGCCCAACGCACAGGCATCATTATCCAAGACTTCAGTAGGTAATCCTTGTCGCCCAAGAGCCAACCACTCACCCGAGGAAGCACCTCAAAGGTGCCGAAACTGACGAGTGCGCCAGGACGTATGCATCTTGTACGCTGCCTGGGTATGTAGACGTGCATGATATGCAGCTGGTGGACGCCCTCCCTATTAAAAGGTTAAATCTCACAGAATCCAGGGTAAGGTAACCAATTGGATACAAAAGTGGCTTGGCGACCAAAGCCAAAGGGTGATTGTGGAGGGTGGTTTTTCAAACTGGAGGCCTGTGACCAGCGGTGTGTCTCAGGGATCGGGGCTGGGTCCACTGTTATTTGTTATATAAATAAATGATTTGGATGAGAATATAGGAGGCATGGCTAGTAAGTTTGCAAGATTGGTGGCATAGTGGATAGTGAAGAAGGTTATATAAAATTGCAGCAGGATCTTGACCAATTGGGCCAATGGGCTGATGAATGGCAGATGGAGTTTAATTTTGATAAATGTGAGGTGGTGCATTTTGGTAGATCAAATCAGGGCAGGACCTAGGGAGTTGGGGAGAGTTGCAGAACAAAGATATCTAAGAGTACAGGTTAATAGCTCCTTGAAGTCACAGGTGGACAGGGTGGTGAAGAAGGCATTCAGCATGCTAGGTTTTATTGGTCAGAATATTGAATACAGGAGTTGGGATGTCTTGTTGAAGTTGTACAAGACATTGGTAAGACATGGAATATGGTGTTCAGTTCTGGTCATCCTATTATAGGGAGTATACTGTTAAACTAGAAAGAGTAGAAAAGATTGACAAGGATGCTACCAGAACTTGATGGCCTGAGTTATAAGGAGAGACTGGATAGGCAGGGACTTTTTTCCCTGGAGCGTAGGAGGCTTAAGGGTGATCTTATTGTGGTCTATAAAATAATGAGGGGCATAGATAAGGAAGATATTCAACATTCTTTCCCAAAGGTAGAGGAGTCTAGGACTAGAAGGCATAGGTTTAAGGTGAGAGGGGGGAGATACGAAAGAGACCAGAGGGGAAATTTCTTCACACAGAAGGTGGTGAGCATCTGAAACGAGCTGCCATATGCAATGGTAGAGGCGGGTACAATTTTGTCTTTCAAAAAGCAGTTAGTTACATAGGAAGTGTGGATATAGAGGTATACGGGCCAAATCCGGGCAAGTGGGACTAACTAGCTTAGTAATAGAAACTGGGCGGCATGGACAAGCTGGGCCGAAGATCCTGTTTCCATGCTGTAAACATCTACGACTCTATGACTGAGGAGTGCTAGTACCTGGTGTGCCACTGATTGAGCTTGGCCATGCAAACCCCATAGATGATTCAGCTGGGGCATGAGGGTTTCCGAAGGGCGTCCTGGGCAGGCTCCAAAATGACCAGAGGCTCTCTAAACATTTATAGGACACAGTGAGAGGTCAGCAGAGTGACCATCCTGGGGCCTGTAACTTGCACAAAAGAGGTCCGTTAAAACACGGACTACAGCAATGGCGGTCTGAGCCAGGCCATCCCAAACCCAATGGGGACAGCCTGAATCCATGGAACAGTCGCCAAGTCACTCCCTGCTACTCCCCTGGACCCAAGCAGCCAACCCCCAGCAAGCACGACAATCTTAAAGACTTCTAAAAAGTTTGCTTCTCGCTTCTCCTCAGCAGTTATGGTGGCCAGGCCCCATTTGTAAATACCTGCCCTAATTCGTGCCCGCTGGACTTCCACCTGAAAGGGGCAGAACATCACGGAAGGGTGGAGCATACAGTGCCCAACCCGCTAATCACATTCAAATGCAGGTTGTTCATGCCACCTCCAGCATGGGGCGCAAGCCTCATTATTGCCCCTAGCGAGGGACCAGAGCGTGGTGCCAAAACCTTGACTTGTGTATGACGTCCAATTATCTGCCCGATTGTTCCTGGTGTCACAAGGTGAAGAATCCAGACCTGTAAGAGCGGGGAAAAAACTTCTATGGCTAAGCAAGGAAGTTAAAGATATCATGAAGACAAAAACTAAGGCATACTATATTGACCAGCATGGTGGAAGATTGGGAAAATTTTAAAAGATCATCAAAGGGTTACAAAAGGGTTACAAAAACAGTAATAAAAAGAGCAAAGGAAAATTGTGAAATAAAACTAGCGCAAAATATAAAAAAGGATAGCAAAAGAATATAAAAGGGAAGGGAGTAGCTTCTGTGAATGTTGGTCCCTTGGAGGATGGGACTGGGGAGTGAACAGTTGGGAACACAGAAATGGTGAAGAAACTAAATCAATATTTTGCTTCAGTTTTCATAGTGAAGCAATAGTGGCAGCTAATGCAGTGGTAATAGAAAGGGAGGAGGTTAGAATAATCATCATCACTATGGAAAAAGTACTGAACAAACTATTGGCATTGAAGGCAGACAAGTCCCCAGGTCTGCTGGGTTACATCTTAGGGCAGCATGGTAGCATTGTGGATAGCACAATCGCTTCACAGCTCCAGGGTCCCAGGTTCGATTCCAGCTTGGGTCACTGTCTGTGCGGAGTCTGCACATCCTCCCCGTGTGTGCGTGGGTTTCCTCCGGGTGCTCCGGTTTCCTCCCACAGTCCAAAGATGTGCAGGTTAGGTGGATTGGCCATGATAAATTGCCCTTAGTGTCCAAAATTGCCCTTAGTGTTGGGTGGGGTTACTGGGTTATGGGGATAGGGTCGAGGTGTTGACCTTGGGTAGGGTGCTCTTTCCAAGAGCCGGTGCAGATTCGATGGGCTGAATGGCCTCCTTCTGCACTGTAAATTCTATGTCTATGTCTAAAGGAAGTGGCGGTGGAGATAGTGGATCCATTGATTATAATGTTCCAAAATTCCCTGGATGAGGGAAAGGTTTCAATGGATTGGAAAAATGCTAATGTAACGCCCTTATTCAAAAAGGGAGGAAGGCAAAAAATAGGAAACTATAGACAAGTTAATTTAGTACCCGTCATTAGGAAATTGTTAGAATCCATTATTAAAGAAGCAATAACAGGGCATTTGGAAAGTCAACACACAATCCATCAGAGTCAGCATGGTTTTCTGAAGGGTAAATTGTGCTTGATTTAATTGCTAGAGTTCTTCGAAGATGCAACCAGCCATGTGGACAATGGGCATCCTGTAGAGATGGTATATCAGGACATCCAGAAGTCATTTGATAAGATGCAGTACAAAAGGTAATACACATGATAAGATCACAAGGGGTTTGGGGTAATTTATTAGCTTGGATAGAGGATAAATGGGTCTTTTTCAGGTTGGAAAGGTGTAACTAGTGGGGTGCCACAGGGTTTGGTCCTCAGGCCCCAACTATTTACAATCTATATTAATGGCTTGGATGCAGAGATAGAACGTATTATAGTTAAATTTGCAGATGACACTAAAATAGGCGGGACAGGAAATTGCAATGAGGAAATAAGGATATGGATAGAACATAGAACAGTACAGCACAGAACAGGCCCTTCAGCCCTCAATGTCGCCATCACCAGGCTCGTGGTGTACCGTGCCGGCGGGAGCGGCAGCAGTGCCGTTATCAATGCCCTATACCCGTAACCCAACAACCCCCCCTTAACCTTACTTTTATTAGGACACTATGGGCAATTTAGCATGGCCAATCCACCTAACCCGCACGTCTTTGGACTGTGGGAGGAAACCGGAGCACCCGGAGGAAACCCACGCACACAGGGGGAGGACGTGCAGACTCCACACAGACAGTGACCCAGCCGGGAATCGAACCTGGGACCCTGGAGCTGTGAAGCATTTATGCTAACCACCATGCTACCCTGCTGCCCCTGATAGGTTCGGTGAGTGGGCTGAAATTTGACAGATGGAGTTTAATGTGGATAAATATGAGGTTATCCATTTTGGTCAGAAAAATAGAAAGGAAATTTATTATCTAAAAGGAGAGAAACTTCAGAGTGCTTTGGTGTAAAAGGATCTGGGTGTCCTCGTGCATGAATCACAGAAAACTAGTAATCAGGTACAGCAGGTAATAGGGAAGGCAGATGGGATTTTGGCATTTAAGGCGAAAGGAATAGAGTATAAAAGTAGGGGAGTGTTGCTGCAACTGTACAAGGCATTAGTGAGACCACAACTAGAGCATTGTGTACAGTTTTGGTCCCCTTACCTGAGGAGGAGTGTAGTTGTATTGGAGACAGTTTAGAGGAGGTTCATGAAATTGATTCCAGAGATGAGGGTTTTGCCTTATGAAGAGAGCAGTTTAAGTTTATACTCTCTAGAGATTAGAAGAATGAGAGATCTAATTGAGGTTTATAAGATCATACAAATCATAGAATCCCTACAGTGCAGAAGGAGGCCATTCGGCCCATTGAGTCTGCACCCAATCTTCAAATGAGCATTCTACCCACATCCATTCCCCATCCTCCCCGTCCTTTACGGTAACCCCATCTAACCTGCAAATCCCTGGACACAAAAGGGCAATTTATCATGGCAAATGCACCTAACTTGCATACCTTTGGACTGTGGGAGGAGACAGGAGCATCCCATATAGACAATCACCCTAGGCTGGAATTGAACCCGGTTCCTTGGCGCTGTGAGGCAGCACTGCTAACCACTGTGCCATTATGCTGTCTTTGATGATAAAAGGTACTGACAAGATGATAAAAGATATTGACAAGATAGATGTAAAGCGCATCTTTCCTCTTTGGGGCAATCTAGAATGAGAGGTCATAGTTGTAGGATAAGGGGTAGCAGATTTAAAACAGAGATGAGGAGAAATTACTTCTTTCAAAGGGTCACGAATCTGTGGAATTCACAACCCCAGAGTGCAGTGGATGCCGGGACATTGAGCAAATTTAAAGTTGAGATAGACAGATTTTTAGAGTTTTAGATTTGAAGAGTTATGAAGAACGGGCAAGAAAGTGGAGTTGAGGCCGAGTTGGATCAGTCATGATGGCATTGAATGGTGAAGCAGGCTGGAAAGGCTGAATTGCCAAATCCTGATCCGAGTGCTTATGTTCTTGTGCAGCCAAACCCATGGTTGTGGCCATGAAAGTTGTAGTTTTGCCACTGCTGGAGGACTGATGCTCGACCTCACCCATGATTAAGTGAATCCAGCTGCCATCTTTCCCTTTGTTATAGGTTGCATTAAGTCCCGCTCCAAGAGGAGCATCAGTGCTCCTCCCATTTCTGCATTCATACTGTTGCCAGCATCTGTTCATTACCAACAACCCTCCCCAAAACCTTAAATCACAACTTCAATTCTTCCTGATCAGTCAGAAGCCTCCCCAGTCCTGGCAATAACTCCTCAACTCCCATTCCCCTATTTCCGTTGCCCATCCCCATCTGCCCCATGTCTCAGGTTCCAATTTTAAGGACTAACCTGAGGCTCGGTGCCAACAATGCAATGGCCTGATCTTTAAGGCCTGGTCTCTGGTAAGCTGTCCTATTGGTTGTCTGCAGCTAGCGGGATTATTGATAATTAAGTCTTGGGCCTAATATTAGGTGTGCTTTAGGCCTATCTATTCAGGATCTTTCCCTGTGTTTCCATTTTTGGACCGAAACAAATATTTCATATTTTCCCCAGTCATGGAAAAGCAGAAGCTTAGTAATTATTACTCTGCATTATTGAAGACAGTAGCATATTAAAAATATTACAGTGGTGGGATGAACTTCTGTTAATATTTTTACCTCCCAAATATATTTACTGTCACATTCACAGCTGAATCAGAGCGAATGTAAGTACTCTGGGGTAGTAGCCTTCAGGGTAACCCCAGGTTCCAATCTGGAATTCTAAATATCGGTCTGTAAATTTGGTGGAGGTAAAAATATTGGAATCAATTAATAAATAAGCCATGGGACTTCCTTTGTTCCTGCACTGAAGCCACGGGACTTAACAAGCCATGTGTCAAAGTCCAAAGTCTAGTCATAAGCTGACTGACATATTGGTAATTTAGTTACTCATGCCATCAACTGATATTATGGGTGCATTCCAATGGCATTGCTGCGCTGGAAAAGCAGCTCGCTGTAGTGCATCGTGGCCGATGAACACCGTGAGACCCCGCTCCAAGGATCTATCCGGCTCACCACGCCTCATGAGTTTCAAAGCTCTCTCATGAGACGTGATGTAAATCCTGTGCATTGTGGGGTGGGACACTTTTTGGCAAATCTGCAATTTAGAGCAAGGTAGTAAACCTCACTCTAATGTGCACATTCCCGAGGCACCTGAGGCTTTGGAATTCATCTCCTTGGCCTCAGAGACCTCAGGCGAGCGCCGTTCAGCACTTGTCCCCACAAACGCTTCGCTTCTCGGCCTTTTGGCTAAGATCAAGTGTAGATTGAGCCTTTTGGCTCAGATCTGGTATGTCTCTCTTGTGGGGACCATGAATTGGATTCAATTTGAATTGGTTTTTGGAACAGGCAAGGAGCTGGATTAGGGGTTCGCCTCTGACCCACAATCTGAGCCCTGGTTTGTAACTCAGATAAAGTAATTTTTTAAAAAACTTGTCCCCACAAACGCGGTCCAGATGGAATGGCAATCGTGGGAGCCTCCCAGGGGATCGAAGACCCCCAGCTGCATGCCCTTTGGGCAGGGTGGTGCCCTGGCACTGCTGGTGCCACGTGGGAAACCTGGCAGTGTCACCTGGGTGCCAGCCTGGCACTGCTATCTGGCATAGGCACTGCCAAGGTGCCAGGTTGGCACTGCCAAGCTGGCATTTTTTGCATGTGTGCGATCGGGCTGGGGGTGCCTGGTGTTGTTCAGGCTGGGGGGGTGGGAGAGGTGGGGTCGTTTTGGGGCCTCGGAGATCAGGACACAATTTAAAAATGAAGTTCCGATCTCTCACTACACTGGGGAGTTCCGGCGAACGGAGGTCTCCACTGTACAAAACGGGGCTATATATGGCCTCGGCCACATGTTCCCTGTTCAAGCCCCTTATACAACACGAGTCTTGTTGAATAGCCATGTGTTTCTCAGCACTACAAGCGCTGGGAAACATGCGGCTAAACGTGCTCGCCAGGGGACTTTGTTGCCTTTTGGGTGAATCGCACCCCATTTGTTTTCAAATTAGTTCCTTCTCATTTTGAACTTCCGTTTCAAACTTGATGCAATAATTTAAGAACACACAGGCTTGATGCACTGAATAGCCTCCTTCAGCACTGGAGGATTCAATGGGGAAGTTTAAACCACTCACAATAAACGTGTCATCAAAATATCAACGGAATCTCCCGAGGAGGGGTTGTTAAAAGAGCACTGGAGTCTACAGGCGGAGTTTGATTTGCTTACCACAGGGAAGGCAGAGGCTCAGTGGAGGAAGGTACAAGGAGCGGTGTACGAGTATGGGGAAAAGGCAAGCAGGATGCTGGCGCACCAACTATGGAAGGGAGAGGCGGCCAGGGTAATTGGGGGAATTGGGGGGGGGAGTAACACGGTGCTGAGTTCGGCAAGAATCAATGAGGTCTTCAAGGACTTTTATGATAAACTGTATGATTCAGAACCTCGGGGGGGGGGGGGGGGGGGAATGAAGCGATTTTGAATCAACTGAGGTTCACTAAGGTGGAGGAGGAATGGGTAGAGGGATTGGGGGCCCCGATTGAGATGGAGGAATTGGTTAAGGGTTTGGAGGGTATGCAGTCGGGCAAGGCCCCGGGACCGGACAGATATCCCGTAGAATTTTACAGGAAATTCTCAGAGCTGTTGGGCCAGTTATTGTTGAGAACCTTCAATGAGGCTAAGGAGAAGGGAATCCTTCCCCCAACAATGCCACAGGCTCTGATCTCGCTCATCCTTAAGCAAGATAAGGACCCGTTGCAATGTGGCTCCTACAGGCTGATATCGCTCCTTAATGTAGATGCCAAACTCTTGGCCAAGATCCTGGCCACCAGAATTGAGGACTGTGTCCCCGGAGTGATCAATGAGGATCAGACGGGGTTTGTGAAGGGCAGGCAGCTGAACACGAATGTGCGGAGGCTCCAGAATGTGATTATGATGCCCTGGGAAGGAAGGGATGCAGAAGTGGTGGCGGCAATGGACGCGGAAAAAGCCTTCGATCAGGTGGAGTGGGAGTACCTGTGGGAAGTGTTTGGCAGATTTGGATTTGGCGAGGAATTTATAGGGTGGGTTAAATTGCTGTATCAGGCCCCTGTAGCGAGTGTGTTGATGAACCGGCTGCGGTCAGAGTACTTCAGGCTACATCGAGGAACAAGGCAGGGGTGCCCCCTGTCCCCCCTGCTGTTTGCCCTGGCAATTGAGCCGCTGGCCATGGCGCTGAGGGAGTCTAGATACTGGAGGGGGCTGGTTCGGGGGGGGGGGGGGGGGGGGAGGAGCATCGGGTTTCACTGTATGCGGATGACCTGCTCCTGTACATTTCGAATCCGGTGGAGGGGATGGGGGAGGTCATGCAGATCATTAAAAATTTCGGGGACTTTTCAGGGTATAAGTTGAATGTTGGGAAAAGCAAGCTTTTCGTGATACATGCGAGGGGCCAGGAAAAGAGACTGGGAGAGCTACCGCTTAAGATGGTGGAGAAGAGCTTTCGCTATTTGGGCATACAGGTGGCTAAGAGTTGGGATGCCCTGCACAAGCTCAATCTAGCGCGGCTGGTGAATCAGATGGAGGAGGACTTTAAGAGGTGGGACATGCTGCCGCTTTCCCTGGCGGGCAGGGTGCAATCCGTGAAGATGACGGTCCTCCCCAGGTTCTTGTTCGTCTTCCAGTGCCTTCCCATCCTCATCTCCAAGTCCTTCTTCAGGCGGGTGAACAGGATTATTATGGGACTTGTGTGGGCAAACAAGACCCCGCGTGTTAAGAGACTGTTCTTGGAGCGCGGTCGAGGCCGGGGGGGGGGGGGGGGGGGGGGGGCTGGGGCAGCCGAATTTCTACAGCTATTACTGGGCAGCGAATATATCCATGATTCGGAAATGGGTAGCAGAGGGAGGGGCGGCGGCAAGGAAGTGGCTGGAGGCGGCGTCTTGCAGGGATACTAGCCTGGGGGCATTGATAACGGCACTGCTGCCGCTCCCGCCGGCACGGTACACCACGAGCCTGGTGATGATGGCGACATTGAGGATCTGGGATCAGTGGAGATGGCACAGGGGGGAGGTAAGGGCCACAGTTTGGACCCTGATATGGAACAATCACAGGTTCGTTCCAGGTAGAATAGACGGTGGGTTCCTAAGATGGCACAGAGCGGGTATCAAAAGGATGGGGGACTTGTTTATTGACGGGACCTTTGCTAGCCTGAGGGCGCCGGAAGAGAAATTTGGGTTGTCCCCAGGGAATACCTTTAGGTACCTGCAGGTCTGGCCTTTCGTGAAGAAGCAGGTGGGGGAATTACCGCTGCTAACAGCCCAGAGGATACAGGACAGGGTGGTCTCAGGCATGTGGGTAGGGGGCGGAAAGGTATCGGACATATACCAGGAGCTGCAGGAGGCGGAGGAGGACTCAGTGGAAGAGCTGAAGGGCAAGTGGGAGGAGGAGCTAGGTGAGGAGCTGGATGAGGGCCTGTGGGCAGATGCCCTAGGCAGGGTCAATTCCTCCTCATCTTGTGCCAGGCTTAGCTTGGTTCAGTTTAAGGTGGTGCACCGGGTGCATATGACAGTGGTGAGAAAGAGCAAGTTCTTTGGGGTGGAGGACAGGTGTGTGAGGTGTTCAGGGAGCCCAGCAAACCATGTCCATATGTTTTGGGCATGCTCAGCACTAACAGAATTTTGGAGAGGCTTTGCAAAGGCTATGTCCAAGGTCTTGGACACTTGGGTAAAGTCGAGTCTGGGGATAGCGATATTTGGGGTGTCAGATGATCTGGGAGCGCAGGAGTCGAAAGAGGCCTAAATCTTGGCCTTTGCCTCCTTGGTAGCCCGGAGACAGCTCTTGTTAATGTGGAGGGATGCAAAACCCCCAAGTGTGGAGACTTGGGTCAGTGACATGGCTGGGTTTCTAAGTTTGGAAAGGATAAAGTTTGCCTTAAGAGGGTCCTTGCAGGAGTTCTCCAGGGGGTGGCAACCATTCCTTGACTTTCTCGCGGAACGTTAAGTGGAGTCAGCAGCAGCAGCAAACCAGAGGGAGGGGAGAGGGGGAGGGGGGGGGGGGGGGGGGGGGGGAGGGGGGGTGCGGTATGGGTGGTGGATTGATTTTACTTGTAAAGGGCAGATACCCCACCTTGCTTTGTTAAGTTGTTCATTTGTTTTTCTATATTATTACTATTATGTTTTTTGTTGTTTTCTTTCTGTAGTGGTTTGTAAAATTTTGTAAAAATTTTGAATAAAAACAAATTTTAAAAAATATATATCAAAAAATGGAAAACAGGGTCACGACTGACTTACAACTTCCTATTTTAACAGATGTGGGTTCGTGAGTAGCTGAGTCTCTCAATCTCGTGAGGTGTGTCTGATATTGTAATATTTCAATGAGAGAGCATCCCTCGCATTTGACTATGATTTGAAATGGGTGCCTCCAATGCGGTTTTCCTGGCACACGGAAACATGGTGGTAAAACAGAGGCAACCATGAGTGGTACTTGATGAGATGGTCTGAAGGCAGGTGTCCCAATATGCAAAAAAGGCTCATTACTGACAGCTGCTTTCTCAATTCTGTCTTGTTTTCTGAGTGTCTTTGTGTTTACAGATGTATTGATAACACTTAAGACATTTCCACACAGAGATGATCAGGATGGGATGCACCATGATTATCTTTGATGGGACTTCAGATGAGGAAGACCGTTGCCATCCACAGCAGCAAGACCGTGGTGGGATCTACAAGTGGACCATAGGCAGGTGGACAACAGAGAGATTAACAGAGAGAGGAGCAAGAGGGACCGAGTTCGCAAAAGGCACTACGACTTCTTATTATTATTACCTCTTCATTCAAGAGCAGGGCTTCCAGAGTCTCAGACTGACATGTTAGGTGGTCTGCAATTTCCTAGAAGAGTTGATCCCTACTGGTCTTGCTGACCGCACATTACCAATTACAAGTCACCACTACTCCTAATTTCTTTGCTTGTGGCTCCTGCCAGGAGCACCACCAAATACATATGAAGGTTGGCTGCACATAAAGGAAAAAGGCGGGTGCTAGATGGGATTTTTGCCAAGACTGTGAGTTTTCATTTCCATAACAATAGCCAGAATGAGCAGGCACTGGGATTCTTATCTCTGGCTAACTTCCCACAGGCACACGTGCTACCAATTGCACACAAGTGGCAATAAAATTATAACAAAATTAACTAGGCATATTCATTAATCACAAGATTTTACTCCATGAACATGCAGTTGGTGGAAAACTACAATTAAGGTTCTCGCAGATGTGTACCAGATTCCCTGGTAGCTACTATATTGCTTTCAATCTGGTAGCAGTCCACAATCCCCCAAAATCTTTGTACATGCAAACAGACTTAAAAGGGTGTTTTTTAGGAGACAAAGAATACACCCTTCAAACTTGGCTGATTCCACCAGTGAGGAACCCCTCCAATGAACTCAAACAGGAGTACAATGTCAACCGTAGTCATATCAACCAGATGTGGCATCAAGTTAGCCACTGGTATGGTTGAGATCTGTTTCAGGTGCCCAGGCAGCTCTGGAGGTGCCCATCAATACTCATCAGTGGGACCTCTTGAATGATCACGGTGTGCAATGTTACACACAGCATTGTAGCATGGATTAAAGTTGGAAGAGGAAAATAGCTCAGATCGCATGCCATCTGAGGACACTTCTAATGAAGAGGAGAAGGAGGCAAATAAAGATGGCTTATTAAATTCCAGACTAGCTATTCATATTACTACTTGAGATACCAGGCATGCCCTCACTACTCAGAGGTTCAGCTAGCCACTCACACTGGACATAAAGCAGTCCCATAACTAACCAAGGAACCATTGTTACATCCTCCCAACTGGTTCTGTAAATTCATGCCTTCACTTCCATCACCAGGTAATTGAAAAGACATGTTGCCACTTCGCACAAAGGAGATCCTGGAGAAGTGTTGCAAATGAATTAATTTTAAGTTTGTTAATAACAAAAGAAACATGATAGAATAATGTTTTTGATAACCTTGCTTAGTTTTATGTCTTTCTTTTCCTTTGTCTATTGCTGCGACATGGTACGACCTCTGTAGCTGCAGCAAATGTTGAGGCAGAGAGAAGACCCATTGATGAAGTAAGTGCATGTGTTCACATGATAAACGCTGGGCATTCAGTAAGAGTAACTTTCTGGCAGATGCATCACATTATGTAAGGCTTGGAGTGAATGGTAATGATGTTTGGATGAGTAAATGAGGATATGAGGAAGAGCACAGAAAGTAAACAGGGGGTGTCCTTGAAACTTGGATGGGTGTATGGAGCAATGTGAGTTTGTTTGACAAGACAAGAGTGAAAGGGGAAATGCTGTGCACCACAGAATGTAGGTGAATCTGCAGCTGTAGTCACCTGTCCTGACCTGGTTATATCACAAAAACACTTCCTGTACTGGATTCAAAAATGAGTTAGAATGCACCTGCTGCTAACCCCTTCAGTCACGTCAAAACCTTCTTGGTGACAGCAGCAGATTTCACCCTCCTGTTGGTGGGAGAGGATTAACTCCTTCCGGCTCATCACTGAAGCAGGCAACACATAAAAATGATGCAATGTTAAAGCAGGCCACACCTCTCTACTGTCCTGAGACCATCTTTAAACTTCACTGTATCTTTGCTTAATCTCCTAACTGCTCTAGTGTCATATTTGAATAATCTGTTTAAATAGCCATGGTGAAACCATGTCTGCTGTCATGCTTTTGAGACACAAAACCCGGGAGTAAAATTCTAATTTGGCAGCCATGTTAAAATCAACGTTGTGATGTGCCAAACTTCTTCTGAGCTCGCTGCTATCACACCCTGGTGGTGAATTAACCTGAGGGTTACCACATTTCAGGCAAGGGGCAAAATTGAGAACGATGGGCCTTCACACATTACCTCAGTCGCTACAGGAATTGAACCCACCCTGTTTGCATTACTTCACATCACAAACCAGCTGTCCAGCCAACTGAGCTAACTGACACCCAGGTGACTGTTGGAACATAGAACATGTGGTGAATGAGATTCACACGGTATTATAAGTTACCAATGTCACTCTGTTCCCAGTATATATATGTACCGATATTGTAAGTGCAATTGCACTACCTGACCACCAGGGGGAGTAGCTCTGGGAGTACTCGAGAGTTTGTACTGGGCTCCCCCCTTGGCTCCGCCCAGAATTCCTCCCCCTGGAGCTGCTGTATAAAGATCCGTGCCACAGAGTCAGCCAGCCAGTTCACCGAAAGTTCAATGGCTAAAAGGCTGGCTCTGTTGTAAGTATATTAAAACCGCTATTCTAATCCTACAAGCACGTGTCCGTAGAATTGATGGTTCCATTAATTTAATATAGTTACAAAACAGTCGAAGTAAATCATGGAAGCAGCCCTCAAGCCCGGACGCCTAGAACTCGACCCGCAGGATGCAGAGGCTAAAGACATTTTTTCCCACTGGCTGAGATGTTTTAAGGCCTACCTGGCAGAAGCCAACACCGCTGGAACAACGGAGGAACAAAAACTCAGCCTACTGCACGCGAGGGTAAGCCACAGAATCTCCACACAGCTAAATCCGGCCGGTTCTTACACTGCAGTGCTGGCGATATTGGACAAAATGTACGTTAGGCCCATTAACGAGGTTTATGCACGCCACGTGTTTACGACTCGCCTTCAGCGGCCTACAGAAACGCTAGCTGAATTTGTACGTGAACTGAACAATCTCTCTAATTACTGTAATTATCAAGCCGTTACCGCGGCTGAACATAGGGAGCTTGCTGTGCGGGACATTTTCGTAGCGGGCCTTAGATCGAACTACGTGCGCCAAAGACTGCTATAAAAGGGGGCCCAGGACTTAGATACTACTGTGGAGGCTGCTACCACTATGGAAGTCTCCATCCGCAGCCTCATCTCGTTTCCCGCAGACCCCGCGACCTCATCGTGGGCCCCCGAACAACAATCCCCCCAGGCCTGTGCCGCACGGCCCCCCAGCTACCACGCTGCCAAAGCCAGTTACTCTGCTGCCCCAGCCTGCTCTTTCTGTGGACAAAGCCAGCACCCGCAGCAGCACTGCCCAGCCCGATCCGCGACCTGCAGCAGCTGCAGGAAGAAAGGCCACTATGCCAGAGTGTGCCTCGCGAAAAGGGCCCCAGTTTCTAACTCCCCAGTAGAGAGAACAAATCGCTCCCAGCACCAGCGGGCCCGCGGGGCCCGAAACGCTGCGGCCTACGCCCCGACTCCGCCCCCTCCCACCACGTGCGATCCATGGGGGCCACCATCTTGGCAAACCCCCACCATGCGGTCGGCCACGTGTGACTCCTGGGGGCCGCCATCTTGGACATCGTCTTTCTCGTCGCTCGCCACGTGCGATCCACGGGCCCCATCTGCATCTCCGGGTTCGGATAGCTCATCAGAAGACTACGACTTCCCCGGGCACTCATCACGCGGCCTGCAACTCAGCGCAGCGATCCTGCATCAAGCTCGCCAGAACGTACCGGCATCTACTCGACCGGACGCCCACTCGGAAGACTACGACTTCCCCGGGCATCCATCACGCGGCCCGCAACTCAACGCAGTCACCCTAGATCAATCCCGCCCCAAGCACCTACGAAGTTCGATGGCGGAGGTCCAGATCAGCGGGTACAGCACACCATGCCTCTTTGACTCCGGGAGCACCGAGAGCTTCATACACCCAGAGCTGGTAAGACACTGTTTGCTTCCTATTTTTCCTGTGAGCCAAACTATCGCCCTCGCTTCGGGCTCCCACTCAGTCCAAATCCAAGGACGCACCGTCGCTACGTTCACAATTCGAGGCGCTAGTTATTCAAAATTTAAACTTTATGTCCTGCCCAACCTCTGCGCACCACTCTTATTAGGCCTGGATTTCCAGTGCAACCTCAAGAGCCTCACCCTCAGCTTCGGCGGGCCCCTGTCCCCACTCACTATCTGCAGCCTAGCCACTCTGCGCATCTCCCCCCCTCCTCTCTTCGCCAATCTCACTCCAGATTGCAAACTAGTAGCTACTCGCAGCAGGCGGTACAGCCTGCAGGATAGGGTCTTTATCCGATCGGAGGTCCGACGGCTGCTCAGTGAGGGGATCATAGAGGCCAGTAATAGTCCCTGGAGAGCTCAGGTGGTGGTCGTCAAGACCGGGGAAAAATTTCGCAAGGTCGTCGACTATAGTCAGACCATAAATTGCTTTACGCTCCTAGACGCGTATCCCCTCCCCAGAATTGCAGACATGGTTAACCAGATCGCCCAATATCGGCTATTATCCACGGTGGATCTGAAGTCTGCACACCACCAGCTCCCAATCCACCCGGAGGACCGCCACTACACGGCGTTCGAGGCCGATGGCCGCCTCTTCCATTTCTTCCGGGTTCCCTTCGGCGTCACTAACGGGGTTTCAGTGTTCCAACGAGCAATGGACCGAATGGTAGACCAGTACGGGCTGCGGGCCACATTTCCATATCTGGACAATGTTACCATCTGCGGCTATGACCAGCAGGACCACGACGCCGACCTCCACCGTTTTCTCCAGACGGCACAGAAATTAAACCTCACTTATAACAAGGAAAAATGCGTTTTCCGCACAAACAGACTGGCCATCCTCGGCTACGTCGTGGAGAACGGAGTCCTGGGACCAGACCCGGACCGCATGCGCCTACTCATAGAACTCCCCTCCCTCATTGCCCCAAGGCCCTCAAACGGTGCTTGGGGTTCTTTTCATACTACACCCAGTGGGTCCCTCAATATGCGGACAAAGCCCGCGCACTCTTTAAGGCCACACGATTTCCCCTGTCAGCTGAGGCGCGCCAAGCATTCAGCTACATCAAGGAGGACATCGCCAAAGCAGCCATGCGGGCGGTGGATGAATCCACTCCCTTTCAGGTTGAGAGCGATGCCACAGAGGTAGCTCTAGCAGCCACTTTAAATCAGGCAGGGAGGCCCGTTGCATTTTTCTCCCGTACCCTATCCGCTTCAGAACTCCGACACTCCTCAGTCGAGAAGGAAGCACAAGCCATCGTGGAGGCTGTTCGTCACTGGAGGCACTACCTCGCAGGTAGGAGTTTCACCCTCATCACCGACAAACGATCGGTTGCCTTTATGTTTGACAACTCGCAAAGGGGCAAAATAAAAAACGATAAAATCCTTCGGTGGAGGATCGAACTCTCCACCTATAGTTACGATATTAAATATCGACCGGGAAGCTCAAGGAGCCCTCGGATGCCCTATCCCGCGGAACATGCGCCAGCGCGCAGATCAGCCATCTGAAAGCCATCCACGATGACCTCTGCCATGCAGGGGTCGCCTGGCTCGCCCACGACATCAGAGCCCGAAACCTGCCTTTCTCCAACGAGGAGGTAAAAGCGGTCACCAGGGACTGCCCGATCTGTGCAGAGTGCAAACCACAACTCTATAGACCAGACAGGGCCCACCTGGTCAAGGCTTCTAGGCCCTTTGAACGCCTTGAGATCGATTTCAAAGGGCCACTCCCCTCCACTAACAAGAACATTTATTTCCTCAACATCATAGATGAGTTCTGCCGATACCCTTTTGCCATTCCATGCCCCGACATGACCTCCCACACAGTCATTAGGGCCCTGCATAGTGTCTTCACCCTGTTCGGTTTCCCCAGCTACGTGCACAGCGACCAGCGTTCGTCCTTTATGAGCGACGAGCTGCGTCAGTACCTGCTCGACAAGGGCATCGCCTCGAGCAGGACTACCAGCTACAACCCCAGGGGAAACGGGCAGGTTGAGAGGGAGAACGCGACGGTCTGGAAGACCGTCCTACTGACCCTCTGGTCTAGAAAACTCCAAGTCTCCCAATGGCAAGAAGTCCTCCCAGACGCGCTCCACGCAATTAGATCACTCCTCTGTACAGCGACCAATCAAACCCCTCACGAGCGGCTCTTCATTTTTTCTCGGGGCACTGCCACAGGGGTCTCACTTCCGGCGTGGCTGAGGACACCAGGCCCGGTTCTCCTGAGGAAGCACGTCAGGGCGCACAAAACCGACCCCCTTGTTGAAAAGGTGCGCCTCCTCCATTCCAACCCCCAGTACGCATTCGTGGAGTTCCCGGACAGTCGCCAGGACACAGTATACCTTCGGGACCTGGCACCCGCTGGATCCAGCCCCCCCCCCACCCCTACTGAGGAACCCCTTACCCCGTTCCCTGTGCTGCCGCCCCCTCGCGCCCCTGATTCCGCAAGCTCACCCCACCGGTTCCACGCGCCAGCACCAGCCCGCCCCCAGCGCCCCCAGTCTCCGGTCGAGCCAGAGGTGTATGAAGTTTGGGCGAGACCCTCCCCGGCTCTCAACACCCACCCAGCCACCGCAAGAGGCTGCAACCCCGGTGCTCCGCAGATCGCAACGAACAATTCGTCCACCGGACAGACTAACTCTGTGAGCCACCACCCCCGCCGGACTTGATTTCTTTCACAGGGGGTGAATGTGGTGAATGAGATTCACACGGTATTATAAGTTACCAATGTCACTCTGTTCCCAGTATATATATGTACCGATATTGTAAGTGCAGTTGCACTACCTGACCACCAAGGGGAGTAGCTCTGGGTGTACTCGAGAGTTTGTACTGGGCTCCCCCCTTGGCTCCGCCCAGAACTCCTTCCCCTGGAGCTGCTGTATAAAGATCCGTGCCACAGAGTCAGCCAGCCAGTTCACCGAAAGTTCAACGGCTAACAGGCTGGCTCTGTTGTAAGTATATTAAAACCGTTATTCTAATCCTACAAGCACGTGTCCGCAGAATTGATGGTTCCATCAGAACACACAGTGCAGAGGGAGGCCATTTGGCCCATCGAGTGTACACCAACCCACTTAAGCCCTCACTTCCGTCCTATCCCTGTAACCCAATAACCGCTCCTAACCTTTTTTTTTGACGCTAAGGGCAATTTAGCATGGCCAATCCACCTAACCTGCACATCTTTGGACTGTGGGAGGAAACTGTAATAAAATACTAGCTCTTCTGTTGCTTTCTATATTTGTGTGTGAGCCTTGCTTTAAAAGCATTACATAAGGTGTGCTAAAGCTAAATCAAAGGGAATTTGTATTCCAGTAAGCCAATTTTATGCCCAGAAGGAAACCAGCAAGAGCAGGTAGTAATACCACATTGGTGTGAAAGCTGGGGGCCTGGCAAATGTTAATTACTGAACCTCATTTTAATGCCACTGGCCAAGTGCTTGACATTCCAAGTGTGAATTGGCAGCTGGCTGATGAGGTAAGTCAAAAATTGATCCTGCTTTACGGCTTCAGGAGAAGGCAAAGTTTAAGTCATGGGATAGCTGACTAGGAACATTGAAGTCAATGGAAATAAAAAGCAGGAGGGGTGTAAAATGAGCGACTGATCCATTATCAACCATATAATCACATACAAGTCAAAATTACTCCACAGTGTCAAACAAAGGTCAGATTTCAGGCATTGTGCAACTGAATCTTCCCTTTACAAATGTCACTATTATTCCTGTCAGAACCAATCTTCGCCTCTTTGGTGAAATCAAACTGAAGTCTTCACACTTGAAGTTTAGATCAATGTCACCATTGAAAGAAAGTAGCCTGACGTCATCTTGTAGAGTTTGCCCTAGATTCTGTTTCAAAGGGGGAGTGGTTGGCTCATTTCACGTGTAGTCAGAGCCTAAAATGTCCTGACTATCATTAGCTTATTGATGTAATTCCAGGGGACAAACTGAGAGCCGTCAATTAGTTTTATATTTATAGTGCATTTCATTGAACGTGGATCACATTGTCGATATTACGCAGGTAGTGTCTTCCACGGGCTTGCAGATAACATACTGCATAGTCTGTGAGAAGAAAATAACTTCTGACACCATCCACTGTATATCAGTTACAGCACAAGAGGGATAAAGTGGTTTTTGCTTTTGTAGCCTGCACTACAACTCTTTTTAATAATAAATGAGTCACTGTCATTTGATGTAACTTCTAAATAATTTATTTACTGTGAACGTCTGACAAAGCGGTATTTACAATTTTCCAGCCAAAAACTTTCAATGAACAATTTAATCAGGAACTCTCCTACGATTGATTGGGAGATGAACATTATTTAATTTATTTTTTAGAAATGTTTAGGAAAGTAATGTACAATTGGAACAGATATGGTTAAAATTCTTTTAATTAACAAAATATTAAAATACACACTCAGAATTTAGAACCAAGTCAAAACATTTTGCTGAATTGTAGCAAGCCACAGCCAGGACTTGTGGGCCCCACTGAGGGTTGGTGGGCTTGCAAATTTGTGTAGTCAGCCAGTGTACCAAATTGCTCTCATTATTTTGCCCCCAGGACATTTTTCCAGAGGCAGGATGGAGAGTGACAGGGTTTAATTTAATAATAATCTTCATTGTCACAAGTAGGCTACATGAACACTGCAATGAAGTAACTGAAAAGCCCCCAGTCGCCACATTTCCAACGCCTGTTCGGATACACTGAGGGAAAATTTCAGAATGTCCAATTCACCTAACAAGCACGTCTTTCAGGACTTGTGGGAGCACCCAGAGGAAACCCATGCAGACATGGGGAGAACGTGAAGGCTCCGCAGAGACAGTGACCCAAGCTGGGAATCGAACTTGGGACCCTGGAGCTGTGAAGCCACCCACCGGCAAGCCATGGTTGTCAATAAATGGGAATGAAATTAATATCGCAAAACAGAAATTGTCACAGGCTGACTGGAATTTTCCAGTCAACCTTCGGGAACCCAGATATGTCTGGGACTAGGCCAGCTGCCTGGAGGAGACCACACGGGACACACTGGGGAGCCAGCACTTCAACAACATTTGTTGCCTTGCCCCACCTGCCTGGTCATAGCTGTGGGAAGGTGGCAAAAACAGTAAAAACTGCAAAATAAGGATTGGTCTAAACTAGTTTTGTATACCTTAAAATGGAATGCCAGTTCGAGCCAGTACTCTTATTTCGCAGTTTTTACTTATTTTTTCCCCACTGCAGCTGCTGACTCTATTTTTTAACGAAAAATTTAAAAATGTTGAAGAAAGGGGCCTCCTTCTAGGACACGTTTCTCTTTCTCTTACCTGAAAAGACGGCCAGTTGCTTCTTCCATACTGAAGGCCCCCCTTTTTTTAAGGGCTTCCTATTGGCCCTCCAGCTCGAAGAGCCCATCCTTAATTCAACAATGAGCCCACTCCCTGGCCACAATTGGACAATTCATGGAAAATTATTGCCAGGTGTCTGTTTTCCACACAGGACAGAGTTGTAACCCTCCATTTGGCCTTGTTGTTGGGGTTCCCAAACAAAACACATAATCCAGTCCCCAGTGTAAATTTCAAAATGAAGGAGTTAAAATTGAGAAAAGGATAGGACGGGATTTTTTATTTAAATCCATTTACGGGATGGGGGTGTCGCTGGTTAGGCCAACATTTATTGCCTATCCCTAGTTGCCCTTCATAAGGTGGTAGTGTGTTACCTTCTTGAACCGCTGCAGTCCTTGAGGTCTAAGTACACCCACTGTGCTGTTAGGGAGGAAGTTCCAGGATGTTGCCCCAGCGACAGTGAAGAAATGGCGATATATTTCCAAGTCAGGGTGGTGAGTGACTTGGAGGGGAACCTCCAGGTGGTGGCGTTCCCAAGTATCTGCTACCAAAGGAACCTTTGTGAGTTACTGCAGTGTAGATGGTGTACACTGCTGCCACTGTTCATCGATGGTGGAGGATTTGAATGTTAGTGGAAGGGGGAAGCAATCAGGCGGACTGCTTTGTCCTGGATGGTGTTGAGCTTCTCGAGTGTTATTGGAGCTGCACTCATCCAGGAGAGTATTCCATTACGCTCCTGACTTATCCATTTTGTCCATTTGACTTTGTTGTATAGATATCCCTGGTGGCTTCAAAAAGTTTTGCATGTCGTGATGGTCAGTATATTGTTGGATCTCGTGCTTACTCTCCCCATTACGTGTCCTTTGACTTTTGGATTTGTCTTTGGGTGTGTTCTAACCTGTGTGAGACCTACATGGTTGGCCGATTAGTCTCCCCATGAGTCTCATTGAGTACGAGCTGAGGGGCGAGGGGCCCCATAAGCGGAGCCATGGATACCACGTGTAAAAGCTCGGCCTGAGTGGAAGCCGAACAGAGAAGTACCGACTGGGACCTGTGTATAATGTGTAGTTTCTTGTTCAATAAATAACCAGTTTCTCTAAAACCTCTCATGTGGACTCCTTTGCGGACGCAATAGGGTGTCAGCCTTGAGCTGTTGAAATGCTGCATTCGTGACTTGTGACGTTGCATTGTTCTGCCAGACAATTAACCCACAAAGTCCACAGGGTGAGATTCTCCGGCCTCTTTGAACTCTCGCTGAAGCGAAACGAGGCTGGTGAATAGGGGGAGAGGCAGAAAACGAGAATCGCGCCAGGCACCTATTTGCGCTGCATCGAGCCGCTCCCATAGGCGAAATCGAGATCATGTCGTAGTGTGGTGAGAAACCAATTATCACCACTTAAGCCCTATTTCCATACAATTAACGGGAGCCACCCCTTAATCCTACGGCCTCCCAGCATTCATCGGCCTCCCCAGCAAGTGTATCAGCTGGTGTCAAGTGGTACTCTTTTTTTTTAAATGTGAACCTGGCGGAAGGGCTTCTGTGGGGAGCAAGATGAGTAGCCATCATTGCTCACTGGAAAAGAGCCCGGGGGCACTGGGCTTGCCGCCCCAGAGCTCGGCAGGGGAAGGGGGGACACTTGTCTAGGGGTGGGGGACCCTCTAGCAGGGGTGGCCCGCAATGGGAAGGGGGGATGGAACCCTAGGATGGCAACCTCTCGTAGAACCACCATGCCAACCCCTGGATCATGTTTATCTGTTTGGGTGCTACCCTTGTCCGTGTCTGGCCCACCGGCAACCCATAACCTCCACCAACTGCCGAGGCCTCTGGCCTCGCAGCTGAATGCTAATAGAGAATTGGTAATCGTGGTTGTGAGCATTTCACACAACCCAAGTGGATTCCTATGGGTGGGTGGGCCATGTAGCATGTGGGAGTCACTGCCGAGCATCCCAATCAGGCCACGATGCCTGAACACTATGTCTGAAAACTGCAGGAGGCAACACCACAAATGAGCAGCCAACACCCGAACACCCAGGGGATGGGACACAGCTCCAGGGACATGTCCACGGTTGGAGGGTGGTGCTGCTGCTAGGCCAGGCGACCAGATGGTGGCAGCAGCATCAGCAGATTCTCAAGGCGGTGGACAATGTGCTGGACCCTGCCCCACACCCTGAGGACCGGGATGCCATTCAGGCTAGGGAGAGACACAGAGGGGGAGTGCCACAACGCCCCAGGGTTTACAGCCGTTGATGGTCATTCAAACAGATGATGGACAACTCGACCTGACATTCACCTGAGGAAGGAGCTGTGCTCCGAAAGCTAGTGTTTGAAACAAACATGTTGGTCTTTAACCTGGTGTTGTAAGACTTCTTACGGTACTCACCCCAGTCCAACACCGGCATCTTCACATCATGTACGGGGAAGATCATGTCTTACCAACTTGATAGAGTTTTTTGAGGCGGTGACAAAATTAATTGATGATGGAAAGGTTGTGGATGACAAGGTCCCTCCTGGTACACTGGTACAGAAGGGAAAGTCGCATGGATTCGGGGTGTGCTAGCAAGATGGATAAAGAACTGGCTTGGCAACAGGAGACAGAGAGTAGCAGTGGAACGGAGTTTTTCAGAATGGAGATTTGTAACTAGTGGTGTTCCACATGGATCAATGATCGGACCACTGTTGTTTGTAATATATATAAATGATATGGAGAAAAATGTAGATGGTCTGATTAATAAGTTTGCCGATGACACTAAGATAGGTAGAGTTGCAGATAGTGAAGGGAACTGCTAAAGAATACAGCAGAATAAGATAGATTGGAGAGTTGGGCAGAGAGATTATAGATGGAGTTCAACCCCGACAAATGCGAGGAGATGCATTTTGGAAGATCGAATTCAGGTGTGAATTATACAGTAAATAGCAGAACCCTTAGGAACATTGACATACAGAGGGATATGGCCATTCAGGTCCATAGTTTCTTAAAAATGGCAATGCAGATGTATACAGTGTTCAAGAATGCATGCAGAGTGCTTGCCTTTATCGGCCGGGGCACTGAGTACAAGAGTTGGCAGGTCATGTCACAGTTGTATAAAAGTTTAGTTAGGCCACATTTGGAATATTGTGTGCAGTTCTGGTTGCTGCACTACCAGAAGGATGTGGATGCTTCGGAGAAAGTGCAAAGCAGGTGTGGTAGTCTGTGTGGAGGTATTACTGTACCTAGTAATGCTGGAACACCATTGATAGATAATGTATGCTTTCCCTTGGTCGAGCCTGTATGGTAGCTCTGTCCTGCAAGGTGGGGTATAAGAGCCCCTTGCCGCCCCAGCAGCTTCCTTTCTGTACCTGAGCTGCTGGGGGAAACATTTAGCTTATTCAACCCTTCAGTTGGACTACAACCTCGCTTTAGTGGTCATTGATAGTGCATCAATTTAATAAGCTAGATTTAAAGAATGGAGCTCCGAATCAAGCTGGAGTGTCTGCAACTCAGCCCCCACGCAGTAAACTCGGCGGCGACTTTCAATCAGTGGCTGGCGTGCCTCAACGGCGACCTCGGAACGGCAGAAAACACACCCACAAGAGAACAGAAACTGCAGATCCTGCACTCGAGGGTGAGCCCAGAAGTCTACACCCTCATCGAGGACACGGACGACTTCGATGCCACAATGGAGTTGCTGAAAGGACATTACATTCGCCCTGTAAATCAGGTCTACGCCCGGCATCTACTAGCGACGAGGCGACAAATTCCTCGGTGCAGATGACCACACACCAACCGATGAGAACACCCAGTTGCTGCCACGATTAGCCTCGGTGACCCTGGATCAGTCTCGGCCTCGAACACTCTCAATTGCTGCAAAAACGGTGCTAATCAACGGACACGAGACGTCCTGCTTAATCGACTCTGGGAGCACGGAGAGCTTCATACACCCCGACACGGTAAGGCGCTGTTTTCTCCCCATCCATCCTGTTAATCAAAGTATCTCCCTGGCCTCCGGTTCCCACTCAGTAGAGATAAAGGGGTTCTGTGTAGCAAACCTCACGGTCCAGGGAAGGGAGTTCAAAAATTACCGGCTCTACGTCCTTCCCCAACTCTGCGCGGCCACACTCCTAGGGTTAGACTTCCAGTGCAACCTCCAAAGTCTAACTTTCAAATTCGGCGGCCCTATAGCCCCTCTCACTGTCTGCAGACTCGCGACCCTCAAGGTCGATCCGCCTTCCCTGTTTGCGAACCTCACTCCGGATTGCAAACCCGTCGCCACCAGGAGCAGACAGTACAGTGTCCAGGACTGGATCTTTATTAGGTCAGAGGTCCAACGGCTACTGAGGGAAGGAGTTATTGAAGCTAACAACAGTCCCTGGAGAGCTCAAGTAGTGGTGGTAAAGACCGGGGAGAAGCATACGATGGTCATCGACTACAGTCAGACCATCAACAGCCTTACGCAGCTGGACGCGTACACTCTCACCCGCATATCCGACCTGGTAGACAGGATCGCGCAATACAAGATCTTCTCCACGGTGGACCTTAGGTCCGCCTCCCACCAGCTACCCATCCGCACGAGTGACCTCAAGTACACTGCCTTCGAGGCAGATGGGCGGCTGTACCACTTTGTAAGGGTTCCCTTCGGTGTCACTAACGGGGTCTCGGTCTTCCAGCGAGAGATGGGCCCAATGGTTGACCGATACGGTTTACGGGCAACATTCCCGTATCTCGATAATGTCACCATCTGCGGCCACGACCAGCAGGACCACGACACCAACCTCCGAAAATTCCTTCAGACTGCAAAAATCCTTAACCTTACTTATAACAAGGATAAATGCGTTTTTAGCACCGACCGCCTAGCCATCCTCGGCTACGTAGTGCGAAATGGAGTTATAGGCCCCGACCCTGAACGCATGCGCCCCCTTATGGAGTTCCCCCTCCCTCACTGCTCCAAGGCCTTGAAGCGCTACCTAGGTTTTTTTTCTTACTACGCCCAGTGGCTCCCCAACTATGCAGACAAGGCCCGTCCTCTGATCCAATCCACAGTTTTTCCCCTGTCGATAGAGGCCCGCCAGGCCTACAGCCGCATCAAAGCAGACATTGCAAAGGCCACGATGCACACCATCGACGAGTCCCTCCCCTTCCAGGTCGAGAGCGACGCGTCTGACGTAGCTCTGGCGGCCACCCTCAACCAAGCGGGCAGACTCGTGGCCTTCTTCTCAGTACCCTCCATGCTTCCGAAATCCGCCACTCCTCAGTCGAAAAGGAGGCCCAGGCCATAGAAGCTGTGCGACATTGGAGGCATTACCTGGCCGACAGGAGATTCACTCTCCTCACTGACCAAAGGTCGGTTGCCTTCATGTTCGATAATGCACAGCAGGGCAAGATAAAAAACGATAAGATCTTGCGGTGGAGGATCGAACTCTCCACTATAACTATGAGATCTTGTATCGTCCCGGGAAGCTAAACGAGCCTGCTGATACCCTGTCCCACGGCACATGTGCCAACGCACAAGTGGACCGCCTCTGAGTCCTCCACAAGGACCTCTGCCACCCAGGGGTCACTCGCTTCTTCCATTTTGTCAAGACCCACAACCTGCCCTATTCCATCGAGGAGGTCAGGACCGCCACCAGGAATTGCCAAATCTGCGCGGAGTGCAAGCCGCACTTCTACCTGCCAGAGAAAGCGCACCTGATAAAGGCTTCCCATCCCTTTGAACGCCTCAGTGTGGACTTAAAAGGTCACTTCCCCTCCACCGACCGCAACACGTACTTCCTGAATGTGACTGACGAATACTCCCGATTCCCATTCGCCATCTTCTGCCCCGACATGACCGCAACCACTGTCATCAAAGCCCTCCATAGCATCTTTACACTGTTCGGGTTCCCCGCTTACATACGTAGTGATAGGGGGTCCTCCTTTATGAGCGACGAATTGCGTCAATTCCTGCTCAGCAAGAACATTGCCTCGAGCAGGACGACCACTTACAAGCCCCGGGGTAATGGACAGGTAGAGAGGGAGAACGGAACGGTCTGGAAGACCGTCCTACTGGCCCTACGGTCCACAAATCTCCCAGTCTCCCACTGGCAGGAGGTCCTCCCGGATGCCCTCCACTCCATCCGGTCACTGCTCTGCACCACGACCAACCAAACACCCCACGAACATCTCTTTGTTTTCCCCAGGAAGTCCTCCATTGGGACCTCTCTCCCGACCTGGCTGGCAGCCCCCGGACCCATCCTGCTCCAAAAACACGTGCGGGCGCCCACGTCGGACCCGTTGGTCAAGAGGGTCCATCTTCTCCACGCTAACCCCCAGTACGCCTACGTGGCGTACCCCGACGGCCGACAAGACACGGTCTCCCTACGAGACTTGTTGCCACCGGATCCCCACGCACACCCCCGCCACCAGTCCCATCCCCCATCCCACCGGTGCACCTTACAGCTGCCCCCTTCCCAGGAGGATTGGTTCTTCCGCCGGCCCTGTCTAGCCCCCCCCCCCCCCCCCACCCACCGACACACCCCGCAGACGCTCCCCTCTCAGGTCAACCAGCTCTCCCACCAGCGCCGTCTAGGAGTGTTGAAGCCGCCACAGAGATCGAAACCACGCTCCCGGAGTCACAGACGTCCGAACCTCCACTGGCGTCACCACCAAAGCTTCGACGATCACAGAGGACGACCAGGGCTCCCGATCGACTGATTGCTTCATTTTAACGTATATATAGTTAATTGTAAAATTGTAAATAGTTACGATAATAAGGCAAAATGCTGCACGGAGGTATTACTGTACCTCCATAACCATAACTTCTACCATGTTACCATGTTGTAATACCAAGCCACCACCCCTGCCGGACTCTAGTGGGTGAATGTGGTAGTCTGTGTAGAGGTATTACGGTACCTAGTAATGCTGGAACACTATTGGTTCTTAATGTATGCTTTCCATTGGTCGAGTCTGTATGGTAGCTCCGCCCTACAAGGCGGGGTATAAGAGCCCGTGCCACCCCAGCAGCTTCCTTTCTGTACCTGAACTGCGGGGGGAAACATCTAGCTTATTAAAGCCTTCAGTTGGACTACAACGTCACTTTAGTAGTCATTGATTGTGCATCAGCAGGTTTACCAGGATGTTGCCTGGTCTGGAGGATGTTAGCTATGAAGCGAGGTTGAATAAATTCAGATTGTTATCGTTGGAAATACGGAGGCTGAGGGGAGGCCTGATTGAGGTCGACATAATTATCATAGAATCATAGAATGTACAGTGCAGAAAGAGGCCATTGAGCTCTTTAAGCCTGCACTGACCCTCAGAAAGAGCATTCTACCTAAGCCCATGCCTCCATCCCATCCCCATAACTCAGTAACCCCACCTAACGTTTTGTACTCTGAGGGGCAATTTAGCATGGCCAATCCACCTAACATCTTTGGACTGTGGGAAGAAACCCACGCAGACACGGGAAGAAAGTGCAAACTCCACATGGACAGTCATCTGAGGCCAGAATTGAACCCGGGTCCCTGGAGCTGTGAGGCAGCAGTGCTAACCACAGTGCCACCGTGCCACCCAGAAATTACGAGAGGTATAGGCAGGATGAATAGTCATAAGCTTTTTCCCAGGGTGGAAGACTCGATTACAAGTGGACACAGGTTCAAGTTGAGAGGGGGAAGGTTTAGGGGAGTTATGCGGCGTAAGATTTTCATGCAGAGGGTGGTGGGTGCGTGGAACATGTTGCCAGTGGAGGTGGTGGAGGGAGGCACAATAGCAACATTTAAGATGTATCTCGATAGGAGATTTACGGTAGTGGCATGTCGGAGGAGGTTGCACATTGGGTGGCTCCTGCTCGAGGCTATATATTTTGGAGCTTAATGCCCGGTCCCAGGGGCAGTTTTTAAACAAATAGGGGTGCAGGAAGACATAAGGAAGGAAGAGGATGTCTAAAACTTGGAAGAAGGCCACCGGGAAGGTTCGGCATTGAGCGAAAGGGTCAGCCCTACAGCAGGAAAGATGGCGGAGGTTGGGTCGCTGGGTGGGCCCTCACCATTCACAGCAGAAAAGACCAAGGTGATATTCGTGGAATTTGAAATACAGTTTACTAAACACATGGAGGTGATGAGGAAGGAAATGATGCAGCAATGAAGGTATTGGTGGAGCAGGCGATGACCCTGGTGAAGGCGGCTGTGTTGAAGGTATGGGAGTAGGGTGAGAAGCTGCAGAGGGTGGTGGAGGCCACCAAAGGTCTGAGAGCGAAGGTGGAGGACCTGGAGAATAGGTCTAGGCAGCATAATTTAACTTAAGAAATGTGGGTCTGCCCGAACGGGTGGAGGGCCCACGGCTGACTGAGTACTTTGCCAAGATGTTGGCGGAGCTGTTGGGGGAGGGGAAAGGTCTGTCCCGGTATGAACTGGATCGGGCTCATCAGTTTTTGAGGCCTAAACCGAAGACAAATGAACCGCGACGGACCGTAATAATTTGTTTTCACAGGTACCACGTGAAGGAGAAGGTCCTGAGTTGGGTGAAGCAGAAGCAGGAGGGGCAGTGGGCTGGAGCTTGTATACACATATACCAGTACTTAACCATGGAGCTGGCAAGGAGGCGGGCGGTCTTTGGTGGAGTGAAGGTGGCACTGTACAACAGTGGTGTGCGGTTCGGCATGTGTATCCAGCGAAGTTGAGGGTGTCCTACAACTCAAAATACTTTTATTTCGAGATGGTGGTAGCGGTGGAGGCGTTTGTGAAGGCAAAGGACTGGGGCAGAAATGAGAAATAGGACTGGGGTCTGGTCTTGGACCGAGGGTAGGAGGTGGAAGGTTGTTTATGGTTCTATATCATGTTGTTATTTGTAGGTATGAAAATGCCTGTTTGGGTCGGGTAGGAGTTGGGATTTTTTGTGATGGTGGTTTTCTGGGTTTGCGTGTTTGCACTGGGTTTGTTTGTTTGAAGGGAATTTCTTTGCTTTTGGGGCTGGGCATGAGGAAGGGGATTGGGAGGAGGGGGGCCTGGGCAGGGGCCTCCACACTAGCAAGCTTAAGTTGGCTAGTGAACGGGAGTGTGGTGGGGGAGGCGCGTGGTTGAACAGGTTCCGATGGGCCTGAGACGTGTGAAAAGTGGGGGGAGGGATTGACATTGGGAGAGGTGTTTTCGAGAGGAAGGGGATGGGGATTCTGGGAGGGGGGAAGGGGTTCGATGGCAACAAAGGGGTGGGGGTGGGCCAGGTCCTGTGGGCAGGGCCTGGAGTTTTGAGGATGGCGGCAGATAGGAAGGGTGCGGAGGGGAGGGAGGCTCAGAATAGTAACGGGAATGTAAAGGGTTTGGGAGGGGCAGTGAAGAGATCAAGGGTGTTTGCACACCTAAAATATTTGAATTCTGATGTAGCCATGTTACAAGAGACTCACCTGAAGATGAATAACCGTTCAGGGTTCGACAATAGGGCCGCTGGAGGGGGTAGCGGTGTTGGTGGGTAAGAGGGTGAGGTTCCAGATGGAGAAGGTGGTAGCAGACCAGGGGGTAGATTTGTAATAGCAAACGAGCATTGGAGGGGAGGTTGGTGGTGTTGGCAAGTGTGCATGGCCCGAACTGGGATGATGCAGGATTTGTGAGAAAGGTGCTAGGGACCATCCCGGTCTTGGACTCACACGAGCTAATAGTTGGAGGGAATTGGAATATGGTGCAAGAGCCGAGGATGGACAGGTTGCAGCTGCACTCATTTGCCCAGCTGGGGGTGGCGGAGAAGTAGCTGACTGGGCTTATGAGGGAGATGGGAGGAATGGACCCGTGGAGGTTCTTGTACCCGAGGGAGCGGGAGTACTCGTTCTTCTCCTGGTTCACAAGGTATATTTGAGGATAGACTTTTTTGTGGTTGGGAAGGCCTTGTTGGCTGGGATTAGGGAATCAGAGTATTCGGTGGTAGCAATTTCAGACCGTGTACCGCATTCGGTGGATGTGGTCCTGGAGAAGGGTGGAGCCAAGAGGCTGAGGTGGAGAATGGAGGCAGGGTTTCTGGGGGACAGAAGCTTCTGTGAGAAGATCGGGAAAACGATTGAGGAGTATGTAGGATTTAACTGTACAGGAAAAGTATCACAGGCGGTATATGGGAGGCCCTGAAGGCGGTAGTGGGGCCGGGGGGGGGGGGGGGGGGGGGGGGTATCATTTTAGGCCTTGGTGGATAATGAGAGGGGAGAACATCAAAGGTTGGTAGAGGGGATGTTGGAAGTGGACAGGGCGTACATGTGGGGATGCAGATCCAACCCTTCTGGACCAAATGAAGGAGCTCCAGGCTAATTTTGACCGGTTGTCTATGGGGAATGCGGTGCTGAGGCAGGCGAGGGTAGTGGTTTATGAATATGGGGAGAAGGAGGGGTGTATGCTGGCAGGCCAACTTTGGAGGGAGGTGGCTGCGAGGGAGATAGTCCAGGTGTGGGATAGGAAGGGGAAATTGATGGTTGCTCCGGAGCAGATTAATAGGGTATTTGAGGAGTTTTATGAAAAGTTTGATAGGTCAGAGCCACTGGGAGAGGAACAAGGGATGAGGGAGTTCCTGAACGGATTGGAGTATCAGAGGCTGGGGGAGAAAGATAGGGCCAGATTGGAAGGGTCGATGGGGAAACAAGAGGTAAAAGAGGAAATTGGGAAGTTGGGAAGATGCCATCGGGGAAGGCGGCAGGCCAGATGGGATCCCAGTGGAGTATTATAAGAAGTTCAAAGATAAATTGATGCCACTGATGGTGGGAATGCTTGAGGAGGTGATAAGGTAGGGGGTGCTACCACAAAATTTGGGAAAGGCTTGATCTCCCTGCTGTTAAAGAAAGACAATGACCTACCAAGTTGGTTGTATAGAGCCATTTCGTTACTGAATGTAGACGCCAAGATACTGCCGAAGGTACTATAATAATAATCTTTATTGTCACAAGAAGGCTTATAATAACACTGTAAAGAAGTTAAAAGCCCCTAGTCGCCACATTCCGGCACCTGTTCGGGTACACGGAGGGAGGATTTAGAATGTCCAATTCACCTAACAAGCACATCTTTCTGAACTTGTGGGTGGAAACTGGAGCGCTCAGAGGAAACCCACCCAGACACAGGGAGAACATGCAGATTCCGCACAGACAGTGACCCAAGCCGGGAATCGAACCCGGGGCCCTGGCGCTGTGAAGCAATAGTGCCAACCACTGGCTGGTAACCCGTTGGCTACTGGCTGTTAGGTTGGAGGTGTGCCTCCCAAAGATCATAGGGGAAGACCAGAGGGTTTGTGAAAGGAAGGCAGCTATTTTAGAATATTGGGAGATTAGTAAATGTAATCATGACTGAAGCCGGCCGAGGGAAAGGAGATGGAGGTGGTGGTGGTGCTAGTTGCGAACAAGGTGTTTGATCAGGTAGGGTGGGGATACTTGATGGCAGTCCTAGAGAGATTTGGGATTGGGCCGAGATTTACGGAATGGGTATGGCTATTGTATAGGCAAATGTCTGCACATATAATATGAGCTTGGGATACTTTGCTCTGCACCGGGGTACCAGCCAGGTGTGTCCTATGTCCCCCCCTGCTATCTGCATTAGCGATAGAGCCATTGGCCATGAAGAATGTGGAAGGGGATAGTGTTGAACATAGGGTATCTTTGTACACGGACAATTTATTGTTGTATGTTTCAGAGCCGAGTACGTCGCTGGGGAACATATTGGGACTTCTCCAAAGATTTAGGTCATTTTCAGGATATAAATTAAATTTGGAGAAGAGTATTTTGTGGTGTCCCAGCCAGGAGTGGGAGCGGGAGTGGTGGGGCTGCCTTTTCGCAGGGCAGCAACCCACTTCAGGTACTTGGGGGTGCAGGTGGCATGGGACTGGGGGGTACAATTTTACTAGTTTAGTGGAGAGGGTGAACGCAGACTTGACAATGTGGGACAACCTCCCTCTGTCATTGGCGGGCCGCGTGCAGGCAATTAAAATGAATGTGTTGCCGCGATTTTTGTTTTTGTTTCAGTGCCTGCCGGCCTTTTAATCAAAGGCATTCTTCAAAGAATTGGACAAATTGGTCACCTTGTTTATCTGGAGGGGGGTGTGGCAGAGGTAGCCAGAGTCAGGAAGGTGGTCCTGCAGAGAGAGCGGCAGGGAGGGGGGCTGGGCCACTGTTATTTGGCTGTGAACGCGGAAAAGGTGAGGAGTTGGGTCATGGGGGGTGGAGGGGGTGAGGAGAGTACTAGTGGGTTAGAATGGAGGAAGATCTGTGTAGAATAGAGAGGGTCGGATTGAGGGCGCTGGTAATGGCACCACTTCCGATGGCCCTGGGCAAGTACTCTGGAAGTCTGGTGGTGGTGGCAATACTGAAGGTTTTGAGGCAGTTGAGGCAACACTTGAGGGCTGGGTCAGGGGAGATACAGATCAGTGGGAATCACAGGTTTAAGCCGGGGAGGCTGGATAGGAGGTTTCGGAGATGGGAGGAGAGGGGGATTTTGAAGATTAAAAGACCTGTTCCTGGGGGTACGTGTTGCAAAATTGGAAGAGTTGGGGGAGAAGTATAGACTGGGGCAAGATGAAGGGTTTCGGTGCCTGCAGCTCTGAGACTTTGCAAGGCAGGAGGTTCCGAGCTTCCCAATAGCACCTGCCCTCTTGTTGTTGGAAGAGATACTGACGGCAGGCGAATTGGAGAAGGGTGTGGTGTTGCCGATTTACAGGAAGGTTCTGGAAGAGGACGGGGTGTCCATGGAAGGGATTAAGGTCAAGTGGGAAGAAGAGTTGGGAGAAGTAATGGAAGAAGGTTTGTGATGTGAGGTGCTATGAAGAGTGAACGCCTCAACCTCATGTGCGAGGTTGAGGCTGATACAGCTGAAGGTCGTATTTAGGGCGCACCTCAAGAGGGCGAGGATGAGCCAACTCTTCGAGGGAGTGGAGGATGTCTGTGAGCGGTGTGAGAGGGTCCCCGCAAACCATGTACTGATTTTGGGCCCTGTCCGAAGCTGGAGAAGTATTGGAGGGTTCTACATGTGGACTTGGAACTGGGTCCCTTAGAGGCCATTTTTGAGGTGTGGGACCGGCCCGAGTTGCAGGCGAGTGCGGGGGAAGATGTTTTAGCCTTCGCCTCACTGATTACCCAGAGGCGGGTCCCATTGGGTTGGAGGTCAGATTCTCCACCCTGTGCCTCCGCTTGGCAGGGGGGCCCACTTCAATTTCTGACCCTTGAGAAGGTGAAATATGAGCTGAGGGGGTAAAGGAGGGATTCATGGGGACTGTTTATTGTGTACTTTCAGGTGCTGGTTGCTGTGGTGAATGTAATATATATATATATATATGATAATTCACACAGTCTTTGTAAGTGCAGTGGCGCTATCCTACCACTAGGGGGAGTAGCTCTGGGAGTACTCAGGAACTTGTACTGGGCTCCACCCTTGGCTCCGCCCACAGCTCCTCCCCCAGTGCAGCTGTATAAATACCCTTGTCCAGAGTCAGCCTGAGTTCACTAAGAGTTCATCAACGGGGAACAGGCTGGCTCCGAAGTAAGTCGATTAAAGCCTAGATTCATATCAGAAACACGTGTCTGGTGAATTGATGGTTCCATCAATTTAATCGACTTAAGAACAGTAAAGATCAATTATGGAATCGGCCCTCAAGTCTGGACGCCTGGAACTCGACCCGCAGGATGCAGAGGCTAAAGAAATCTTCTCCCACTGGATTTGGTGCTTCAAGGCCTACCTGGCAGAAGCGAGCACAGTCGAAACGACAGAGGATCAGAAGCTAAGTCTACTGCACGCGAGGGTGAGCCACAGAATCTCTACACAACTAAACTCGGCCAGTTCATATACTGCGGCACTAGCAGTTCTCGATAAAATTTATGTAAGGCCTATTAATGAAGTTTACGCTCGCCATGTGTTCACGACTCGCCGCCAGCGGCCTACAGAATCACTCGCCGAATTCCTAAGGGAACTAAATAATTTGTCCAATGATTATAATTACCAAGCGGTTACCGCGGCTGAACACAGGGAATTGGCGGTACGCAATGTTTTTGTAGCGGGCCTCAGGTCTAACTATGTGCGCCAATGACTGCTGGAAAAGGGGGCCCAGGACTTAGAAACGACTGTGGAAGCTGCTACCACGATGGAGGTCTCCTTCTGCAGCGTTAACTCGTTCCCCGTGAATCCCGCGACCCAATTATGGGCCCTCGACCAGCGACTCACCCAGGCCTGTGCTACGCGGCCGCCCAGCCACCATGCTGCCCCAGCCAGCCACTATGCTGCTCCAGCTAGTCACTATGCTGCTCCAACCTGCCATTTCTGCGGCCAGAACCAGCACCCGCGGCAGCACTGCCCGGCCCGCAACGCGACCTGCAGCAGCTGCAGGCGAAAAGGGCATTATGCAAGAGTGTGCCTCGCTAAAAGGGCCCCAGCTTCCAACTCACCAGCGACTTGAAGTAATCGCTCCCCTCACTCGCAGGCCCGCGGGGCCCGAAACGCTGCGGCCTATGCCCCAACTCCGCCCCCTCCAGCCACGTACGATCCATGGGGGCCGCCATCTTGGAAAACCTCCACCACGTGGCCGGCCACATGCGACTCATGGGGGCCGCCATCTAGGACGCCATCTTCCTCGCCGCCCACCACGTGCGATCCACGGGCCCAATCGGCATCTCCGCGCTCGGACAACTCTGCGGAAGTATTCAAATTTGACTATGAACTCAGATGGCAGTCATCACGGGGCCACTCCAGCACAGCTGATCGAGCCGCCGACTACCCGCAACTCAGCGCGGTCACCCTGGACCAATCACGACCAAAGAATCTACGAAATTCGATGGCAGAGGTCCATATCAATGGGTGCAAAACGTCATGCCTCTTCGACTCCGGGAGCACGGAGAGTTTCATACAGCCAGACCTGGTAAGACGATGTTTGCTCCCCGTTTTCCCTGTGCAGCAAACTATCTCACTTGCTTCAGGCTCCCATTCGGTCCAGATCCAGGGGCGCACCGCCGCAACACTCACAATCCGATGCACTAGCTACTCGAAATTCAAACTCTACGTTTTGCCCGAACTCTGCGCGCCACTCTTATTAGGCCTAGACTTCCAATGCAACCTCAAGAGCCTCACCCTCAGCTTCGGAAAGCCCCTACCCCCACTCATGATCTGCAGCCTCGCTACGCTGTGAATTCCCCCCTCCCTCTCTTCGCCAATCTCACAAAGGACTGTAAACCCGTAGCCACTCGTAGCAGGCGGTATAGCCTGCAGGATAGGGTATTTGTCAGAGCAGAGGTCCGAAGGCTACTCAGTGAGGGGGTTATAGAGGCCAGCAATAGTCCCTGGTGGTGGTCGTCAAGATCGGGGGAAAATTCCGTATGGTGGTCGACTACAGTCAGACCATAAATAGATTTACGCTCCTCGACGCGTATCCCCTCCCCAGGATTGCAGACATGGTAAACCAGATCGCCCAGTACCGGCTCTTTTCCACGGTGTAGCTGAAGTCTGCATACCACCAGCTCCCAATCCACCCGGAGGACCGCCAGTACACAGCATTCGAGGCCGATGGCCGCCTCTTCCATTTCCTCCGGGTCCCTTTCAACGTCACTAATGGGGTCTCGGCGTTCTAATGAGCAATGGACCGAATGGTGGACCAGTACGGGCTGCGGGCCATGTTTCCGTACTTGGACAATGTCACCATCTGCGGCTATGACCAGCAGGACCACGACGCCAACCTCCACTGTTTTCTCCAGACGGCACAGAAACTGAATCTCACGTACAACAAGGAGAAATGCGTTTTCCGCACATCCAGACTAGCCATCCTCGGCTATGTCGTGGAAAACGGAGTCCTGGGCCCCAACCCGGACCGTATTCGCCCCTTCTTAGAACTCCCTCCCCCTCATTGTCCCAAGGCCCTCAAACGGTGCTTGGGATTTTTTCCCTACTACGCCCAGTGGGTCCCTCAATATGCGGACAAAGCCCGCCCACTCTTTAGGACCACACGATTTCTCCTGTCAGCCGAGGTACGCCAGGCCTTCGGCGGCATCAAGGAGGACTTCGCTAAAGCGGCCATGCGGGCGGTGGATGAATCCACCGCATTTCAGGTAGAGAGCAACGCCTCAAAGTTAGCTCTTGCAGCCATGTTAAATCAGGCAGGGAGACCAGTTGCATTTTTCTTCCGTACCCTCTCCGCTTCAGAACTCCGACAGTCTTCAGGCGAGAAAGAAGCACAAGCCATTGTGGAGGCTATCCATCACTGGAGGCACTACCTCACAGGTAGGAGGTTCACCCTCATCACCGACCAAAGATCGGTTGCCTTCATGTTCGATAACTCGCAAAAGGGCAAAATTAAAAACAACAAAATTCTGAGGTCGCGGATTGAACTCTCCACCTACAATTACGATATCAAGTATCGACCCAGGAAGCTCAACGAGCCTCCGGATGCCCCATCCCGCGGGACATGCGCCAGCGCGCAGATTGACCGATTAAAAATCATCCACAATGACCTCTGCCACCCGGGGGTCACCCGGCTCGCCCACTACATCAGGGCCCGAAACCTGCCTTTCTCCAACGAGGAGGTAAAAGCGGTCACCAGGGACTGCCCGATCTGTGCGGAGTGCAAACCGCACTTCTATAGACCAAACAGGGCCCACCTGGTCAATGCTTCTAGGCCCTTTGAACGCCTCGCCATTGATTTCAAAGGGCCACTCCCCTCAACTAACAAGAACGTTTACTTTTTAAACGTCGTAGACGAGTTCTCCCGTTTCCCATTTGCTATACCGTGCCCCGACATGACCTCCCATACAGTCATTAGGGCCCTGCATAGCATCTTCACCCTGTTTGGTTTCCCCAGTTACGTGTACAGCGACCGGGGTTCATCCGTCATGAGCGATGAGCTGCGTCAGTACCTGCTCGACAAGGGCATTGCCTCGAGCATGACTACCAGCAACAACCCCAGGGGGAACGGGCAGATGGAAAGGGAGAACGCGCCGATCTGGAAGACCGTCCTACTGACCCTCCGGTCGAGAAAGCTCCAAGTCTCCCAGTGGCAGGAAGTCCTCCCAGACGCGCTCCACGCTATTAGGTCCCTTTTGTGAACGGCGACCAACCAGACCCCTCACGAGAGGCTCTTCATTTTTTCCAGGGGCACTACCACGGGGGTCTCACTTCCGGCATGGCTGAGGACACCGGGCCCCGTACTTCTGAGGAAACACGTCAGGGCGCACAAAACCAACCCCCTTGTTGAAAAGGTGCGCCTGCTCCACTCCAACCCCCAGTACGCATTTGTAGAGTTCCCTGACGGCCGTCAGGACACAGTATCCCTCCAGGATCTGGCACCCGTCGGATCCAGCGCCCCCTCTACCCTCACAGAAGGACCTCTCACCCTACACCCCATGCTGCCGCACCCTTGAGCTCCCGAGCCCACGAGCTCGCTCCACCAGTTCTGCGCACCCGCGCCAGCCAGCCCCCAGCGCCCCCAGTCCCCGGTCGAAACAGGAGAGTATGAAGCTCGGATACAAGCCTCCCTGGAGTCCGCCATCGTCCCCCAGCACACAACACCCATCCAGCCACCGCAAGAGGCTGCAACCCCGGTGCTCCGCAGATCACAGCGGACAATTCGACCACCGGACAGACTGACTTTATAGACCACCACCCCCGCCGGACTTGATTTTTTTGCAGGGGGTGAATGTGGTGAATGTAATATATATATGTATATATGATAATTCACACTGTCTTTGCAAGTACAGTAGCACTATCCTACCACTAGGGGGAGTAGCTCTGGGAGTACTCAGGAACTTGTACTGGGCTCCACCCTTGGCTCCGCCCACGACTCCTCCCCCTAGTGCAGCTGTATAAATACCCTTGTCCAGAGCCAGCCTGAGTTCACTAAGAGTTCATCAATGGGTAACAGGCTGGCTCTGAAGTAAGTCGATTAAAGCCTAGATTCATATCGGAAACACATGTCTGGTGAATTGATGGTTCCATCAGTTGCCATTGAACATTAGTGGGTGGGGGGCACCAGGGGGAGTTGGGTTTACTGTTTTGTTGTTAACTTTTACCTGGAATGAACGAATGGATGTATTGGATTGTATATTGAGGGGGTTGTTGTTTCTGGGGGATTGTTATCGTGTTTGTTTTTGTTTTTCTTTTGTTGTTTTGTTGTTTATTTGATGAAAATGTGGAGAATAAAAAGATTTTAAAAACAAATGTATATTGATAGAAATATGAACAGGTGGGGAGAAGAGGGACACAGTAAAAGGTCTAAATAAGGAATCTGGGTGGGCTCAGGCTTGGTGGGCCGAAGGGTCTGGTCCAGTGCCGTAATGTTCTTTGACTGAAGGTGCATGGACTCTTCCATCATGCTTTGTAATCTGAGGAGAGCAGCAGCTATCCTTTCACAATGTTCCAGAGATTGTCTTTGCAGCTCCAACAACTGAAGTGTGACCGAGTCCGGTGGCTCATCATGTGACTTGAACTCAGCAGATTCCTAGCCTCCAGCTGCCCTCTGAGTGCCGGAACACTGGCAGGTCCCTGCCTCCATGTGCTATAGATCAGACAGTGTCATTTTCTCACCAGATTGTGACTCCGAGGCTGGTCTAGAAATTGATCCCACCAAGATATGTATCTCTGCGCAGGTGGAGGGCCATGGGAGAGTGCTGTGACAGGTCTTCAATTAGGCTGTCATCAGATTCATCTTTTGAGGTGAATTTCGAGCTTGAGTCGAGGGTCTGGCTCATGGACATCCTCTGATACTTCCCACATGTGAAGAAAGAAGAGATCATTAGTGCATGGCAGGGGATTGTGAAATGGTAGACATCACTCACAGCATGGTTATCTGGGGATGTTGTAGTGCAGGATTCTCACACTTGAGTGTCACCGACCTTAAAGTCAACATAGAAATGGTCCACATTGTCATCGACCAGTTGGCAGCCTCTATTCTCAAAGTTGACTCGACCGAGATACGGGCATTCCCCCACAAGTCTGGGACCTCTCCTTCTTGTTATGAGCCAGCTTGTGGTGCATGACAACAGATGGAGAGAATGTAAGCAGGACGTCTACCATGTCAGCTGAGAAGGATGCCTCCATGTGTGGCTGGCGAATGATGCTATGGACGGATTGAGGCATGATCTGCAGAGGAGATGATGGTGTGTGAGTGGGTGATGGTGCCCCTTGAGCTGATAGTGGGTGAGATCCCCGAGGATGTGTGCTGGATTTGTGAGTTTGAGTTGAAACTGATAAAAAGAGTCACGTACCCTGGCAGAAAGGAGGAGATCATTCATCCTCTATCTGTACTGGGTGGGTGTCCTCTTTGGTAGTGCTCTGGTACCCGCCATCACAGCTGCCACCTTCTAGGCTGGATTGGTCACCTTGGATGAGGTTCTTCACCCAGAGCAGGGGTAGATGACTTCACAGAGCACATCCACTGCATCCAGCAGGTAGTTGAGAGAGGCGGCAGTGACTGTGTGGTCAGCATGTTTACTTCCTTTGGAAACCATGACTTTCCAGCACCTTTTGTTCCCTTTAGATAGGGCTAGTTCTGTGCAGGGGCACCTTTTAAATATGGTGCCCAGATTACAGATGGCCGGAGGACACCGTGGGGTGGGTGAATCAGAGGCCCGTGCCTCTTACTTTTCAACATAGTGATGCACAATACAATGTAAAAAGCTGCCATTGCTGTTGGCAGGTCAAATGCTGATTTCCACACCAGATTTGGACTTACGAATTTCCCGAAAATTCCCGGTCCTTCCTCAGAGACAGGTTGTAGCAGAAATGGCAAATATCTGGGAGCAGGAAGACCATGAAGGAACAGAGAGAAATAGTTCATACATTTTTTTCTTTGAATTGTGCCAACGTCTGACTGTCTTTAGGCAATAAGTAATTCAGTGAATGTAACTGCAGGTTATCTGGTCATTATCGCATTACTTTGTTGTGCACAAATTGGCTGCTGTGCTCCATACAAATAACAGGGGCTACAGTACAAAAGCCTTTCATTGGCTTTAAACATTTCAGGTCAAAAGTAAGGTGCTATCTAAATGCAAGTTATTAATTTCTTGTATGGTTAATTTAGTACATCTACCATACATAATTATTCAAGAGATAGTCCCATGTAAACCTCAAGGAATCAGATCGAGTTTGTCTTAGCCAAACCCATACTACATTCACATCCCAATATATCTTACTCCCTCTGGACAATCAGATCCAGCTGAGGGGGTGGAAATAACTGTTACTTTAGCCAACCAGTTATGTAATCACACCAGGTTAGATCACTGTTCCAAATTTGCAAGTGGTTTTTCCATTCTATTTGCTTATCTCACAGAAAGATAATGCATAAATAAATAAGATAGAGAAGGCAATCAAAAATGCCAAATTACATTTTAATCCCACTGTGGTGCCAGAAATAGCAGAGTTCAATGACATGGAACTTTGTGTGACCTTCAATCTGTGAATATCAATTTCTCACTCCAGTAACCTTTCATCCTCCCTCAGGTTTCAACCAGATTTAATTTGTTCTTTCCTCATTAAAAAGTCATTTTTTGTTGAGAGAAGCGAAGTTAAATAAATACTTCTAAACAGGATTCAGACTTTAAATCCTTGAGCAATTTGTTTGATATATCAGAAGAAATACAAGAAATGCAAAAGTAAATGTCAGGCCGGTATCAACGAATTAACACCTGCAATTTTTATACATGGCAACCAAACAGCTGAACATTCAGAGACTGTTTATACCAGGACACAAGATGCGCCCCTCCCCCTAAACCTGTTGGTCATAAAAGGCCATGAAACTTGCATAAGGGTGTGACTTACCAAGCCCTTTTAACTGAAGAACATTTACCCACAGCATCTGTGAACAACACAATCTTTTTTTAAGCCACTTTGGGCGGCATGAATCCCGCCCCCGCCGTCCTCCAAATTCTCCGGCCCCCAAAAAATTGGCCCGGCGTGAGTCGCGCCGCACACCTCGGAGAATGGCGGAGTCCGGCGCGACTAAATGGGCCCCGGGGCTGCCCCAATGCTCCGGCCTGCACTGAGCCAAAGTCCCGCCCGTCTTTTGCCAGTCCCGCCGGCGTAAATTGGAGTAGGTCCTTACTGGCGGGACCTGGCGGTGCGGGCGGCCTCCGGGTTCTTGGGGGGACGCGGGTGGATCTGGCCCCGGGAGGTGCCCCCACGGTGGCCTGGCCCGCGATCGGGGCCCACGGATCTGCGGGCGGGCCTGTGCCGTGGGGCTCTCTATCCTTCCGCACCTGAGGCTGTACCGGTCCGCCATTCCCAGTGCGGAAACGAAGCCCTCTGCGCATGCGCAGGGATGACGCCAGCACACGCTGGCGCTCACACGCATGCGCCATCTCGCGCCGGCCGGCGGAGGCCCTTTGGCACCGGTTGGCGTGGCGCCAAGCCCCTTTCCCACCGGCCGGCGGGTCGCAAACCACTCTGGGGCGGGCCTAGCCCTTGAAGGTGCGGGGCGCACCCACCTTGGCCACTGGTTCTGCAGAGCGGCCCTGCAGTATGGTGCTCCCACCCCATCTTCGCACCTACGCCATTCCCCCCCCCCCCCCCTCACACCTGACCACCATCCGCCGTCGGCCCACTCCGGGCAACACCCACAGTAGCCCCTACGGGAGCCACGGTGTATAACCCTGGCGATGGTACCCCTGGCATCAGGGACAGGCACCAGGGCCAGAGGCCACCATGGTACTGGCCACCGACAGGGCCAGGGGTGTTGGGCCAGAGGCTGCAGTGCCAATTAGGACCACCATGTAGCCCGATGGACTGGGTTGGGCACTGGGGTATGCACGATGCTAACATACCGGACTTTCACCCCTGCAGACAATGGATGGTGGAATTCAACCAGCAATGGTGGCCTTTTCCCAGTCGCCGCAGCCCTGGGGGATGCTCTGTGGCTGTACGAGCTCGAGCTGCTCGAGGAGGAGGAAGCTGCATCAGCGAAGTGTACAGCAGCAGAGCATGCCACAGAGGAACAGGAGGCAACTGGTGAGAATGGAGAGCGAGCCTCCCAACAGGCCGAGGAGGTGCCAAGGAGGCGGCGCCTGATGCCTCCTGTGTACCGGCACCACTTGTCATTTGAGGACGTGCCGGACCGGGCATGCCAGGGCCAGGGAAGAGAGGTGACGGGGGAGCAGGCTCAGTGTCTAGGGTGTCCTCCCATGGGACTGGAGCGTTGTCCAGGCACGGACTGCCATTACCACAGCCATCTTGTGCCTCCAGTATGATGCAGAGAGGGTCACCTGCATCATGGCAGCCTGTTGTGTCCTCCACAATATCGCGCAGCAGAGGAGCACCGTGCTGGGGGAGGTGGAAGAACACCAGGCCACGTCCAATGAGGAGGATGGGGAGGAGGGCAAGGATTTTCAGGACACGGTGCCTAAGACTCCGTCTGAGCAGAGAGACAGTGCAACATATCTGCCAGGTGATGGCACACCTGGCATCTCGGGGGTATGGTGAAGGACACCTGCTCCTGATGGCCGTAAAGGTGCCGGTTGCCCTGGGCTTCTATATGATGGGGTCCTTCCAGGCACCGAATGGGGACCTGTCCAGGATCTCACAGACCTTGGTGCACAGGTGCATCCGTGCCATCACGGAGGCCCTATATGCCCAGGCAGCACAATATATCCATTTCAATGTGAATCGAGCCCACCAGGCTGCCTGGGTGGCGGGGTTCACCGCCATTGCCAACATGCCCCGGGTCCAGGGGGTGATTGACGGGATGCATGTCCCCCTACAAGCACCTACAGATGACAGAAAGCTCTACACAAACCAAAAGGGGTTCCACTCGGTGAACGTGCAGCTGATATGTGACCATCAGCTGCGCATCATACTAGTAAACGCCCTTGTGCACAAAGTCTCCAGACCCCCCCCCCCAGGGGGTTGGCTCCTGGGCGACAGGGATTATCCACTGTGGTCCGGAGGCCATAAATCAATGTGGAGACCTGCTGCAACAACGCCCATACAGTGACTGGAGTGTGATCGAGTGCTGCTTCGGCCTCCTGAAGATGCGGTTCAGATGCCTGGATTGGTCTGGAGGGAGCCCTCTAGTATGATGCCGAGAGGGTCGCCTGCATCATGGCAGCCTGTTGTGTCCTCCACAATATCGTGCAGCAGAAGAGCACCGTGCTGGGGGAGGAGGAAGAACACCAGGCCACGTCCAATGAGGAGGATGGGGAGGAGGGCAAGGATTTTCAGGACACGGTGCCTAAGCAGGCAAAGAAGGCTGCACAACATGCGCGTCAGGGCCAACACGCATGGGATGCCTTGATCACCTCCAAGTTCCCTGACTAGAGGGTGGGTGGTGGGTGGACTGGCCAAGTCACCGCATCCCCCCACCGCCCAACCCGCTGCCTGCAACTGCCTCCGTGATACATACCTGCCACACTACAGGGTTGGGGCCCTGGATCAGCAGAATGGAGGATGATGACGACCCACTCTGCGATGAGCTCTGGTGCTCTGCATCGTATGCCAACATCTGACTCCTGCCCTTGGTAGCACTTTCCACCATCTACTTGGGTGATCCCTGCATGCAAGCTGGCTATTCCATCACAAAGTGTCATTTAATCCCTGGGATGGTGGTGGTGGGGACATCTGGGGTGGGGAAGACAGATGAAGTTACTGTGAAAAGCCCCTAGTCACCACATTCCGGTGCCTGGCCGGATAATGGTATAATGGATAATGGTATGCTGCTGCCTGATGCCCCTTCTCAACTCATATCATACCCTCATCCTGCTTTCTGGCACAAGGTGCAGATGGTGTAGCCATGGACATCTTACTTCCCACTCCTCTCCTTTCCCTCACACCAATATACCCCTTCTGCATTATGCTTTCAGCTACCCAAGAGCTTCCACCTGGCCAGGCAGTGCAGCCTCATCATGGAAGTCAAGAGCTACACCAGACCTCTGATGAAGAAGTACCATCATTTGATCTGAAACTCACACCCGTTAGTTATTTGCACTGCACAACGTTTAGAGAGTGGCATAGAGTTGGCATCAACAGTGTCACTGGGCACAGGTAGGCTGCAGCCAGGCCAGGGGAAAACTCACCAAAGAGTGAGGATGCATAGGATGCATAGGAGTTCTGCTGCAGAGGACTCAGATGAGGCCTTTGATGAGGCAGCATGCAGGAGAATGCTGATGGGCATGCACACAGAAATGCTTGGTGCATTAAAGGCTTGCAAGAGGGCCTATGATGGTTGTCAAGGCGTATGGAGGCTTCAATGTGGCACAGAGATTCTTACAAAGCTTGGAACCCATTATTTCCTCTATGGCAGTAGTGACAACACTATGACAACATTTGAGGGCCCAGATGGCTTGCAGCACAAGGTAGTTGATGTCTCAGCTTCTACTGCAGTACAGGCAAGAGTCATCCAGCATTTTAGTGCTGCAGTGGAAGCTCAGGCAGAGGTCACGAGAGCCACATGACTCAGACTGATGCCATCATGACTGTGGATACCAATGCTTAGGTGTTTGCAGGGTCTCATAGCAGTACAGCAATCTGTGCTGCATTACGTTACTAGAGTTGCTGAGGTGCCACCCTGAGGGTTGCCAGATTTATGTGGAGCACGGAACTGCAGTTTTCTATCAGGCTGGAAATATTTGTGCTTCCACCACTGCCATTCTACCAGACTGCTGCCTCCCATATCAAAGTAGTGCAGTTAGAAGTGGGGAATACAGGCCAGGGCCGGGATTCTTCGATATCCCGGCCAAGTGTTGACTCTGGCGTCAAAACTGGCGCGAGCGACACTGGTGTCAACGGGCCTCCAGGCCCAGTCATTCTCCCCTTCCTTGGGGGCTAGAACGGCGTTGGAGTGCTGTGTGCTGCTCTGGCGCCAAAAGCCAGCCCGACACGACTGGTGCGGGTCCGCGCATGCGCGCCTCGGCCGTCTCAATGCCGGCCCCTGAACAACATGGCGGAGCCCTACAGAGGCCCCCCCCCCCCCGGAACGAGCGCGCCCGCCGATTGATAGACACCGATCATGGGCCTGGTCACCGTGGAGGCCCCACCTGGAGTCGGATTCCCCCTCCCCCCACCAGGACGGCACCCGCAGCCAGAACTCCGAGGTCGCGCTGGGTGGGACCATGCTTAAATCACGCCGCCGGGACTCGGCGGGCATTTGGCCCATCGAGTGCAGAGAATCACTGCGGGAGCGCTTTCAGCGACCCCCGACCGGCACAGCGGCGACCACGTGGGCACGATTGCCGTTGATTCTCTGGTCACCGGAGAATCGGATGCCCGGCGTCTGAGCAGCGTGGCATGATTCTTGCAGCCCCCCGGCGATTCTCTGACCCGGCACGGGATCAGAGAATCCCAGCCCAGAATTGTTGAAGGTCATCCTGCAGTCTCCTGCACTGAAACCTGTCAACCTTCCATCAACTATGCTGAGTTAATAGGGTAGCACAACATATGATGTGAGGACGGACAAAGGTTCCCACAAACCCAGGCAGTAATGGAAGGCACAAGGTGGCAATGCAATGGAGGATGCAATGGACCACCATGAATGTTTACACCTTCTCTGGTGTGGACTGGAGGGCTTCCCCAAAGCAGTCAAAGGAGTGAATCAATTTTTTCAGGATGGTTTATTCCACAGTGTTTCCGGTTTTACATATATGAGTTCATAGAGTATTTTTAAGAAAATTTTTTGGAGCCAACCAGGGAGCAGGCTATCCTACTGCTGGTAATATGCAACTGGACAATATTAATCAATACCATCATGGGAAAAGAAGTGACAGTGATCACAACATGTTCAGTTTGAAAGCTAGAAGCATGGTCCATGACTAGTGTTTTAAACCTAAATAAAGGTAACCATGATGGTATGAAGGGAGAGTTGGCTAAGGTGAACTGGGAAACTAGGTTAAAAGATAGGACAGTGGAGTTACTGTGGCAGACCTTTAAGCAGCTATTTAACAACTCTCAGCAACTATTTACTCCAGGGAGCAAGAAAAGCTCTTTGGGAAAGATACATCATCCCTGACTAAATAAGGAAATCAAAGATAGTATCAAATCCTCAAATTATAGTGGTAGGTCAGGGAACTAGACAGCATTTAAGAATGACGAATGTAAGGTTCCTTCCTGTTTGTTCCTGTTTATTCCCTTATTTCCCCTTTCTTTTATTTTTGCCGTTGCACTTTTGATTCATGGATGATTAATGGACATGTGTCTTTAAGGCATGTGGCCTGTGCATTTAATTCAAACATGACTCAAAAAAGGCTGCGCTGGTTTAAACTGGAGATTGACCTGTGACATCTAGAGATCAGTGATGACTCAGTTTGATTGGTTTGTCACGTGGCCAATGAATGGGCCAAAGGGCTATGCTCTGCCCGGTAACAGGTGGTGATTGGATCTGATCCCACTGCAATGTTCTCAGAGTCATGAGGTTCCAGTTTGGTTTCACTTTTCATCCTGCAGCTTGGATGGAGGGTTCTAATTAATTAGCTCCCAAAAGACCCAGCTAAACTCTCTTCATAAGGTCACTGTGAGGGCTGACTCTCGCTCCAGCAAGACTGGGTGTCATTCTCCTGAGACTGCAAAGACTTGAAGTCAAGTCATGAGCTGGAAGCAGGGTTTGATGTGAAATAAAATGCCTCAAGAAAGAATTAGGCCTGAGTGTGAGCCTCAAATTGAAGGCCCATTTGATAAAAAGTAAAGTGACTTACCAGAAGGGTTGCTGCCTTTAAGCACTGCACTGAATGAATGACTCCGCAAAGAAGACTGTTAGCAGCTGAAAATCAAGGACTTTGACCAACCAATGTGCTGTCAGGGAAGCCTGTGACAGAACTACCATGGGAAGTAAAGACTCTTGGCCGGGATGCTCCGAGCCTCGGCACTAAAATCATGCTCGGTGTAGGGGCGGAGAATGGGGTCTCAGACCCGCGGCGCCGGGACGCGATTCTCCGCGGTCGATGCAGCGCCGGTCGGGGACCGTTGTAAGTAGCCCCCACGGCGATTCTCCATGATCGACCGGCTGAGTTCCGCAGGCATGTCCAACCTGGTTCCACCGAGCGGGAGCTCGGGCCCGCGGCTGCGCTGGCTGTCCTGGTGGGGAGGCGGGGGGATCAGACACCAGGGGGGGCCTCCACGACAGACAGGCCAGTGATCGTGGGCTACCGGTCAGCGCACGCGCGCGCGATCCAGGTGGGGGGCTATCTTCTTCCGCGCTGGCCCGCTGTGTCGCTCCGCCATGTTGCACGGGGGCCGGCGGGAAAACGGCCGCCGCGCGCATGCGTGGAAGTGCAGGGCCCCATATCGGCAACAGGAGCTGCGTGGCACACGCTGGGGCCCTGCTATCCCTCTTAAAACCGGAGAATTACTCAAGACTTTTTGTAAAACGTCTGGAGTGATTCATGCCCATTTTCCGGCGGACGTGGGAGCATAGCCCTATTTTCAGAGTATCCCGGCCCCTATCTTTTTACCTTCATTCTTATTATTTTCACCCCTTATCTCTGTGCTTGTCTGCCTTGTGTGTGTGTGGGTAGAGGGAGACAAAGTAAAAGGTGTTAGTAGGTTAGTTTGCTTGTTATCAAGTTGTAATTATTGCACATTACATCATTATTCTTCCTACAGATAAACAGTAATTGTATTCCAACTGACAAACCTGGTGATTGTACCTACTAGGCAGCTAGCGGCCAAAGACATCTGGGACGGGATTCTCCCTTTTGGAGACTAAGTCCCCACGCCCGCCGGAAAATGGGCTAGAATCACTCCGGACTTTTTCCTAGAAAGTCCGGGGTGATTCTCCATTCTCCATGGGGCTAGCACAGCCCCGGCTTGCGTCCCGCAGCTCTGGCTGCCAACTGGGCCTGCTGCCCAGGCTGCTCATGCGCGCGGCTTCCGCAAGCGGGTCTGCACATGTGCGCGGCTTCCCACTTCGGCGCGGGCAACGCTGACATGGCGGATGGAGATGGTGGGCCACGCAGTGGAAGGTAGGTCCTCCTCTGATCGCGATGGCCTGCCGATCGGTGGCCCCCGCCACCATTGCTGCGAGTCCGAGCTCCCGCCGGGTGGTATGAGATTAGAACCAGCTGGCGGGAGTCGTCGGAGTTCGGCCCAACAAGTGCCGGAGAATCGCCCCTAGGGGCTTTTTCAGCGGCCCCCGACTGGTGCCGCATGGACCGCGCCGCACGGCTGGCGATTCTCCGGTCTGCGGAGAATCGCGTCCCGGCATCGGAGCGGCATGGCGGGATTCTCGTGCCGCCCCGGCGATTCTCCGGCCCGGCGTGGCCTGAGAGAATCTCGGCCCTGGTGTTTTCATCAGAATTATTGATTAATTTACTTGTGTTTTGATCCTGGGATGAGTGGAGCTAGAATTGACCGCACACTTGCGTAACACTAAATTTATAATAGAGACAGAAAGAACAGTAACAGAGAAAGCTCGCAAGTAGTCTAAAAGCAGAAAATAAGTATTTCTACAAGTATTTGAATAGGAAAGAAATACCTAAAGCTAGTGTTAGTCCTCTGGAGGCTAAGGGCTTGATTCTCCGGCCTTGTTGCGCTCTCGTACGAGCGAAACGAGTCCGGGGAACAGCGAGAGAGGCAGAAAACGAGAACCATGCCAGGTGCCAAACAGTTTGCGATGCAACTGGCCCGCTCCCGTAGACGAAATCAGGATCTCGTCGGAGCGTGACGAGAAACCAATTATCACCATTTAAGCCCTATTTCCATACTGATGGAACCATCAATTCAGCGAACACGTGTAGTTGGATCTGAACAGAGGCTTTAATACACTTACAACAGAGCCAGTCTATTCGTCGTTGAACTTCAGATGAACTGCAGGCTGGCTCTAAGGCACTGATCTTTATACATCGGTCCCAGGGGGAGCAGTCCCGGGCGGAGCCAAGGGAGGAGCCCAGTACAAACTCTCGTGTACTCCCAGAGCAACTCCCCCTGGTGGTCGGATAGTGCAACTGCACTTACAATGGTGGATAGTGAACATATATACACGGAGTTATATTGGCAACTATATACAGCATTGATCCTACAATGGGTAGATAATGAACAAATATACATGGAGTGATATTGGCAACTGTATATAGTGTGAATCACATTCACCACATTCACCCCCTGTTAAAAAAATCAAGTCCGGCGGGGGTCATGGCTCAAAGAGTCAGTCTGTCCAGTGAACGAATTGTCCGTTTTGATCTGTGGAGCACCGGGGTTTCAGCCTCTTGCGGTGGCTGGGCGGGCGTCGAGGTCTGGGGTACGGTTGCCGGCTCCGGGGCGAGTCTTGTCCGAGCCTCATACACCTCCTGGTCGAATGGAGACTGGGGACGGGCTGGTGCTGGCACTTGGGACTGGTGGGGTGAGCTCGCAGAATCGGGGGCGCAAGGGGGCGGCCGCATAGGGAATGGGGAAAGGAGTTCCTCGGTGGGGGTAGATGGGGGGCTGGATCCAGCGGGTGCCAGGTCCCAGAGGGATACTGTGTCCTGGCGACCGTCCGGGAACTCAACAAATGCGTACTGTGGGTTGGAATGAAGCAGGCGCACCTTTTCAACAATGGGGTCGGTTTTGTGCGCCCTGACGTGCTTCCTTAGGAGAACCGGGCCTGGCGTCCTCAGCCACGCCGGAAGTGAGACCCCTGTGGTAGTGCCCCTGGAAAAAATGAAGAGCCGCTCATGGGGGGTTTGGTTGGTGGCTGTACAGAGGAGGGATCTAATTGCATGGAGTGCATCAGGGAGGACTTCCTGCCATTGGGAAACTTGGAGCTTTCTGGACCTAAGGGTCAGTAGGACGGTCTTCCAGACCGTCGCGTTCTCCCTCTCCACCTGTCCGTTCCCCCTGGGGTTGTAACTGGTAGTCCTGCTCGTGGCGATGCCCTTGTCGAGCAGGTACTGACGCAGCTCATCACTCATAAAGGACGCACCCCGGTCGCTGTGCACGTAGCTGGGGAAACCGAACAGGGTGAAGACACTATGCAGGGCCCTAATGACTGTGAGGGAGGTCATATCGGGGCATGGGATGGCGAAGGGGAATCGGAGGAACTCGTCAATAATGTTAAGGAAGTAAATGTTTTTGTTAGTGGAGGGGAGTGGCCCTTTGAAATCGATCGCAAGGCGTTCAAAGGGCCTAGAAGCCTTGACCAGGTGGGCCCTGTCTGGTCTATAGAAGTGCGGTTTGCACTCCGCGCAGATCAGGCAGTCCCTGGTGACCGCTTTTACCTCCTCGTTGGAGAAAGGCAGGTTTCGGGCTCTGATGTAGTGGACGATCCGGGTGACCCCTGGGTGGCAGAGGTCATCGTGGATGGCTTTTAGGCGGCTGATTTGCCCGCTGGCGCATGTCCCACGGGATAGGGCATCCGAGGGCCTGTTGAGCTTCCCCGGTCGATATTTGATATCGTAATTGCAACGGGCCGCCCTGCTTGGTTTAAAGTGGCTGCTAGCGCTACCTCTGAGGCGTCGCTCTCAACCTAAAAGGGAGTGGATTCATCCACCGCCCGCATGGCTGCTTTGGCGATGTCGTCCCTGATGCAGCTGAAGGCCTGGCGCGCCTCAGCAGACAGGGGAAATAGTGTGGCCTTGAAGAGTGGGCGGGCTTTGTCCGCATATTGGGGGACCCACTGGTCGTAGTATGAAAAGAGCCCCAAGCACCATTTGAGGGCCTTGGGGCCATGGGGGAAGGGGAGGGGGCGCATGCGGTCCGGGTCTGGGCCCAGGACTCCGTTCTCCACGACGTAGCCGGGGATGGCTAGTCTGTTTGTGCGGAGCACGTGCCTCAGCTGACAGGGGAAATCGTGTGGCCCTAAAGGGTGGGCAGGCTTTGTCCGCATATTGAGGGACACACTGGGCGTAGTAGGATAAGAAGCCCAAGCACCGTTTGAGGGCCTTGGGGCAATGGGGGAGGAGGAGTTCTAAGCATACGGTCCGGGTCTGGGCCCAGGACTCCGTTTTCCACGACATAGCCGAGGATGGCTAGTCTGGTTGTGCGGAAAACGCATTTCTCCTTGTTATATGTGAGATTCAGTTTCTGTGCCGTCTGGAGAAAACGGTGGAGGTTAGCGTTGTGGTCCTGCTGGACATGGCCGCAGATGGTAACATTATCCAGATACGGAAACGTGGCCCGCAGCCCGTACTGGTCTACCATTCGGTCCATTGCTCGTTAGAACACCAAAACCCCGTTAGTGACGCCGAAGGGAACCCGGAGGAAATGGAAGAGGCGGCCATCGGCCTCGAATGCAGTGTAGTGGCAGTCCTCCGGGCGGATTGGGAGCTGGTGGTATGCAGATGTCAGATCCACCGTGGAAAATACCCGATATTGGGTGATCTGGTTTACCATGTCTGCAATTCTGGGGAGGGGATACGCTTCTAGGAGCGTAAAGCGATAGATGGTCTGGCTATAACCAACGACCGTGCGGAATTTTTCCCCGGTCTTGACGACCGCCACCTGAGCTCTCCAGGGACAGTGGGGCAGCACGGTAGCATGGTGGTTAGCATAAATGCTTCACAGCTCCAGGGTCCTAGGTTCGGTTCCCGGCTGGGTCACTGTCTGTGCGGAGTCTGCACGTCCTCCCCGTGTGTGCGTGGGTTTCCTCCGGGTGCTCCGGTTCCCTCCCACAGTCCAAAGATGTGCGGGTTAGGTGGATTGGCCATGCTAAATTGCCTGTAGTGTCCTAAAAAGTAAGGTTAAGGGGGGGTAGTTGGGTTACGGGTATTGGGTGGATACGTGAGTTTGAGTAGGGTGATCATTGCTCGGCACAACATCGGGGGCCGAAGGGCCTGTTCTGTGCTGTACTGTTCTATGTTCTATGTTCTATGACTGTTACTGGCCTCTATGATCCCCTCATTGAGCAGCCTTCGGACCTCCGTTCTGATAAATACCGTATCCTGCAGGCTGTACCGCCTGCTGCGGGTGGCTACTGGTTTGCAATCCGGGGTGAGGTTGGCGAAGAGAGGAGGGGGGGCGATGCGCAGCGTGGCGAGGCTGTAGATAGTAAGTGGGGGCAGGGGCCCGCCGAAGCTGAGGGTGAGACTCTTGAGATTACATTGGAAATCCAAGCCTAAGAGGAGTGGCGCGCAGAGGTCGGGCAAGACATACAGTTTAAATTTGGAATAGCTAGCGCCTTGAATCGTTAGCGTTGCTGTAGTGCGGCCTTGAATTTGGATGGAATGGGAGCCCGAAGCGAAGGCGATAGTTTGGTTGACGGGATAAATAGGGAGGGAACAGCGTCTTACCAGCTCTGGGTGTATGAAGCTCTCTGTGCTCCCGGAATCGAAGAGGCACGACGTGTTGTACCCGTTGATCTGGACCTCCGTCATCGAATTTCTCAGAGGCTTGGGGCGAGATTGGTCGAGGGTGACCGCGTTGAGTTGCGGGCCGCGTGGTGGGTGCCCGGGGGAGTCGAATTCTTCCGATCGGACGTCCTGTCGAGTAGATGCCGCTGCGTTCTGGTGAGCTTGATGCAGGAACACTGCGCTGAGTTGCGGGCCATGTGGTGACTGCCCGGGGAGGTCGTACTCCTCCGATGAGCTGTTTCAGTCTGGGGTTGGAACTAGGCCCTGTGGATTGCATGTGGAGGGTGGTGATGAAGATGGCGTCCAAGATGGCGGCCCCCGTGAACCGCACGTGGCCGGCCGCATGGTGGAGGTTTGCCAAGGTGGCGGCCCCCATGGATCGCACGTGGCGGGAGGGGGCGGAGCCTGAGCGTAGGCCGCAGCATTTAGGGCCCCGCGGGCCTGCTGGTGCTGGGGGTGATGTTTTTAGACTGTTGGGGTGTTGAGGGCTGGGGCCCTGTGATGATATGATCTGCATACTCGTCTGCCATTGGGCCAGAACGTCGGCTTACCATTGGCCCTGGTCGGTCATGTGCCTCTCGACCGATTGGCCGAGAGGCCGAGTTAACCACGCCTCTATCAACGAGGTATAAATGCTCAGAAGCCTGACGATCGTTCCTTTCCACTGTAGACGATCGCCAGGCTGTGTTCTAGTTAATTAAAGCCTGACATTGGTAAATCACTCGCCTCGCGTGCAATCGATGGTGCATCAATTTAATTAACTACAACTTTGAAGATGGAGTTCCGCATCAAGCCCGAATGCCTCCGCATCAGCCCGCAAACTCCGAACTCTACAGAACTTTTCAAACTCTGGCTGACTTGCCTCGAAGGGTTCCTGGCATCTACAACCACCCCCCCCACCGGGGCACAGAAGCTGCACGTCCTCCACTCCAGCGTGGGTATTGCCGCTTACTCAATAATCGAAGACGAAACAGATTATGACGACGCTATACGGAAGCTAAAAGGACAATTCCTCAAACCGATCAACAGGGTATTCGCTCGACATCTGCTGGCCACCAGAAAGCAGGTCCCCGGTGAGTCTCTAGACCAATACGCCCTGGCCCTCTGTGCCCTGGGGAGAGGTTGCGCCTGTGAAGCGGTGTCCGCTACAGAGCACATGGAGCTACTCGTCAGAGACGCTTACGTGGCTGGGATGCTGTCCCCCGTGATCCGCCAGCGGATGCTGGAAAGAGACGAACTCAGTTTAACGGAGACACTGACTCTCTCCGCCTCCCTGGAGGTCGCAGATCAAAGCGCTCGCACCTATGACCCTGGCCAGGCCGCCTCCTGGCACGCTTCCCACCAGCTACCCACCGCTCCCGGCCTCCCTCAGGCTTGTGCCGCGGGGCGCCCCGATAAATCCGCGGGGCCCCGCTGCTACTTTTGTGGGTACGCTAAGCACCCTCGCTCGCGCTGCCCAGCCCGCTCCGCCCTCTGTAAGAGCTGCGGGAAGAAGGGCCACTACTCCACGGTCTGCCAGGCCAAATCGCGGGCTGCAGCGCTTCTGGAAGCTGCACAGCACTCTCCCCCCCTCCCCCAGGCCTCTGCAAACGGCCTGTGTGCCTCTCTCTCTCCTCCAGGGCCGCCCCAGCCGCTCCCGACTCACGCCCCGCCGGCCGACATGCGCACCTCCCCGGCCCCTCCAGGCCTCTGCCTGCCCGCCGCGCACGTTTCTCCCCCCCGCCCCCAGGCCCCGGCGCCCGACCGGCTCGCCTCTCCGGGCCCCCCTGGTCCCTGCCTGCCCGCAGCGGCCCTGCTTCGCTCGCTCCCGGACCCCGGCTCCCCCCACCCCCGGGCCCCGGCGCCCGACCGGCTCGCCTCTCCGGGCCCCCCGGTCCCTGCCTGCCCGCAGCGCGACTCGGCTCCCCCCCGCCCCCGGCCCCCCGCACCCGGCCCGCGCGCCTTACCTCCGCCCACAGCTGATGCACCTAGCCGGCGTCCTGGAGCCGGCTTCCGCATCCCCACAGCTGATGCACCTAGCCGGCGTCCTGGAGCCGGCTTCCGCATCCCCACAGCTGATGCACCTAGCCGGCGTCCTGGAGCCGGCTTCCGCATCCCCACAGCTGATGCCGGTCACTCACCTCTTGGAGCCGGCCTGCGCGCCTCTCCGCTCACAGCGCCGGCAACGCTAGCTCCGCCTCCAGCGGCCACGAGGGCTTCCTGGGCGCCGCCATCTTGGGGTGCCGACCCCACGTGCGGGTCCTGGGCGCCGCCATCTTGGGGCCCCGACCCCACGTGCGGGTCCTGGGCGCCGCCATCTTGGGGAACAGACCTCACCTGGGGATCCTGGCCACCGGCTTCCACATCTGCCACGCAAGGTCCCTCCAGCATGGAATCGCACAGCGACGACGGATTTTCTCCACAGCTCGCGGCCGTTCAACTCGACCAGTCTCATCCACGCACGCTCGCCAAAACGACTACGCTGATCCACCTCAACGGCCACAAGACGGACTGCCTGCTGGACTCCGGGAGCACGGAAAGCTTCGTTCACCCTGACACGGTAAGACGCTGCGCGCTCCCTGTCCATCCCGTAACACGCAAAATCGGTTTAGCCTCAGGTTCGCACTCCGTCCACATCACCGGGTGCTGCATCGCGGACCTCACGGTCCAAGGGAAGGTTTTTAAAAATTATAAATTCCTTGTCCTCCCTGACCTTTTGCGCACCGGCACTCCTAGGACTGGACTTCCAGTGCAACCTGCAGAGCTTGACTTTTCAATTCGGCGGCCCTATACCCCCCCTCACTGTCTGCAGCCTCGCGTCCCTCAAAGTGGACCCTCCCTCCCTGTTTGCTAACCTCACCCCCGATTGCAAACCCGTCGCCACACGGAGCAGACGGTACAGCGCCCAGGACCGATCCTTCATCAGGTCCGAGGTCCAGAGGTTGCTGACGGAAGGGGTCATCGAGGCCAGCAACAGTCCCTGGCGAGCCCAAGTGCTGGTGGTCCGGACGGGGGAGAAAAACCGGATGGTCATCGATTATAGCCAAACCATCAATCGGTTTACGCAACTGGACGCGTATCCTCTCCCCTGTATTTCTACCATGGTAAACGAGATCGCGACATACAAGGTCTTCTCCACTGTGGACCTTAAGTCCGCTTACCACCAGCTCCCCATCCGCGCGAGTGACCGGCTGTACACCGCGTTCGAGGCTGATGGGCGCCTCTACCACTTCCTTAGGGTTCCATTCGGTGTCACGAATGGGGTCTCGGTCTTCCAACGGGAGATGGACCGAATGGTCGACAAGTACGGATTACAGGCTACCTTCCCGTACCTTGATAATGTCACCATCTGCGGCCACGACCAGCAGGACCATGACGCCAACCTCCAGAAATTCCTCCAAACCGCAAAACTCCTTAACCTCACGTACAATAAGGATAAATGCGTGTTTAGCACCGACCGCCTAGCCATCCTCGGCTACGTAGTGCGTAACGGAGTGATAGGCCCCGACCCCGAACACATGCGCCCCCTGATGGAACTCCCTCTCCCCAATACCCCCAAATCCCTCAGACGCTGCCTGGGTTTCTTCGCTTACTACGCCCAATGGGTTCCCAACTACGCGGACAAGGCCCGTCCCCTCATGCAAACCACGACCTTCCCGCCGTCGACGGAGGCCTGCCAGGCCTTTAGCCGCATCAAAGCGGACATCGCAAAGGCCACGATGCGTGCCATCGACGAGGCCCTCCCCTTCCAGGTCGAGAGCGACGCTTCAGAAGTAGCTCTGGCGGCCACCCTGAACCAAGCGGGCAGACCCGTGGCCTTCTTCTCCAGAACTCTCCAGGCTTCCGAACTCCGCCACCCATCTGTGGAAAAGGAAGCCCAGGCCATAGTCGAAGCCGTGCGACATTGGAGGCACTATTTGGCCGGCAGGAGGTTTACCCTCCTCACAGACCAACGGTCAGTAGCCTTCATGTTTGATAATGCACAAAGGGGCAAGATCAAAAATGACAAGATTTTACGGTGGCGGATCGAGTTGTCCACGTACAACTATGATATCTTGTATCGTCCTGGGAAGCTCAATGAGCCTCCTGATGCCCTGTCCCGCGGTACCTGCGCCAGCGCGCAGATAGACCGCCTCCGCTCCCTCCACGCAGACCTCTGCCATCCAGGGGTGACCCGCCTACACCACTTCATTAAGGCCCGCAACCTGCCCTACTCCATCGAGGAAGTCAGGTCAGTAACCCGTGACTGCCACATCTGCGCCGAGTGCAAACCGCACTTCTACCGCCCCGAGCGCGCACACCTGATCAAAGCATCCCGCCCCTTCGAACGTCTTAGCATTGACTTCAAGGGGCCCCTTCCCTCTAACAACCGCAACATTTACTTCCTGGCGGTTATCGACGAACACTCCCGCTTCCCCTTCGCCATTCCCTGTCCCGACATGACCACATCGACCGTCATTAAGGCCCTCCTCTCCATCTTCTCACTGTTCGGCTACCCCGCGTACATTCACAGCGATCGGGGGTCCTCATTTATGAGCGACGAGCTGCGTCAATTCCTGCTCGACAGGGGCATCGCCTCTAGCAGGACGACCAGCTATAACCCCCGGGGTAACGGACAGGTCGAGCGGGAGAATGGTACCATCTGGAAGACCATACTACTAGCCCTCCGGTCTAGAAATCTCCCTATTTCCCGATGGCAAGAGGTGCTCCCCGATGCACTGCACTCTATCCGCTCACTCCTCTGTACTGCAACTAATCAGACGCCTCATGAGCGTCTTCTTGTTTTCCCCAGGAAGTCGTCCTCCGGATCCCCTCTCCCGACGTGGCTGGTCACCCCCGGACCCATCTTGCTCCGGAAGCATGTGCGGGTGCACAAGTCCGATCCGTTGGTGGAGCATGTCCAGTTACTCCACGCTAACCCGCAGTACGCGTATGTGGAGTACCCCGACGGTCGGCAGGACACGGTCTCCCTCCGGGACCTGGCACCCGCCGGCGTGCAGCCCCCCCCCACCACAGACCCCCCCTCCCCTTTTTCACCCCAGCACCCCACTCAGCTTCCCCATCCCTCATCCATGGCGTCTCCGCGGCCAGCTCAGGTGACGGAGACTACTCGAGGTCTATCGCTCCCGGACTCCAGGACATCAGCAGGACCATCAGCCGATCCGACGACACCTCCTCCACTACGGCGCTCGGCCAGGACGTCAAGGACCACCAAACGACTGATCGAATCCTTCTAGAGTTCTACGGTCCCATGGACTTCCTTTTGTAAATATTGTTATGTCTGGGCCAGTGGCAAGCCCCCAAATTCGACAAGGGTACGGAGAGAAAATTATTCTCCCGACGGCTACTCATATCATCAGTTCTTCCCCCCCCCCCCCCGGGTCTCGTTCACAACCCCCCCCCCCCCGCCTTCCTTCTCCGTAAGGGGTGAATGTGATGATATGATCTGCATACTCGTCTGCCATTGGGCCAGAACGTCGGCTTACCATTGGCCCTGGTCGGTCATGTGCCTCTCGACCGATTGGCCGAGAGGCTGAGTTAACCACGCCTCTATCAACGAGGTATAAATGCTCAGAAGCCTGACGATCGTTCCTTTCCACTGTAGACGATCGCCAGGCTGTGTTCTAGTTAATTAAAGCCTGACATTGGTAAATCACTCGCCTCGCGTGCAATCGATGGTGCATCAGGTCCTTCTGCCGAGGCACACTTTAACATAGTGGCCTTTCTTCCCGCAGCTGCTGCAGGTCGCGGATCGGGCTGAGCAGTGCTGCCGCGGGGTGCTGGCTTTGTCCACAGAAGTGGCAGGCTGGAGCAGTTGAATAACTGGTTTGGGGAGCTGAATAGTGGCAGGCTGGAGCAGTTGAATAACTGGTTTGGGGAGCTCAATAGTGGCAGGTTGGAGCAGTTGAATAACTGGTTTGGCGAGCTGAGTAGCTGGCTGGGGGAGCGGAGTAATTATCTGGAGCAGCTGGATAGCTTGAGTAGTTGACTGGGACAGTAGGGCGACCGGCTGTGGCAGCCCGATAGCTGGGGGGCCTTGCGGCACAGGCTTGGGGGGGGTCCTCAGGTCGGGGGCCCAAGCGGGGTTAGTGGGGTCCACAGGAAATGAGTTGAGGCTGCGGAAGGAAACTTCCATTGTGATAGCAGCCTCTACGGTAGTCTCTAAGCCCTGGGCCCCATTTTCTAATAGTCTCTGGCATACATAGCTAGATCGAAGGCCCGCTACAAAAAAGTCCCGCACAGCAAGCTCCCTATGTTCGGCCGCGGTTATGGCCTGGTTATTGCAGTCATTTGAGAGATTGTTCAACTCGCGTGCAAATTCAGCTAAAGTTTCAGTAGACCGTTGTCGGCGAGTCGTGAACACATGGTGGGCAAAGACCTCGTTCATGGGCCTAATATACATTTTGTCCAAAATCGCCAGCGCTGCGGTGCAGGAACCGGCTGGATTTAGTTGTGTAGAAATTCTGTGGCTTACCCTCACGTGCAGTAGGCTGAGCTTTTGTTCCTCCGTAGTTTCAGCGGTGCTAATTTCGGCCAGGTAGGCCTTAAAACATTTCAGCCAGTGGCAGAAGGTTTCTTTCGCCTCTGCATCCTGCGGATGGAGTTCTAGACGTCCTGGTTTTAGAGCGGATTCCATGCTTTACTTCGGTAGCTTCTTAAGTGTATTAAATTGAGGGAACCATCAATTCAGCGAACACGTGTAGTTGGATCTGAACAGAGGCTTTAATACACTTACAACAGAGCCAGCCTATTCATCGTTGAACTTCAGATGAACTGCAGGCTGGCTCTAAGGCACTGATCTTTATACATCGGTCCCAGGGGGGGGAGTCCTGGTCGGAGCCAAGGGAGGAGCCCAGTACAAACTCTTGCGTACTCCCAGAATGACTCCCCCTGGTGGTCGGATAGTGCAACTGCACTTACAATGGTGGATAGTGAATACACGGAGTTATATTGGCAACTAAATACAGCATTGATCTTACAACGGGTAGATAACGAACATATATACATGGATTGATATTGGCAACTATATATAGTGTGAATCACATTCACCGCACATACAATTAACGGGAGAGACTCTTATCCAATGGCCTCCCATCATTCATCAGCCACCCCAGCAAGTGGTCACACTGGCGTCGATTAGTACTATTTTTAAAAACGTGAACCTGGCGGAATGGCTTCTGTGGGGAGTCGGGGTGAGTAGCCATCTTTGCTCACAGGCAAAGAACCCGGGGTTGCCACCCCAGTGCTCGGCTGGAGGTAGGGGACCCTCTGCAGGGGTGGGTCACCATGGGAGGGTGGGGGGGAGGCACTGGGGGGGCAACCGGGCGGCAACCACTCGCAGCACCACCATGCCAATCCCTGGGTTGTGTGTACCCATTCCAGGCACACCTTGTCCCTGCCCATCTGCCCCACCGACCACCCATAACCCTCACCGAGTGCCGAAGGCTCTGGCCATGCGTGTGAGGCTATTGCTAATAGGGAATTGGCAATCATGGTTAAGTGAGCACTTCACACATCCCAAGTAGATTCCCATGGGTAGCCGGGTCAAATAGCATGTGGGTGTCATTGCCTAGAATCTTATTCAAACCATGATGCTTGAATACTGTGAGCGGCAACACCACAGATGCAGCAGCCAACATCTGAACACCCAGGGGATGGGACACAGCTCCAGGGACATGTCCATGGCCTGAGGGTGGGTGAGTGCCATGGGGAGGGGACCAACGCCTGCTCCAGGTGACAGTGTGAGCGGGTGTCTGGGGTACAGGGTCTGGGGTCCGGTGAGGGGAGCCGCTGAGGCTGAGAGTGCGCGAGCAGTGTGTTCCGGGTGGGTGGGGTGGGGGTGGAAGGGGTTCATTGGAAGTTTGGAGGGACCCGGGATGGGAGCCACTGCTGTTTGTCAGTCTAACACAGTGGACGGGTGTCGGGAGGGTCGCTGAGCCGTTGTCCGCGGCACTCCCGATCGCGCAAATCCCCGCGCAGCAGCCGGCTTTTCATAACGCCGCTGCAAGCGGCCTTTAAAATGGCCACGAACATGGAAAAAAATTTTGGCCGCATTGCGCAAGCGCGCCGATGATCCGCTATTTTTTAAAACAGTCTCAGCTTAATTGCTCACTTGTGCATGCACAATTTATCATTTCACTTCATTGCTCCTTGATTACCTGGAGCAATTTTAAAAGGTGCAGTGAAGTAGTTTATGTGTGTAATGTTCCTGTCTCCATCTATATGAGAATAAAAGGAATGCAAATCATGATTAGTCATACTCATTCTTGCATTACCTTTTTCACAATGGTATTTCCATGTTCATCTGTATACTGTCCTCTGTAACCGTTTTTTATTCATTTATTTTATTCCTTTAATTTTTTTGGGGGGGGGCGGAGTTATTCATTTTATTCATTTATTTGATTCATTTAATTTTTTATTTTTTTTACAAGTTCGGGGGGGGGGTTTATTTAATAAAAGTTTACGGAAGAAATGCAGAACTTTGGACAGATGGAGACTCCATACTTTCCGACACAGGAAGGCTTCACCTTCATCCAACAGATTCCATTGGAGGAGCGTGGTCGAGGGCCAAAGGGACCCAAAACCATTTCCTCCATTTTTGTCAGCAGCAAACAAGGTAAGAGAAAATGGTGGGTTACTCAGGACGGCCGGCGTGGGTCACGAAGGTTGGCCGGTTGGTAAAAATGGGTCCCCGGAAAAAAAGTTTGAAGAACATTGGTCTAACACCCTCTCCCAAGGCCTTATAGATATTGAATGCTATGGCACCCTAGTGGTGCTGCTGATAGCCCGGGCGGCCAGACGCCGGAGACGGCAGCAGCAGTAACGTCAGCAGATGCTCGAGGCAGCGGACCATGTGCCGGACCCCACCCCACACAATGAGGACCAGGCCAGGGAGGCACTCAGAGGGGAGTCCCGCAACGTCCCAAGGTGCACAGGCATCGCTGGTCCTTCGACCAGATGACTGAGATGCCTGGAGAGATGGGCCAAAAGTTTGGTGATCGGCCCGCATTGCAGAAGAAAGTGATAGAGGCATCGTACTAGTTGTGCTAAAGGGTGTTTTATTGTGTTTTACAATTCCCCACTCTCCCGATGGTGCCTCCCCCCTCCCCTGGTGCCCTCAGTGATCCTCAATGTGTTTTGCCTTCCTAGCTCTACTGCTACTTCTAGGTGTGTCCCCAGGATGCACAACAGAGCCTACCCGCCCCATGGCCTTCAATGCCCCTGGTGGGCATCCTTTGCTGGCTCTGGGTCCGGAGGGCCCCAGCTCACTTGTTGGTGACACATGCACAGCCGTGCCTGCCTGTCCCCTGCTGGCTGTGAGAAACGGCCTCATCAGAGGGGTGGAACACGGGTGAGCTGATGGCCATCGTCGCCACTCCATGGGACGGGTCCGGGTTGGCACCCAACACCTTCCAGGTCCTGTTGAGTGCCCATGGGGCCTGGGGTTCACCTTGGGCCAGCTAGTTCGAGCCCTGGCTGCCCCTGCCTATCTGGCGCGGCCAACCCTGGCGGAACCCCATGGTCTGCACCATTGTGTCGATGCCTTTGACAATCCTGCTCAGTGACTGGAACATGCTCTGCAGCATCTTGGCAATTCCCACCTGCAACTGGGATAAGCTCCACAGAGCCTCGGCCATTCCCATCTGAGAGTGGGGCATGTCTCACAGAACCTCATCAAGGTCAGCCTAGTACTGGGTGACATTTCCCAGTTAGGAGGACAATTTGTCGAGGCCCTCGACCATGGCCGTCACTGACAGCGCAATGCCGTGGACACCTCCAGTAATGGTGCCGACATTGTGCACCAAGCACTCCACTGTGGTCGCCACCCTAGCAGTGTTGGCCTCGGTGCCAAGCATTGTCAGTGACATCTCCAGCACCTGTAGCCTCTGGGACTCCTCCAAGCAGCTATGGACATGCTGGAGTGTCGCTGTCATCTCCCTCTGAATGTCTGGGACATTGTGATCTGGGACACAAAAGGGGGGGCGAGCCAGGGGAAGGGGACTGATACCTGGCATGCTAACATGAATAGTACATGTGTTTCTTCATCGTTCAAAGGCCAGGAGCTCCTGAGGGAAATGTTGAGTGTGCTACAAGTGTGATCTAATGGTTGCAATGTGTTGTATGTCAATGTTATTTAACATTTTGACCTGTCACACCCATTAAAGACCCTCAAATGCCAACTAACACCTTTTTTTTTGTGTGCCCTGCGCAGGTGAACATTCTTCAATTGAACCCCCCAGACCTGTGAGACTGACTGTTACCTCTGAAGACGAAGAAGAACCTTAGGAGGGTGCAGCATCACACCCTCTCCTTACACCACACACCAGAGCTGGTACTTGCACCTCAGCTGGGATTCCCATGTTGAAACAAGGTCAAATCTGGTGAGGGCACTTCGCAATCACACATATGCTGCCAGAGCATGTAGTGGAGCATGTAGTGGAGCAAGCCTTGGGCTGTCAGGAAGTGTTGGAAGTGACCCGGGCGGAGTGGTGAGGAGATGTAGCACCTACACCTCATTCACTGGCCTTACATATAGGCGTTTCAGCATCGCGAGGGCGTCTGCGTAAGTGGAGGCTTCCTCGAGTTGTACAGAGATTCGATGGCTCACCCAGATGTGGAGGAGGCTCAGCTTCTGATCGTCAGAGACGGAAGCCGAAGAGGAGGCGGCGAGGTAGGCCTCAAAACAGTGGAGCCAGTGCGAAAAAAATGCCTTTGGCCTCCGTGGCCTGTGGGTTGAGTTCCAGTCAGTCAGGTTTGAGGGCCGATTCCATTGTGGTGTTATAGTTGATTAAATTGATGCGACCATCAATTCACGCGAAACAGAGTGTAGATGTAAACTGTGGCTTTAATCGACTAGAACAGTGCCTTCCTGTGACTGCTCTGCTACTGAGAGCCGCCTACAGGGCTGCTGCCCTTTATACCTCCCCTCAAGGGGAGGAGCCGGGGCGGAGCCCACAAGGGCACCAACATGATACATTCCATGTAATATCATACAATGGTCCATAGGCAGCGTGATACAGTGACATACATGGTGAATGGTTAATACAATACGTTCACCACAATGTTTCTAGCGTACATACATGACACTCTTGCACTAGCGACCTGTCAGCCAGGGTGCTCCATGCAGGCCCTGCTAAAAGTGGCCAAATGCATTTCAGCTGCCATTTTTCAAGTTTAGGTTCCAGTGGTACAAAAATATACTTTATGCAGAACTGACTAAATATGAATGTAAGATTCTTAACAGAACCTCCAGAACAGCACGGTAGCATTGTGGATAGCGCAATTGCTTCACAGCTCCAGGGTCCCAGGTTCGATTCCGGCTTGGGTCACTGTCTGTGCGGAGTCTGCACATCCTCCCCGTGTGTGCGTGGGTTTCCTCCAGGTGCTCCGGTTTCCTCCCACAGTCCAAAGATGTGCAGGTTAGGTGGATTGGCCATGATAAATTGCCCTTAGTGTCCAAAATTGCCCTTAGTGTTGGGTGGGGTTACTGGGTTATGGGGAAAGGGTGGAGGTGTTGACCTTGGGTAGGGTGCTCTTTCCAAGAGCCGGTGCAGACTCGATGGGCTGAATGGCCTCCTTCTGCACTGTAAATTCTATGATAATCTATGATAACACCAAGCAGCAAAAATGAATAGGCAGACAAAGTAACTTTGTTCTGGCCTGGAATGGCTACACCGTCTGCCTCCGGGATATGATTGTATAGCTCATATGGCCATGTGTATAGTGGCAGTTTTAATTTGGGTCAGATGTGGGTAGTTGTTGGGGAATGTTAAATTACATTGCAACTGCTTCATTTAAATGCAGTGCAATGCCTTCTGAGTAAACATTAAAATGCAATGCTGCTTTTTGGGTCCAGCTTTTTTACTGGCAGTGTTGAGATAGTAGGTCTTATCTCAAAGTTGTAATGAGTTTATCAGAAGACCATCTGACAACAGCTGGTAAATCAAAGAAAAATCCAGGCCTACGAGTCCTGAAGGACTTCATCATGAAGCTGTGTCAAAATGGGGCTAAATTGGAAAGCCTAATCCTGCCAGCTACCAGCCCTAAAAATATTGGAAGACAATGGCTGTCAAGTCAGCAGCTGTTTTGAACTTCTACACCACTGGGACTTTATAAACAACTGCTGAAAGTGTCTGCCAAATTTCCCAATATATTTGTATTGTGTCTGTCACAGATGCCTGATTTGTGCATGCTGCTCAAACTTCCCCATGGAAATCACATCAAACGCAAGACTCATACACTTGTAGTTTGCATGGATAGCTTAAAGTACGTGTCATGAGTAGAACATTGGAAATTGGATTTTCTGTAAGAGGATATAGCCTCCTATGTCCAAACCCTCGGATTGCTGAGGAGAATGATTTCCACTCTTTCACTGCTCAACTGGCCTGTGACCATAAGTACAGAGCTGTGCACTTAAATACCTGCTACCCCAGCAATTAAAACCATCTGCACTTCGACTCACTGCCTTCCACCAGCTACACAAGGTAACCAAAAGATAACCTTGTGGATACATTGCAGTCCTACTTCCTACAATCAGATTGTATTGACAATAACTGTGTGGTTAAGGTGTGTTTAATGTGTGCTTCCTCCCTTTGTGTCAGTAGATAGAGTTTGAAGTGAGGCCCCAAGGAGAAGACAATTAGATGGCAGCTGAGTCTCATTACCTGCCTATACGAGAGCTAAAATCTCCAGGTAGCCTTACAACTACCACTGCAGCAGGGGTAACTGCCTAGATTTATATGTCGCACAACTCTGCAGTATGGATGGGTATGATCGATGTTGGATCACCCCACTACCCATGTTAATCTTGTAAATAAAAGCAAATTACTGCGGATGCTGGAATCTGAAACCAAAAAGGAAATGCTGGAAAATCTCAGTAGGTCTGGCAGCATCTGTAGGTAGAGAAAAGAGCTAGGGCGCAATTCTCCGCACTCACGACGGTGCGGAGAATAGCGGGGGTCGTAAAATTTTATGGCCACGCTAGTCCGACGCCCTCCCGCTATTCTCCCCCCCCCCCCCCCCCCCACGACCCGACTCCCGATACGAATCGCTGCCGCCGTTTTTTTACGGCCAGCAGCGATTCTCAGCTGGCCGATGGGCCGAGTTCCAAGCCCTTTACAGCTGTTTTTACGAACGGCAAACACACCTGGTCTGGCCGTTCGTAAAAACGGCCGTAAAGTGCCGATTTTTAAAACCATGGCACCGATTGGCACGGCAGTACCACGGCCGTGCCAAGGGTGCCATGGGCCCGCGATCGGTGGGCACCGATCGTGGGCAGCGGGTCCAATACCCGCGCACTCTTTGTCCTTCCGCCGCCCCGCTGTATCACTTCACGGGGCGGCTGAGGGGCAACCCGGCCCGCGCATGCGCGGGTTTTGCGCAAATGCGCGAGGACGTCATCCGCGCATGCGCGGGTTGGAGTCTTCCAATCCGCGCATGCGCGGCTGACGTCATATGACGCGTCAGCCGGCGCAAACTCTGGCAAGCGGGCTTAACGAAATTCGTTAAGCCCGCGATGCCGGAGTTTACGGCGGCGGCATGCTAGCCCCAACCGGGGACCAGAATCGGTTCCCGGTCGGGGAGGGGGGGGCTGGCGTCAAACCCGCCCAGATTTGACGCCAGCCTTACGATTTCTCCCTGTGTGGGAGAATCGCGCCCCTAATGTTTCGCGTTCAGATGACCCTTTGTCAAAGCTTTAGCTCTTTTCTCTCCCTACAGATGCTGCCAGACCTGGTGAGATTTTCCAGCATCTATTTTTTTGGTAGAAGTTACAATACAGAAGAAAGCTACTCAGATTAGTGTCAGCGTATACTTTCCACATAAATTTACCAAGTGGTACTGTAAACAGGCCTACAAGACACATAGGCCTGGAACAGAAACTGCCATCTGAGGCCCTAGCTGAAATGATACTGGCCATCTGCAAGAGCACTCAACTCACAGAATCATGGAATTTACAGTGCAGAAGGTGGTCATTCGGCCCATCAAGTCTGCACCGGCCCTTGGAAAGAGCACCATACCTCCACCCTATCCTCATAACTCAATAATCCCATCTAACCATTTGGACACTAAGGGGCAATTTAGCATGGTCAATCCACCTAATCTGCACATCTTTGGACTGTGGGAGGAAACCGGAGTACCCGAAGGAAACCCACGCAGACATGGGAAGAAAGTGCAAACTCCACACAGATAGTCACCCGAGGCCGGAATTAAACCTGGGTCCCTGGAGCTGTGAGGCAGCAGTGCTAACCACTGTGCCACCGTGCCACTATATAAAGATGTGCAGGTTAGGTGGATTGCCCATGGTAAATAGCCCCTTCGTATCTAAAGGTTAGGTGGATTATGGGGGATAGGGCAGAGGATTGGGCCTAGCTGGGGTGCTCTTTAATGGAGTCAGCGTAGACTCAATGGGACAAATATCCTCCTACACTGTAGAGGCTCTATTACTCTATAAACTCGTTATTGATATATCGACTTTGTGATTATCCACTTACATTTGCACAAAAGAATAAGACCATGCTATGAATATATAATAAACTTCCAGACACAGGTGATCACAGGACAAATAAAATATGGCATCATATCACCCTTGTTGAGCAGGAATATTTGTTTATTCCCATTAACGGGTTTAAGTCTGGATGGGATAAAATAACTCAGGCCGGGTGTGGGCGTATAGCTATGACTCAGTGCTCCAGTATAAAAAAAAGAACATCGGATCTTCAGTGATGACCTGGGATGACCTGGCGCCGATTTGGGTGCACCGGGTGAATTGTGGGAGAGGCCCACTCCCGATAGCCAATTCCAGATCTCGCACAAAAATGGCGAGAAGGTCATTATGCCTAATTTGCAATCATTTCAATCTCATCAGCGAGAATGTTACGAAATAAGTATTACTTTTTGAAAATATTTACCAATTTGTAAAGACATTTGCTTCTGCAAATGACCTTTGTGGAATTCCTGTGCTTGAAACATTTTTGGGGAGCTTCAGAATCATTTATTCATTTGTATTTATTGCAGGGACGCAGCAGCAACAATAACATCTTTGTATGGGGCCTTTAATGTAATAAACTTCTCAAAGCACTTAAAAAGTTAACATTGCCACAGCACAGACAATAAAATTATTTTATAAGTTCTTTCAATGCTGATTGATGTTATTGCTTTATAATTGTGACAAATGTCTGGGGTCAGCCAATTTGAGAAGTATACCCCATAAGTCTTCATGGTTGACAGATTCAAAGACTTTAATGAGATCAAAAAACACCTCATACAGCGATTGATACTGTTCCTACCATTTTTCTTGAATTTACCATGCAATGAACATCATGTCCACGGTGCAAGGATGGATGAAAATCGCACCAAGTCTCTAGAAGGCGTTCTTACATCGCTGAGCAGAGGCGATTGAGGAGGATCCTTGCAATGATCTTCCGTGTGGCAGATAGCAGTGAGACGCCTCTGTAGTTATGGTTATTCATCTTGAATACAGTCACAATCAAAGTGCCACTGAGATTCCCCCAACATGCACTCCTCTTCCCAGATCAGGGATATAATGTTGTGCAGCTGTACCAGGAGTATATCTATGCTACGTTTCAGAATTTCAGCATGGATTTTGTCTCTTCCATGTTGTTTTTCAAGTTGCCAAATGGCTTTTTCAATTTTGTTCTGGACTGGGGTAGCTCTGAGACTGAGCTAGACGGGTATTGAGGAATAGAGTTGAGGGTGCTCAGGTCAAAGACAGAGTCTCATTGAGGAGTTCCTCAAAATGTTCTCTCCAGTGAGCACAGACTGCCTCCCTGTCCTTGATGAGTTATCCTCTATGGTTGGTTCTCAGCAGGATGGGCCATAGATAGTGCTGAAATGCCACGCATGTTATTGGTGTCCGCAAGTTGTTGGATCACCTCCCCTCATTCTACCCACCATTTGTTCTTTATGCCATGGGTTTAATGTTCTGCTACTACCTTCAGCCACTTGTAACATTGCTGCTTTTCCCTTGAGGGATGTTTCCAATCTGGGAAAGTTTCCAGTCTGCAAAAGCTTTGTGCTTATGCTCGCTTAGGTCCTGTAACTCTTGGTCATTTTTGTCAAACAAATCACAATGTTTCCTGGTGAAGCGATCAAGGAGCTCTTCACAGCTGCTTGTTATGGTTTACTTTAGTGCTCACAGAGCACTATCTGGACACACAATTGCTCCTGGTGGCTGGAAATTGAGAGGTTGGCAGTGAAATGCTGACTGAGAAGGGCTGCCTTGGTGGGATCTATGAGCCTTCAGAACAACCACATACCCTGGGCGGGATTCTCTGATCCTGAGGCTAAGCGTTGACGCCGTCATAAACGCCTCCGCATTTCCCGACAGCGTCAACCTGGCCTCAGGAGCAGCAATTCTGACCCCTACAGGGGGCCAGCTCGGCACCAGAGCGACCCATGCCACCCCAGCTGCCGATCCCGGCGTCAGATGGGCACCGCGGGTCTGTGCATGCGCAGTGGGGCCGGCACCAACGCATGCATGCGCAGTGGGACCGGCGCGAGTTCCACGCATGCGCGGTGTCTCCCTTCTCTATGCTGGCCCCGACGCAACATGGCGTAGGGCTACAGGGGCCAGCGCGGAACAAAGGCGTTCCCCAGCCCAAGAGGCTGGCCCGCCATTCGGTAGGCCCCGGGGTCGGGCCCGCCCTCCGCCCCCCACCAGGCCACCCCCGGTGCATCCATGCCGAGGTCCCGCCGGGTAAAGACCAGGTTAGAACGGCGCCGGCAGGACTCGGGTTTTTATGCGGCCGCTTGGCCCATCCCGGGCGGAGAATCACCGGGGGGGGACCCCAAAGAGCGGCCCAAACCGGCGCCGCGCCGATGCTAATGGCGCCGATTCTCCGCTCTCTGGAGAATCGCGTCCCGGCATCAAGGCGACGTGGCGCGATTCGCGCCGGTCACAGTGATTCTCCGGCCCGGCCCTGGGGTGAAAGAATTCCGCCCCCTATTTCTGTGAAGACTGGGGTCAAACAAGGTTGTGTTATTGCACCAGCCCTCTTCTCCATTTTCCTTGCTGCAGCACTGCACCTCACCTTCAGCAAATTACCCACAGGCTTGGAGATAGAACAGACTGGAAACTGTTCAATTAACATTATAGGTTACGCGACAGCGGCGCCTATGTGACGTCAGCCGCGCATGCGCAGGTTGGCCGGTTCCAACCCGCGCCTGCGCGGCTGATGTCATGACGGCTGACAGCTCGAACCCGCGCATGCGTGGTGGCCGTCTTCCCCTCAGCCGCCCCGCAAGACGTGGCGGATTAATCATGCGGGGCAGCGGAGGGGAAATAGTGCGTCCGATTGTGACGCCGGCCCGACGATCGGTGGGCACCAATCGCGGGCCTGTCCCCTCCCGAGCACAGTCGTGGTGCTCATTCCCCACCAGGCCCCCTACAAGCCCCAAAACAGGCATCTCACAGCGATTTCACGACGGCAGCGGCCAGGTGTGGTTGCCGCCGTCGTGAAACGGTCGCGAACAGCAGGCCGCTCGGTCCATCCAGGTTGGAGAAACGACGGTCGCCGTGAAAAACGGCGAGCGGCGATTCTTCCGAGCGGGGGGTGGGAGAATCACGGGGGGCGCCAGGGTGTCATGAAGTTAGTCGGGGGGCCCTCCCGCGATTCTCCCACCCGGCGTGGGGAGCGGAGAATCGCGCCCCATGTGTGGCCACATATATTGTAGTTTGCAATGTACAGTAAATTTTCCATTTTTACTAGTATATTTCTTCAGTCAACTCCCACAAAGTAAATGAAATAAAAATACTGTGCAACAGTACAAGTCATCTTTGGCAGCTTCAGCACAATCAACGAAGGGCCAGACTTTAGTCCTTGGATCAGAAAATTCTAGCCTAATTCAAATGACGCATCTCTTGAATTTGTTTGCAACTTCCATTAAATGGCAGTTTTCTTTTTAAAATACTAAACATGGCACTAATTCTTTGCTCAACAGTTAATATAAGTGCAGCCATCACTGGCCTCAGTTTGGATATGTTTATTTTCCAGACTGGATGTCTCATAGCCATGGTAACTGTGATTCTCAGTTATTGCTCATGGAAGCTGTTAGTCTCAGACCTATGTTTGTTAATTTTGATCTTTCCTCCCTTGTGTGCATTTTAGCTGTTAAGGTATTCAAAAAAGTTAACGTTTATTTTTGTTAGGGTCTGCTTTTGACATATCTGCCTCCATAATAAATAGGCAAAGTCCATCCCTCTTCCCTGCCACTGGGTCTGAAATCATCTTGGCGTGACAAAAATCAGATTATTCTTAATCATAGCAAAGCGAAATTTAAAATTCTCGGGGTCGTTGCCATGAAGAACGTTGCAGTCCCTTGCATAATACTTCCCACCCTCTGTGTTGAAGAGAATGGTGAGGGAGATCACAAACTTGAAGTAAGAGTTTTAGAGACAGCTCCTTGTGTAGTCAAAGTCCTCAATTTAACATGTTGCCAGCCAACATGCAATTTATTTAAAGTGACATGACAAAATTATGTCCTATAAAATACCAGGAGAGGTTGCCTGAAGACCAACATGGAAGGGAGCAGGAGACTATAAAGAATAAATCTGGGTCACCATAGATTGTAGACTTTCACAAAATTTGGAGCGGCGACAGATTTGAAGGTGTGCGAACCTCTCATACCTTGTGCAAGACGTTCTGAGAATCAGGATGCAAAGAGCACAAATGACAAACTACTTTCATATTTTCTTACACACAAGTCTCAGATTCTGGTTCGTGCACTGTGCCCCCTTGCTAGTAGAGAATCTGAGGGAAACATTGGTATTCAATTTATCTTGGAGTTGAGTTTCAAATTGGAAGCCCTGTTCTCCACCAAAACTGCTTATTTTTACCACAGCAATATTGCTTGCCTGTCTGAGCCCTAGCTCAATCTTGCCATTACCAGTGTCCCAATACATACCTTTCTCTCTTTCAGATTTGATTAAATTGTACCTTACTGAGCCCATTCTTACAGGTGTAAAATGGGCTCAACAAGGGCCAATTTCAAGGAACAAGGTCACATGCCCAAAGGTTACCTGAAAGATATTTGGCAAATATTGGAATAGGCTATTTTTTAGATACCCCTTATTACAAGATTCCCCTTCTGCTTAATTAGATATTGTAAAGTGAAGCAAGAGTTGGGTTTTCTCTGCCTGAAATTCTGAGGTGACTGCTGGGTGATCACCATGAGCAGCTACAATGTTTTAAAAAAAGATTGTGCCTATGCATCCAGGAAGAACAAGAAAAATAATTAGAGGGAGGTCTTTGTCAATCTTACGGAACCTCCTATCAACTGGTAAACTGGGAGTGGTACAAGCCGATAGGTAAAATATTGTATGACACTCTCAATAAATGTATTGTGTATTGTACGGAGTGTAAGGGAAAGGGTCGGAGAATCGCCCGTGGCTGCGACAAACCCGCCCCCGCCGTGTCCCGAATTCTCCGCCACCCGAGATTTGGCGGGGGCGGGAATCGCGCTGCGCCGGTCAGCGGGCCCCCGTGGCGATTCTCCGGCCCACGATGGGCCGAAGTCCCACCGCTGACAAGCCTCTCCCGCCGGTGTGGATTAAACCACCTACCTGACCGGCGGGATTGGCAGCGCGGGCGGGCGCCGGGGTCCTGGGGGAGCGCGGGGCGATCTGACCCCGGGGGGTGCCCCCACGGTGGCCTGGCCCACGATCGGGGCCCACCGATCGGCGGGCGGGCCTGTGCCGTGGGGGCACTCTTTTTCTTCTGCCTTCGCCATGGCCGTCACCATGGCGGAGGCGGAAGAGAACCCCTCCCCTGCGCATGCGCCGGGATGACGTCGGCAGCCGCTGACGCTCCGGCGCATGCGCAGACTTACGCTGGCCGGCGAAGTCCTTTCGGCCCCGGCTGGCGTGGCACCAAATGCCGTTCACGCCAGCCAGTGGAGCGGGGACCACTCCGGCGCGGGCCTAGCCCCTCAATGTGAGGGCTTGGCCCCTAAAGGTGCGGAGACGTCCGCACCTTTGGGGCGGCCCGGCGCCGGAATGGTTCCTGCCACTCCATCCCGCCGGGACCCCCCGCCCCGCCGGGTAGGGGAGAATCCCGGCCTATCTGTTTAAAAGTAAGGTCAGAAAGTTGCTTCTCAGAAGTTAAATATATTAGCCCAAAAATATTGCAGCATGAAGCAAAATTATTATTATTTTTAAAAATAATTTTTATTCAAATTTTTGCAAAATATCAACAACAAAAAGACAGAATTTTTTTTTTACAAAGAACAGAAAGAACAGCGCCCCCCCCCCCCCCCCCCCCCCCCCCCCCCGCGCATACACAGCAGAAGAGATAAACTAAAACCCCTCATTCCCCCAAAACATCTGCCCGTCCCTTCAATAGACAGGACAGAAACCACCACCCCCACGTATACACAGAAGAGGAAATGAATTAATGCCCGACATTGGCACAGAACAACTATGCCCGTCCCTTTAGTACAAAACAACAAAACATCCCCCACCTCCCCCCCCCGGTTGCTGCTGCTGCTGGCCTGTTTCTATCGCTCTGCCAGGAAGTCCAGGATTGGCTGCCACCTCCTGAAAAACCCCTGCACTGATCCCCTTAGGGCAAATTTCACCTTCTCTAGCTTGAGAAACCCTGCCATGTCGTTGACCCAGGCCTCCACGCTTGGGGGCCTCGCGTCCTTCCACTGAAGAAGAATCCTCCGCCGGGCTACCAGGGAGCAAAGGCCAGAACACCGGCCTCTTTCGCTCCCAAAGAACCGGCTCATCCTTGTCCCGGTCATGTGAGCCCTATGCAGCACCTTAAACTGTATGAGGCCAAGCCTCGCACAAGAAGAGGAGGAGTTCACCCTCCCAGGGCGTCCGTCCACGTCCCCTCCTCAATCTCCTCACCCAGCTCCTCCTCCCATTTACCCTTCAACTCCTCAACCGAGGCCTCGTCCATCTCCTGCATCACTTGGTACGCCGCCGAGATCCTCCCCTCCCCAACCCATACCCCTGAGAGCACCCTGTCCTGGACCCCACGCGGCGGCAGCAGAGGGAACACCGCCACAATCCGCCTGACAAACGCCCTCACCTGCATGTACCGAAAGGCGTTCCCCGGGGGGGAGCCCGAACGTCCTCTCCAGCTCACCCAGGCACGCAAACTTCCCGTCTACAAACAGGTCCCCCAACCTCCTGATACCTGCCCTGTGCCAACTCAGGAATCCGCCATCAATTCTCCCCGGAACAAACCGGTGGTTCCCCCGTATCGGGGATCTCATCGAGGCCCCCACCTCCCCCCTGTGCCGCCTCCATTGCCCCCAAATTTTAAGGGTAGCCACCACCACCGGGCTCGTGGTATACCTCGTTGGAGGGAACGGCAGCGGTGCCGTCACCAGCGCCTCCAGGCTCGTGCCCACACAGGATGCCATCTCCATTCTCTTCCATGCTGCCCCCTCCCCTTCCATCACCCACCTACGCACCATCGCTGCATTGGCAGCCCAATAGTACCCACAGAGGTTGCGCAGCGCCAACCCCCCTCCCTATCCCTGCCCCGCTCCAAGAACACCCTCCTCACCCTCGGGGTCCCATGAGCCCACACAAACCCTGTAATGCTCCTGTTAACCCGTCTGAAAAAGGCCTTCGGGATAAGGATGGGGAGGCACTGAAACAGGAACAGAATTCTTGGGAACACCGTCATCTTGACTGATTGCACCCTACCCAGAGCGGAGCTACTGATTGGTTGTTCCGGGGAGATTTGCATACGTGCAGTGCGGTCAGCCTAATTTGGAGGTGTACCTGCGATAGAGACCCGAAGAGTTCGAGTGCAAGCAAGCATCCAGCAGAGGGCAGCAGAGCAGAGCTACTGATTGGTTGTTCCGGGGAGATTTGCATACATGCAGTGTGGTCAGCTTAATTTGAAGGTGGTTTGTGAAGGGGCTGTTGTCAAGTGACAAGGGGGAGGGTGAACAGCCAGTTGTTGTGGTGCATATAGGCACCAACGATATAGGTAAAAAAAGGGATGAGGTCCTACAATCAGAATTTAGGGAGTTAGGAGATAAGTTAAAAAGTAGGACCTCAAAGGTAGTAATCTCAGGATTGCTACCAGTGCCACGGGACAGTCAGAGTAGAAATTCAAGAATAGTCAGAATGAATACATGGCTTGAGAGATGGTGCAGGAGGGAGGGGTTCAGATTTTTGGGACATTGGAACCGGTTCTGGGGGCAGTGGGACCATTACAAACCGGATGGTCTACACCTGGGCAGGACTGGAACCAATGTCCTAGGGGGTGCTTTTGCTAACAATGTTGGGGAAGTTTTAAACTAATGTGGCAGGGGGATGGGAACCAGATTAGGAAGTTAGAGGTCAGTAAAGAAGCAGCAACTAAAGCCAGTAAGGTACGAGACAATAAACTCAATGTGACTAAGGGGAAGAGTAGACAGGGAAGAGATGATGAACGCAAAGGTGGTCTGAGGTGCATTTGTTTTAATGCGAGATGTGTAGCAGGTAAGGCAGATGAATTTAGGGCTTGGATCAGTACCTGGGAATATGATGCTATTGGTATTACTGAGACTTGGTTGAGGGAAGGGCAGGACTGGCAACTGAATATCCCAGGGTATAGATGCTTCAGGAGGGATAGAGAGGGAGGTAAAAGAGGTGGAGGAGTTGCATTACTCGTCAGAGATGATATCACAGCTGTGATTAAGGAGGGCATGATGGAGGATTCGAGCACTGAGGCAATATGGGTGGAGCTGAGAAATAGGAAGGATGCAGTAACATTGTTGGGACTTTACTACAGGCCTCACAAAAGCGAGCATGAAGTAGAGGTACAAATATGCAGACAGATTATAGAAAAATGTAGGAGCAATAGGGTGGTTGTGATTGGAGATTTTAACTTCCCCAACATTGAATGGGATTCGTGTAGTGTTGGAGGCGTAGATGGAGCAGAGTTTGTAAGGAGCATCCAGGAGAGTTTTTTAGAGCAGTATGTAAATAGTCCAACTCGGGAAGGGGCCATACTGGACCTGGTATTGGGGAATGATCCCGGCCAGGTGGTTGATGTTTCAGTCGGTGATTACTTTGGGAATAGCGATCACAATTCCGTAAGTTTTAGAATACTCATGGACAAGGACAAGAGGGGTCCGAAAGGAAGAGTACTAAATTGGGGAAAGGCAGAGTATAACAAAATTCGGCAGGAGCTAGGGAATGTGGATTGGGAGCAGCTGTTTAAGGGTAAATCCACATTTGAAATGTGGAAGTCTTTTAAGGAAAGGTTGATTAGAGTGCAGGACAGACATGTTCCTGGGAAAATGAAAGATAGAAATGGCAAGATTAGGGAACCATGGATGACGGGTGAAATTGTGAGACTAGCTAAGATGAAAAAGGAAGCATACATAGGATCGAGGCAACTCAAAACTGATGAAGCTTTGGAGGAATATCAGGAAAGTAGGACGAATCTCTAACGCGCAATAAAGAGGGCTAAAAGGGGTCATGAAATATCTTTGGCTAACAGGGTTAAGGAAAATCCCAAAGCATTTTATTCGTATGTAAGGAGCAAGAGGGTAACTAGAGAAAGGATAGGCCCACTTAAAGACAAAAGAGGGAATTTATGCGTGGACTCAGAGGAAATGGGTGAGATTCTTAATGAGTACTTTGCATCGGTATTCACAAAGGAGAGGGACAAGACGGATGTTGAGGCTAGGGATGGATGTTTAAATACCCTCGGTCAAGTTGTCATACGGAAGGGGGAAGTTTTGGGTATTCTAAAAGACATTAAGGTGGACAAGTCCCCAGGACAGGATGGGATCTATCCCAGGTTACTGAGGGAAGCGAGGGTCGAAATAGTTGGGGCCTTAACAGATATCTTTGCAGCATCCTTGAGCACGGGTGAGGTCCCGGAGGACTGGAGAATTGCTAATGTTGTCCCTTTGTTTAAGAAGGGTAGCAGGGATAATCCAGGGAATTATAGACCTGTAAGCTTGACGTCAGTGGTAGCCAAACTGTTGGAGAAGATACCGAGGGATAGGATCTATTCACATCTGGAAGAAAATAGACTTATCAGTCTTAGGCAGCATGGTTTTGTGCAGGGAAGGTCATGTCTTACAAACCTAATAGAATTCTTTGAGGAAGTGACAAAGTTAATTGATGAGGGAAGGGCTGTAGATGTCATATACATGGACTTTAGTAAGGCGTTTGGTAAGGTTTCCCATGGCAGGTTGATGGAAAAAGTGAAGTCGTATGGGGTTCAGGGTGTACTAGCTAGATGGATAAAGAACTGGCTGGGCAACAGGAGACAGAGAGTAGTGGTGGAAGGGAGTGTCTCAAAATAGAGAAGGGTGACTAGTGGTGTTCCACAGGGATCCGTGCTCGGACCACTGTTGTTTGTGATCTACATAAATGACCTGGAGGAAGGTATAGGTGGTCTGATTAGCAAGTTTGCAGATGATACTAAGATTGTTGGAGTTGCAGATAGCGAAGAGGACTGTCAGAGAATACAACAAAATATAGATAGATTGGAGAGTTGGGCAGAGAAATGGCAGATGGAGTTCAATCCAGGCAAATGCGAGGTGATGCATTTTGGAAGATCAAATTCAAGAGCGGACTAGATGGTCAATGGAAGGGTCTTGGGGAAAATTGATGTGCAGAGAGATCTGGGAGTTCAGGTCCATTGTGCCCTGAAGGTGGCAACGCAGGTTGATAGAGTGGTCAAGAAGGCATACAGCATGCTTGCCTTCATCGGACGGGGTATTGAGTACAAGAGTTGGCAGGTCATGTTACAGTTGTATAGGACTTTGGTTCGACCACATTTGGAATACTGCGTGCAGTTCTGGTCGCCACATTACCAGAAAGATGTGGATGCCTTTGGAGAGGGTGCAGAGGAGGTTCATCAGGATGTTGCCTGGTATGGAGGGTGCTAGTTATGAAGAAAGGTTGAGTAGATTAGGAGTGTTTTTGTTGGAAAGACGGAGGTTGAGGGGGGACCTGATTGAGGTCTACAAAATTATGAGAGGTATGGACAGGGTGGACAGCAACAAGCTTTTCCCAAGAGTGGGGGTGTAGTTATAAGGGGTCATGATTTCAAGGTGAGAGGGGGAAAGTTTAAGGGAGATGTGCGTGGAAAGTTTTTTACGCAGAGGGTGGTGGGTGCCTGGAACGCTTTACCAGCGGAGGTGGTGGAGGCGGGCACGATAGCATCATTTAAGAAGCATCTAGACAGGTATATGAATGGGCGGGAACAGAGGGAAGTAGACCTTGGAAAATAGGAGACAGGTTTAGATAAAGTATCTGGATCGGCGCAGGCTGGGAGGGCCGAAGGGCCTGTTCCTGTGCTGTAATTTTCTTTGTTCTCTTTGTACCCGCCAGAGACAGCGGCAATATGTCCCATCTCTTGAACTCCTCCTCCATTTGCTCCACCAGCCTTGTAAGGTTAAGCTTATGCAGGGCCCCCCAGCTCCTGGCCACCTGCACCCCCAAGTACCTAAAGCTCCTCTCCGCCCTTTTCAATGGGAGCCTACCAATCCCCCCCTCCTGGTCCCCCGGGTGTACCACAAACAGCTCGCTCTTCCCAAAGTTGAGCTTGTACCCTGAAAAGTCCCCAAATTCCCGGAGAATCCTCATCACCTCCGGCATTCTCCCCACCGGGTCCGCCACATACAACAATAGGTCATCCGCATAGAGCGACACTCGGTGATCCTCCCCACCCCGCACCAGCCCCCTCCAGTTCCTCGACTCCCTGTACGTCCCACACTGCTGGGGATCCTTGTCCCGCTTAAGAATCAGGGAGATCAGCGCCCGAGACATCGTCGGGGGAAAAGCCCCCCCCCCTCCCTTGCCTCGTTAAAATGAAGCAAAATTATAAACAGTCCCAGAGTGTGTTTAACAGTGACTACTGGAAACAAGGCATCCCAAACATTTATCAGCTGTATATAGGGATAGGTCAGCTTGAGGCTCCATCCAGAAGCATCTTTCTCTGAGTTCTAGTGACACGTGATTTGACATCACTGATGATGTATATTAGCTAATGGCTTAAGAGCTTTTTAACACTTTAGAATACATCTCTTCCCAAATATTTCATTCTACTCATTAAATATTTACACTTCCTACTGTCCCGCCCTCCCTCCCCATTCACAGTCACTTGCACCAGTGGTGTCAATGTCCAACTCTGCCCTCAGTGTTCTCCATATTCGTCCTCAGTACAGAGTTTCCCGTTTCTGATGTGCGGTAAAAGGGTGATGAACAGATGTTCTCTTTTTCTTATTTTTTCTTCAATAGCTAATATACATCATCAGTGATGTCAAATCACGTACCCCCTGCACAGTGTCACTGCTTGAACTAATTAATCTTCCTTTAAATTTTGGAGTAGGAGGCTTTCTATTGTGACATACCATTTTAAAATGTCCCCACCTGCTGCAGGAATGACACTATGCATTAATAGTGGAAGAGTGTGTATATGGGGTGTTTTCATGCCACAACTTGAACACTGTCGGCCACCCTTCTTTCTGGGTTTGTTTTTTGGTGGATGTACTGGTACCGCTATTGCCCACCAACTGGACTGAGATAGCAGTTTATCTCCACATCACCCTGGATTAAAATTCAGTTCTGCTTCAGTAGCTCAGCTTGTCTCCCTAATTGAACTGCCTTGGATAATGTTCAATTTCTGGACTGCAAAAAAATCAGAAAAGGCTTCATCAAGCACGCCCACCACTCTGCGCACTCGGACTAATTCCTCATTTCGAGCCCTATACTGATAGCTATCAGCCAAATTATATAGGTTATTCATGAAAAAATTCATACGTTCTCTGGATTCCTGAGAATGCCTGTTAAACCTCACCCAGCCTACAACTGTGTTCCTCCGAAGACCAAAATACAAATCTAAGGCCTTACTAACCTCTTCATAGATTGCTGTATCCTCATTAATGCCCGGTGTTACTAAAATACAAACTGCATGACTGCCAATGGAGTAGAAGAGTTTTCTGACTTGTTCTTTGTCAGATTTCTGCACTAACTTTGTTGAATCTGTGACATCAGTTTTGTCAGTGTGCTGCTTGGTTGGGACCTTCCACATGGTCAAAGAAATCTAGTGGAGGTAAAAGTTTTGTCAGTTACAGTAATCAACTGTTTTGGGGCCCCATGGTGCTTTTACTTCTGATTCTTTGCCACAGTCATTCCCTCGCTACATTATTTTTGCTAGCTTTCACTTTCCTGCCACCAGTAGCTTTATCCTTGCTGTTCAGTAAGTTTACTGTTGTCACCATGAAGTATCATCATAAACGCTCCCAGGTGTGTTCAATAGAGACTACTGGAACAAGGCATCGCAGGACCTTTCAAAAATGTATTAACTATGTACAGGGGTGGATAAGCATGAGGTGCCTTCCAGAAGTATCTCTCTCTGAGTTTTAGCGATATGGGCGGCACGGTAGCACAGTGGTTAGCACTGTTGCTTCTCAGTGTCAGGGTCCCAGGTTCAATTTCTGCTTGGGTCACTGTCTGTGCGGAGTCTGCACGTTCACCCCATGTGTGCGTGGGTTTCCTCCGGGTGCTCCAGTTTCCTCCCACAAGACCCCAAAAGACATCGGGCGGAATTCTCCGCTCCCTGGAAAAATCGTGAAGGCCGTCGTGAACATGGCCGTGTTTCACGACAGCCTCGGAGGCCGTTCCTCTCACCGTATTCACCCCTACCTGGGGGGCTAGGAGCGGCGCTCCGTAACTCTTGGCCGCTGGATGGCGCGCCGAGAGTGACGCGACGGTGGCGCCTATGTGACGTCAGCCACGCATGCGCAGGTTGGCCGGCTCCAAGCAGTGCATGCGCGGCTGACGTCACGACGGCTGACAGCTTGAACCCGCGCATGCGCGGTGGCCGTCTTTCCCCTCAGCCACTCCGCAAGACGTGGCAGCTTGATCTTGCGGGGCGGCGGAGGGGAAATAGTGGGCGGAATTCTCCGCTCCCGGAAAAAATCATGAAGGCCGTCATGAACTCGGCCGAGTTTCACGACGGCCTCGGAGGCCGTTCCTCTCACCGTATTCACCCCTACCCGGGGGGCTTGAGCGGCGCTCCGTAACTCTCAGCCGCCACGCCGAGAGTGACGCGACGGCGGCGCCTATGTGACATCAGCCGCGCATGCGCAGGTTGGCCGGCTCCAACCCGCGCATGTGCAGTTGACGTCACGACGGCTGACAGCTCGAACCCGCGCATGCACGGTGGCCGCCTTCCCCTCAGCCGCCCCGCAAGACGTGGCGGCTTGATCTTGCGGGTTGGCGGAGGGGAAATAGTGCGTCTGATTGAGACACCGGCCCGACGATCGGTGGGCACCGATCGCGGGCCTGTCCCCTCCCGAGCACAGTCGTGGTGCTCATTCCCCACCAGGCCCCCTACAAGCCCCAAAACGGGCATCTCATGGCGATTTCACGACGGCAGCGACCAGGTGTGGTTGCCGCCATCGTGAAACGGTTGCGAACGGCAGGCCGCTTGGCCCATCCGGTCGCCGTGAAAAACGGCGAGCGGCGATTCTTCCGAGCGGGGTTGGGGGGGGGGGGGTGGGAGAATCGCGGGGGGCACCAGGGGGTCGTGAAATTAGTCGGGGGGCCCTCCCGCGATTCTCCCACCTGGCCAAGGGAGCGGAGAATCGCGCCCATGCTTTTAGGTGAATTGGACATTCTGAATTCTCCCTCTGTGTACCCGAACAGGTGCCAGAATGTGGCGACTAGGGGATTTCCACAGTAATTTCATTGCAGTGTTAATGTAAGCCTACTTGTGACAATAAAGATTATTATCATACGTGATTCACTGATGGTGCATATTGAGTTATAGCATAATAGCTATTAACCCTTTATACTACATAGCCCACTTAGTACACTTGGCTCAAGTGACAACAAAATTTCCCCACACATCTAGTGCTGACCCCAATGTTTGTGGGGGAACATTTGATTTATGGAACCATTGCCCCACCTGCAATAGAGTTTAGTTGCCCCTTATTGTCCATTACAAATCAGGCTGTTTTAAACAAATAGTACCTAATTTTAACTTTTTACTCTTTCAAATACGGGTAGATATTTTGGTAATTGATGGAAATGATCCATCACTTTCAGCAGTATATTATCTTTACAAAAAATAATCAGTGATGTTGGTCCACGCAACCCATTAATGTTGGGAATCCAGCTACGTCGGTCAACATCAAAGTGGTTTATTATTTATAATCCACTTGAGTATTGTCACTTGTTCTATTTATGCAACAAGTACCGGCACTAAATATAGAGAAAACATAGGCTGGAGTATGTAGCAAGACAGTAACAGAGGGATTCAGATTACATCAAAAACCACAAACTAAAGCTAAAGTGGTTTATCAATATCATCTGAACCCCAAAATCCAATATGTTTTTGAAACACTTTTGCTGTGATTTTTAAAGAAACCTTGAATAAGACCCATAAAATGTCATTAAGCATAAAGATTAATACCATGATTACTTGTGCATTGTTTTTTTGCGGCCAGTAATGTCCTTGATTTTCTTTTAGAAAGCAACGAGCAGCAAGACAGAGCACACCCCTTCTCTCCTGTGGCACAACTCTCACAAATGCTGTAATTTGACCCCTCACACCAGTTCCAGTCCCATCATTACCCGAAAGAGCTATTACTACCTGAATTAAGCCAGTCAAAGTTTGCTACCCTGCCAGGAACCACAATTTCTTCATTCTACAACAGTCAATATTGCCAATGCTATTTGGCTGTTGAGAGATAAGCGTATGAACTGCTGTCATGATTCATGACACCTGTCAACACGAAACAAGCCTTGCAGAGAGGTTCTATGCAACTGAGAGCGGGAACTGGGACACCACGGATAAAGCAGTGAAAGTGAAAGATGTGCACATTAGGGATGGGCAAGAAATGCTAGTCTAGCCAGTTGCGCCAACATTTCATTAAATTATTTTTAAAAGCCATCATATCCTGCAGGACTATGGCTAGCCTGATCAGATATTGTTCACTGTTTATTGGAGAAACCTACAATACAATTCAGAGTCAACAAAAAAGTCACAGGTAGGTGATTGGTTGGCAACAAACGTTCAGTGTCGGCCCTATGGTTGCTGGCGCCCCGGGCAAGCTGAACTTTGGCGCCCTTACAAGTATAATTTTAAAAATTTTCACAAGGAGAAAAACTGAAAATGTAGAATAAAGAGTTTATTACAATTTTACAAAATCGAGGCATTCAAATCTGCACAGAATCTGAACAAACTGAGAAGCATACTATATTCCGTAAGTTCACGATGATAAAAACTGTAGCTGTAACGAATTTTCTCCTAATAAAAAGTATGAACAAATGAACAGCATTATTTGTGTTGCAGTTAGGCATGTCACGTTTACGTTCTTTTAATCTAATAACTAAATATTCCCAGTTTCGTCTATATTACACGGTTTACACCAGCATTTGGGTTTTTCTGAAATATTATTTCTTACTAACATCGACTTAATGGTAGAAGTGTACCTAATAGCTATATTCACATCGAGATCACATCTGTTTGTAAAATCGTCTGTGGTACGTAAAAAATAGCTTCCTAGCCCAGGGGCTGTATTTTTACGTGTGTCCCGCACTTGACTTTTTTTTTTTTATAAATGTTTTTATTCAGTTTTCGTATTTTATATTGAACAAATTACAAATTGTTAGGAGAGAGAAACAAAAAAAAAAAACAAACAAAAACAAACACGCAAAAATTAACATACATATTTACAGGTAAGCATCTTCGTAGTAGTAACTGCGCCCCCCCCCCCCCCCTCAACATGTTTATTTAGCTTGGTTTTGGGCCTTAGCTAGCCATCGAACCCCCGTAACGAACCTGTAGCCCCCCCCCCCTCCCGCTACCTTCCCCCGACTATTCTTCCTCTTGTACATTGGCCACAAATAGGTCCCGGAACAGTTGCATGAATGGCTCCCACGTTCTGTGGAAGCCGTCGTCCGACCCTCGGATGGCAAATTTGATTTTCTCCATTTGGAGAGATTCCGAGAGGTCGGACAGCCAGTCCGCAGCTCTGGGCGGTGCTGCTGACCGCCAGCCAAACAGGATTCTACGGCGGGCGATCAGGGAGGCAAAGGCAAGGGCATCCGCCCTCCTCCCCAGGAATAGATCTGGCTGTTCTGAAACCCCGAAGACCGCCACTATCGGGCATGGCTCCACCCTCACTCCCACCACTTTGGACATTACCTCGAAGAAGGCTGTCCAGTACTCCACGAGTCTGGGGCAGGACCAGAACATGTGGGCGTGGTTGGCCGGGCCTCTTTGGCACCGTTCACATCTGTCTTCCACCTCCGGGAAGAACCTACTCATACGGGTTCTTGTTAAGTGGGCTCTATGTACCACTTTTAGTTGCGTCAGGCTGAGCCTTGCGCACGTGGAGGTGGAGTTGACCCTATGCAGTGCTTCGCTCCAGAGTCCCCACCCGATCTCCATCCCCAGGTCGTCCTCCCATTTCCTCCTTGTTGCGTCCAGTACGGTGTCGTCCCTATCTACCAGTCGGTCATACATGTCACTACAGTTCCCTTTCTCTAGGATACTTGCGTCCAGTAGGTCTTCCAGTAGTGTCTGTCGTGGCGGTTGTGGGTACGTCCTTGTCTCCTTTCGTAGGAAGTTTTTGAGCTGCAGGTACCGTAGCTCGTTCCCCCCAGCTAGCTGAAATTTCTCTGTCAGTTCGTCCAGTGTTGCGATCCTGTCGTCCGTGTATAGGTCCCTGACTGTCAGTGTCCCCCCGTCCTGCCTCCACCTTTTGAAGGTGGCGTCGGTCAGTGCTGGTTTGAACCTATGGTTGTTGCAGATGGGAGCCCTGTTCGACATTTTGGTCAGGCCAAGTTGCTGCCGCAGTTGGTTCCAGGATTGGAGGGTGGCTGTCACCACTGGGCTGCTGGAGTGTTTTTTGGGTGGGGATGGGAGTGCTGCCGTGGCGAGGGCCCGGAGGGAGGTTCCCATGCAGGAGGCCTCCTCCGCACGCACCCACTCAGCTTCTGGCTCCTGGATCCATCCCCTTACTCGCTCGGCTGTTGCTGCCCAGTGGTAGAATTGTAGATTCGGGAGGGCTAACCCTCCCCTGGTTTTTGTTTTTTGTAAGACCTTCTTTGGGATCCTAGCATTTTTACCCCCCCATACGAACGCCATGATGAGTTTGTCCAGCGCTTTGAAAAAGGCCTTGGGGATGTAGATCGGAATGGATCTAAACAGGAAGAGGAACCTGGGCAGTACGTTCATTTTGATCGTCTGAACTCTCCCCGCGAGGGAGAGCGGGAGTGTGTTCCATCTTTGCAGGTCCTTTTTAACTTCCTCCGTCAGGCTGGTGAGGTTCCATTTGTGGATCCCTTTCCAGTCATGGGCTATTTGGATCCCCAGGTAGCGGAATTTATGTCGGGCTTGTTTGAACGGCAGCCCCTTTAGTGCTGCCCCCCCCCCCCCCTTGCGGGTGTAATGGGAAGATCTCACTTTTGCTCATGTTGAGTTTGTAGCCCGAGAAGGCTCCAAACTCTTTCAGGAGCGCGATGATTCCGTCCATGCTGCTTTGTGGGTCCGAGATATAGAGGAGCAGATCATCCGCATAGAGTGAGACTCTGTGCTCTCTACCTCCCCTTCGGATCCCCCTCCAATTTTTTGCTGCCCTGAGCGCGATTGCTAGCGGTTCGATTGCTAGTGCGAACAGCAGCGGGGACAGTGGGCATCCTTGTCTGGTGCCCCTGTGCAGCTGGAAGTATTGGGAGTTGGTATTGTTGGTCTGTACACTCGCCATGGGAGCGTTGTACAGGAGCTTTACCCAAGCGGTGAACCCTGTTCCAAGCCCGAACCGCTCCAGTACCTCTATGAGGTATATCCATTCGACTCTGTCGAAGGCCTTTTCTGCGTCCAGGGAGACGATCACCTCTTGTGTTCTCTCCCCGGAGGGGGTCATTATCACGTTCAGCAGGCGCCTGATGTTCGCGGTCAGCTGTCTATCTTTGACAAAGCCCGTCTGGTCCTCTGTGACCACCTCAGGTACACAGTCTTCTAGCCTTTTGGCTAGGATTTTGGCCAGTATTTTGGCGTCTGCATTCAGCAGAGATATGGGTCTGTATGACCCACATTCCGTTGGGTCTTTGTCTTTCTTAGGTATCAGCGAGATTGAGGCCTGTGCTAACGTGGGTGGCAACGTGCCCCTAGCTAGCGAGTCTGTGAACATCTCCCGCATGTGCGGGGCCAGCGCTGTCGCAAATTTTTTGTAGAAGTCCGCCGGGAATCCGTCCGGTCCCGGCGCCTTCCCCGCCTGCATGGAGCTAATGCTCTCCATGATCTCTCCCAGTGCTAGTGGTGCTTCCAGATCCCGTTTTCTGCCCTCTCCCACAACTGGTATGTTCAGTCCGTCAAGAAACCGGTTCATCCCAGCCTTCCCCGTTGGGGGCTCTGAGGTGTACAGCTCTTGGTAGAAGGCCTTGAAGGTTTTGTTAATCTTCTCTGGTTCTGTTTCCAACGTGCCTCTGGTATCTCTGATTTGCGCAATTTCTCTGCTGGCTGCCTGCTTTCTCAGCTGGTGGGCCAACAGGCGGCTGGCTTTGTCTCCGTGTTCGTATAGGGCCCCGCGTGCCTGGCGGAGTTGGTGTACTGCTTTCCTGGTGGAGAGCAGGTCAAAGTTCCTTTGTAATTCTTTTCTCTCCGCCAGGAGTTCTACAGTCGGGGCCTCGGAGTATTTATGGTCTACCTCCAGTATGGAGTCGACCAGCTTCTGCCTAGCCACCCTTTCCTCCCTATCTCTTTGCGCTTTGTAGGCTATGATTTCCCCTCTTAGTACGGCCTTAAGCGCTTCCCAGAACGTGGAGGGTGAGACCTCCCCGTTTTGGTTGATCTCAGTGTACTCCGCTATGGCCTGCGCTATCCTTTCGCTGAAGGCCTTGTCAGCTAGTAAGGCACCGTCCAACCTCCATTTGGGGCGCTGGGCCCTTCCCGTCTCTAGCCGCACATCCATGTAGTGTGGAGCGTGGTCTGATATCACAATTGCGGAGTATTCCACCTTGTCTATCTCTGGAAGCACCGTTTTCCCCACCACAAAGAAGTCAATTCTGGTGTACACGTTGTGTACTGGGGAGAAGAAAGAGAATTCTTTCTCCCCCGGGTGGGCGAATCTCCAGGGGTCTACTGCTCCCATCTGCTCCATATAGTGGCTGAGTTCCCTTGCCATGTTTGAGGTTTTCCCCGTTCTGGGGTTTGATCTGTCCGTCGTTGGGTCCTGTACACAGTTGAAGTCCCCCCCCATGATTAGTCGTGCGTCGCTATGTCCGGGATTTCTGCCATGGTCTTTTGGATGAAGCTCGTGTCGTCCCAGTTGGGCGCGTACACGTTAACTAGAACTACCGGCGCCCCATCCAGGGCCCCGCTGACCATGACATACCGTCCCCCTGGGTCCGTAACCGTCTTTGTCGCCCTAAACATTGTCCTCTTGCCAATCAGGATCGCCACCCCCCTGGCCCTTGCCCCATAACAGGAATGATAGGTTTGTCCCACCCAGCCCTTTCTTACCCGCAGTTGGTCCTGCTCCCTCAAGTGCGTCTCTTGGAGGAAGACTATGTCGGCCCTCATGTTTCTAAGGTGGGTGAGGACTCTAGATCTCTTCACTGGGCCGTTAAGTCCCCTTACGTTCCAGGTGACTATTCTGGTGGGGGGCTTCTGCCCCCTTGCTCCTGTGGGGTTAACCATATTTGTCCGGTGGACGCGCCCCTGCCCTCTGGGGTTTCCCTATGTTAGGGGGCCGTCCAGGATGTCCACTATCACTGCTCTCCCCATGCGGTCGGGTCCCTGCGCTCCGGGGTTCCCCCTTGTCCCGGGGACACCCGCCATGGCCGTCCACTTTGTGTCCGCCATGCGGGTAGTCCCCTGCACTCCGGGGGGCCCCTTCACCCACAGACCGTACTGGGTGGGTGCTTGCAGCAGTTCCCTGTTTCGAGCCCTTGTCTGTGGCACTTTGTGGCCCTATTCCCTTACTGGCCTCTTTTGTCCCTTCGTCCCTGCGTTTCCCCTCCCTGGTCTCTCGCCCCCCGGGTGCCCCCCCCCCCCGCCCTATCCCTTTCGGGGATACCCCTGTGTACCCCTCCATTGCCCCTCTCTCCCCCATTCCTGTCCCCATTTGCTCTCCCACCTTTGATGGGTGATCCCCCCCCTCCCCTGCCTGGCGCCTTCCCCCCTGTTGGGGGTGCGCTGCGGCCCTGCTCTGTTGCGCGCCCCCTTCGCTAGCTTTCCTGCTAGCACGGTGGCTCCCCTCTCGGAGGTTGCTGTCCCGCTTCCCCTCTCCCCTCTCCAGTACTCCCGTTCCCTCGTGCCGGGGCCTGGCCTCCCACCTGGAGCGGGCCCTAGGGCATTGGGTTGTTTTCCGTTCTGGGTGTTCCTGCCAGGGGGGAGGGGGCTGGCTTTGCCTCGCCCCTCCCCACCCCCCCGTCGGCATGACGTGTCTCCTTGCCATGGGCCCCTCGTCCCTACTTCCCATGGCGTTTTTCCAGCCCGTGCTCCTCGACGAATCTATTCGCCTCGGCAGGGGCTGTAAAGAAATATTCCTTGTGTTGGTATGTGACCCAGAGTTTTGCTGGGTACAGCATACCAAAACGTACTTTGTTCTTATAGAGAGCTGCTTTCGCTCTGTTGAACTCCGCCCGTCTCTTAGCTATGTCCGCTCCAAAATCCTCGTAGATTCGGATGGCGTGCCCGTCCCAATTGCAGGCTCTATTCTCCTTGGCCCAGCGCAGGATTGTCTCCCTATCCCGGTACCGGTGCAGTCTGGCTATAACTGCTCTCGGTTTTTCCCCTTCCTTGGGCTTCGGGCGCAGTGACCGATGAGCTCTGTCCATTTCCGGTGGGGTGGGAAAAGTTTCCCGCCCCACTAAGGAGCCCAGCATCGCAGCCACGAATGTTGTGGGATTTCTACCCTCTATCCCCTCTGGCAGGCCCACTATCTTGATATTTTGCCTTCTCGAGCTGATCTCCTGGTCGTCTACCCTGCCCTTCAGGCTCCCCTGTGTTGCACTCAGTTTCACCATTCCCCTCTCCAGGGATATGACCCGGTCGCTCGCGTCAGTCGCTGCCTTCTCCAGCTCTTTAATGGTTGCCCCCTGAGCTTCCAGTATCTTCCCTTGGGCTTCCAGTATCTTCCCTTGGGCATCCACTTTCTTCTCCAATCTGGTCAGAACCTGCTGCACCCCTGACATGGCCCTGGTCACTGCTGCCTGTGCTGCGGCCTCTGCGTCTGCTTTTAACTCTGCCTTGAATGCCTGCAGCTGCTCCCTCACCACCTCGGCAAAGGCTTCCTTCCAATTCACGCCCCCCTCTAACCCCAGGGGAGAGGTTGCCCGCCCGTCCAGCTCTTCTGGATGCGGCGAAGCATCCTTCCCGCCGCTTCGCGTGTTGACTCGTTCGCCCGAGCTGGCTTTCCCTTTGCCCAGTCTACTTCCGGTGCCCCCTTTCTCTTGGCTCCCTTCTGGCACTTTTTTCTCCCCCTTCCCCTTCATCTTTTCTTCTCTCCTTGTTCTTCTTTTCCCCCCTTTTCCGCACCCTATTTTTATTTTATTTATTATTATATATCTATATATGTATATATATATATATATATATATATATATTTTTTTTAAAATTTATTTCCCCTACCCCTTTTCTCTTTACCAGTTTTCTTTTGGGAAGAACAGAAATACAAGTCTCTTTTTTCTTTTGTCTTCTTTCCCCACTCAACCAGGAGAGAGAGTCCCTATGTCTTTGCCACGTGGTGGTCACAGCAGTTGGGGGGGGGGGGGGAGGGGTGAGTGGGCCGGTGGTCGCTGCTGGGGGGGGGGGGTGGGGGTGGTCGCTGCTGGTTGGGGGGGGGGGGGTTGTGTCCCCGCTGCTGGCTGGGGGGGGGGGGGGTTGTGTCCCCGCTGCTGGCTGGGGGGGGGGGGGTTGTGTCCCCGCTGCTGGCTGGGGGGGAGGGGGGGTTGTGTCCCCGCTGCTGGCTGGGGGGGGGGTCCCCGCTGCTGGCTGGGGGGGGGGGGAAGAGAAGAGGGGCCGCCCCCGCCGCACCGCTCCTGGCCCGCGCGGGGGGGGGGGGGGGAGAGAGAAGAGGGGCCGCCGCCGCCGCACCGCTCCTGGCCCGCGTGGGGGGGGGGGAGAGAAGAGGGGCCGCCGCCGCCGCACCGCTCCTGGCCCGCGTGGGGGGGGGGGGAGAGAAGAGGGGCCGCCGCCGCCGCACCGCTCCTGGCCCGCGTGGGGGGGGGAGAGAAGAGGGGCCGCCGCCGCCGCCGCACCGCTCCTGGCCCGCGTGGGGGGGGGGGGGAGGGAGAGGGGATGGACCTGCTGCTGTTGGGCCCCCCTGTCGCCGCTCCGCTGCCGCTCCGGCTCCTCCGCTCCGGCTCCTCCGCTCCCGCTCCGGCTCCTCGGCTCCTCCGCTCCGGCTCCTCCGCTCCCGCTCCGGCTCCTCCGCTCCGGCTCCTCGGCTCCTCCGCTCCGGCTCCTCGGTTCCTCCGCTCCGGCTCCTCCGCTCCGGCTCCTCGGCTCCTCCGCTCCGGCTCCTCGGCTCCGGCTCCTCGGCTCCCGCTCCGGCTCCTCTGCCGGCGCTCCTCCTCCTCCGTCCGGCCTGTCGGGGGGGGGGGGGGGGGGGGGGGGGTTGTTCTTCTTGTTGTCTACCGCTTGCGGGAGCCCCTCTCCCTGCGACCTCCTCGCTCGCCGCCCGGAAGTCAAGTCGTCCCGCACTTGACTTGACCGGAATTCAAGTAAAAATAGCCAACAGAAAATGATTTACGGTCACGTACAAATAGACACTGCGTTGTAAAATAAATTAAAAACAGTCAGATAAATACTTCATAAAAATTATGAAATAATTTACTTACATTTCACTATGCCCGCGTCCTCAGCCGCCCGCGACCCACCTTAGGTGACGTGTACAAGCTGACGGTTGTGGAAATTTCCTTGTCTTTGTCACGCACTCCTTGATGGCGCCCCCTAGCACATGGCGCCCCGGGCAACATCCCGAGTTGCCGGTACCTTGAGCCGGCCCTGCAAATGTTCTTCCTTTCTGAGCTAGGGGAGGGGGTTAAACTCAGAAATGAGTAGCTACACTAGATTAATAACATAAGCTGGATAAACTATTAATAAATATAATGTAATCAATTGAATAATAATTTTAGTGAAATAAATAAATAAAATTGCTGAAAAGAGAGACATGTTGATGATGCTTTTCATTTCGCACTAAACAGAACAAATGCAATAATGCTAAATGTTAAATGATCAAAACAAATAAACCACAGGAAACAAGAGTGCTGATTTGAGGCACGTTTATTCTGATTAGCTAAGGACTTGCCATGGTGAAACACAGGAACTAATAGGTTCCCCAAGTTCCCTGGTAATTCCAAGCTTGAACATACTCCTTTTTTTGTTTGCAAAGAACAATATATGTTGCGAGAAAGAAAACGTAAATAAGCCCCATTATGAGCTCAACTGATTAATTAGTTGTAAGTGTAGCTATTTGCACACTTAGAATTGTCCAGCAAGTGCTGCCCAATCGTGGAATCACATCCAACAATAGACATTTTGTTTTGGCTTTTACCCAAGCGCTGGCTGATTGAGTACGGTTAGTAGTCTTCCTATTTTGGAGAACCAAAGGAACATGCTCTTCCATTCAATCAATTAATCGCTGGGATGTATGGCCTGTACACCTAGCATCACACTGGCTCTGAAATTCATACACAATGCTGCTAAATTTTGAGGCAGGAAGAACATCCTTTTAGCCTGATGGTAGCATGCTGTTAGTGGAAAATACTGTGGAGGCACTGCATAGTAAATGCTTAAAATGGCTTCCTGAAACTCTTCAAGATTTTGATACACTTATCCTTTGCAGGGTAATTTGAAGTAGACCAGGATATTTCAGGTTCAATACTGGTGGCCTTTGACCTATTTGTAAATTTCTACAATAAACAGTGAATACTTATCTGATCATGAGAGCCGTTATCCTGCAGGATGGGTTTTGAAAATTATTTTATGGGATGTTGGCGTAGCTGGCTAGGCTAGCATTTATTGCCCATCACTAATGTACTCTTTTTTTGCATCAAGCTTGCAAGTTAAGCAAAACATTAGGGCCCTAATTACAAGATTGCTGATATGGCCAATCTTATCAACAGCTTGTGGAGCAATACAAGTCCTAACGTGACCAGTTAAAGTAGGCTTGTGGTAGACATTAGTAAAATTCATTGGGGGATCAAGAAAAGGGATCACACTAGAATGCCGCATCTCAGAAACACATTTGGGCACAGGATGGAGCACCTTAAGGTCTGTGAGGTAAGCCTTACTCAAAGATAGTGAATGTATCTTCCTCTTTTTGAAAATATGCATGGGGTAATAGGTTTGGGCTCATTCCCAAACAAGGTTAGGTTTGCAATGACCCCTCGGCACCCTGGAGGCAAGTGTAGGGAGGTGACTCATTCCCTTGCCCCCCTCGGAGTCCAAGGTGCCACGTTAGCACTGCCAAGGGAGGGGAGGGGCCCGCGGTGGGAGCCTGAAGAGGGTTATGGAATCTGGTGAGTCCATAAGAGGTGGTCCACTTGGGAGGGGCCTTGCCAGGTATTGGGGGGGGTGGGGGCTTGCCAGTAATTAATGAGGGGAAGGGCCATTGCCAATGATTGAGGGGGGACCCGTTCCATGATTGAGGGGCCCTTGCCATGATTTTGGGGGGGGCGGGGGAAACAGTCCTTGTCAGCAATTCGGGGGGGGGGGGGGGGGGGGGGGGTGGTGGGGCTGCAACAATATTCTGAAATTGGGTTGAGCTTTAAAAATTATGCCTTGATCTTGGAGGAGTGGAACCTATCAGTGGGTTTAGGCTCTGCCCTTCTCAAGTCCAAGTAAAAACCGATCCTCTGAAAAAAACTTTCTAAGTGCCATTTAATGGCATGTGAGAGGCGCTCCTAGCGCCAGCAGGAAACACTCCCGAATCCTCACTGGCGGGAGCACTTAAGACTCAAAACTGTGTGGTCAAGTTCCCCTCCAACACGATTTTCAAATTTGCTGATGACACCACCGTAGTGGATCTGATTTCAAACAATGACGAGACAGAGTATAGAAATGAGATAGAGAATCTGGTGAACTGGTGCGACGACAATAATCTTTCCCTCAATGTCAACAAAACGAAGGAGATTGTCATCGACTTCAGGAAGCGTAGTGGAGAACATGCCCCTGTCTACATCAATGGGAACAAAGTATAAAGGGTCGAGAGATTCAAGCTTTTAGGTGTACAGATCACCAACAGCCTGTCTTGGTCCCCCCATGCTGACACTACAGTTAAGAAAGCCCACCTACGACTCTACTTTCTCAGAATACTGAGGAAATTTGGCATGTCAGCTACGACCCTCACCAACTTCTACAGATGCATCATTGAAAGCATTCTTTCTGGTTGTATCACAGCTTGGTATGGATCTTGCTCTGCCCAAGACCGCAGGTAGGAAACTACAAAAGGTCGTGACTGTAGACCAGTCCATCACGCAAACCAGTCTCCCATCCATTGACTCTATCTATAATTCCTGCTGCCTCAGAAAGGCAGCCAGCATAATTAAGGACCCCACGTACCCTGGACATGCTCACTTCCACCTCCTTCCGTCAGGTAAAGATACCAAAGTTTGAGGTCACATACCAACCGACTCAAGAACAGCTTCTTCTCTACTGCCATCAGACTTTTGAATGGACCTACCTCGTATTAAGTTGATCTTTTCTCTACACCTTGCTATAACTGTAACATTATATTCTGCAGTCTCTCCTCCCTTCCTTATGTACGCTATGCATTGTTTGCACAGCATGCAAGAAACAATACTTTTCACTGTATACTAATACATGTGACAATAATAAGTCAAATCAAATCAAATCAGGGAGAATCGTGCCGAAAGTGCAGGGGCATGGGGAATAAACATGGGAATGGCATGTGGTCATGATGCTCTTTTGGAGAATTGGAGAAGTCACAATGGGCCAAATTGCCTCCTTTGCACTGTAACAATTCTGTGATTCTGTTGGGTGTATTCAAGGCTGATTAGTGAATTTTTGGATCTAAAGGAAGAAAGGAATGAGACGATAAGGCAGGGAAGTGGAACTGAAGTCAAAGATCAGCCATGATTTTAAAAATTCTTTCATGAGATGTGGGCGTTGTTGATTAGAGCAGCATTTATTGCCCAACCTTAATTGTCTTTGAAAAGGTGATGATAACCTGCCTTCTTGAACTGCTGCAGTCCATGTGGTGTGTGCTTTTAGGGAGAGATTTCCAGGATTTTGACACAGTGGAGGAGTAGCGATATAGTTCCAAGGCAGGATGGTCTGTGACTTGGAGGGGAATTCGCAGGTGGTGGTGTTCCCAGACATCTGCTTCCCTTGTCTTTCTAGGTGAAAGGGTTCGTTGATTTGGAAGGTGCTGCCAAAGGAGCCTTGGTGAGTTGCTGCAGTGCATCTTGTAGATGGTACAGACTACTGCTACGGTGCATCAGTGGTGTAGGAAGTTAATGTTTAAGATGCTGGATGGGGTGCCAATGGGCTGCTTTGTCTTGGATGGTGTTGAGCATATTGAGTGTTGTTGGAGCTACACTCATCCAGGCAAGTGGAGAATATTCAAACACACTCCTGACTTGTGCCTTGTAGATGGTGGATAGTCTTTGGGGAGTCAGGAGGTGAGTTACTCTCCACAGAATTTAAGTCTCTGACCTGTTTTTGTAGCCATAGTATTTATAATGACTGGTCCAGATCAATGGTAACCCCAGGATATTCATAGTGAGGAATTCAACAATGCTAATGCATTGAATGACATGGGGAGATGATTGGATTCTCTCTGATTTAAGATGATCATTGCCTGGCATTTATTGATTCGGAGAGCATGTTCAAGGGGTTGCAGGGCCTATTCTTGCAACTGTTTCTTATCTTCTTCTTTCCAGTCTACTCGGGATTTTCTAGGTAACCAGGATTCCAGTGGTAATGAAGAGAATATACATTCTGTTTTATTTAAAGGAAAATCTCTAACATTTTGCAATTTAATGTCCACGGTTATGTAAGGGAAATGACTGATGTACTGTATGAAAAGAGAGGGGAACCTTGCCTTCTCCATTGAGAAAAAGCCAACGCCAAAATAACGGGCTTCCCATTGACTGGACACATGATGATTTGAAGGGTGCTGCATGCAAATTCAGAAATGTACTCCAACTGCAAAGCGCTCTACTCTTTGAATGTGAAAAGGTAAAGCTAACTTTCCTGGCAGCAGTATCCTGCATGATCAGCATGTGGGCCACCAGAACATGCCAGTGGCTGGCTATTAGGTGACAAAAGTTACCTGTTTGCTAAAATAAAAATAAAAATGGATGATAATACTCAGCAGGTCAGACAGTATCTGTGGAGAGAAATAGAGTTGAAGGATGCAAGATGATCTGGATGAGATCCAGATTAGCATATTTAAGTGAGCCATTTAAATATGTTTGCGCCGGATTCTCCCGGCACCCAAGACCTAATGGCCTCACCTGGTGACCGTGCCAGGGTGCCATTTAGCCGATTTACAAATTGTGTATCAGGCAAAATGGCACCTGGAGGGGGGGTCCTCCATGCCATTAGAGACCCTGGATGGTCGGGCTGGGGCGGGACCTTGGCACTCCCACTGGCACCGCCATCCTGGCACTTTGGCACTGCCTCTCAGGCACCCTGGCACTGCCAGCCTGGCAGGGGTGGTGCTTGGCTGCTATCGATTAGCACAGTAGCATAATGGTTTGCGCTGAGGCTTCACAGCGCCAGGGTCCCAGGTTCGATTCCCAGCTTGGGTCACTGTCTGTGCGGAATCCCCATGTCTGCGTGGGTTTCTTCCGGGTGCTCCAGTTTCCTCCCACAAGTTCTGAAAGACAAGCTGTTAGGTGAATTGGACATTCTGAATTCTCCCTCTGTGTACCCGAACAGGTGCCGGTATGTGGCGACTAGGGGCTTTTCACAGTAACATCATTGCAGTGTTAATGTAAGCCTACTTGTGACAATAAAGATTATTATTAAAGATGTCCAGGTGCCAGGTTGCCTAAGTCAGGAGTGCCTTGTCCATTAGAGATGGGGGCTGTGATTCTCTGCTCCGGCGACAGAGTGCGGGCGCCGGCGGGAAAACAAGTGCGTTTTACCTCGTTGCTGGCGCCCGTTCTGAGACGGCATTCTCCGTCCTACAAGGGGGCTAGCAGGAGCGTGGGGTGCAGCCTCGGAGCGGCGTCAGAGATCCGGCGCCACATAAATGACGCGGCGCACAACAGGTGATGTGAGCGCACAGGCTGCCGACGGGGCACCATGGCGCCACGCCGAGCAGCGCCCAGGTTCACACACCACGACCTGGAGACGCTGCTGGATGCCCTTGAGGAGAGGAGGGTGCGTCTGTACCCCAGACCCGGCCAGAGGGTGCCAGCCAATGTGGCCCGGCGTCTGTGGAGGGAGGTGTGCGCAGCCGTGAGTGCCACCGCGGTGACACCCAGGACTGGCGAGCAGTGCCACAAAAAGCTCCATGACCTACTGAGGGCAGCCAGGGTGAGTACCCAGCAATGTGCCCATGGCACCAACCCCCTACCCCCCACATGCGTGACACCCACCCCTCACCAGGGGCAGGCACATGGCTGTAGCCACCCATACAAGCCACATTGGCCCTGGCCCTGTGCACCCATGCCAACTGCATGCATCGGACAGCCTAACAATGCTGTTATTCCTACCACCCCCCCCCCCCCCCCCCCCCCCCCGGGGGCCCGGAGCGCCCATAACAAACGGGAGCAAGCCTGAACCAGAGGGAGTGAACCTGACCTGTGCCAGCTCACCATGCACGAGCAGAGGGCACTGGATAGCTGGTGCACCCGAGGACCGGGGGATTGCCCATGCCGAGGTCGGGGGCGCGCCACCAAATGAGATCCCCCCCCCCCCCGCCTGGCCCTCTTCCCCTCAGCCCTCCCCCCTCAGCCCTTTCCCTCAGCTCTTTCCCCTCTACCCTCCCCCACAAGCCCTCCCCCCAGCCCTTTCCCCTCACCCTGTGCCGCGAACTACCCCCCTGCACCTGCCTAACCATGATGGTGTATTGTGTGTTGCAGGGCCATGCGATGACCGACCTGGAGCACCCGGCGGGCACCGCCCGCATCCAGCACCTGGACGACCAGCCGACGCAGATAAACCGGGCGCACCTGGCAGACACCCCCGCATCCAGCACCTGGACGACCAGCCGACGCAGACCAACCTGGCATATCAGGCTTACACCGCCCCCGGCCAGTGCCTGGGCGGCCAGCCGACGCAGACCAAATGGGCGTACCTGGCAGACACTTTCCGTATCCAGCGCATGGGCGGCCAGCCCACAGGGACTCTAGCAGCGATGGGGAGGGCAGCTCCAACAACAGCCCCCCGGCCCAGTCCAGTGACGACACGATGAAACATGACACCAACACGACGGGGACGGACAGACAGGACACGGCACTCCAGTGGACCCCCGACCACAGGTCCGTTGAAGACACTGAGGTTGCGTCACAGCTATCTCCTGTACCCCTGCCATCACAGATATTCTCACCTCGGTTGGCCATGTTAGTGGTGAGGATTCTGGGACACTAATTGGTGCGCACCACACAACCGCTCCGGTACAGCAGATGGAGGTAGGAGCAGCAGAGGGGTCGGACAGTGGGAGGGCAGCCCAGCCCCGGCAAACACCTGTCGCCCGGACGGGTCCCGGGTCCCTGGAGTTCCTCCGCACACCCATAGACCCGATGCAGTTGGGGTCCCAGGGGCGTGAGAAGGTGACGGCCAACTTCCAGCATCTGCAGACGCAAGTGGGCAGCACGGTAGCATGGTGGTTAGCATAAATGCTTCACAGCTCCAGGGTCCCAGGTTCGATTCCCGGCTGGGTCACTGTCTGTGTGGAGTCTGCACGTCCTCCCCGTGTGTGCGTGGGTTTCCTCTGGGTGCTCCGGTTTCCTCCCACAGTCCAAAGATGTGCGGGTTAGGTGGATTGGCCATGCCAAATTGCCCGTAGTGTCCTAAAAAAAAAATGTAAGGTTAAGAGGGGGGGGGGTTGTTGGGTTACAGGTATAGGGTGGATACGTGGGTTTGAGTAGGGTGATCATTGCTCGGCACAACATCGAGGGCCGAAGGGCCTGTTCTGTGCTGTACTGTTCTATGTTCTATGTTCTATAAGTTCAGGAGTGCATCCGCGTCCATGAGCCGGAAATGAGTGCCACACAGGCCAACACCACACGGGTGGCGTCCACAGTGGAGAAAATGGTGGCGACGGTGTCGGGCATGGGTCTGAACCTGTACGGCGTGGGGCTATCGGGCATTCGGCCTTCGCAGCCCAGTACTGGCCTGCCGTCGCACAGGAAGCCATGGGCCAGAGCCAGCTGAACATCGCAGAGGCGCTCAACAACCTGGCCCAGTCCCAGCAGGCCATCGCTGACAGCATCAGCGCCATTGGCCAGGTGATGGACAGCGTTGTACAGAGCCAGACACGGATGGCACACTCCCTGACCTCCATGGCTGTGAACATCCAGGCCCTGGTCGATACCAGTGCGGCCCTCCAGGACTGGCAGCGCCAGGTGATGCTGATATCCCAAGTGCTGGATCCACCCGTACCCCCATCCCATGGAGTGTCACGGGGGCCACCGGGCACTCCGGTTTGGGGTGGGGGGGGGGGGGGAGGAGGTTCTGGGGACCCGTCCCAAGTTCCCCTACCGGGGAGGGTCCCGGAACCCTGCGCCACTTCCACCCCCCCCCCCCCTCCCCCCCCAACGCCCCTGGTGCACGTGGTGGGCAGCAGGGAGAACAGAGTGGCACCACGCCATCCCAATTGCCCGAGATGCAGCCTGGCCTATCCAGGCCGGACTGCCCCAGGAAGCGGCCGCTGAAGGGGACCCCAGTCACAGGGCAGGAATCCACCTCCCGTTCTGCTGTACTCTCTGGGGGAACACCGAGACAGTTATAGGGTCCGTAAGGCCAGAAAGGCACTGATGAGTGAGTTGACACAGGTGCAGGGCAAAGATTAGTTAGATGGGCTAGGGCACATGTACCGGACGTCTGTTATTAAACACATTCCACACCTATGCAAACTGCCTCTGTACTCTGTCCAATGCGTGCGGGGGTGGGGCGGGGACAGTGCCAGTGTGTGTGAGGGGTGCTGCGATAGAGGTTGGGCTCCGGTGCGTGTGACCGGCGGCTCCCCCCCACCCCCCACCACCCATGGTTCCCTCACGCCAGCCCGTCCCCAGCCATACGACAGGGCCATGAGATGCAGTGTCAGGGCTGTGTTTAGAGTCCACCCAGGTGGAGGGTCATGATGTGGCCATGAGTCAGACATTGTCGAACGATGTATGGCTTGGAGCCCATCGCAGAGCAGGTTTTCATCATCCTCCATGCCTTGTTGCAGACCTGCGTACACCATTGACCTTGCCCCCATTCTGTTGTGCCGCAGGCGGATGTGTCATGGAGGTATGCATGTGGGTGTTGTGGTGGTTGGGGGGTTGGGGAGGTGCCGAACCCGCTGCCTGTGCCCATACCCATCACTACTGCCGCCCACCATGGTTGTTGAAACGAGCAACTTCCAGCGCCTCCCGTTCCTCCTGGCCCAGCCGGCGGTGCCGGGCAGCCTCGTGTTCCCACCCATCCCCCATGTCCCATGCATCGGCTCCCCCCTCACCATCCCCCTCATCTGGGGAGGTGTTCCCCTCATCCTGATCGTCCTCCTCCTCCTCCAGCACATCGCCCCTCTGCTGGGCTATGTTGTGCAGGATGCAGCCGACCACGACAATGCGGCCAACCCTCTCCGACGGGTACTGGAGGGCCCCTACAGAGCGGTCCAAGCATCTGAAGCACATTTTGAGCAGCCCAAAGCATCTCTCGACCACACCCCTGGTCGCTGCATGGGCATCGTTGTAGTGTTGCTCCGCGTTGGTCTGTGGCCTCCGTATAGGCGTCATTAGCCACGACCGCAACGAGTAACCCCTGTCGCCCAGCAGCCAGCCCCGCAGCCGGGGGTGTGGGGGAGGGGGGGGGGGGGGGGGAGAGAGAGAGAGAGAGAGAGAGAGAGAGAGAGAGAGAGTGTCCCTCGAACTTGGCAGGGATGAACGATTGGGCCAATATAAAAGAGTCATGCACACTGCCAGGGTACCTGGCACAGACGTGCAGGATTGTCATCCTGTGGTCGCAGACAACCTGCACGTTCACTGAATGTGTATCCTTCCCTGTTTAGGCACATGGGTGGGCCGCATGGTGATGTGCACTCCATCGATCGCCCCCTGCACTATGGGCATCTGGGCAGCAGCGGCGAACCCCGCTGCGCGGGCATCCTGGTGGGTGCGGTCCGCAGGGAACCGTATGTACCGGTCTGCAATGTCGTACAGGGTGTTAGTGACTGCTCAAATGGACTGTGCACCGATGGCTGGGAGATGCCAGACAGGTCCCCACTGGGCGACTGGAACGATCCCGTCGCGAAGACGTTGAGAGTGACCTTCACCGTGACGGCCACCAGGATGGCATGTCCACCCACAGTCCCACGCGGTGACAGGTGTGCCATCAGGTGGCAGATGTGGGGAACGGTCTTGCGGCTCATCCGCAGTCTCCTCCTGCACACCCTGTCCGGGAGGTCCTCGAAGGACAAGCGGGGCCAGTACATACGGTGTCGCATCGGACGCCTCCGTAGCCATGGCACACCCTCCTCCTCCTTGTTATACCCGTGCTGTGGCTCCCGCACGGTGTGGTGCCCCTCATGCGCCTCTTGGGCGTGCGGCACAGCGGCCTGGGCGCCTTGCACGTGCCCCAGTGAGGCCCACTGCTGTACTGCTGGCGCCACAACCTCCCTCTCATACCCGTACTCCAGCTCCCACTGGGCCTCATACAGGGCATCAGCCCCCTCCAATGCAGCCAACAACGTTGGATGATGGGTGAAAATTGTACAATCTGTAGGGCGTGGGAGTAGACAGGGTTTCATCATTGGTATACCCCCCTCCACGACCAAGTGCCATGGGCAGTATGGCAGGCCCGGTTGCCAGCATGCGCCCCACTGCTGCCCCCTCGGTGCACTGGCACCTGTCGGCTGTCCCCCTGGCACTACCCTCACGGGGGTCTGCTGTGTGAGCCGTCCTGGAGCCACCCAACGATGGGTGCCGCTGGTCTGGTGGGGGGTCTGGCACACGCAGCGCTGTGGCAATTCTCCTACCCGGCGGGGGTCGGAGAATCCCGCCCGGGGTGAGGGGGATCTCAACAACGCCATAAGAGATGGGTACAGTTGGGGGGGGGGGGGGTCACTGAAGGCAGTCGAAAGATCTGGACCACCTTTAAAAATGGTGCCCCGGTCCACTACTACTCTTCCTGCACTGGCAAGCTGAGTTCATCAGTGCAGGAAATTATATAAGTGCAGCCTCGACAGGGTGTTCCCACCGAAGCCAAAAAAGGGCAAGGTGCCATTGAAAGCAGGGTCTTTCTCAGCACTGATCACCATATTTCAAGTCTATGGACAGAAGAGCTTCTTCAGTGTCTTTTCAGTGAGAGGCTTTATTGAACTGATCAGAAATGGAAGCTTACAGTAAGTTTGCCTCGTGGCAAAGTGACATAACTATGGAATGTCAGATATCACATCAGACTGATTACATTTCACTACCCAAACAAAGGCTGCTTTCTATATAACTTCCCTAATATAACTTATGATATTTCCATGACCAGATACCTGAACATAGAACATAGAACATAGAACATAGAACGATACAGCGCAGTACAGGCCCTTCGGCCCTCGATGTTGCACCGACATGGAGAAAAAAAAAACTAAAGGCCATCTAACCTACACTATGCCCTTATCATCCATATGCTTATCCAATAAATTTTTAAATGCCCTCAATGTTGGCGAGTTCACTACTGTTGCAGGTAGGGCATTCCACGGCCTCACCACTCTTTGCGTAAAAAACCCACCTCTGACCTCTGTCCTATATCTATTACCCCTCAATTTAAGGCTATGTCCCCTCGTGCTAGCCACCTCCATCCGCGGGAGAAGGCTCTCGCTGTCCACCCTATCTAACCCTCTGATCATTTTGTATGCCTCTATTAAGTCACCTCTTAACCTTCTTCTCTCTAACGAAAACAACCTCAAGTCCATCAGCCTTTCCTCATAAGATTTTCCCTCCATACCAGGCAACATCCTGGTAAATCTCCTCTGCACCCGTTCCAAAGCTTCCACGTCCTTCCTATAATGAGGCGACCAGAACTGTACGCAATACTCCAAATGCGGCCGTACCAGAGTTTGGTACAGCTGCATCATGACCTCATGGCTCCGGAACTCAATCCCTCTACCAATAAAGGCCAACACACCATAGGCCTTCTTCACAACCCTATCAACCTGGGTGGCAACTTTCAGGGATCTATGTACATGGACACCGAGATCCCTCTGCTCATCCACACTACCAAGAATTTTACCATTAGCCAAATATTCCGCATTCCTGTTATTCTTTCCAAAGTGAATCACCTCACACTTCTCCACATTAAACTCCATTTGCCACCTCTCAGCCCAGCTCTGCAGCTTATCTATGTCCCTCTGTAACCTGCAACATCCTTCCGCACTGTCTACAACTCCACCGACTTTAGTGTCGTCTGCAAATTTACTCACCCATCCTTCTGCGCCCTCCTCTAGGTCATTTATAAAAATGACAAACAGCAACGGCCCCAGAACAGATCCTTGTGGTACACCACTCGTAACTGAACTCCATTCTGAACATTTCCCATCAACTACCACTCTCTGTCTTCTTTCAACTAGCCAATTTCTGATCCACATCTCTAAATCACCCTCAATCCCCAGCCTCCGTATTTTCTGCAATAGCCGACCGTGGGGAACCTTATCAAACGCTTTACTGAAATCCATATACACCACATCAACTGCTCTACCCTCGTCTACCTGTTCAGTCACCTTCTCAAAGAACTCGATAAGGTTTGTGAGGCATGACCTACCCTTCACAAAACCATGCTGACTATCCCTAATCATATTATTCCTATCTAGATGATTATAAATCGTATCTTTTATAATCCTCTCCAAGACTTTACCCACCACAGACGTGAGGCTCACCGGCCTATAGTTACCGGGGTTATCTCTACTCCCCTTCTTGAACAAAGGGACCACATTTGCTATCCTCCAGTCCTCTGGCACTATTCCTGTAGCCAATGATGACCTAAAAATCAAAGCCAAAGGCTCAGCAATCTCTTCCCTGGCTTCCCAGAGAATCCTAGGATAAATCCCATCCGGCCCTGGGGACTTATCTATTTTCACCTTGTCCAGAATTGCCAACACTTCTTCCCTACGCACCTCAATGCCATCTATTCTAATAGCCTGGGTCTCAGCATTCTCCTCCTCAATATTATCTTTTTCTTGAGTGAATACTGACGAAAAGTATTCATTTAGTATCTCGCTTATCTCCTCAGCCTCCACACACAACTTCCCACCACTGTCCTTGACTGGCCCTACTCTTACCCTAGTCATTCTTTTATTCCTGACATACCTATAGAAAGCTTTTGGGTTTTCCTTGATCCTACCTGCCAAAGACTTCTCATGTCCCCTCCTTGCTCGTCTCAGCTCTCTCTTTAGCTCCTTCCTCGCTTCCTTGTAACTATCAAGCACCCCAACTGAAACTTCACGCCTCATCTTCACATAGGCCTCCTTCTTCCTCTTAACAAGAGATTCCACTTCTTTGGTAAACCACGGTTCCCTCGCTTGACCCCTTCCTCCCTGCCTGACTGGTACGTACTTATCAAGAACATGCAATAGCTGTTCCTTGAACAAGCTCCACATATCCAGTGTGCCCAACCCTTGCAGCCTACTTCTCCAACCAACACATCCTAAGTCATGTCTAATGGCATCATAATTGCCCTTCCCCCAGCTATAACTCTTGCTCTGCGGGGTATACTTATCCCTTTCCATCACTAACGTAAAGGTCACCGAATTGTGGTCACTATCTCCAAAGTGTTCACCTACCTCCAGATCTAACACCTGGCCTGGTTCATTACCCAAAACCAAATCCAAAGTGGCCTCACCTCTTGTTGGCCTGTCAACATATTGTGTCAGAAAACCCTCCTGCACACATTGTACAAAGAACGACCCATCCAATGTACTCGAACTATATCTTTTCCAGTCAATATTAGGAAAGTTAAAGTCTCCCATAACAACTACCCTGTTACTTTCGCTCTTTTCCAGAATCATCTTCGCCATCCTTTCCTCTACATCTCTAGAACTATTAGGTGGCCTATAGAAAACTCCCAACAGGGTGACCTCTCCTTTCCTGTTTCTAACCTCAGCCCATACTACCTCGGAAGAAGAGTCCCCATCTTGCATCCTTTCTACCACCGTAATACTGTCCTTGACTAGCAGCGCCACACCTCCCCCTCTTTTGCCCCCTTCTCTGACCTTACTAAAGCACCTAAACCCCGGAACCTGCAACAACCATTCCTGTCCCTGCTCTATCCATGTCTCTGAAATGGCCACAACATCGAAGTCCCAGGTACCAACCCATGCTGCCAGTTCCCCTACCTTATTTCGTATACTCCTGGCATTGAAATAGACACACTTCAAACCACAGACCTGAACACTGCCACCCTCCTGCGAAGTCAAAACTGTGCTCCTGACCTCTCTACTCTCAATCTCTCGCACCCCAAAACTACAATCCAGGTTCCCATGCCCCTGCTGAATTAGTTTAAACCCCCCCAAAGAGTACTAACAAATCTCCCCCCCAGGATATTGGTGCCCCTCAGGTTCAGATGTAGACCATCCTGTCTATAGAGGTCCCACCTTCCCCAGAAAGAGCCCCAGTTATCCAGAAATCTGAATCCCTCCCGCCTGCACCATCCCTGTAGCCACGTGTTTAATTGCTCTCTCTCCCTATTCCTCATCTCACTATCACGTGGCACGGGCAACAACCCAGAGATAACAACTCTGTTTGTTCTCGCTCTGAGCTTCCATCCTAGCTCCCTAAAGGCCTGCCTGACATCCTTGTCCCCTTTCCTACCTATGTCGTTAGTGCCAATGTGGACTACGACTTGGGGCTGCTCCCCCTCCCCCTTAAGGATCCGGAAAACACGATCCGAGACATCACGTACCCTTGCACCTGGGAGGCAACATACCAAACGTGAGTCTCTCTCGCTCCCACAAAATCTCCTATCTGTGCCCCTGACTATTGAGTCCCCAATTACTAATGTTCTACTCCTTTCCCCCCTTCCCTTCTGAGCAACAGGGACAGACTCCGTGCCAGAGGCCCGTACCCCATGGCTTACCCCTGGTAAGTCGTCCCCCCCACAAGTATCCAAAACGGTATACTTGTTACTCAGGGGAACGACCGCAGGGGGTCCCTGCGCTGACTGCTTCTTCCCAGTCCCTCTTACAGTTACCCATCTATCTCCAGTCTTTGGTGTAACTATTTCCCTGAAGCTCCTATCTATGACCCCCTCTGCCTCCCGAATGATCCGAAGTTCATCCAGCTCAAGCTCCAGGTCCCTAACACGGTTTTTGAGGAGCTGGAGTTGGGTGCACTTCCCACAGATGAAATCAGCAGGGACACTGACGGCGTCCCTCACCTCAAACATTCTGCAGGAGGAGCATTGTACTGCCTTCCCTGACATCCCCTCTAGATTAAAAAAAAACAAGAAAAAGAAAAAGAAAGGAAGAGCTTACCTGATATTACCTCAAACCCTGATCCCGCTGAAAGGTAAGCAAATTTAAAGGCACTCACTCACCTTCACGACAGGCCCCTGCTCCCGCTTCCCAACCACCGTGGGGTGGGGGGGTTGGTTAGAGGAGGAGGTAGGGTGGGAAACACTCACAAAGTGTTTCGGGTTTAACTGTCACTTGCCAACAGCCCCTCCACAAACCACCTTCAACTTAGGCTGACCGCACTGCACGTATGCAAATTTCCCCAGAACAGCTGATCAGTAGCTCTGCTCTGCTGCCCTCTGCTGGTTGCTTGCCTTTACTCAAACTCCTTGGGTCTTCTTCGCAGGTTCACCTTCAACTTAGGCTGACCGCACTGCACGTATGCAAATTTCCCCAGAACAGCTGATCAGTAGCTCTGCTCTGCTGCCCTCTGCTGGTTGCTTGCCTTTACTCAAACTCCTTGGGTCTTCTTCGCAGGTTCACCTTCAACTTAGGCTGACCGCACTGCACGTATGCAAATTTCCCCAGAACAGCTGATCAGTAGCTCTGCTCTGCTGCCCTCTGCTGGTTGCTTGCCTTTACTCAAACTCCTTGGGTCTTCTTCGCAGGTTCACCTTCAACTTAGGCTGACCGCACTGCACGTATGCAAATTTCCCCAGAACAGCTGATCAGTAGCTCTGCTCTGCTGCCCTCTGCTGGTTGCTTGCCTTTACTCAAACTCCTTGGGTCTTCTTCGCAGGTTCACCTTCAACTTAGGCTGACCGCACTGCACGTATGCAAATTTCCCCAGAACAGCTGATCAGTAGCTCTGCTCTGCTGCCCTCTGCTGGTAGTGTGATCTTTTCTGATTTTTTAAGACCCTGGGTGATATGTTGAACCCTTATACCCAAATTGGTAGCAATTTGCTTTCAAAGGAATCCTGCTGGCAGAACATTGTGTGCTCTGCTCAGCCATTGCTTCCTTTTCACAGGTAAATCGATGAAGATCGATTCTAGTGCAGTTAGGTTTTCATTAGTTTCCATGAAAACCTGCCCCCGCTCATTCTTCTGGAACTCCAGCGAATACAATCCTAACTGACTCAATCTCTCCTCGTACGTAGGGTGGCACAGTGGCACAGTAGTTAGCACTGCTGTCTTACAGCGCCATGGTGCCGGGTTCAATTCCAGCTTTGGGTGACTGTGTGTGGAGTTTGCACATTTCCCCCCTTGTCTGCATGGGTTTCTTCCAGGTGCTCCAGTTTCCTCCTATATTCCAAAGATGTGAAGGCGAGTTGGATTGGCCATGTTAAATTGCCCCCTAGTGTCCAAAGATGTGCAAATTAGGTGGGGTACGGGATAGGCAGGGAAGTAGAGTGCTCTTTCAGAGATTTGGTGCCGACTCGATGGGCTGAATAGCCTCCTTCTGCACTGTAGGTATTCTATGGTTCTATGGTCAGTCCCGTCATCCTAGGAATCAGCTTGGTGAACCTTAACTGCACTCCCTCCATAGTGACATCCTTCCTCAGATCAGATCAGAATTTGGTTATGGGGGTAGGGTGGGTGAGGGGGGGATGGGCTTAGGTAGGATGCTCTTTTGGAGGCCAAATGGCCTCCTTCTGCACTGTAGAAATTTTATAGTTCTATGGTTCAATCAAACTTTAGGACTTAGCTGATCTATGTGGCTTGGGTTAGCTTGGTTTGTGATACCTTCCCCCCTGTGTCAGCCATATTTGCTTATGGAAAAAGACACAAGCAATTCTTAACAGCCCTCTGTAAAAAGAATTCTGCAACTGGTCTCCATGGGGGAAGTTCCGAGAGAAGTTCACCCTTGGAGGAAAATGCCTCGTGCCCACCCAAAAATTCCTCAGCCTGAATTTTCTGGATGGTGGGAGCATCCAGAGACTCGATGGAGAATGCAACCCCGCTGCCTCCGACAGACCCAATGCCATTTCCCGCTCACACATGCATGGATTGGCATCATGCAGCACTTTCATCCTCACTTGAATATAAGTCCAGCCTTGCAGAGCTGTGGGTCAATCAGATTGACTGAGAGGTCTCCAATCCATCCAGGCACAACACTGCAGTGATCTGAAGTCTTGGCAATCATGGCACTGATAAATACCAGGGGTTGCAGGAAGGGGAGGGTAGAGTATGCCTTGGGGGGGAGGAGGTGCGGAGGGCGGGGGGGGGGGGGGGGGGCTGTGAGGGGAGGGGGGGGGGGGTGATCCTGCTGTCCTGGAGGGCGGGGGAGAAAAAGGGAGGGCTTGAGGTCTCCAGATCGTGTGGGAAAACCTCAAATAATGAAGAACTGTGGTCACAAATCTATGAACAATCACTTGATGATAACAACTGGTATGGCATACTACAGAGACACCCAAAAGAGGAAAAGCTTTTAAAATTAATGGCTTTAAGCCTAATTTACACAAGCATACTCTGCATAAGCAAATGGATGTTTGTGAAAAAAATCATAACAATGAAATTGTCATTATATTTAACGTAACAGTCTTGAAATTAAAAATAACACCCTTTAAATGCAGCAGCAACATAGGAAACATTCATTAAATAAACAAACTGATGAAACAAGATTAATCAATGGGGAGAAATGAAAACAATGAGATTTGTCACTTCCTTGGCTCGGAAAATGAAATCCCTTTAGGCTCTTACGATCCCAAGCAAGGCAGATTGAAAACAACTTGCAGGTGTATTAATTTCTCATGACAAATTTACGACTTATGTGACACACGAAGATATATAGATGGCAATTATTACACAGTCTTTTAAAAAGGACCTCGTGGGCGCGATTCTCCGCTGCCCACGATGGGTCGGAGAATAGTGGGAGGGCCTTCCCGACATTTTTCCCGACCTCCCGCTATTCTCCCCCCTCCACGGCCGCCCCATGACACGAATCGCTGCTCGCCGTTTTTTTACGGCGAACAGCGATTCTCCCCTAGCCGATGGGCCGAGTTCCCAGGCCTTTACGGCCGTTTTCACGCAAACACACCTGCTCTCACCGTTTGTGAAAACGGCCGCAAAGTCCCGTTCCCGACAACCATGGCACCGATTGGCACGGCCGCACCACGGCCGTGGTGCGACCGTGCCAAGGGTGGCATGGGCCCGCGATCGGTGCCCACCGATCGCGGGCAGCGGGTCCGAAACCCGCGCACTCTTTGTTCCTCCGCCGCCCCGCAGGATCAGTCCGTGGGGCGGCTGAGGGGCATGACGGCCCGCGCATGCGCGGGTTTGACGCATATGCGTGATGACGTCATCTGCGCCTGCGCAGGTTGGAGCCGTCCAATCCCGCATGCGCGGCTGACGTCATCGTGCGCGTCAGCCGCCGTGACCCTTGGCGCGCGGGCTTAGCGATGGTGGCTAAGCCTGCGATGCCGTGCTTCGCGGGGCCGCGCTGCTAGCCCCGACTGGGGGGGGAGAATCGAGTCCCGGGAGGGGGCGCGGAGGCTGCTGTGAAATACGGCCAGTTTCACGGCAGCATTTACGACTCTCTGCATTTGCGGAGAAACGCGCCCACGTATGTTTCACCAATTCCTTCTCACAACAGCATATCAATAAAGTAATGAATGAAAAGGAATTTGAAAAATTGAAACAAAAATAATTTTGAGAACCAACCTAAAGGGAATAAGCATTTCAAGCAAATTATGTTTTATATTGGCACTAAACATTTGAACTTTTCCAAATGCATAATAGGGATATTCTTTATTTAAAATAAAATTGGGAACTTAATGATCTGAGCAGACAACAGCAAACTGGTTTAAACATTTTGGGGTGGGCTGCGATGCACATTATACACTGGCCCTTTAGAAGATCTCAAATATCATTATATGCAAAGCCAGCACATATATTGCAGAAGAACAATAGTGCTCAATGTTTCTTCGGTTATGTATGATAGTTGTTTTCAGCTCACTAAGATAATCATTCATATAGATTTGGGCAAAATAACATAACCCAGCAGCAAGAATCAACAATGCTCTCATATTTTTATTTTTATTTTTCAGCTAATCAATATTATTTTTTAAGTTCAAACTATTCTTTGAAGGAGCCATGCTTGAACCATCTTGAAAACATTTTAAAAATTCAGTACCTTCAATAGCCACCAGGAATGGTCTGGCAAAGGATTTGCCAGATATTCTCTGAGCTTTGTGATCCTTCTTAATAAGAAAATGGCATCCCCATACACAGAATCATGTAGTGCAGAAGGAGGCCATTTGACCCATCAAGTCTGCACTGGCTCTCTACCCAGTCCAACATCCCTGTCATATCCTTGTAACCTTATGATGTAGGAGCGGTTTCAAGACCTGTGTATTGAGTTAGCTTCCAAGTGGGGTTATTCCCTGTGGCTCAGCTCAGTACAGAGAGGAATAAACACAACAACCTGGACAAAGATGGCTTATTTAATCAAGCTTGTTATGTGTACACGGTGAACAGACTGGATATCGGCCAAGACCTGTTCTGCCGAACAAAGACCCGACACAGTACTTATACAATGTTCAAAAATCAATAGCCCACCCCAGTTAGACGCGATCCAATCCCTGAAGCTGCTACTTTAAAACTTATCCAATAGAATTGCAAGCAGTGTTTAAACTTCACCTAATTGAGTCGCAAGCAGTGCATGATTGATCCTCATCCCGATAGCTGCTTGCACTGACTGTTTGTGAGAAACAGAACAACAGAACCATCACCCTGAATTGTTTCACAAAGACCAGGAGCGGGATTCTGCCGTACCCGGCGGGACGGGGGTCCCGGCAAGACGGAGTGGCGTGAACCACTCCGGCGTCAGGCCGTCCCAAAGGTGTGGAACCCTCTGCACCTTTAGGGGCTAGGCCCGCCTGGAGTGGTTGGCACCCGCCGGCCGGCGTGGAAGGCCTTCGGCCCCGCGCCAGCTGGGGCCGAAGGGACTCCGCCAGCCGGCGCAGGTCCGCGCATGCGTGGGAGTGTCAGCGGCATCTGATGTCATCCCTGCGCATGCGTGGGGGGGGGGGTTCACCTACGCGTCGGCCATCACGGAGGCTTACACGGCCGGCGCATAGGAATAGAGTGCCTCCACGGCACAGGCCCGTCCGCGGATCGGTGGGCCCTGATCGCGGGCCAGGCCACCGTGGGGGCACTCCCCGGGGCCAGATAGCCCCGCACACCCCCAGGATGCCGGAGCCCGCCCACACCGTCAGGTCCCGCCGGTAAGGGACCTAGTCCAATTTACGCCGGCGGGACCTGCATAGAACGAGTGGGACTTCGGCCCATCGCGGGTTGGAGAATCGCCGGGGGGGGTTCGCTGCTAGTGGCCGCCAACCAGTGCGGCGCGATTCCCGCCCCCGCCAATTCTCTGCCGCTGGAGAATTCGGCGGCCTGCGGGGCGGGATTCACGCCGCCCCCCCCAGCGATTCTCCAACCCGGCGGGGGGTCGGAGAATCCCGCCCAAGATGTCAGAAGTAATGTCCTTTTGGTCAAGTTAGCTATCCTGAATCCCATTTGATTACTTATTACTGCTTTGTCCTAAAAATACATGTTTAATGGTTAATAGTGATTACTCTGTCCTATAATTCATCTCAATCCTTAATAAAATAACTTACGTAAAACTACTCCAGTGGCATGTCAACGATTCAGTTTTAAGAGGTATCACCGCTGAACCCCCCCTTCACCTTACACATTCTTTCTTTTCAGAAAGTAACCCAATTCCCTTTTGAATACCTCAATTGAACTGCATGCCTCCACCACCTTCTTAGGGAGTTTGTTACAGACTCCAACCACTCTCTGGGTGAAAATGTTTTCCTCACATCACTTTTACCCCTTTTGCCAATTATTTTGCATCTGTTCCCTCTAATTTTTGATGCTCTCTTGAGTGGCAACAGTTTCTCATTATTTACCTTGTCCATGCCACTCAGTATCTTGAATACCTCGGTCAAGTCTCCTCTCAGATTGCTTTGCTCCAAAGAAAACAGTCTCAATCTCTCCAATCTATCCTCATAGCTACAGTTCCTTATCCATAGAATCCATAGGATCCCTCCAGTGTAGTAAGTGGCTGTTCGGCCTATTGTGTCTGCAGCAACCCTCTGAAAGAACACTCTAACTGGATCCACTCCCCCGCCCCATCCCCGTAACCCACGCATTGATCATGGTCAATCCACCTAACATGTACATCTTTGGGACACTAAGGGGCAATTTAGCATGGCCAATCCAGCTAACTTGCACATATTTGGACTGTGGGAGGAACCCAGATCTCCCAGTGGAAACCCACACAGACAGAGGAAGTATGTGCAAACTCCACACAGTCACCCAGCCAGAATCAAATCCAAATCTCTAGTGCTCTAAGGCAGAAGTGCCAACAACTGTCCCACCGTGCCACATGGAATTATGCTCTGTACTCTCTAAAAAGCCTTCAGATTCTTCGTCAAATATGGTACCCAGAACTAGATGCATTACTTCAGATGAGGCCTAACTAGACTTCTATACAGGTTCGACTGGATGCAGTACTTCAGATTAGGCCTAAATAGCATTCTATAGAAGTTCGACATTTACATAGAATTTACAGTGCAGAAGAAGGCCATTCGGCCCATCGAGTCTGCACCGGCTCTTGGAAAGAGCATCCTACCCCCTACACAAGGTCAACACCTCCACCCTATACCCATAACTCAGTAACCCCATCCAACACTAAGGGCAATTTTGGACACTAAGGGCAATTTATCATGGCCAATCCACCTAACCCGCACATCTTTGGACTGTGGGAGGAAACCGGAGCACCCGGAGGAAACCCACGCACACACGGGGAGGATGTGCAGACTCCGCGCAGACAGTGACCCAAGCCGGAATCGAACCTGGGACCCTGGAGCTGTGAAGCAATTGTGCTATCCACAATGCTACCGTGCTGCCCACATGACCTCCTTACACAGTGTCCCTTTTCATAAAGCCTATGATACCATGGGCGGAATTCTCCGCAAGACCCGATGCCGTCGTGAAACCTGGAGAGGTTCACGACGGCGTCAGAAGCCTCTCCTGGCCCCCTATTCTCCCCTACCCGGGGGGATAGGCGGGCCGTACCGGGAAACTCGGCGGCCGGGCCTTGTCCCTGGCGGCGCCTAATGACATCAGCCGCGCATGCGCGGGTTGGACAGCTCAAACCCGCGCATGCGCGGTCGCCATCTTTCCCCTCAGCTGCCCTGCAAGACGTGACGGCTTGATCTTGCGGGGCAGAGGAGGGGAAAGAGTGCGTCCCCTTGAGACGCCGGCCCGACGATCGGTGGGCACCGATCGCGGGCCAGTCCCCTCCCGAGCACGGTCGTGGTGCTCGATCCCCGATCCACGCCCCCTAGGCCCCACACTTACCTGGCGCGCCATTTTCACGACGGCAGCGACCAGGCTTGGTTTGCCGCTGTCGTGAACAGGTTGGGAACGGCAGGCCGCTCGGCCCATCTGGGACGGAGTATCGCGGGCCGCCGTGAAAAACGGCGGCCCGCCTTTCTCTGAGCGACGGGTCGGAAAACCGGGCACGCCATTTTGGGGGGGGGGGGGGGTGGGACAATAGCGGGAGGTGCGGGAGCAGACCTCCCGCTATTCTCCCACCCATCGTGGTTGCAGAGAATTGCGGCCTATATGCTTTATTAACTGCTCTCTCAACATGCCCTGTCATCTTCAATGAAATGTATATATACAACAAAGTCATTCTGTTCCCGCCCTCCATTAGAGTTTCTCCATTTATTTTATACTGTCTCTCCATATTTTTCCTGCTAAAATGAATCACATGACTCTTCTCTGCATTGAACATCTGCCAATTGTGTGCCCATTCCACCAACATGTCTATGTCCTTTTGAAGTTCAGGACTATCCTAATCACAGTTAACAATGTTTCCCATCTTCGCATCATCTGCAAATGTTGAAATCATGCCCTAATTACCACAGTCTAGGCCATTAATATATATCAGGAAGAGCAAGTGTCCCAACACTGACCCCTGAGGAACTCTTCTACTTCCTCCAATCTGAAAAAAAACCATTTATCACTACTCTCTATTTCCTGTCACTCAGCCAATTTCTTATCCAAGTGTTTACTGTCCCCTTTTATTCCATGAGCTATAATTTTGCTCACAAGCCTGTTGTGTGGCACAGTATCAAATGCCATTTTTTAATCCATATATATCACATCACCAGTGTTGCCCTTATTAAACTTCTCTACTATCTACTCAAAAAACTCCAGCAAGTTAGTCAAACATGGCGCTGGATTCTCCGCCGGCGGGATGCTCCATTTTTCCGGCAGCCCGGGGGTTTCCCGACGGCGTGGGGCTGCCCCACAATGGGAAACCCCATTGACCGGCCGGCGTAACGGAGCATCCCGTCGGCAGGGAGAAATAGAAATATGGGGGACCGGAGAATCCAGCCCATGGTTTCTCCTTCATGCATCCTTGCTGGCTTTCCTTAATTATCCGTCACTTATCCAAGTGACTATGATTTTGTCCCAAATGATGGTTTCTAGAAGTTTCCCTACGACTGAAGTCAAACTTTCTGGTCTATCGTTGCTGGCTTTATCCTTGCACTCCTTTTTGAACAAGGCATAAATCAATGAAGCAATCAATCCAAACACAAACAGAAAACTAGGTGAACTCAATGAAAAGTATCTGGTCAGAACATGTATGACATGTATTTAGTAACATAACTATATGGAAAAAGTTATTTTACTCTATGAAATCTTTGGCGCAATCCTGAAGATTAGAACATTCCAATGTGCTGTAGAATTCCTGGTATTTGTTACACTTCTACCAGTTTTTGAATGTCTACCGAGAATTATCTGTACAGAGGCCATTTATATTCATAATTCTATCAGGATTTCTGCCTCTGATCTAGATAAAGCACTGCTCTGAAAGTCGCCTGAATCGTATTGTTACTGTTCCACCAGTTTTAGAATGCACACTGAATATTATTTGTGTACAAGCCATTTATATTCATAATTCCATGGAGAATTCTGCCTCTGATCTTGATAAATCACTGCTCTGAAAGTTGCATGAGTCATATTAACAAATAGTACAGAAGGGCATCTATCTCCCAATAACTCTCAGCAAGCAGAAAAAGAGATTTCTTTATCCAAAGATCTCTCGTCAGCCACATGTCAAGTTGTGATTTTTTTCAATTCTCTTGCAAGTGTTCAGCAAGTTTCTTTTTCACAAGGTCCCAATTTTAGAAAATACTAGTTATGCATCAATGATAAAACTGTGGAAATGTTACTCAACTGCAGAATTCTGTTGCATTAATTGCAATTAATTAATTATTCTGGTGAAAATGTTTACATGACAAGTCAATCAGAATTCCAGTGCTAGGGACTTCCGGTTGCGGCTATGCGGAGCTAAGCCGCACGTTCGACAGCTCCCGCTTTAAAAGGACTTGTGGGCTCTTTTAAGGGCCCCAAATGGCGCTGATTCGACGATTCCCGGTGGATAAAGGGGTCTGGAGCAAAACCCCCCGGGATTTATGGTTCGGACTCAAAGTGGGGCGAGGAGAAAAATGGCAGCAGCTCCCCTGGAAAAGTGGGGGAAGGTGGACAAAATATCAGCCGGTGGAGCCCCTGAGGAGTGGAGGCAGTGGGCTGAGGAGCAGCAGGCGGCCCTTCTGCGCTATTTCACGGAGCTGAAAGGGGAGTTGTTGGAATCCCTAAAGGTGACGACGAGTAAGCTGCTGGAGAGACAACCCAGGGTGCAGCGATACTCGAGTTGCAGCAGCAGGCCTCTGAGCGCGAGGAGGAGGTTTCGGCCCTCGTGGGGAAGGTGGAGATACATGTGGCACTTCATAAAAAGTGGCAAGATCAGTTCGAGGAGATGGAGCTTTGGTCATGGAGGAAGAACCTGCAGATCCTGGGCCTCGAGGAGGGGCTGGAGGGGTCGGACCTGCCGGCCTATGTGGCCGCGATGTTGAACTCGCTGGTGGGGGCAGGATCCTTCCATCTGCCCCTGGAGCTGGAGGGGACCCATAGAGTGCTGGCCAGGCGGCCTAAGGCGAATGAACCCCGCGGGCGGTGCTGGTGCAGTTCCATCGGTTCAGTGACTGGGAGTGTGTTCTCCGATGGGCCAAGAAGGTGAGGAGCAGTAAGTGGGAGAATTCGGTAGTGCGTATCTACCAGGACTGGAGTGCGGAGGTGGCCAAGCGGAGAGCCGGGTTTAACCGGACGAAGGCGGTGCTCCATGGAAAACAGGTGAAGTTCGGCATGTTGCCGCCTGCGCGCCTGTGGGTCACCTACAAGGACCGGCATCAATACTTTGAGTCCCCGGAGGAAGCGTGGGCCTTTGTGTAGGCTGAAAAGCTGGACTTGAACTAGAGATTGGGGGCTGTGGGAGTTTTTCTATTCTATTCATGTATCATTGTTTATGCTGTAGCGGGTTATTCTGTTTGTTTTTGTTTTTTCTCTCGCTTTCGGACGATGTGGGTTATGGTTTCGTGTTCAAAGGGGCTACTAGGGTTTGTGGTTGATCTGTGTCTTTGTTTGTATGGAGTTGGTGTTTGGGTTGGGACTGCGGTTTGGGAGCTGCATGGTGGGGTGGCGCAGTGTGAAAGCGCGGGCTTTTCTCTGGTTTCCCGCGCTGCGGGATGAGGGGGTGGAGCTGGTGGCGAGGGGCGTGGCTATTAGACCGGGTTTCCTGCATTGAAGCGGTGCCCAGGAGCTGATGCAGGGGAGGAGGGGGGACCTCATATCGGGAGGGGTCGGAGTTAGAGCGGGAGCTGCCGGGGTCAGCAGAAGTCAGCTGGCTCACGGGAGTACAGTGGAGGGAGAGTCGCGGCTAGGAGGGGTCCTAGCCTTGGGGGGGGGGGGGGGGGGGGGGGAATACCGGGTTGCTGCTGGATTGGCCAGGGAGGAGTTCGGGGGGGTCGGGGTGAGGTACTATCGCCGTGGGAAACGGGCCGAATGGGTGATGGCCAGGGGCGAGCAGTCGATGGTTTATGGCTAGTCGACGGGGGAGGGGAGCGGGCGGCCCCCTGATCCGGCTGATTACGTGGAACATGAGGGGGCTGAATGGGACGGTTAAGCGGGCCCGGGTGTTTTCGCATCTAAAGGGGTTGAAGGCGGACGTGGCCATGCTCCAGGAGACCCACCTGAATGTGGCGGACCAGGTCCGTCTGAGGAAGGGGTGGGTGGGGCAGGTTTTCCATTCAGGGCTCGACTCGAAGAACCGGGGTGTGGCGATCCTGGTGGGGAAGAGGGTGGCGTTTGAGGCATCTGAGGTTGTGGCTGATAGTGGCGGTAGATATGTGATGGTGAGCGGTAAGCTGCAGGGGGAGAGGGTGGTGTTGGTTAATGTTTACGCCCCAAATTGGGATGATGCTGGTTTCATGAGGCGTATGTTGGGTCGCATTCCTGGCCTGGAGGTGGGGGGCTTGATCATGGGGGGGACTTCAACTGGATCCCCTACTGGATCGTCCTAGTTCAAGGACAGGCAGGAGGCCAGCGGCGGCCAAGGTATTGAGGGGGTTTATGGACCAGATGGGAAGAGTGGATCCCTGGAGGTTCGGGAGGCCGAGGGCTCAGGAGTACTCCTTTTTCTCCCATGTGCACAGGGTTTATTCCCGCATTGATTTATTTGTTCTGAGCAGGGTACTGGTCCCGAGGGTGGAGGAGGCCGAATGTTCGGCTATCGCGATTTCGGACCATGCTCCGCATTGGGTGGATCTGGAGATGGGGGAGGCGCAGGACCAGCGCCCGCTTTGGCGTCTGGATGTGGGGTTGTTGGCTGATGAGGAGGTGTGTAGGAGGGTTCGGGGATGTATCGAGAGGTACCTCGAGGTCAATGATACTGGGGAGGTCCAGGTGGGGATGGTGTGGGAGGCTCTGAAGGCAGTGATTGGGGGGAGCTGATCTTCATCCGAGCCCATAGGGAGAGGGGGGAGAGGAGGGACAGGGAGAGACTGGTGGAGGAGCTGTTGAGTGTGGATAGGAGGTATGTGGAGGCCCCGGAGGAGGGATTGCTGGGGGAACGGCGTAGCTTGTAGGCCAAGTTTGATTTATTGAGCACCAGAAAGGCGGAGACACAATGGAGGAAGGCGCAGGGAGCGGTCTATGAGTATGGAGAGCAGGCGAGCAGGATGCTGGCGCACCAGCTGCGTAAGCGGGACGCGGCTAGAGAGATTGGTGGAGTGAAGGATAGAGATGGGAATGTGGTGCGGCAGGGGGCAGAGTTCAATGCGGACTTTAGGTACTTCTATAGGGAACTGTGCCTGTCAGAGCCGCCGGCGGTGGGAGGGGGAATGGAGAATTTTTTGGACAGACTCCGATTTCCAAGGGTGCAGGAGGAGCAGGTGGAGGGACTGGGGGCGCCGATCGAGTTGGAGGAGCTGGTCAGTGGGATTGGCCACATGCAATCGGGGAAGGAGCCGGGGCTGGATGGGTTCCCGGTTGAATTTTATAAGAAATATGCGGACCTGCTGGGCCCCCTGTTGGTCAGGACCTTTAACGAGGCATGGGAGGGGGTGTTCTGCCCACGACGATGTCTCGGGCACTAATCTCCCTGATCCTGAAGCGTGATAAGGACCCCTTGCAGTGCAGTTCATACAGGCCGATTTCACTGCTGAATGTAGACGCCAAGTTGCTGGCGAAGATCTTGGCCACGAGAATAGAGGACTGTGTGCCAGGGGTGATACATGAAGATCAGACGGGTTTTGTGAAGGGGAGGCAGCTGAACACTAACGTGCGAAGGCTGCTAAATGTGATAATGATGCCGGCAGCAGAAGGAGAGGCGGAGATTGTGGTGGCATTGGATGCGGAGAAGGCCTTTGACAGGGTTGAGTGGGGGTACTTGTGGGAGGTGTTGGAAAGGTTCGGGTTTGGGGTGGAGTTTATTAAATGGGTGAGGTTGCTGTACGAGGCCCCGATGGCGAGTGTAGCGACAAATGGGAGGAGGTCCGTGTACTTCAGGCTCCACCGTGGGACGAGGCAGGGGTGCCCCCTGTCCCCCTTGCTTTTTGCGCTGGCAATAGAGCCTCTTGCCATGGCTCTCAGGGAGTCGAGGAGGTGGAGGGGTTTGGTGCGAGGTGGGGAGGAGCACCGAGTGTCGCTGTATGCGGACGACTTGCTGTTGTATGTAGCAGACCCGGTGGGGGGAATGCCGGAGGTGATGGAGATTCTTGCTGAGTTCGGGAGTTTCTCGGGATATAAATTGAACCTGGGCAAGAGTGAGCTGTTTGTCGTGCACCCGGGAGATCAGGAGGAGGGGATTGGTAGGCTCCCGCTAAAGAGGGCAGTGAGGAGTTTTAGGTACCTGGGGGTTCAGGTGGCTAGGAGCTGGGGGACTCTGCACAAGCTCAATTTTACTAGGTTGGTGGAGCAGATGGAGGAGGAATTTAAAAGGTGGGACATGCTGCCGTTGTCGTTGGTGGGTAGAGTACAGTCCGTTAAAATGACGGTGCTCCCGAGGTTTTTGGTTTTGTTTCAGTGCCTCCCCATTTTCGTTCCGAGGGCCTTTTTTAGGAGGGTGAACAGCAGCATTCTGGGATTTGTTTGGGCGCATGGGACTCCGTGGGTAAGGAGGGTATTTTTGGAGCGGGGCAGGGATAGAGGGGGGCTGGCGCTGCCCAACATCTCTGGGTACTATTGGGCGGCTAATGTCTCGATGGTACGCAAGTGGGTAATGGAGGAAAATGGAAAAGGATGGAGATGGCGTCCTGCGGAGGCACGAGCCTGAAGGCACTGGTAACGGCTCCGTTGCCGCTCCCTCCAACGAGGTACACCCCGAGCCCGGTGGTGGCGGCCACCCTCAAAATTTGGGGGCAGTGGAGGCGACACAGGGGGGAAGTGGGGGGCTTGGTGGAGGCCCCGCTGCGGGGGAACCACTGGTTTGTCCCAGGGAACATGGATGGCGGGTTCCTGGGGTGGCACAGGGCAGGCATTAGGAAGTTGGGAGACCTGTTTATTGACGGGAGGTTCGCGAGCCTTGGGGAACTGGAGGAGACGTTTGAGCTCCCCCCCCCCCGGGGAATATGTTCAGGTACCTTCAGGTCAAGGCATTTGCTAGGCGACAGGTGGAGGGGTTCCCTTTGTTGCCCCCGCGGGGGGTAAGGGATAGGGTGCTTTCGGGGGTGTGGGTCGGGGATGGGAAGGTGTCTGACATCTATCAGGTAATGCAGGAGGTGGGGGAGGCGTCGGTAGAGGAGCTGAAGGCTAAGTGGGAGGTGGAGCTGGGGGAGCAGATTGAGGAGGGGACATGGGCGGATGCCCTGGAGAGGGTGAACTCCTCCTCTTCATGTGCGAGGCTTAGTCTCATCCAGTTCAAGGTGCTGCACCGGGCCCACATGTCCGGATCTAGGATGAGTAGGTTCTTTGGGGGCGAAGACAGGTGCGTCAGGTGTTCGGGGAGTCCAGCGAACCATGCCCATATGTTCTGGGGTTGCCCGGCACTGGAGGAGTTCTGGAAGGGGGTGGCGGGGATCGTGTCGAGGGTGTTGGGATCCAGGGTCAAGCCAGGTTGGGGACTCGCGATATTTGGGGTTGGGTTGGAGCCGGGAGTGCAGGAGGTGAAAGAGGCCGATGTCTTGGCCTTTGCGTCCCTAGTAGCCCGGCGGAGGATCTTGCTGCAGTGGAAAGATGCGAGACCTCCGAGTGTGGAGACCTGGATTAATGACATGGCGGGATTCATTAAGTTGGAAAGGGTCAAGTCGCCCTGAGGGGGTCGATACAAGGGTTCTTTAGGAGGTGGCAGCCTTTCCTCGACTTTCTGGCTCAACGATAAGGTAGTAGGTCAGCAGCAGCAGCAACCTGGGGGGAGGAGGGGAAAGGGGGGGGGGGGGTTTAGGGGGATAGTGTTTAAGTTAATTTGCTTATTGTTAATTTATTCTGTTATTTATTGGGGTTGGGGGGGTGGGGTTTGTTATATGCGTTGTTACGGGTGCCGGGGGTGATTATTATTATTATTGTTATTGTTATTATTGTATTGTTTTGTTGATATATATTTTTCAAAAAATTTCCATAAAATTATTTTTTAAAAAAGAATTCCAGTGCTAGTTATTGATATCAGTACTTTCTGTAAAATTGAATTCCAGGATTTTCAAGTTTCACCACTGAATCTAAAAATCTTACTGCAAGTACTGATCTTCCTTCATATTATTATTTAGAACGTATGTTATGGTAATCACAGTTAGAGGTATCAGCCTATAATTTTTCAAACGAACATTGAATCTAATGGCGCTCATTGTTGCTGACCCACAAAAGGTACAGCAATCTCAGGCATGGGGCAGATGCAATATTAACCTCAAATATCCAAATATATGTCCCTCTGAGAGCAGAAATTCCTCCTCATCTCCATTTTATATGGCAGGCCCCTTATTTTGAAATTGTGGTCCCCCAGTTTTAGACTTTTCCTCATAAGAATCCATCCCAGGAATCAGTGAACCTTTTCTGAACTGCCTCTGATACAAGTATATCCTTCTTTAAATATGGAGGCCAAAATTGTACAAAAGTGTGGTCTCACCAGTGTCTTGTACAGTTGTAGCAAGACTTTGCTACTTTTACACTGCATCGCTTTGAAATAAAGGTCAACATTCCTGCCTAATTACTTGTATCTGCATGCTCATATTTTGTGATTCACATACGAGGACACCCAATTCTCTCTGTATTGAAGCATTCTATAATCTTTCTCCATGGAAATAATATTCTACTTTTCTATTCTTCCCACTAAAATCGACAACCTCACATTCTCCAATATTATACTCCATCTGCCAATTTTATGCCCACTCACTTAACCTATCCATATCCCTTTGCAGACCCTTTGGGAACTTATCTTTGTATCAGCAGCAAATCACTCAGTCTCATCATCCCTAGTCTTTAATAGAGAATGCACATATAGAAAGCATAATACCTCAGACCTCTCTTGTTAGCCCTGGCAAAATATATGGGGTCAAGAAAAGGTGGCTTTATTTAGCAAACATTAGTTAATGTCAATGCTACTCAGGGCATATTTGGCATGGTTAGGATAGAACATTGTCCTCCTAGATTCAAATGCTTGCTGCCCCCCAGATAAAAGCAGTTATGTTAATAAGCAGCATAAAATGGTCTTGACAAACAAGTGGTTCCCAAATCCACCCCTTGGTTGGCCAATAAGCTTGGCTCTACCTGTGCGAATCATATACTGGATCCCATTGAAGGTCCAGGACTGTCAGGTGTAGAAAGTGTTCGCTGCTAATTCTGAGCCTATTTTCTGATGATAGAAAGCAGTTCAGAAAACAACATTCTTTGGTACATTGGTCATGATGATAACAAACCCAAAACTCAGCAACTGAGGGAATATGTTCTTCATTGGTTCAACTGTGATTGCTTTAAAAACTGTTCCCAAATTATCATAATTTGTCCAGTGTAAGGATGCAGCTGGTTGAGGTAAATATGTGAGTTTTTTTGACCAGAAAGTGTTAAACAGACTATTCAAAATGATGGATATCATTGCTTTGTCTGATTGTGTCCTTAATTGATTTCTATGGACCACTAGATAGCAATCAAAACTGGGAACACTTGCTGAATTTCTTTAGACTGAACACAATGTGGAGACTTGTGTCCCTACTGTTGCACTGACTGAGATCAGCTAACCCAGCATAGAGACCAATGATCAAAGCTGGGATCTGACACTTTCTCAGGTGAAGTGTTTCATGAGCCTTCAGGACAGCCAAATGCTAGAGCCCAAAAACATTCCAGTGCACTCCTGCCATAATTCTGATGGGAGACCATACTGGAACCTTCAGGGTAACAATATGACTCTTCTACTACAGTTATGACAAGAGGATGATAAAGTCCTCATGGAATACTAAAGCCTGGGCCAGAATGTTCTGGGCCGATGGTGATGGACTGGTATGCAGAAAGACTGGCAGGATGATGCCAGAAGATGCTGAGGAGGTGGGGAGGGGGGGGGGGGGGGGGGGAGGGAGATCCTTCTGCCTCCATGCCATTTTACCAGTGGTGGGAAATGTGGCAGATCGGCCACCCTCCAGGAGCACATTTGTGCTACTTAGTTATCTAATTAAGGGTCAATTCCTGCCTCCATGAGCATATTAAGGGCAACAGAATAACCAGGGGAAAAGTAGGACCCATTTGGAACAAAGGGGGAAATCTGTGTGTGGAATCAGAAGACATTGGCAGGATGTTGAAAATGTATTTCACATGCCTTCATTTGGGAGAAGGGGGATGTCATATATAATTCGGGGAGAGGGACTGTGAGCTTCTTGAGCAGTTTGACATAGGGAGTGAGGAGGTATTGGAGATTTTGTCAGGCTTAAAAGTGGACAAATCTTCAGGTTCAAATGGAATATATATCCCAGTTTGCTGTTGGGGCTAGGGAGGAAATTATAGGGACACTGACCCAAATTTTTAATTCTTCTCTGGCCACAGGGAAGGTGCCAGATGATTTGAGGACAGTTAATGTGGTTTCACGTTTCAAGAGGGTGGTAGAAACAAACCAGGGAGTCTCACATCAGTGGTAAGGAAACTATTGGAGAAAATAATGAAGGTGAAAATGAATTTTCACTTCGAGAATCAAGGTTTAATCAGGGATAGTCAGCATGGCTTTGTCAGAAAGAGGTCATGTCTAACGCATTTTAGAGGTGGTGATCGGAGGTGTAGATGAGGATGTTGTTTATATGGACTTCAGAAAAGCCTTTGACAAGGTCCCACATGGGAGACTGATGAAGAACGTAAAAGCACATGGAATACAGGGCTGCTTGGGAAGTTGGACCAAAAACTGGCTTAGTGGTAGGAGATAGAAAGCAGCATGAGTGACTGGAGGCCGGTGTCCATTGGCGTACCCTATTGCTACATACTTATTATTCATGACATATATAAACAATATAGATGAGAATGTGGGAAAGTAACTTTGCGGATGATATGAAGATTGGCGGAATGGTTGATAGTGAGGAAGAAATTCTTAGGTGCAGGAAGATATAGTTGGGTTGGTCAGATGGACAGATGGAATTTATCCCTGAAAAGTGTGAGGTGATGTACTTTGGAAGCAATAACAAGACAAGGGAGTACTCAATGAATGGCAGGACACTAGGAAGCTCAGAGCAACAGAGAGATCTTGGGGTGCTTGTCCACCGATCTCTGAAGGTGGCAGGACAGGTTAATACAGTATTTAAGGTATATGGGACACTTGCCTTTATCAGTCAAGCAGAGAGGCTATTTTGGAGCTGTACAAAACTTTGATTAGGCCACACCTGGGGCCCTGTGTGCAGTTCTGGTCGCCTCACTATAGGAAGGATGTGATTGCACTAGAAAGGGTGCAGAGGAGATTCACCAGGATGTTGCCTGGAATGGAATATTTGAGCTATGAAGAAGATGTTTAAGATGAAGAGGGGTATGGACAGGGTGGATAGGAAGCAGGTGTTCCCCCCGTGTGATGAGACCAACAGTTCCCGACGGCGGCCACTGTCTTTAATAGAACAGCAGCCCTGACGACAGCCACCAAATTGGCGGCAACCAGCAAAATGCAACCCTCCGGAGTCCTGCCCCCTGCCCAAGCAAGTTTACCTTTCACTTTTGCCCCCAGCGGTGGAACGTCCACACCCTCCGCACTGTGCGGAGTCTGCACGTTCTCTCCTTGTCTGCATGGGTTTACTCCGGGTGCTCCGGTTTCCTCCCACAAATCCCAAAAGACGTGCTGTTAGGTGAATTGGACATTCTGAATTCTCTCTCAGTGTACCCGAACAGGTGCCAGAGTGTGGTGACTAGGGGATTTTCACAGTAACTTCATTGCAGTGTTGATGTAAGTTTACTTGTGACAATAATAAAGATTATTCTTAGATGATTCTGAGATGAAATATTGACTTAATGTCATTTTAAGAGCGATATCAGCTCATAAATATGTAAATCAAGTATTGCTGTGAAATTTCACCGCACTTAATCTGATCAGATTTGATGTTATGTTTGCTCATATTAAAAGACAGGCGATTGTAACAAAATTTAAAGAAACATTAGCATGAAAACTAGATGTGGTATACCTGTGCTAAAATGTAACCAATGTGCAAGAAACATTTTGGATTGTAAAGGATATTACATTAAGAATCATAGCTTAAAGGTGGCAGCATTGAAGAAACAACAGTGTAAACTATTAGCAGAATAACTTTCAAATCAATCCTACATACCCAAAAATGAATATCTTATTGATTTGGAAAATATAATACTGACTTTAAATTGATACAAGAAGGGAACTATATTTGAAAAGCAAATTCTGAGAATTAATAGATTTTTGAAATTCATACAGATATTTAATATTTGAAGTAGAACTGCGTCACTGTAGGCTTTTCCCAGTAATGATAAGTGATGTAGTCTACAATTAGCAACACCCCCTCACACACGCATCATACTGCAGAGAGATGGCGATCTTGTTCTCATTGACTTCCCCAGAAGGACTCTCTGTCTTTGAGATTGAGTCAGCTGTAGATGCAGGGTAATACAATACGGCTTATGCAACAACTGACACATTGATGAGTCACAGAAAAGCGTGACACCAGTAAGTGATGTGTTAGGAAAAACCTAAAAATCAGACTAACGAATGAAGAACTTTTCATGGATTGTTAGCTTCTCACCTTGAAAATCTAATCACATGCTACCACTGCACTGATACCTGTCTGGAATAGGAAATGAAGGCAGGATTGCGAGCAGCCATAGCTGCTGTACAGGAGATTTTTAACACAAGCTTTTACTACCCATTCTGCATGCAAGGTAGTGGCCCCAAAAACCAGATGCAGTGCACCTATTTTTTTTAATGCGACAGGTGATGCTTTGCCTCCAAAATGGTGTTCACACTACGTACGAGGGCACTAGCTTGTGCACAGGGCGTGTCTGTCAGAAGCAAGCAGAATAAGCAGATTGTGACACCAATCAGCAATGCTGAAACTTTGGAACTCAATGTTCCAGCTGATGCATTCTCTTAACCTTGCACAGTTTAATACGTGTTCAGTCGCAGGAAGAGCCTCCATCAATGTTATTTAAAGGGGTCACTGGCTGCTGGAAATCCTGCATTAATTTCCTATTCTAGCTCAGGTGATTGATAATTGTGTTCTGCTGGCTCTTATTGCAAATGTAGAAATATTTGGAGGTTTCCAGTGTCATTTAAGTCTATAGTGAGAGTGGTATGACACATTCTGAATAATTTTGTCCTGATTTCAAGGATTTTGCATTAGCCACTTGCTCCCAGACATGGGTGGCATAGCTTGTATTCCCCTCTTGGCCTTCAATATAACTGGGCGAATACGCAAGAGTGCAGGGTGGGCTGCTGGAAGATGGATGAGGGGGAGAAAGACTCTCAGCAAGGTGTTCAGAAGCAATTTTCCAACCTCGGTGAGTAACTGAGGCTGGGATTCTCCGGAGCCCGACGCCGAAATCGTGTTCGCCGATTGGGCGGAGAATGGGCTCTGACGCAGAAATCAGGGCCAGCGCTGGTTTGACGCTGGTCCACCATGCTCTGCCCCTTCAAAAAGGCGCTGTTACACGAGTGCCGTTTCAGCGCTGATGGCGGATCATCGTCCGGCCCACCATCAATTCTCCGCCCCCGATGGGCCGAGTTCCTGACGGCGCGGGACACGTGCCGCTGGCCGGGGTTGGGGGGGGGGGGGGGGGGGTGGGGGCGTCTGCTAGGGCTGGTGGGGGGTGGCCAGGGGATGGGCTGTGGGGTCGCGGTTTGCGGGTTAGGTTACACGTATTGTCGGTGCCATGTTGTATGGTGCGACCCGTGCAGATCATCAGCCGTGCCTATACTCTGCCCGGGACCCAGCTATTCTTCGGACGTTTAGGCGTGGGTAGCGGGGTTTCAGTCGGCGCCGGTGCTAGCCCCTCACCAGTATGGGAATCGGTAAGTGTTTGCCGCCGAATTTCCTGTCATGAAAATGGACACATTCTACGCTGGTGTCAGCATTTAGTTTCCAGAACAGAGAATCCAGCTCTGTGGGTCAGATGTCTATGCTTCACTAAGGAAATTTTCTGTGGCATTTTGCTATGCCATCTGCAGTTGAGCCACCATGACAGTCTGTTTGGCACAGGGTGCTTGGGAACAATAGCATAATGGTTATGTTTAGTCATGGTCTGGAACCTGGGGCAGGATTCTCTGCCGGCAGGTTTCTCCATTACGCTGGCAGTGTACCCACGCCCGTGTTTTCCTGGCGGTGTTGCCACAATGGGAAATTCCATTGGCAGATGACGGGAATGGAAAATCCTACTGACAGCGAGGGCACACTGGCCTGGAAAATGTAGCTGATGGACGGGAGAATCACGCCCCTGGTGTTTAAATCACATCACAGCAACTGGGGAATTTAAAAATTCAGTCAATTAAATGAAATTAAGTGTGGAATAAATGACCCTGCAACCATTGGATGATTGTAAAACTCCACTATTGTCCTTTAGGGAGGGCAATCTACCATCTTTACCTGTGCTGGCCCACATGTGACTGCAAACTCACAGCAAAGTGATTGACTTTTAATTGCCCTCTAAAATTGCCGAGAAAGCCAATCAGTTGCACCAAACCACTATAACAAGGTCCTGCGAGAGAAACTTCACCACATGGACTGTAGTCATTCAAAAAGGTATTTCCTAACTAGCAATGTCCACATCTGTGAATGAATTAAAAAACAATCCGTTAACCACACGGTTCATGATGATGGTGTGCAACCTCTCGACACTCAGGCAGCATACAAATAACAAAAAACATTTGTCACAAAAACTTTTTACAATAGGCCATTCATGCGCTTAAGCAATATTTCCACTGCTTGAGTTGCTCTTGAGCAGTCCTGCAATACATGGCAGAAAATTGTCAAGGTTTGTCGTGGTCTCCTATATCTCTCAACCGTCGCCACCATGAGGGAAGAGCTGTTGCCACCCGCTGCATGGCCACTGGTGGAGAAGAAGACTGGTGGAGATGTTTTTGCACTGGAGTGCTGAGCTTGTGGCATTTGAGTGCTACAGTGAGAGTTTGGTGACTGAGGGAGTATAAGGGTTCATTTTTATTTAAAGTCTAGTATTTCTTTTATTTAGTTAATTAACTTAAAAGTTGCTGTTTGGTCTATCAGAAGGTGAATTTTAAATCAGCTTTAAACAAGGTTCTACTTGTACTTACTTGCAGCTGGAGCTTGTTAATTAGTTAATTGGATTAGGCCAGTTTTCAGAGGCTAGAGTCACAGCATAAATAGGAGCTAGTTACAGTGCAGACTTTGTTTGCACTGGAGTGCTGAGCTTGTGGCATTTGAGTGCTACAGTGAGAGTTTGGTGACTGAGGGAGTATAAGGGTTCATTTTTATTTAAAGTCTAGTATTTCTTTTATTTAGTTAATTAACTTAAAAGTTGCTGTTTGGTCTATAAGAAGGTGAATTTTGAATCAGCTTTAAACAAGGTTCTACTTGTACTTACTTGCAGCTGGAGCTTGTTAATTAGTTAATTGAATTAGGCCAGTTTTCAGAGGCTAGAGTCACAGCATAAATAGGAGCTAGTTACAGTGCAGACTTTGTTTGCACTGGAGTGCTGAGCTTGTGGCATTTGAGTGCTACAGTGAGAGTTTGGTGACTGAGGGAGTATAAGGGTTCATTTTTATTTAAAGTCTAGTATTTCTTTTATTTAGTTAATTAACTTAAAAGTTGCTGTTTGGTCTATAAGAAGGTGACTTTTGAATCAGCTTTAAACAAGGTTCTACTTGTACTTACTTGCAGCTGGAGCATGTTAATTAGTTAATTGCATTAGGCCAGTTTTCAGAGGCTAGAGTCACAGTATAAATAGGAGCTAGTTACAGTGCAGACTTTGTTTGCACTGGAGTGCTGAGCTTGTGGCATTTGAGTGCTACAGTGAGAGTTTGGTGACTGAGGGAGTATAAGGGTTCATTTTTATTTAAAGTCTAGTATTTCTTTTATTTAGTTAATTAACTTAAAAGTTGCTGTTTGGTCTATAAGAAGGTGAATTTTAAATCAGCTTTAAACAAGGTTCTACTTGTACTCACTTGCAGCTGGAGCTTGTTAATTAGTTAATTGCATTAGGCCAGTTTTCAGAGGCTAGAGTCACAGCATAAATAGGAGCTGGTTACAGTACAGACTTTGTTTGCACTGGAGTGCTGAGCTTGTGGCATTTGAGTGCTACAGTGAGAGTTTGGTGACTGAGGGAGTTCTGAGCTTGTGGCATTTGAGTGCTACAGTGAGAGTTTGGTGACTGAGGGAGTGCTGAGCTTGTGGCATTTGAGTGCTACAGTGAGAGTTTGGTGACTGAGGGAGTTAGGTGAGGAGGGAGTAAGCAGCTCCTTACAGTTCATTTCCTATATTTATCAAAGAGCGTGAAGGGAGCCAGGAGTTTAGAGTACAGCTGACTGGAAGCAGAGTCGGAGGGCGGAGGTCCAGTTGGTCCACGGGGCAGCTAATTCTGTAAAGTAAGAGGGTATGGAGGCTAGGGCAGTTGCATGCTCCTCCTGTAGCATGTGGGTGGTGAGGGATACCACTGGTGTCCCCGCTGACTATACCTGCGGGAAGTGCACCCAACTCCAGCTCCTCAGAGACCGTGTTAAGGAACTGGAGCTGGAGCTGGATGAACTTCGGATCATCCGGGAGGCAGAGGGGGTTATCGAGAAGAGTTACAGGGAGGTAGTCACACCAAAGGTACTGGACAAGAGTAGCTGGGTTACAGTCAGGGGAAAGAAAACTAACAGGCAGACAGTGCAGGGATCCCTCGTGGCCGTTCCCCTTCAAAACAAGTATACCGTTTTGGATGCTGTTGGGGGGGATGACCTACCAAAGGGGGAAGGCCCCAGCGGCCAGGTCTCTGGCACTGAGTCTGGCTCTGGGGCTCAGAAGGGAAGGGGGGAGCACAGAAAAGCAATAGTAATAGGAGATTCAATGGTTAGGGGAATAGATAGGAGATTCTGTGGTTGCGAGCGAGACTCCCGAAAGGTATGTTGTTTCCCGGGTGCCAGGGCCAGGGATGTCTCGGATTGTGTCTTCAGGATCCTGAAGGGGGAGGGTGAGCAGCCAGAAGTCTGGTTTGTTGCCGGTGCCACGTGATAGCGAGGCTAGGAATAGGGAGAGAGTGCAGTTGAACACGTGGCTGCAGGAATGGTGTAGGAGGGAAGGCTTCAGGTATTTGTAAATTGGAGCGCATTCTGGGGAAGGTGGGACCTGTACAAGCAGGACGGGTTGCATCTGAACCAGAGGGGCACCAATATCATGGGGGGGAGGTTTTCTAGTACTCTTCGGGAGGGTTTAAACTAATTTGGCAGGGGAATGGGAACCGGATCTGTAGTCCAGCAACTAAGGAAGCCGATAGTCAGGACGTCAAAGCACGTAGTGATGCAGTGGGGAAGGGAACACTGACAAAGGAGAGTACTTGCAGGCAAGGAGATGGGTTGAAGTGTGTATACTTTAATGCAAGAAGCATCAGGAATAAGGTGGGTGAACTTAAGGCATGGATCGGTACTTGGGGCTACGATGTGGTGGCCATCACGGAAACTTGGATAGAAGAGGGGCAGAAATGGTTGTTGGAGGTCCCTGGTTATAGATGTTTCAACAAGATTAGGGAGGATGGTAAAAGAGGTGGGGGGTGGCATTGTTAATTAGAGATAGTATAACAGCTGCAGAAAGGCAGTTCGAGGGGGATCTGCCTACTGAGGTAATATGGGTTGGAGTCAGAAATAGGAAAGGAGCAGTCACCTTGTTGGGAGTTTTCTATAGGCCCCCCAATAGCAGCAGAGATGTGGAGGAACAGATTGGGAAACAGATTTTGGAAAGGTGCAGAAGTCACAGGGTAGTAGTCATGGGTGACTTCAACTTCCCAAACATTGAGTGGAAACTCTTTAGATCAAATAGTTTGGATGGGGTAGTGTTTGTGCAGTGTGTCCAGGAAGCTTTTCTAACACAGTATGTAGATTGTCCGACCAGAGGGGAGGCCATATTGGATTTAGTACTTGGTAATGAACCAGAGCAGGTGATAGATTTGTTAGTGGGGGAGCATTTTGGAGGTAGTGACCACAATTCTGTGACTTTCACTTTAGTTATGGAGAGGGCTAGGTGCGTGCAACAGGGCAAGGTTTATAATTGGGGGAAGGGTAAATACAATGCTGTCAGACAAGAATTGAAGTGCAGAAGGTGGGAACATAGGCTGTCAGGGAAGGACACAAGTGAAATGTGGAACTTGTTCAAGGAACAGGTACTGCATGTCTTTGATATGTATGTCCCTGTCAGGGAAGAGATGGTCGAGTGAGGGAACCATGGCTGACAAGAGAGGTTGAATGTCTTGTTAAGAGGAAGAAGAAGACTTATGTAAGGCTGAAGAAACAAGGTTCAGTCAGGGCGCTGGAGGGATATAAGATAGCCAGGAGGGAATTGAAGAAAGGGATTAGGAGAGCTAAGAGAGGGCATGAAAAATCTTTGGCAGGTAGGATCAAGGAAAACCCCAAGGCCTTTTACACATATGTGAGAAATATGAGAATGACTAGAGCGAGGGTAGATCCGATCAAGGACAGTAGCGGGAGATTGTGTATTGAGTCTGAAGAGATAGGCGAGGTCTTGAACAAGTATTTTTCTTCAGTATTTACAAACGAGAAGGGCCATATTGTTGGAGAGGACAGTGTGAAACAGACTGATAAGCTCGAGGAGATACTTGTCAGGAAGGAAGATGTGTTGCGCGTTTTGAAAAACTTGAGGATAGACAAGTCCCCCGGGCCTGACGGGAAATGAAATTGCAGAGTTGTTGGCAATGATCTTTTCGTCCTCGCTGTCAACAGGGGTGGTACCAGAGGATTGGAGAGTGGCGAATGTCGTGCCCCTGTTCAAAAAAGGGAATAGGGATAACCCTGGGAATTACAGGCCAGTTAGTCTTACTTCGGTGGTAGGCAAAGTAATGGAAAGGGTACTGAGGGATAGGATTTCTGAGCATCTGGAAAGGCATTGCTTGATTAGGGATAGTCAGCACGGATTTGTGAGGGGTAGGTCTTGCCTTACAAGTTTTATTGACTTCTTTGAGGAGGTGACCAAGCATGTGGATGAAGGTAAAGCAGTGGATGTAGTGTACATGGATTTTAGTAAGGCATTTGATAAGGTTCCCCATTGTAGGCTTGTGCAGAAAGTAAGGAGGCATGGGATAGTGGGAAATTTGGCCAGTTGGATAACAAACTGGCTAACCGATAGAAGACAGAGAGTGGTGGTGGATGGCAAATATTCAGCCTGGAGCCCAGTTATCAGTGGCGTACCGCAGGGATCAGTTCTGGGTCCTCTGCTGTTTGTGATTTTCGTTAACGACTGTAAGGGAATTTGTACTGGATATTGTATGAGTTAGGTATGAAGTTCAGAATCATAGGTTTTAGTGAAATGATAAAGTAGATTTAGGTGAGTATTGAGATGAGTATGTAACCTAGGGTAACCTCGTGTGACCTAATGTAATCAAGTATATATGATTAAAGCAGAAGACCCAGAAAAGTAGTATAGCATTTACTAATTAACAAAGACAAATAATAGTCACTTGGGAGAACAATGAATACTGCTCAGTGGCTCAACTTAATGGTTGACCATAAATAATGGCCATAAAAAGACAAGAATAGAGTGAGCATGTTTTTCTATACATTCGGCCTAAGTCAGCATAACCACGATTGTTTCACAAGCAGGGAAGTTTACACAGGAGCAAGATAAGGACAAGAGTTATAACCACCATGGTTTAAGAAGCAAAGAGAGGAAATAGGGAGCGACCAATCTCGAATGGGACAGATAAAGGGCCAACTAAAAACAATGGTGGCCAAAGCAAGGTCAGATTGGAAAGCAAGATAAGAAGGCTGTAAAGTAAGATAAGAGTTTGAGATATGGAGTTGAAATGTACATAAAAGACAGTAAGCCCTGAGGCTCTTCGGATTGTTCCGGACATCCCAGCTTTGTTTTCTTGTGCTAGGAAAATAAAGTTCACTGCTTGAAAGATCGCTTCTCAGACTCTCGGTGTTTTAATAGGTACGAACAAATTGTCGTCCTGGGGAACCACGACACGACTTGGATGAGGGAGTTGAAGGGTGGGTTAGTAAATTTGCAGATGATACGAAGATTGGTGGAGTTGTGGATAGTGAGGAGGGCTGTTGTCGGCTTCAAAGAGACATAGATAGAATGCAGAGCTGGGCTGAGAAGTGGCAGATGGAGTTTAACCCTGACAAGTGTGAGGTTGTCCATTTTGGAAGGACAAATATGAATGCAGAATACAGGGTTAACGGTAGGGTTCTTGGCAATGTGGAGGAGCAGAGAGATCTTGGGGGTCTATGTTCATAGATCTTTGAAAGTTGCCACTCAAGTGGATAGAGCTGTGAAGAAGGCCTATGGTGTGCTAGCGTTCATTAGCAGAGGGATTGAATTTAAGAGCTGTGAGGTGATGATGCAGCTGTACAAAACCTTGGTCAGGCCACATTTGGCGGACTATGTGCAGTTCTGCTCACCTCATTTTAGGAAGGATGTGGAAACTTTGGAAAAGGTGCAAAGGAGATTTACCAGGATGTTGCCTGGAATGGAGAGTAGGTCATACGAGGAAAGGTTGAGGGTGCTAGGCCTTTTCTCATTAGAACAGAGAAGGATGAGGGGCGACTTGATAGAGGTTTATAAGATGATTAGGGGAATAGATAGAGTAGACAGTCAGAGACTTTTTCCCCGGGTGGAACACACCATTACAAGGGGACATAAATTTAAGATAAATGGTTGAAGATATAGAGGGGATGTCAGAGGTAGGTTCTTTACCCAGAGAGTAGTGGGGGCATGGAATGCACTGCCTGTGGAAGTAGTTGAGTCGGAAACGTTAGGGACCTTCAAGCGGCTATTGGATAGGTACATGGATTAGGGTAGAATAATGGAGTGTAGGTTAACTTCTTAAGGGCAGCACGGTAGCATTGTGAATAGCACAATTGCTTCACAGCTCCAGGGTCCCAAGTTCGATTTCGACTTGGGTCACTGTCTGTGTGGAGTCTGCACATCCTCCACGTGTGTGCGTGGGTTTCCTCCGGGTACTCCGGTTTCCTCCCACAGTCCAAAGATGTGCATTGGCCATGAAAAATTGTCCAAAATTCTATGATTAACCTAGGACAAAAGTTCGGCGCAACATCGTGGGCCGAAGGGCCTGTTCTGTGCTGTATTTCTCTATCTATCTAAGACGAGGTGACCTACACTGCCCTTTTTCAAGCCTGATTGGTCTGTTTCTAAATAACTTAACTGATGTGGTGCCTGTGAACCCAAAGTCCCCAGTTCTGCAGAAGGGTCATTGATCTGAAATGTTAACTCTGTTTTTCTCTCCACAGTAGTTGCCAGACCTGCTGAATATTTCCAGAATTTTCTGTTTTATTCTAAAGTCCACAAATAGCTTATTCTCCTTCTGTTACTGACCATAACAGCTTCCTGATGAGCCCCATGTTAAAATCAAAACCAGCACAAAATAAACATTCCAAACCAAATGTATAAACCACACTATGCCATATTGCATAAAACACAAACAAACCACCATCGGGAATTCCCTTAGTGCCTGCCTTGGAGTTCCAAATATATTGGTCCCTAGAGATTATGGGATGGCCTGAAAGCTGCTGAATTTCAGTGGTGACGGCTGCACATGACCCTGCAGGATGACCTGATCAGCTCTAGCCCAGAAAGCCTAGTTTACAACTTCATAATCTCAGCATCGAGTAGCAGTATGGGTTTCCAGAATGACAGAAAACAGCAAGGCCGCTGGTGGTTGCAGGATGGGAGGATGAATACTGTCAGCCTAAGAGAGGGTACCAGGTTCATATTCAATGGTGTTATCACACTCCTGACAGCTTACCAATCATAGCAATCTGTGGGAGGACAGATTGCTACAATGCTGTGACATCCTGCAAGATACTTTGCAGCTCTGACAGCAGTAGCCTGAGCCTTCACTGCAACAAGCTGAGGTTGCATGAGGGTCTGACAATGCACCAAGCATTACGTTGTTTATTCCTTTCGCTGAACACCCCACCACAGATCTCATGTGTGGCCTTACCTCTGGCAAGCTGCCACCTGTTCTATCCTTATCCCCTTCCCTGACTGCAGGTAGTACCCACAATGCCAGTATTTGAGCTGATGGCAGTGAGTGCAAGAGGAAGAGACGAAGTTTCTTCTTTGCACAATCTTCTTGTTTTTCCACCTCCTCCTCTTCCACCACAGCCTAACCAAGTTGCAATATGTGTGCATCTGAAAAGTGTATGGCAGAATGCTTCGGTTGTGGTGAAGGAATGGAGCAAACCAAGAGTTTCAAACATACACCACCTGCAGCTTGTAAACCATAATATAATGTGGGATAAGGATGTAGTGGGATAAGAGAAGGAGAATAAAGTATGAGCATACTGTGATCATTTCAGCCAAGTTACTACAATGATGGTGACAATTGTCTCCTCAATGCTAAGGATATGCATTTGTACATGTTCCCCACTGGTTAGGTGCAGCTTCCTCTGCTTAATCGCTACCTTGTCCTGCAACAGAGAGGGAACTGTGTCAGTGAGTGTGGTGCAATGTGCTTGGGTGATGTGTCATAGTTAAATGCTATATAGTCTGCAAGTTATGAGATGTGGGTGAGAAGCTTGAGGCAGTGCTAAATGCGTGAATGTGCGGTGAAGCTATGAACATTAGGTACGAGTTGTGATTGATAGAGATTGTTGATAGGTGAATGTGGTGTAATGTATGAGGTTAGTGGATCCAGTTGTGGCATATGAAGATACATTTACTGACCTTGACCATTCGTGAGGGATCATTTAGTTATTTGTTCTACCGCATCCAGGGTCCTTGAGGCTTGACTGCCACATCTATCTGGCTCCACTACCTCTATAAAGTTTGTCCGGAGGGCCACCTGGCCTCTGCAGATATATGATACCTCTTCTCCACTGCAGTTACATGACCAAGGCCTTTGCATTGGAAAATCTCAGAGCGTCTCTCTGACATGTTGTGCCACAATGCAGTTCCCTTCTTGCTAACACACTCTTCTGCAACCAGTTTCAGCACCTGCTGCAGCCAAAATTCGAAGAGTGCACAATAGCTTTAGGTGGTGCTGATCTCTCCCAATTTTGCACCCTTTGCTCAGATGTGCTGTCACTCAATAGTGATCTTTATATGCTGACTGCATACTATAATCAGTTAACTGAGCAGGCAGCAGAGTTGGCTTCTGCAAGGCATGCCCTTTGCAATGATCAGGCACAGGGTGCCCAAGAAGAAGCGACCCCCCCAATGCCTAACTTACCCAAAAGGCCACAGGGTTTACTGGGTGGCATCGCAAATGCTCAGTTCCCCCGCCTGCCACTGATTGAACACCAGTATTGGTGGGATGAGACTTTTAAGCATCTTAAGTCTATTTAAGGCCCCAATTGGCCTCTGGGCTATAGGCTGACCATAAGCCTTCCAAGCCAGGATTTAATTGGATGGAGGCAAAAACATGGTGGGATCGCCAGTCTGCATTGTTCTGCCTAATCACATGGCAACGCTGCTTCTGGGGCAGACATTAAACATTTTTATATATAAAGAAATTAAAGTGATGACATGGCAGTCAGCAATCCTATAATTTAAGTATTCTAAATTCACCTTATAATGCAAATTATAGGCGTGATTTTCCATTCAGCTGTTTCTAAATTGGACCAGATTTTAGGGAAAGGTGTTGACCTGTGATTCAGAGTTTTGCCTGGTTCTGTTTGCCTGCAGATATCCTCTAACTATGTATCTGGGTTGCAATTAACAGCATCTACGTTAGTATGCAGTGCTCATGATAATAGGGGTGTCAGTTGCTGACAGCACTTCTCTATTTTTGCTAACTGTCAAGTGAAGATTTCTCACTAAAAAGTAGGCACAAACATTTGTAATGTAGCATTTCACTTAGTATCTACAACTTGTACACTTCTGTTGCTTTTTCTCTGACAATTAAAGAACTATTGTGTTGCACTCATTGTTGGAAGATTTGAAAAGTGTTTGAAGACCCCACCCATAAAATTAGGATTTTTCAAATTAAAATTAAAATTTGTAACATCAATAAATCTGGTTTATTTAGTGCAAGAGGAGGAGGATGAACAGCTTTCATTAAGGTGGTAGTGGGTGAGAGGGGAAGGACACCTGTCCTTTTGAAGAATACATTTGCCCCATTGGATGTTCTTGGCATGGCAGCACAGTGTTTAGTACTGTTGTTTCACAGCGCCAGGGTCCCAAGTTCGTTTCCCAGCTTGGGTCACTGACTTTGCGGAGTCTGCACATTCTCCCCGTGTCTGTGGGGGTTTCCTCCGGGTGCTCCGGTTTCCTCCCACAGGTCCCGAAAGACGTGCTGTTAGGTAATTTGGACATTCTGAATTCTCCCTCAGTGTTCCCGAACAGGCGCCGGAGTGCGGTGACCAGGGGATTTTCACAGTAATTTCATTGCAGGGTTAATGTAAGCCTGCTTATGACAATAAAGATTATTAAAAAAATAAACCTTACAGAATAGTAGTGTCTTTGAAGGGCTTAACTTCCCAAGGAGAAGGTGTAAAAGTTGGACCCACAGCCACACAGAGTGCAGGCATTGCACTCCCAGTGTCAGTCAAGGTTACCACTGTCCTTGACTGGATAAGCATCTAGTTTAAGGGTCATAGTATTTACAGTGCAGAAGGAGGCCATGAGGCCGATCGAGTCTGCACTGGCCCTTGGAAAGAGCACCCTACTTTGGCCCACGTCTCCACCCTATCCCCGTAATCCAGTAACCCCATCTAACCTTTTGGACACCAGAGCCAGGATTCTCCCCTACCCGGCGGGGCTGGGGGTCCCGGCGTGCACCACTCCGGCGTCAGGCCTCCCCAAAGGTGCAAAATTCTCCGCACCTTTGGAGGCTAGGCCCACGCCGGAGTGGTTGGCGCCGCACCAAAACCAGCGCCAACGGCTTTTGACGCCCGCCAGCCGGCGCCTGGGCTGGCCGAAAGGCCTTCGCCGGTTCGCGCATGCGCCGGTGCGTCAGCTGCCGCTGACGTCACCACCGGCACATGTGCGGTGGGGGGGTTCTCTTCCGCCTCCGCCATGGTGGAGGCCGTGGCGGCGGCGGAAGAAAGAGAGTGCCCCCATGGCACTGGCCCGCCCACCGATTGGTGGGCCCCGATCGTGGGCTAGGCCACCGTGGGGGCATCCCCCGGGGTCCAATCGCCCCGCGCCCCCCCCAGGACCTCGAGGGCCCGCTCGCGCTGCCGATCCCGTCGCCACCAGAGATGGTTGAAACCACGGCGGTGGGAGAGGCCTCTCAGCGGCGGGACTTCTGCCCATCGCGGGCTGGAGAATCGCCACAGGGGGCTCGCTGATCGGCGCGGAGGGCACGCCGATCGGCACGGCGCAATTCCCGCCCCCGCCAATTCCTGGGTAGCGGAGAATTCCGGCCACGGCGGGGGCGGGATTTTCGCCAGTCCCGGGCGATTCTCCGACCCTGCGGGGGGTTGGAGAATTTTGCCCCAGATCTCTAATTGAGACACCAAACAACCTTACAATAATACATACCTGGCCGACTGGATGTTTCTAAATCACCTGTCCAGGGAAATAGCATCATCACTGAATACCAGAACTCTCTGCTTCCTGCTCCTAGGCTTCCATCATAATATGTTTGCTAATCTCTTATTGAGCAGACACCATTGTGGCAATGATGTTACAGAAGGTGGCTAAACTTTTGGTTCATTTTGGTGCCTCATCCCACTCACTTTGGGGCACAATATGCATTCCTACCTATAGGATAGCCATTTATGTGCAGCTGGTTTTGGAGCTGCCATTCTTTCCAATGCTGACTGAATAGGCTGAATTTTCCTAAAGCTGTGGCAATAGGCTGGAAGGTGGGAGGGCTGATAATATGGTAGGGAATGTGTCAAAAAGAGCTTGCCACCATGTCATATTGCGAGCGGTAGGGCCAATTGAATCACGTAAGAGCCCAATTGAGGGCCATTTCTCTCCCCTTCAGGCAGTTTGCCTGTGTCGGGAAGGCCTGCTGCTGCATTCTCAGGGGAAGGGGGATGGGGGCAGAGTGATTACCCTACTTTTAATTGGATGTCACTGGCAAAATGCCATCCCAGTGTCTCACTGCCTTCTGGAGCAGAGTTGGTTCCTACATTCAGCCCCAGCAGTGGGACTTCCATCTCCACCAAAATATTCAGTCCTATGTTTTCCATGCTGTGCCTGAGTACCCAGATATGGAAACACATACTTCTCCATTCGAATTAGCCTGTGCCCGTAGCTCCTGGACAAATGCCACACTGATTCCAACAACTTCTGATGATCTCAAAGAATCTTCTTTTACAAGCTGGACCATGGAACTTAGGATGCCTAGCTTCTGTAAATGAAGGTGATTTCACTGTGTCTTTGCTGCTTTTATAGAATCCGGCAGAACAGTCACAGAAACTCATGGTAAGATAGGAATGAACAAAGGTTTATTACGGTATGCACGAAATCACAAAGCTACAACTCCTCTCCCCGAAGGGCCATCCTCCTCGACCTGCACCCAGGTCAGGCTTTTTATACAGAGAGGTTCCCCCTTGTTTAGGGGAAACCCCACCCTAAATGACAGGAGTTCATACTCGGAGGTGTAAGGGGGGGGGGGGGGGGGGGGAATTGTATACAGCTCAGTCCTTGGCCCCCAAGGAGGTCGTAACGCCCTTCTTCCTTCACTGTCTCAATTTTCTCTTGCTTACATGTTTTGGCCCAGTACGCTTCCCTCAATCTCGAATGCTGCATTCTGCAGAATGGATGGTTCTAAAACTGCTTGCCTGACTGTGAGGTGGAGCTCAGTAAACTTGCTGGGCACTGTAGGGCACTGCATTCTTCATCTGTTGAGGCACAAATGTTAGAAGAACAATTACCGTCAGAAAAGAGTTGGTTTGTTGCAAATATTGGTCAGTTTATGTGTCAGTGCTTATGGATGTATGTAGGATAGAATATGAGGAAATAATTGATTTTGACAATTATTGAAATGGTGTCATGTTTTGTGTATCCTTGACTCCTGGCTTCACCCACATTGTGCCCTTGGACCTTCAAGATTAAGAGTGATTTATATTGGTAACACTCTACTTCTGCTAGAAAGGAGCAATGATATAGAAAGTTTTAAAGCCTACATCAACTGAAACTTCCCCTTTTTAGCGGGCATATACCTAAGGGGGATTGTTTGGCTCATTTGGCACATACCCATTCTATGCTGATGAGTTCAATAAAGAACAACAGGTGGGCTCACCCACTTACAAATACAGTAGTGTTCTTTACTTTATACTTTACTTGAAAAGGTACTAATTCATTCAGTTCCACTAATTTGCACAATGCTCAGCACCATTCTTGACTCTTCAGATACAGAAGCAGTCCATGTCCAAATGCTGGACATATTCAGCCTTTAGATTGGCTGGTAAGTGGCAAGTAATTTTTGCGCAACACAAGTGCCAGGAAATGATCATCCCCAAAAAGAGATAATCTAATTAATCCCTTTGTGACATGCAACGGCATCACCATCACTGAAGTCCATTAACAACATCCTAGGGGTTATAATTGATTGGAAACTGAACTAGATCGGCTTTATAAATACTGTGGCTATAAGAGCAGGTCCAAGGCTGGAAATTCTGCAGCGAATAACTGAATTCCTGACTCCCCAGAGCCTGTTTACCATCTACAAGGCACAAGTCACAAGTGTAATCGCTTATTGTCACGAATAGGCTTCAAATGAAATTACTGTGAAAAGCCCCTAGTCGCCACATTCCGGCGCCTGATCGGGGAGGCTGTTACGGGAATCGAACCGTGCTGCTGGCTTGCTTTGGTCTGCTTTCAAAGCCAGCGATTTAGCCCAGTGAGCTAAACAGCCCCATAACCCCTCAAGACGTTTGACAACATCCAGGACAAAGCAGCCAACTTGACTGACACCCATCCATCATCTTCAACATTCACTCCCTCCACTACCGATGCACAGTGGAAGCAGAGTGTACCATCCACAAGATGCACTGTAGCAACTCACCAAGGCTACTTTGACAGCTTCCAAACCACAACCTCTACCACTTGGAAAGACAAGAGCAGCAGATACATGGGAACACCACTATCTGCAAATTTCAGTCCAAACCACACTCCATCCTGACTTGAAACTATATCGCCATTCCTTCACCGTTGTGGGTCAAAATCTTGGAATTTCCTTCTTCACATAACTGTGATTGTATCTAGATCACAGGGACTGCAGTGGTTCAAAAGGTTGGTTCACCACCAACTTTAAGGGCACTTAGGGGTGGGCAATAAATGTTGGCATAGGCAACGGCGCCTGAATCCCACAAACGAATTTCAAAAATCTAATTACAAAGAATAATCCTACATTACAAGGAAATATATGTATATTTCGAATAAACAGCATTATGACCTCCCGGGCTAGGGCAGGGTCAATTCCAGCCTCACTTGACCCAGAGTCGCAACACAATTGAAATTAATAAATATTTCTTAGAAAACACCCAAAGTCTTTGGCTCTTAGCTGCCCAATAATTACAGTCACCCGGTTTGTAAATTTAAACACAATTAAGTTTATTAGTTACAATAACTATAATTAAATATGCAGCAAATACAACAAGTTAACTATTATCCAATTCCTACTCTCCCCACAAACTTGCCCCACCCTCTACACACACACATTCACAAGGGGAAAAGAGGGGGGGGGAAATAATAAGTAAAAGATTTAGGCTTTCAGTTTGAGATTTCTGTTTTCCAGTCTGTAATGGTTTTCTCTGCAGTTTCAAAAATACAGCAGCTATTCAGCTTTTCTGGAGAAACCATGAGGCGGGGGGGGGGGGGGGGAGGGGGGGGGAGGAGGGGGGGGGGGTGGAGGAGAAGAGAGGAGAGCGAGCTTGGGTCCATGTCTCTCAGCATCCAGGTCTCCAACTGCCTTTCCCCTGGCTCTCTGAAAATCATCCCACTCAGAAAGGACCCAATCACCATCTGTTGCCTGGCAAAATACAACCTTTTGGCCAATTTATTGGCCACCAGCCAACCAGTCGAACCGAGTCCCACCAATCTCTCGGATGCTGAAATGTCTGCATTATGCCGTCCAAAGTTAGCATTGTGCACTATGTTGTAACTTTCAACTTCTCATTTCCACCGCTCAATTAAAAGGCATATATCCATAAAGCATCCATGGATCAAAATGATAACAGCAAAAATAAAGGGGAAATAAGGGAATCAACAGAAAGGGCCCTGACAACAGGATATTCTGGATGTTAGTGACATATAGAATCATAGAATCCATATAGTGCAGAAGGAGGCCATTCAGCCCATCAAGTCTGCACTGACCGTCCGAAAGAGCCCAAGCCCCCGTCCCATTCCTGGAATTCTATAACCCTACCCTAAGTGTCGAGGCAATTTAGCATGGCCAATCCACCTAACCTGCACATCTTTGGACTGTGGGAGGAAACCTGAGCACGCAGAGGAAACCCACTCAGGCGCGTGGAGAGTGTGCAAACTCCGCACAATCACCCAAATTCGGAATCAAACCCGGGTCCCTGGTGCTCTGAGGCAGTATTAACCACTGTGCCATTGTACATCTTTCAAGCAATGGTAATCAGATAACTGCCTTCTTCCCCAATGCATCGATGCAATCCACCCACCTGCAATCATCTAAATGGTAAGTGCATTGTTTAAGTTTTTGATATGCAGCTGGGAAAAGCAGGAGTGCTTTCCCATCTTCAGAGTACTTCCAATTGCTGCACTGATTCCTCTGTCACTGCTTTTGTGCCCTATTGCTTCCTAGGGCTTACCTGAAGGCCGCTTCTAGTGTGGTAAGAGGCCCTAAGTTCAGTCCTGCAGAAGAACAAGTTCCCTATAGTCAATGTTTGGGCGCATGGTGCATTCAGTCTGGGCCCAAGGCTTTTCTTAATTCTGCTTCTATGCGTACTGATGTAGGAGAACTTGACACGTGCAGAGTGAAATTAATAATAAGAATATTGTGTTATTTTTCAAAAGCATACTAAAACAAGGATTAAAAAAGGTAAATGTCAACAAAGAAACAAAAAAGGCCCACTATGATCAATTCTAGCCATATATATAGTACAGCAGAAAGAAGGAAGGAAAGGTTTGACTATCTGGTGACTGGGAGAAGCTGATAATGACAACAGAAGGTCCATTAAGAGGGCTGGGCCTCATTAAAATTACACACTTAGGCTTATGGAAAAGGGGATGAAAGCTTGTGACTGCCTGATTCATCACATGGATGTTCACTCACGCACCAGTAATAAACTCCAAATCTTGCTCTATGTCACAACAAGAATTCTGTAGCTTCCTCCAGATAGGTCCCTTCCAATGGCCTGCTACTCAAAGGTGCTGTGTGTCATTTGCTCTTGCAACAATACTTATTTTATCATAGGAAAATAGACATGGGAGTAGGAATTTTGGCCAATTCACTTAAATTATGGCTGACCTGCATCTCAATCCTTAGCCCTTGTTCCTCCACATCCCCTGTGTTTTATACACATTATGAAAGAAATATTCCAATCAGGGCAGCACGGTGGCCTAGTGGTTAGCACAACCGCCTCACGGTGCTGAGGTCCCAGGTTCGATCCCGTTTCTGGGTCACTGTCCGTGTGGAGTTTGCACATTCTCCCCGTGTCTGCGTGGGTTTCGCCCCCACAACCCAAAAATGTGCAGAGTAGGTGGATTGGCCATGCTAAAAAGCCCCTTCATTGGAAAAAATAATTGGGTAATCTAAATTTATAAAAAAAAAGAAATATTCCAATCAAATATGGAATTTGACATGGATCGTCAGAAAGCAAACAAGAAGAAGTAGATAATGCAGCTGTCCCAAATGTTTACATATCTACAACAAACAATTAACTATCCTCAAAGTCAATCAAAAGCAGTGCATACATTAAAAATGCAACCCACTGACCTGATTTAATCACAAGATCAAATGAACCATTATTGATGCTTTGACTGCCATTATATTGATTTTAAAAATGTAGGTCAGGAAAAATACGTTGTTGCAGTTACAGATGGTGCTTACTTAAAAATTTTATAAGATACACGTGCATAATGCAGAACGTCTGTAGAGCTTTAAATGTCATCTGGAAAGGTAGATATCTCCAAATAGAAATGAAGCTTTTAAAAAAAAATATTAATACTTCCAGACAGTTGAACACAGAATCTGAATGGTGAGAGAAGGATTAGGATATTTTAAACAATTGGCTCCTTAGGAAACATTGGACATCCTTCAAGAGCTGGGTGTGAAGATGGAGCTCATAGTGTCAATTATCAAGGACTTCTGCCCTGATTTTAACTTGATCAGCCAGAAGAACTGGTGGGGGATTGCTGATGGCAAGTTGGTATAATATTGTTGGTGTCAGGTCTGGGCATTTTTAGTTTTCCTTTCAATGTTTCCTATCTATTTAATTGATGAGCTGTCCTCCTTATTGCATTGAGAATTGGGAAACCTGCTCAGACGGTATACACATTTATTTGAGCATCACCTGAGGTCTCAAAGTGAGTTTGAAAGTCCCTGCTTTGATTGATTTAAATTTTTTTTTAAAGTACCCAATTAAGGGGCAATTTAGCGTGGCCAATCCACCTACCCTGCACATCTATGGGTTGTGGGGGCGAGACCCATGCAGACACGGGGAAAATATGCAAATTCCACACGGACAGTGACCCGGGGACAGAACAAATCCGGGTCCTCGGCACAGTGAGGCAGCAGTGCTAACCACTGCACCACTGTGCCGCCTCTCTTCTTTGATTTTTGCTTGCAGAAATTAAGAAAAGAATTGTGTCAGCACAGATTACTGAAAGATTGTACTGCTCACCATTTTCCATACCCTATTGGTCTTGGTGCAAGAAATTAAGACAAGTCGGGAACAATTGTTTCCCTGAAGCCACAATAACTTTCCAAGGACACCATGAAGTAGATCTGGCTGGAGGTGGTTCAAAAGAGCAGTACGAGTAGCATCATTCCCAGGACCCAAGCTCAATAATAGAGATTAATAACCTCACAAAAGCAGCAAGGCTAAGCACAATCTTCATCTCTCAATTAAATCTCACAACTCTCCTGTCATCCCCACCTACACAACACCATTCTTCCCATCAGCATATAGAACATAGAACAGTACAGCACAGAACAGGCCCTTCGGCCCTCAATGTTGTGCCGAGCCATGATCACCCTACTCAAACCCATGTATCCACCCTATACCCGTAACCCAACAACCCCCCCTTAACCTTACTTTTTAGGACACTACGGGCAATTTAGCATGGCCAATCCACCTAATCCGCACATCTTTGGACTGTGGGAGGAAACCGGAGCACCCGGAGGAAACCCACGCACACAGGGGGAGGACGTGCAGACTCCACACAGACAGTGACCCAGCCGGGAATCGAACCTGGGACCCTGGAGCTGTGAAGCATTGATGCTAACCACCATGCTACCCTGCTGCCTATATAATCTCAAGGGTACACTACCAATCTTCTCTTTTTCATTCCAAATACACTAACCTCTTAATTTCCTTTCATTACACCACACGCAACAGGGAGGAGCTGGCCAGAGTTGATTAGAAAAGGAGCCTAGCAGGGAAGACAGTGGAACAGCAATGGCAGGAGTTTTTGGGGGTTATTGGGGAGGCACAACAGAAATTTATCCCAAGGAGGAAACATGCTGAGGGGAGGACAAGGCATCCATGGCTGATGAGGGATGTCAAGGACAGCATAAAAGCTAAAGAAAAAGCATACAAAGTGGCGAGCATTAGTGGGAAGCCAGAGGATTGGGAAGCCTTTAAAAGCGAGTAGAGGGCAAATAAAAAAGCAATAAGGGGGGAGAAGATGAAGTATGAGTGCAAGCTAGCTAGTAATTTAAAGGAGGATGGGTAGTGTTTTTTCCAATATATAAAAAGTAAGAGAGAGGCAGAAATAGACATTGGATCACTGGAAAATGTGGCTGGAGAAGTAATAATAGGAAATAAAGAAATGGCAGACGAACTGAATAGTTACTTTGCATCAGTCTTCACGGTGGAAGACACCAGTGGGATGCCAGAGCTCCAGGAGAACCAGGGGGCAGAGGTGAGTGGAGTGACCATTACTAAGGAGAAGATTCTGGGGAAAATGAAAGGTCTGAAGGTGGATAAGTCACCTGGACCAGATGGAATACACCCTAGGGTCCAAAAAGAGATAGCTGAGGAAATTGTGGAGGCATTGGTGATGATCTTTCAGGAATTACTGGATGCAGGAAGGGTCGCAGAGAACTGGAAAGTGGCTAATGTAACACAATTTTTTAAGAAGGGAGGGAGGCAGAAGACGGGGAATTATAGGCCGGTTAGCCTGACTTCGGTCATTGGTAAGATTTTAGAGTCTGTTATTAAAGATGAGATCGCAAAGTACTTGGAAATGCATGGTAAAATAGGACTGAGTCAGAACGGCTTTGTCAAAGGGAGGTCGTGTCTGACAAATCTGAGTTCTTTGAGGAGGTAACAAGGAAGTTAGACAAAGGAGAACCAGTGAACGTGATTTAATTAGATTCCCAGAAAGCCTTTGACAAGGTGCCGCATAGAAGACTGTTAAATAAGTTAAAAGCCCATGGTGTAAAGGATAAGATTCTGGCTTGGATAGAGGATTGGCTGACTGGTATAAGGCAGAGTGGGGAAAAAGGGGTCTTTTTCAGGATGGCAGCCGGTGACTAGTAACGGTTGAGGACTCTGGGTCTGTACTCATTGGAGTTTAGAAGGATGAGGGGGGATCTTATTGAAACTTACAGGATACTGCGAGGCCTGGATAGAGTGGACGTGGCAAGGATGTTTCCACTTGTAGGAAAAACTAGAACCAGAGGACACCATCTCAGACTAAAGGGATGATCTTTTAAAACAGAGATGAGGAGGAATTTCTTCAGCCAGAGGGTGGTGAATCTGTGGAATAGTTTGCCGCAGAAGGCTGTAGAGGCCAAATCACTGAGTGTCTTTAAGACAGAGATAGATAGGTTTTTGACTAATAAGGTTGATCAGGCGTTATGGGAAGAAGGCAGGAGAATGGGGATGAGAAAATATCAGCCATGATTGAATGGCAGAGCAGACTCGATGGGCTGAGTGGCCTAATTCTGCTCCTATGTCTTATGGTCTTGTAGCAGCATTCTTTCTCACAACCAACCAACTCCCCCCAACATACATTTCTTCCTTTACATTGCATACACTTCCCTTTATATTAATCACCTTTACATTATTTCACCCTGCTTCTTCGACACCTTCCAACACATTGACCAAATGCAGAAACCCATTTCCAGTTACCTTTTCAATAGCTACTCACTAATTCCCTTCTCTTTCTGAAGAACAAAATAAAATATAGAGTAACAAGAAGAGAAGAACAGTCAGTAACGTCATCATCCTTACCCAAGCAGAGCAAGATGCCCCAGTCATCAATATTGGGAAGGTGAAGGTGTACGTTTATTTCAGGAAAATGCCGCATATTAATTGTAACCTTAATTCAGCTCAGAATATACGTAGCAAAATTCACTACTTCAAGCTGTATTATTCAGTCAATTATCTGCAAATATCTAGTTGCCATAATTGGTCCTTTCTCTTTACTCTAGGTTTTCTTTTAAACCAGAGGTTGCTGCACAAGACAACACTGTGAGGAGGACAACCCTCCTGTGGATGCACCATCACATGCTATATCCCACTCAGGCACCAGCTGGGATACTGCTACATAGTTGAGGCAAAACAGTCTGCACAAATGTACTCATAGCAGAGAGAACATAGAAAATTATTTAAAGGAGGGCACAATCTTTTCCCAGTTCAGTTGAAGATACCAGAAATGAGGACTTCAGGGTTCCAGCCACCAAAACCCCCGGCATCAAACAAGCAGCTTTATCATGCATTGAGAGGCCTCAATGAAGAATTTCGTACTATAGGTGAATCCGCCGAGCGAGAAACATTCATAGGACATATGGTGCAACAAAAGAGATTTATTGAGATAGGATTCTCCTATGAACTTACATGCCCCGAAGGGTCACCCTCCCCGATGCACCCAGGCCGGGGTTTTTATACTGTGGAGACTACCAGGTTAAGGAGGAAGCTGCCATTGGGGACAGGGGGTGGCTGTGTGAGTTGTTGGTTTTTGTATCTTGTAACCACTTTTGGCATGTTACTGTTTTTTTTGACAATGCTGTTTCTGCATGTTGCTGTATTGTTGAGTTGTCAATAAATAAAATATATTGATTGAAGCTCAATTTGTTGCCTTTCAAGGTTTAAGTTCCACCTCAAGGACACTTGTCTTGATTAGACTAGTGGACTGAATAGGTAGAAACGTTCAAGGAGTCATTCATCTTCTGCAGTCTGCTTTTCTGCAGATCAGTGGAAGTGATGAGCCCCAGTCCTACAGGTCTGGATGTGGCGTAATGGGAGCAGTCTCTGAAGGTGTCCACTCACCCACTCCTTCAGTACCCCCTTGACCAATACCTGCCAGCTAGTGCCAGAGATTCAACTGGGCCAGACTCCTAGTAGAGTCTGAGATGCAGCACTCTACGGCTAGGCCCTAACAAGCTTGAGCACCCAAATGTCATTGGCCACAAACATCTCAAAGATCCTAACAGGAGCTTTCAACCGGCCTTGTTGAGGCTACTAGTGGAGCATCTTCATCTAGAGAGTGGTGAGAATGTGAAACTCACTTCAGGAGTGGTAGAGACAAATAGCATGGACACATTTAAAGGAAGGATAGATAGGCTTACTACATATTTGGAATAGCGAATTATGCTGAACTAGTTGGATGAAGAAAATTGAGATAATAATACTCTTTATTGTCACAAGTAGGCTTACATTAACACTGCAATGAAGTTACTGTGAAAAGCCCCTAGCCGCCACATTCCAGCGCCTGTTCGGGTACACGGAGGAAGAATTTAGAATGTCCAATTCAACCAATAGCATGTCTTTGGGGACTTGTGGGAGGAAACTGGAGTACCCGAAGGAAACCCATGCAGACACGGGGAGAACGTGCAGACTCCGCACAAACAGTGATCCAAGCCGGGAATCAAACCTGGGACGCTGGCGCTGGGAAGCAATAGTACCAAACACTGTGCTCCCGTGCAAATAACATCCAACGGGGCAAGAGAGGAAGTTAAAGTTCAATATGAACTTTGGCATAGACCAGTAAAGCCAAATAGCAGTTTCTGTGCAGTACACTATGTAAATGGAAAGGTAGAGGGGGGAATGGAAGCCATAAACTCCAGGATTGTTTCTGTGCTGTATATATATCTTAAATACCTGGAATGGTCAAGGGGAAATGCAGGTTATGAACGCCAGAATGTGAACTCAAAATTAAGGTTGACAATCTATGGCAGTACTAAAGGAGTGCTGCACTGTTGAGGATGTTGCCTTTTGGGTGATTCATTAAACTATAGCCCCACATGCTCTGTAGGTGGATATAAAAGATCCTGTGGCATTATTTCCAAGAAAAGGGAAGTTATCCCTGGTGTCTTAGTCAATATGCATTCCTCAGTCAACATTGCAAAAACATCTTCCGAGACTTGTGGGAGGAAACCGGAACAGCCGGAGGAAACCCATGCAGACACGGGGAGAATGTGCAGACTCCGCACAGACAGTGACCCAAGCCGGGTCCCTGGCACTGTGAAGCAACAGTGTTAACCACTGTGCTACCATGCCGCCCAATAGTACACACTGCAGAGTTGATCTGATGGCGGAGGGAGTGAATGTTCAAGCCAGGAGATGAGGGCCTGGTCAGATGGACTACTGTATTGTGGACAGTGTTGTGTTTCTTCAATGGTGTTGGACTTGCCCCAACCCACATGCGTCACACTCTGCTATGTAAGTGGTAAAAAAGTTTTGAAGAGTCAGAAATTGAGTTACGTGTCACAGAATTCATAGCCACTGCATTTATGTCTCTTGTCCAGTTTGTTTCTGGTCAATGAAATGCCCCAGGATGTTGATGGTGTGGGACTCAGTGATAGGACTGACATTGAATGCCATGGGAGGTAGTGATGGTCTCTCTATTGAAGATGGTCATTGCTTCCAATGTGATGTGAATATTAGTTATCACTTATCAGACAATGCTAAGATCTTGCCTCAAGTCTTGTTGCATGCAGTCATGGACTGCTTCGTTACCTGAAGGATGTGAATGGAGCTAAACATTGCGTAATTATTAACAAACGGCCCCACTTTTGACTTTATAATGGCAGGAAAGTCATTGAAAAAGTAGTTGAAGGTATTTGTGAACAGAGGCAGTGATTATGTTACTGGACTAATGATCTGGATTCACAAACACAATTCCCAATTTCAATTCAACTAATTAGGTAAATCTGAAATGAAAAGCTAAAATTAGTAATTATGACCAAGTAACTGCTGGATTATTGTTAAAAACATCTGGTTACTTAAATCTTTTAGTTAAAGGAATCTTCTTTTCTTAGTTGAATTGGGTTATATATGACTCCAGTCCCACATAAATATGGTTGAGTCTTACTGTCCTCTGAAATGGTCTAACAAGCCACTCAGTTGTCAAGACGGTGGTTTGCCATCACCTTATTTAAGGCAATTAGGGCTGGGCAATAATTAACTGCTTTGACAGTGACATCCTGTGAATGAACAAAAAAACTTGCATTCTCAATTCCCCTCCCTGTTTTTTTATTAGAATGCTTCCTTTGAAAAAAGTGAGACAGTGAAACTAGCTGGATTCTAGAGAATTCTGCAATCATTAATTGCATTTAAAAACTGCTGCATGATGAGTTGAAAAAAACATTATTTGTGGGACATAATAGCATGCCACTTTTTGCCCCCCCGCCACCCCAAAGTAAAGCAGCCCATTACAGCAAGGTGCCCCATCTAGTGGCTACATTCAAAACTAGTCATTTTTTCCTTGCCATCTTGATTGAACCTGCAATCATAAATGTTGTGTCAGTTACTCCATTAAAAATGTACTGTCTTAATGAGAATTATTATTTTTTTGTTGAATTGGTATAACATGGTAAGGTTGGCTGAGAACCCACAAAATTAAATAATTGAAAAATAGAAAACAGAAGTTATTGTTTAAAAATATTAATTTTCAGGAAATATGAAGCTGATATAAAATGTCAACACAGGTGTGTTTTCTATTTGTAAATAGATTAGCCTACAGAAATGTCAATATTTTACAAGTATTCACAATGCAATACTCCTGGCCTATCTGGATATCACAAACTCAAGTTTCCTATTCTCTGACTCCACCCCTCCCTGGGACAACTGTCTGAGGTTGAGCTAAACTGTTCTCAACTTTCTTACCATATAGCCACATCATGACCAAAACAGCCAGTTTCCACCTCTGAAACATTGCCCTGCCTCAGTGTATCTGCTACTGAAATCCTGATCTATGCCTTTGTTACCTTAAAGGTGATTTCAATCCACTCCTAGCTGGCCTCTTAGCATCCACACTTTGTAGACTTGAGGGCATCCAAAACTTTGGTGCTCATATCCTAACTTGCACCAAGTACTATTCAACCATCACCTTTTTACTTCAATAACGGACATTGGCACCCAGTTAAAAATTGTCTTTATCTTAAAATTATTATCCTTGTTTTTGAATCCTTCCATGGTCTCAGCCTTTCCCATCTCTGTAACCTCCTTCAGCCTTACCCTTCAAGCTATTTGCGCTTCTCCAATTCTATTCTCTTTTGTTTTGGCTATCTCTCCTAATACTCTCCTATGTGGCTGGCTTGGTGTCAAATTTTGTTTGACAGCAGCTCCTGTGGAGTACCTTGGGATAGTTTACTACATTAAAGATGTTATCTAAATACAAGTTGTTGTTGTTTTCTTTAACTTTGGAAAATTTCCTATTGAATCTTGTAAATGATCTAAAGCCAAATTAGATGCAGTTCTACAATGATGGACTCCTGGGGCAATTGCCTTTGAGGAACAAAAGAAAATGCAACTCATAACACACAAAGAGTTTATTTTGTTAGACAACTATGCACCAACTCTCTTAGGCAGTGCTCTAAGCAAACCTATTCAGAACAGGTTATACAGTGTCATAAAGAGGTTGGCTTGACAGTGTAGTGTTTCATACAATTGGAACACATATCGGGAATCAGAAGCAGCAGCCAGTGTCCTTGATTGATGACTCATAATTTTCTGTCCATTAAAATTAAAGGAGCGTTATATTGATTTCTTCCTCATCCACATAATTTAGAAATAGTAAAATAGCAACCCTTCAGTGTTTTAGGGAGACCCATTAGATGAAGTATTGTAAATACCCACAAACTAGTTGCAAAATGTAGAGCAAAACAGGAGTCTCTGCATAGTTTTAAAAATTCACCTTCTAGTGTCCTTGTAGTTGTAAATACTCAAGGTGTATTTGACAGATTATATACATAACAATCAATTATTTTTCCAATTCCATTTCATCTCTGATATATCACTCACAAAATTACATGGAAAATTGCGCACATCAATTATATACTTTGACATCATGTTCAAGGATAACATTGTAATTAATATTAAATGTCATCCATTTGTATATAGAATACTCAAAGAATGTCAGTCAATTCTAACCAAATGATGCACAGATAAACCTGATTTGTACAAATGTACTTGCTCTCACACCCAGATTCACCTATTTTGTTCTCTTTTAAAACTATTATGACCGACAATCTATTGAGCTTCGTTCTTAAATATCACTGCAGGAATCTGCGAGTTGGACAGACTTGGTGCAAGCGTGCAATCAGTGACATCAAACACTGGCATCCCCCTGTTGCTTGGAAAAGTACAACATAGATCACGGATGTGCACTTGTTTCACCACCTCATATCTCACCCCCGCCACCCCCCGCACCGCAAATATTGTGCTAATAATGGTGTCATGAAATGGATCGATGAAGGAATGAGCTTTTGCGTTGGCATGAAAATGATAGAGTAGGGGCAGTTCACACTGGAATATTCATGCTATTCTAGGGTCCATAAGGAATTGATTCTGTCGTGAACATTATAGTAGAATTATGCTCTTATCTTTATTGTAATTAAATCTTTTATAACCCTTTTCAGCAATGATTTTTGTTTGGGAAGACACCGTTCCACTATAATGTGCCATCTGAGGTGTGTGGCCATGTGTTGTTATAGTTTATTGGTGTTGCATGCTTATTTATCTAACCTCGGAGGAATTTGGCTTCGCTTCAAGCTAAAAAGGTCCAAGTTTACTCGAATACACGCAAATATATACAACCTTTAGTATTTCCACTGTGCAATCTCTACGGCAGCAGCCTCACGTTTCAATTGTTTTGTTTTTGCTCTGCGTAACTTTCGGTGTTTCCCCCCTAAATGAAGTGACTTCCCTCAATTTGAAGGGCAAATCTGGCGCCTCCAAGGTTGTGACTTTAGAGGTGTACTGTGGGACTTTCGAGAAAGTGTCGATCGGCTAAACTTTTGTTCCAACAAGCCGTTTCAAGGGACCTGGGAGTCGAAGGTGAAGATGAAACTAATTATTTTTTCCATTCCCGGAAGCAGCACCAATCACGTGCTTCAGTCTGTAGGTTCTTGAAGGGCAAACACGAAAAGGGCAGCAAATCCGCAGTCAAACTGATCAGCAAACATTTAAAAAATGCTGCTTTCTCAAACTAAGATTTTACAGCACATTCCCCGAGACCGCAGCTTGCGCTTGCTGGTCTGCATGTTTTTTTGCGCAAGCAGTGGAATGTATATGACGACCCATATTTTTTTTCCATTTCGTTTATGCTAGAGGGTCCCTATTTCGCTCAGATCGTAGCCTTCCGTGAGATCAGGTTGAAATCTTCCCGCTGGTGATTGAAAAGAATGGGAACAAAAGTCAGCATTTTGAGTTCAGTTTGCCAACAACACACGGACATCTCCAGGAGCTGCTCTTTCAGTTTTTTTATTAATTCTCCCGCAACGATTATGGGACTTCAAGGCGGAGCAAGCTATGAAATATGGAACATCATCCTTTATGAAGGATAGATTGATAACCTTTTAAAAAAGAGAGGGGGGGGGGGGGACTCCTCGAAGCTGAATTTCAAACCCGTTTGGGAGGCGCGCTGTAAGTCAGAAACAGCCGCCAATTGTGTGAAGGCTGATCTTGGCGACGCTGGGGAGGAGGTAGATAAATCACGCCTTTGTTTTCCATTCGTTCATTGAAGTACAGCAGCAAGGAATTGCGTTGACAGGAATAACGATTTGGAGCGCCGCAGCGCCCCCCCCCCCCCCAAACAGACTAATTGGCACCAATGGTAAAGTGATTCTATTTTCCTGTCAGTGAGGACCGTCTCACAAGTTTGGATGCAGAACATGTCGTCGTCCCCCCCATTTGGTGTGTACAGAATGCGGTAAATCAGCGTTTTGCTCAAGTGTCACTCGTAGCCTCAGCCAGAGCCGCTTCGACCAACTCACCCGCCCATCCCCCCCACGCCTCACCGGATAGGCGGGGCCAAGGCCACACGTCACAGAGAGAGAGCCTGCTCCCCATTGGCTGGCGCCCTGGAATAATTCATTAACCAGGCGAGGCGGAACGGCCGCCGATAAAATCCAGAGTCAGTGAGTCCCTCACCTTCCGCGGAACTCCTCACACCTGGAGCTGCTCAACTCCGCTTCCCTTCACCCTATCTCCTCCTTTCTCCCCCACCCTCCTGGCTGCCGCTCACCACAGCACCCCCCTCCCCCCCTCTCCAGGAACCGGAGGATATATTTAAAAAAGAAACGACAAACAATAAGTCAGTTGATAACCTTACCGAGCCTCACTAGCCTTTTACTTCTCCTCCAACTCTTTATCACACCAGCCCTCCCCCCCCCCCCCCCCCCTCTCCAACGCCGCCCCGGTGGGAGTGACGCTTCGAGTGTGAGAGGCTCCCGCTCCCAACAGTCGTTTCTTTTTGAAGAGCAGCGGCCGCCGCGAGGGAGAAGGGCGCGCGCCGCAAGCCGGCCAGGATCCGCTCAGCAGCCAGGCGAAGTTTTACTGCAACTCTCCCGCGCAGCCTCCTCCAGGCAGCATGGCACGCGCCAAGGGCAAGGACGGAGACGGAGGCTGGAAGAAATTCCTCTGGGATTCCGAAAAAAAGCAGTTTCTCGGCAGGACCGGCAGCAGTTGGTGTAAGTAGTCATTGCCTCCTCCCCTCCCCCGGTAGTAACCGGCCTCTCCTGCCGTTGATCTCGGTTAATGGGACCGCACTTGGGAGGTTGTGAAATGGTCGCGCCAGGGAATAGCCTGGAGATTTTTGTTTGGTCCTAAAAAAACAAAAGTGGGTGTGTGGGGTGGACGGGACGACGACAATAGGTTGGTTGTAAAATGGTGAGCGTTTTGTGCGGCACCGGCTTCCGCCTTCATGCAACGTGCCTGACTCGATGTGTGCGAGTTTTCACTGAATAAAAAGTCAGTGTGAAGGACGTTGTTGCCGTGTAGTGGCCGAACGTTACATTCATTTTCTTGCTGTGTGTGAGAGGAATCGGGAGTATTTTATGCTTTAAAAATGTTTGGTGATCTTTGATTTAGTTTCTGGGCACGTGATTGGCGGGGAGAGGGGGGGGGGGCAGAAGTTTGAAGGCACAATTTCCGCAGTCCAAGGTTATTCAAGGTGGTGCGCTTTGCAGCAACGCCGAGCCGCTCGACATTGCTCCCCATGGAAACCTCGGGTTCCTCTTTTTTTATCCCCCCCCCATCCCAACAATATTAACTGATCCGATCCAGGGAATCCCATTGGAGCGAGAGATTTAGGATGCATAAAACACCCATTAGATTGGGGGGGGGGGGGGGGGGGGGTGGGGGTGGATGAAGAGAGGCGGCAAGGCGATATGTAAAATGTGTCTAAATGAGGAAAATGGTCCGAGTTTTATTTTGTCTCTTAGCAACCGATGGTTATCTTGCTGCGCCCAGATAGCCTTGGACAGAAATATCCTCTCGCATCCACCTGTATGCAAAGTGATCAGGAATTCTGATCACTCGGGTTCAGTGAGCATGTTACAAATTTGATGGCCCAGACTCCTTTTTCTAAAACTCCTGGGGCCGCCAAACGTGATCTTGGCAGCTTTCGTTAGCAAGCGAACAAATCGTGATCTGAGTGTGGAGCCAACAATTTTTAAAGGAGAACTCTTCTGGCATTTAAAAAAAAAAATCTGTTGGTATCGCTCTTTCCTATCGATTTTTCCACCTCTGCGCCAATAAACATTACACAACCCTATCACGAGTATGCAAGTTCATTACCGATAAATTATTTGCCCAGTCTCTGGTTGAACACTCCCTACTCGTCATCGAGTGGAAATTTTTCCGAACGGCCCTTGCAGCAAGTGTCAACGGTACTTCATTGCCTGGCAGGCTGGAGGACAACTTATCAGCATGGGCCATTGCTATAACACCCCTCAGCCCACTCTGAGTCATAACCTTTCCCCAGCAGGCTTCTTTACTTGTAACCATTAGCATCGCGTTAAAGACACATTTACAGTGATAGTGAAACAATCTCCCCAGAGGCAAGCAAATATGATTCAGACATATTGTGTTTAACCACTCGGGGGTTTTCATTCGAAAAACACCAAGTAATATTTGGTTATCTGTATTCTTCTTTGTAGCCAAGATATTCTTGTTCTACTTGATCTTTTATGGGTGTCTCGCTGGGATCTTCATTGGAACCATTCAAGTACTGCTGCTCACGATTAGTGAATTTGAACCAAAATACCAAGACAGAGTTGCACCTCCAGGTATATTTGTTTTGCATTTTTAAATGTACACAAGGCGGTGGAAGATGAGGATAGGGGGTGTGCGTCGGGAGCTTATGAGTGCGTGTAATTAGCCTTTCATGACATGAATTACTTCACTATGCTTAAATGCCTCCCGATTTGTTGTCTGGTTGCCGAAAGAGGCACAGTGGAAAAGCCTGCGTGTCACAGTGCCACTATGTTGGGAGGCAACTGTGAAGGTCACTTATCAGTATGCGCACACTCCAGCCTTCCCCCACACTGTTCCACTGAAGTCTGGTATCATGAAAAGATTTTGTAAATTGCACAGGATTTATTGAATAATGATGCTTTTTTTTAGTAGCATTGATTTGTTTTAAATGCAAAACATGGTATTGATTTGAGTGTTCGTCTGTACCAATATTGTACAGTGTTACCCACTCGTGTTAATGTTGTATACTGTGTTCGGTATCCAAATTAAGTAGGGCTTAATTTGCACATAATATTAATGTAGATTAATCGTAATATACACCACAATTTAGCTGTGCGTGTGTTATTTAAGCCCTAGACTATTAAACGGCATTTAAAAATGTGTACCTCTTCATGAGGTGTGGCCGGTCTGGTGTATTATGCAAATTAACAAATTATTTGTGTAACTTTGGTAATTGTTGTCATGAAATGGTCGAGCCAACCACTCTGGTAGTTAGGGATGGACACCGAATGTTGGCCTACCCGTGATGCCCACATCCCATGAATAAAAAATGTCAGTGTGTCAGAACAATCTACCTGACTATTTCATTAATGCAGATAACTAGTCATTTGCAGCACCACTGTTGCTAATCTGTCCAGAAATCAACAAGGTTATTAATTGGTGTCCCTATAACTAGAACCATAGAATCACTACAGTGCAGAAAGAGGCCATTCGGCCCATCGAGTCTGCATTGACCCTCAGAGACAACTCTACCTCGGGCCACTCTCCCAGCCTATCCCCTTAACCCCACCTAACCTGCGCATCCCTGGTCACTAAAGGGCAATTTTACCATAGCCAATCCACGTACCCTGCACATCTTTGAGACTCTGGGAGGAAACCGGAGAACCCAGAGAAAACCCACACAGACAAGGGGAGAATGTGCAAATTCCACATGGGGAGCTCCACAGTCACCCAAGGCTGGAATTGAACCCAGGTCCTGCCACTATCTTTTGCATGACGATAGCGTCTTAAATCGTGATTACTTTGGTTTAGCAATTGCATTCTGAATTACAGTAGCATACAAAGATGTTGATTTACTGAAGAGAAACAGCATCTTAAACATGCTAAAGCTTAAATCACCAAAATACATATTTGATTGATTCAATTTTAACTTTCTTTCCCTGTAGGACTATCACATACACCATATTCGTTTAAAACAGAAATTTCCTTTAGTATGTCAGACTCAAAGACCTACGAAAGCTATGTGAAAAGTTTGAACAAGTTCTTGGATCATTACAATGACTCCAGTCAGGGTGGCAACACTCCTTTTGAGAACTGTGAAGGTAAGTTTAGGTAAACGTTCTTACCCTGGTAAGCATATGACTCGTGCACATGACCGATTTCGAACAAGTATTCTGTACCTGTCTTCATGGTAGGAGACACAAAACATCTCAAGAATATTTGAAAATCCAGTGTCAAAAAGGGGAGGGGAACTTGACACATGACACATCAGTTTCATGAGAGGAAAAAGTAATGGGAATATTACTGCTGACAAGTCGCCTGAATCTGATGACCCGCGTCCTAAGGTGTTAAAAGAAGCGGCTGTGAAGATAGTTGGTTCTGATCTTTCAAAACTCCTTAGCTTCTGGAAAGGTCACCATAAATTGGGAAAACTGTAAGTGAAACATCTCTGTTCAAGAAAGGAGGCCGACAAAGCAGGAAGTTATAGGCTAGTTAGCCTAACATTTATCATTGGAAAAGTGCTGGCAATCATTATTAAAAAGGAATTATCGGGACGTTTGAGAAAATCAAAATAAAATACAGTCCGGCAGTTAACATGGTTTTGTCAAAGGGAAATCATGTTTGACAAATTTATTAGCACTCTTGAGGGTGTATGAGAGTGGAATAAAGTGAAACAATAAAAGTCTTGTTTCCAAAAGGCATTTGATAAGGTGCCATATTAAAGGTTATGGCACAAACTTCAAGCGCATGGTGTTGGAAGTGATTGGCATCGGAAAAGGATTCATCAACAGATAGGAACAGTTGAGATAAATTGGTCATTTTCAGGTTGGCAAACGTTAACTAGTGGAGTGCAGCAGGGCTCGGTGAAAATGAAATCAAAATCGCTTATTGTCACGAGTAGGCTTCAAATGAAGTTACTGTGAAAAGCCCCTAGTCGCCGCATTCCGGCGCCTGTTCGGGAGGCTGTTACGGGAATCGAACCGTGCTGCTGGCTTGCCCTGTACTGCTTTCAAAGCCAGCGATTTAGCCCAGTGAGCTAAACATCCTCAACAGTGTTGGGACCTCAGCTGGTATATCATCTATATTAATGACTTGGATGAAGGGATAGACCACATTGTAGCCAAATTTGTTAACTGTATGAAGATACAAAGAATGCAAAGAGACGAAAGGAACATAGATAGGGTTAAGTGAGTAGGCATAAATTGGGCAGATGGAGACTGAGGAAAATGTGAGGTTCTCTACTTTGGCAGGAAGAATAGAAAAGTAGAATATTTGAATTGATGTACTGCAGTATTTTATAGAATCATAGAATTAACAGTGCAGAGGGAGGCCATTCAGCCCATCGAATCTGCACTGGCTCTTGGAAACAGCACCCTACTTAAGCCCACGCCCAACCCAATAACCCCACCCCATCTTTTCGGACATGAATGGTAATTTATCGTGGCCAGAGCACCTAACCTGCCATCTTTGGACGTGGGAAGAAACCGGAGCACTCTGAGGAAACCCACGGAGAACGTTCAAACTCTGCACACAGTGATCCAGCCGGGAATCGAACCTGGGACCCTGGAGCTGTGAAGCATTTATGCTAACCACCATGCTACCGTGCTGCCCCTAATACAGAACATAGAACATACAGTGCAGAAAGAGGCCATTCGGCTCATCGAGTCTGCAGCGACTCACTTAAGCCCTCACTTCCACCCTATCCCCGTAACCCAATAACCCACCTCATCGTTTTGGACACTAAGGGCAATTTAGAATGGCCAATCCACCTACCCTGCACGTCTTTGGACTGTGGGAGGAAATCGGAGCACCCGGAAGAAACTCACGCAGACATGGGGAGAACGTGCAGACTCCTAACAGACAGTGACCCAGCGGGAAATCGAACCTGGGACCCTGGCGCTGTGAAGCCACGGTGCTAGCCACTTGTGCTACCGTGCTGCCCCTAAGTTATAAGATGATATCTGAGGTAGTCATATTAGAAAACTGTGTCATCTGTTTTATCAAATCTGAAGTACTTTCTCTCAAGATAACTCCTGCAAACAAATATCCTGAGAGCCTTGCTGGTCTTGATCTTTTGACTGCTGCAAAACCTTGGTCTTTTTTATTTCTCAATATATTATTTAAGACCATAAGAAATGGGAACAAGCAAGAGAATAGGCCGTTTGGCCCCTTGAGCCTGCTCTGCCATTCAATAGGATCATGGCTGATCTGACATTCCTCATGTCCACTTTCCTGCCCTTCTACCATAACCCTTAATTCCCTTACTGATCAAGAATCTATCTCCGCCTTAAATATACACAAGACTCTTTTCCACAGCTCACTGTGACAAGGAGTCCCAAAGACATAACCCTCTTGAGAGAAAAAATCTTCCTCATATCAGTCTTGTATTGGCACATCTTTATTGGGGCAGCACGGTAGCATGGTGGTTAGCATAAATGCTTCACAGTCCCAGGTTCGATTCCTGGCTGGGTCACTGTCTGTGTGGAGTTTGCACGTCCGCCCCGTGTGTGCGTGGGTTTCCTCCCGGGTCATCCGGTTTCCTCCCACAGTCCAAATGATGTGCGGGTTAGGTGGATTGGCCATGCTAAATTGCCCGTAGTGTAAGGTTAATGGGGGGATTGTTGGGTTACGGGTATAGGGTGGATACGTGGGTTTGAGTAGGGTGATCATTGCTCGGCACAACATCGAGGGCCGAAGGGCCTGTTCTTTGCTGTACTGTTCTATGTTCTATTCTGAGACTATGCCTTTGGCCCAAGACACTCCCATGGGGGGAAACATCCTCTCCGCATTTACCCTGTCAAGTCCCTTAAGAATCCTATATGAAAAATGAAAATCGCTTATTGTCACGAGTAGACTTCAATGAAGTTACTGTGAAAAGCCCCTAGTCGCCACATTCCGGCACCTGTTCGGGGAGGCTGTTACGGGAATCGAACCGTGCTGCTGGCCTGCTTGGTCTGCTTTCAAAGCCAGCGATTTAGCCCAGTGTGCTAAACAGCCCCATGAGATCACCTCTCATTCTTCTAAATTCCAATGAGTAGAGTCCCAACCTGTTTGCTCATAAGACAATCCCTCCATATCGGAGATCATTATAGTGAACATTCTCTGAACTGCCTCCAATTCAATATCTGCCCTTGCATAAGGGGACCAAACCTTTTCTCAGTACTCCAGATGTAGTCCCACCGGTACCTTCTCCAGCTGCAGCAAGACTTCCCTACTCTTGTACACCAACCACCTTGAAATAAGGGCAAACATTCCATTAGCCTTCCTGATTACCCGCTGCACCTGTGTTGCAGCTTTCTGCCGTTTTTCTCCATTTAAATAATACTGTTCTTTTGTTTCCCCCTTCCAAAATGAACAACTTCACATTTTCCTACATTATACTCCATTTGCCAACTTTTGCCCACTTAACCTATCAGCATCTCTTTGCAATCTGTGTATCCCTTTTGCAACTTGCCTTTCCAGCTATTAATGCGTGGTCTGAAAATTTGAAAATCTCTTATTGTCACAAGTAGGCTTCAAATGAAGTTACTGAAAAGCCCCAAGTTGCCACATTCCAACACCTGTTCGGGGAGGCTGGTACGGGAATTGAACCGTGCTGCTGGCCTGCCTCGGTCTGCTTTCAAAACCAGCGATTTAGCCCTGTGCTAAACCAGCCCCAAATTTGGCTAGAGTACATTTGCTTCCTCCAAGTCATAAATATATATTGTTTAGGAAGCACTGATTCCTGTGGAACCCCACTGGTTACAGATAGTTAACCTGAAAAAGAACCCCTTATCCTCCTCCAATAACAAGTTTCTTACCAACAAGTTGCAGTGCTTTCTTAATTTTTAGCTTGCATTAGTTTCTGGCGGGGGGGGGAAGTGACAGAAATGTTTCTTTTGCAGATAAATTGTAGGCTTTCTGGGTGGGGTGTTTCATGGTGGGGAGGGGGATACCAGAAATTGCTGAAGGTGATTTTTCATCCGATAACGTTTACCTTTTGAGGGGGGCAGTATTTACTTAACCACAGTAAATGAAAGGTAATATTCTTAACGACCATATCAAAATATTTGCATTTGAACTGCTAACTTGTAACCTTGTGAATGGTCATGATGAACCAGTTAAAATGTTGGTTAAGATCATGATTCTAACTAGGACGAAGAGTAAGCTCTTGAATAGTGTAATTGATGTACTGGAATGTTTGACTGAATCATGGCAACAAGTCTACAGTTGGGCTCTTAATTTTTCACCTCATGGAAGCATTACTACCCCAACAATGCAGGTTCTCTTTTTATTCCCTCCGCCCACCCCAGATTATGTGCAAGTTGCAGAAATGGCCACTTATTCAGGAATAGTTAAGAGGATGACAACTGAGCCAAGTTGACACTTGATGAAATATAAGCCTTTCTAATCTGCTTTCTCATTTATTCTTCAAATGTTTTTAAAGATGTAGTTTGAGAATCACCCACATGGTGTCATTGCTCAATGAGTAATTAAGTTTTGTGTAGAATGTAGCCTAATAGGTGCCCACTAACCTATTCACTTTGGCTTTTTAAATTTTTTAATTTGGCCAAATAGTTTGAGATGTTTAAATAATGGTTCAGTTTCACACTTGTAGTTGTGTTTCAGAACTAGGTCATTAGTCTAATAAAGTCAGTCACCCGTGTGACTATTCGGTATAAATGAATGTTGATTAAATTAGCTTAATTTATGGTGTGAAGTTTATTGGAAGGGTGTGTGGTGTGTCTTCTTGACATGTTGTTCATTGCTTTCGCACTTGTGGTTCTGAGCAAGTTCATATGTTCTGTCCATATAATTCCACTAGTTCATTTTCAAATGATGCAATTTAAAGATATGAATTTCTTGGCAATTGTTGGAACACTACTTTGGACAAGATCAACTTTAGTGTGAAATCTGTTGCAATTAATCAGCCTTGCTACAGTGCCGCCTTACTCAAGATCCAGTTTTGAAGCTTTACTCCAATGATTTGAACCCAGTGACTTGGATATAAGCAAATTACTGTGGATGCTGGAAAATCTCAGCAGTCTGGCAGCATCTGTAAGGAGAAGAAAAGAGCTAACATATTGTCCAGATGACCCATTGTCAAAGCTTGGATATTGCTGTTCAAGGATAAGTGAGGCTAGCAGTGCTCACTGTTAATAGTACTGTAAATTGTACAGCAAATTCCAGGTGCTGCACTTAATTAAATGCAGAATTTCGGAGATTGCCCCATTCCTCCAGAAGCTTTGCTATACTGGTTCCTCACCCCAAGATTCTCTATTAAGGGTAGCATGGTGGTTAGCATAAATGCTTCACAGCTCCAGGGTCCCAGGTTCGGTTCCCGGCGTCACTGTCTGTGCGGAGTCTGCACGTCCTCCCCGTGTGTGCGTGGGTTTCCTCCGGGTGCTCCGGTTTCCTCCCACAATCCAAAGATGTGCGGGTTAGGTGGATTGGCCATGATAAATTGCCCGTAGTGTCGTAAAAAGTAAGGGGGGGGGGGGTTGGGTTACAGGTATAGGGTGGATACGTGGGTTTGAGTAGGGTGATCTTTGCTCGGCACAACATCGAGGGCCGAAGGGCCTGTTCTGTGCTGTACTGTTCTATGTTCTATTGAAGCATGGAATGTCTGCTGTTGTACTAGCCCACTGAGTGTGCATGACAATTTGATTTAACAGCTTGAATCTTGCTTGAGCAACTTCCCTGGCACTGCAAATTTTGATTGTGGAATGTCATTACATTTCTTCAGGATTTAAATTATTGTTGGACATCTCTAAAAAGGAACAAAAATATTACTTTGTATCTCAACCGTGCTTTCTGCACATAATTTGGCCTGATTTAGACAATCTGCTGTCCTTTCATTTGCTGTCCTTTTTAAGAGATTTTGTTAAGGAGATATATAGCTGCTTGCCCTGTTCATGCAGGTCCCAAATACCCGCTTTAGGGAAAAATGGATTATTTGAGTTCAAGGTGGGCGCAAAAGCCTACAGAAAGTTTTAGATTTTCGGGGTGTCGGAAGATCCGGGAGTCCAGGAGAAAGAGGCGGATCTTCTGGCCTTTGTCTCCTTGGTAGCCCGGAGATAGATATTACTAGCTTGGAGGGACTCAAAGCCCCTGAAGTCGGAGGCCTGGTTAACTGACGTGGCGAGCTTACTTGGCCTGGAGAAGATTAAGTTTGCCTCAACAGGGTCAGTGTTGGGGTTCGTCCGGAGGTGGAGACCATTCAACGACGACTTTGCGGAGAGTTAATCGTCGGGGGGGAGGGAGGGGGGTCTAGGGTAGCGCAGAATAGGGGGCCAAATAGGCGGGCCTTGGAGGGACGGGTATCGATGTTTGCACTGTTTATTGTTCTTTGTACACTTTTTTTATATTATTAATGCTTGTAATGCCAAAAATACCTCATTAAAATTTTTTGTTTTTAAAAAAAAAAGCCTACAGAAAGTTTGCAGAAACGTGTTCATGTAATGAGTAAGTATTAATAGAATACTTGCAGTGCAGACGGAGGCCATTCGGTCCATCAAGTCTACACTGACCCTCCTAAAGAGCACTCTTCCTAGTCCCAATTCCCAGCCCTATCCCTGTAACAGCACCTAACGATCGGACACTTAACACTTGCGAGCAAATAAGCATAGCCAATCCAACTAACCCACACATCTATGGACTGTGGGAGGAAACCAGAGCACCCAGAGGAAACCCACGCAGACACTGGGAGAGTGCACCTTCATAGCCAATTTCTAAAAAATAAATTTAGAATATCCAATTCTCTCCCCCCCCCCCTTTCCAATTGAGGAGCAATTTAGTGTGGCTAATCCACCTATCCTGCACATCTTTGGGTTGTGGGGGTGAGACCCATGCAGACACTGGGAGCTTGAGCAAACTCCACACGGACAGTGAAAGTATGGGATCAGACCCGGGTCCCTGGTGCTGTGAGGCAGCAATGCTAACCACTGTGCCACCATGCTGCCCTTGAGTGCTTCTATGAATCCCCTGAATTTGCTGGCCAATTTCCTCCCACAGTCCAACGATGTGCAGATTAAGTGGATTGGCTAGGATAAATTGTCCTTAGAGTTCAAAAAGGTTAGGTGAGGTTACTGGGGGATGGGGTGGGTTTAAGTGGGGCGTAGACCCGATAGGCCGACTGGCCTCCTGCACTGTCAAGTCTATGATCGCTGCAGACACTTGTGTGTGCAAACTCTACACGGGCAGTGATCCGGGGCTGGGATTGACCCCTTTTCCTCAATGCCGTGAGGTAGCATTGCTAACCACCGTGACACCAATTAATTTTGGTTTGGGAAAGATTGTAGATTGGTAACATTGCAGGAGGAGTTCATTTGGCCAGTTGTATCTCGAGCGCAACTCAATTAATCCTGATATTCTTTTTCTTCAGGTGCTTATTGAATTTCTTAAGCCATAGCCAAATCTGCCTTTTAGTACATTTTAAACATTTCTCATGTAGCTGCTTTCGCCAATCTCCTTAAATTGGTCTCTGGCCTTTGACTCTCCCACCAGCAGCAACAGTTTCTCCCTATCTCTGCTATCTCCACGCTCCTGCTGTCCCAAGGAGAGCAACCCTAACTTATCTAATATATCCATGTAATTGGAGCCTCTTATTGCTGGAAACATTCTTGTGAAGGTTTCTTGTGCTTGTACTATCTCCAAAGCATTCACATCCTTCCTAAAATGTGGCAATCAAGAGTTTGACCCAATACAGCAGCCAAGACTGAACCTGTTGTATAAAGGCTCATCCTGGCCTTTATGAAAAGGCTCAGTGTACCTTATTAGCTACTTCTCTAGTTTGTGCCCTGTCACCCTGTTTGGTTTCTTTATTCCTACATCAATTTAGAGTTGTACCCTTTATTTTGCACTTCATTCTCCCTACCGGTGTGTTGCTTTAGGTATCTCTGCATTAAATTTCACCTATCCCACATCTGCTCATCCGCCAACCTGTCTGTTCTCCTCAGTGGCACAGTGGTTAGCACTGCTGCCTCACCGCACCAGGGTCCTGGGTTCGATTTTGAACTTGCGGGGGGGGGGGGGTGGATTTGCACGTTCTCCCCGTGTCTGTTGGGGTTTCTTCTCGTAGTCCAAAGATTCACAGGTTAGGTGGTTTAGCTGTTGCCCCTTATGTCCAAATGTTTGGTGGGGTTACGGGGGTGGGGAGGGGGCCCAGGTAGCATGTTCTTTTGGAGGATTGGCGCAGATCGATGGGCGGAATGGCCTGCTGCATATGGAAATGTTCACTCTACTTTTGAAGTTTTGTAACTTGCAACTTTTGGACTTGTGATTTTGTTTACAGATGCCATGTGTTCCCTCATTTAGCATTTGCATGGCTGTTAATACTGAATGCTGAATGGGTTGAATTTGGAGGGGGGGGGGGGGCGCAAGGATGTGCCTCTTGGAATTTCCCACGCAAGGGTTTACCTGGAAAATTGTCAACTTCCCATGACCAATTGCACTGAACTGGGGACCATCCAACAACATGATTTAAATCATAACTTAGATGGTTCTGACTGTTTTGTCTCCATGGTTACTCTGAAAGAGTTAGAAGGGGTAAAAGCACTTCTAACCCTGGGATAACTATCTGAGACTGAGCCCGCTACACCACTCTCCTTTATTCCCCTTCCACCATGCCATTGAAATTTATCCCTTTCATTTGAAAGCAAATTACTGCGGATGCCAGAATCGGAAACAAAAACAGAAAATACTGGACAATCTCAGCAGATCTGAAGACACCTGTGGAGAGAAAAGGGAGTTAATGTTTCGAGTCTGGATGACTTTGTCAAAGCTTCGATAAGAGTTATCCAGAGTTGAAATGTTTCTTTGCTGTCAGACCTGTTGAGATTATCCAGTACTTTCTGTTTTTGTTATCCCTTTCCGTGTTCCCTTTAAATTTAACTTGCTTTATGGCAGCTAGTGTTGTAAAAAGGGGGTGTTTGTTATTTCGGCCTCATCTGTCCAGAGTCAGGATGACTGGGCTTTGGATTTCGTGTGAAGGCAAGTCCCTACGGAATGGCAGTCAGCAGGTGATTGCCACTCATGAAGTTACGAGCAATTGCTTTTGCCTGAAGTCCATGCGTTTTGTTTTCCTAATCCACCTGACTTGACTAATACTTGAGGCAAAAATGCTTAATGCACTGTAATCTAATTGGACAGTTACAAAATATTATTAATAACAACCATAAACTTTCCTGGTCTAATTTAAACACATTTCCACCTTCGTAGCAAATGTAAAGCAGTTAAAAGACTACCTCAATTGAGGTTTACCATGTTCTCCTACACTAGCTTGAGTCAAGAACAGGGAAGTAACTCGTTCTTAGACCTAGCAAGACTTGAGGTTTATTGGGCTTTATAGGGACACTTTTTGTTCCCAAATGGATGTCAGTTATCTTAGAAAACAGTTGAGTTCCTACATTCAAGGAGGGAGAAATGGTGAGGTACTCCCTAGACTCTGATTTGGACTTTTCGGACTAAATATTTCTAACTCGTGTTCAAGAGTAATCTTCCCCTTCGTACAGAGGAACCATTTTGTCTTGACAGTCATGGCAATGCTGGTAAAGATCTTCAGGTGAACACGATGAATGGGATGTCTATAGAAAGATGGTGACAATGATGTCTAGTGTTTTAAAAATATGCATTGAACCATAGGTTATATTCTTTCAAGATTCCTTAGATCTAGAAGTGAAGTGCCGCAGTGGATTGGAAATTGGCAAATGTAAGCAGGAATTGTAACGCAGTTATCATGCATTTGTTATTAAGAAGGTTCTAGCAGGATAAGTCCACATTTAACTAATTTAATTTAACTTTTTGAGGAAGTAAAGTGGATAAAAGAGAACCTGTAGATGTGGTGTACATGGATTTCCAAAAGGCATTCTATAAGGCGCCACAATGGTTACTACACTAGCTAATAGCACGATGTAGGGGGTAACACAGTAGGATAGATAATGGATTGGTTATTTAACAGGAAGAGAATATAATGTGGGGAAAATGTGAACCTGTCCACGTATAAAGTTATTGCAGAATTTGGTGGTCGAGAGACCTGGGTGTCCTGGTGCATGTACCAGGAAAAGATAGTAAGCAGGTATAGCAAAAGATTAGGAAGGAAAATGGAATATTGATGTTTATTGTGAGGGAATGAAATATGCAAGGGAAAGTTTTCTGCAGCTGGGCAGGGTCTTGGTGAAAGCACATCTTGGGCGTATTGTGTACAGTTTTGATTTCCAGGTTCAAAACTGGTTTCATTTTCTGTCTTTAGGAATTCTTAATTTGACTGCAGAAAATCCTTCTGCGTGTTTCCTATCTAGAACTGGCACAGGACTTTCATCCATCCTGACCTATAGTTACAGGAGGCAAGACAAAACTGTTACCTTTATTGTTTTTTAAAAGGCATTTTTGGGGGGGGGGGGGTCATGGCCATTTTCTGTCTTGTCTTGATAGGTAGTAACTTAGTGGCCGGCACGGTAGCACAGTGGTTAACAATGTTGCTTCACGGTGCCATGGTCCCAGGTTCAATTCCTGGCTTGGGTCACTGTCTGTGGAGTCTGCACGTTCTTCATGTCTGTGTGAGTTTCCTCCAGGTGCTCCGGGTTTCTCCCACAAGTCTCGAAAGATGTGCTTGTTCGGTGAATTGGACATTCTGAATTCTCCCTCGGTGTAACCGAACAGGCACTGGAGTGTGGTGACTCGGGGATTTTCACAGTAACTTCATTACAGTGTCAATGTAAGCCTACCCGTGACTAGATTATTATTATTATCACATTTAGTCTCCATGTGACAAAATCCCAAGAAATGAAATTTGTTAATTTGCTCCTATCTGTCGCAGAAGTCATTTGAAGGAGTACACAATCAAATCGGTCTTGCAATGAATACATTTATAAATTCTTCCATATTTACCCATAAATTGAAGACTTTCTTTCATTGTATCTTATGACGTTAATCATTTTTGCTTCTAATTTGAACTCTTGCACCTATTTGAGTTAATTTAACAAGCTCTGCAGCTTTGCTTCTTAGCAGATTGGAAAAATTATAAAAACTCTGTATACTAAGGTTTGCCAACTATGCCATCAACTGGGGTTTCTGAGTGTCTCCATAATGGAGTATATCTGAAAGTTACAGGGTCCTGAGCAAGTGCTCTGATGGGGATGATTTTCTCCAGTAGTTTCTTGGCTCTTCACGGTGCCAGGTTCGACTCCTGGCTTGGGTCACTGTCTGTGGGACCACTTTGTAGTTGTGGCATGCTACTTTCTTGGGAACCATTTTGGTATGTGTGAGGATGTTACCTATTGGTGTCTTGGGCTTTGTAGAAATGGAGAATGCCTATAGTTGCTATACTGCCGTGAAAAATCAAATTGAAATCTCAAGTATGTCTTCCTCTCCATATTCCTTTTCTAATATATTGGGCCACCTGTGACCCATAATTTAGATTCCACTCCTTTGCATGCACAACATTAGTCTGTATTGTTAATGAGTGCATCTGGGACTGTGAACACGAGGCCAGAAGTCAATTAAAATTTAAAAAAAGAAATGAAATAGCAGGCTGATGCAGAGCAACTAATTTCAGAACGTGGAAAAGATTGGGTGGAGAGAAGAATAAAAAAGAGAACCAATTGAACAGCTTGAAATTAAAAACAAATCTTATTACCTCTAGGAACGATAGATACTACAGTTTGAGGGTGATTGATATTGCAGGAACATTAACTCATTAAAAGGGTACATAAGCAGTTAAATAGCTCTAATTTTTTGTGCATTTGATTTGCATTAAGATGTGAAAATGCAAAATGGAGCGCGAGCAGCAGCAACCTGTGGTGAATCACAATTCATGGAACATCTTTTCCAGATTCTAAAGGGTCGTTTTTTAAAATCATTTTTTCCCAATTAAGGAGCCATTTAGTGTGGCCAAGCGACCTACCCTGCACATCTTTGGGTTGTGGGAGCGAGACCCACGAAGATACGTAGAGAATGTGCAAACACCACATACTGTGACGGAGCCAGAATCAAACCGGAGTCCTCGGTGCTGTGAAGCAGCAATGCTAAACACTGCACCACCGTGCTGCCCTTTTCCAGAATCTGTTGTACTTGCAGTAACTTAAGGTTTTGTGTTGTGTTGAGTCCACCACCTGTACAGAATTGGCTATATATCAATCAAGAACTATTAACTAAAATTGATTAGGTATAGATTTTCTGTTACTGGGAAACGTTTTATGAAGTTAATTTTGTGGCCAAACTTTCATTACAACCTTCACCAAAACAATACTCCTAGTCTTTACTGTCACAAGTAGGCTTACATTGACATTGCAATGAAGGTACTGTGTAAAGCCCCTAGTCGCCACACTCTGTTCGGGTATACAGAGAGAATTCGGAATACCCAATTCACCTAACTGCAAGTCTTTCAGGACTTGTGGGAGGAAACACGAGCAGCCGGAGGAAACCCACGCAGACCAGGAGAATGTGTATACTCCACACACAGTGACCCAAGTGGGAATCAAACCTGGGACCCTGGAGCTGTGAAGCAACAGTGCTAACCACTGTGCTACCGTGTCACTATGTCTTGGTTGTTTAGCAATCTTAACTGGAAGCATGTCAAACACCAGCTGAAGTGAATGTGAAATATAGTTAATTTTCACATGCCAGTGTTAACCTTGATGGTCTATAGACAATCTTTTGCTGTTTCAGGCATTGTTGGATCTTTGCTCTTGATGTTTTATGGGACAAATAAGCAAGCTCTTTTTGTACTTGGGCCACACTTCTGAAAGGAGGAAAGTCAGGAGTCTTTTGGCACACTGGTAGCACCCTTACCTCTGGGCCTGAAGCTTTAGGTTTAATTTCCATTTTAGGACTTTATAGCCATGGAAAGTGCATTAACCTGGCCCAACAAGTTGATTATCAGCCTGTAAATTCTTCTAATATGTTTGGCAGGCGGAACAGCGGTTGTTTCCTGGTCAGTCATACTGCAGAAGGCAACAGCAAATCACCGCAGTACTCTGCTAAACTGAACCATGGACTAATCCAATGGAAGTTCATGGTTGCCAAAGGCACAGTACCTGAAGGAGGAGGAAGTGATACATGATTGGAAGATTGAATAGCTTGACTAATTGTGTGGCATTACAAACCAGTTCAATTGGATATTGAATACTATCTTGTTTTGGGAGCAGGTTTCACATTTGTGCTTGTATGTTAGCGGAGGTGGTAGTGATGGTAATGGACTGAAATTGTGCAGAGGAACAGAAGTGTGTTTTTTTTTATTTTGCACCCCACCCTGAACCTGTTCCACCATTCATGTCTAATCTGAGGCCTAACTCCATATATCTGCCTTAGCCTCATGTTCCTTAATGCCTTTATATTAAACTTAATTGATTTAACATAAGTTGCAGTTTCCAGAGGAGTTCCAAACAGCTACCACCTTGTGTGTGGTACTGTTTTTAATTTTACTGTTGTAGAATTGGTAACATGGCAGCACGGTAGCATGGTGGTTAGCATAAATGCTTCACAGCTCCAGGGTCCCAGGTTCGATTCCCGGCTGGGTCACCGTCTGTGCGGAGTCTGCACGTCCTCCCCGTCTGTGCGGAGTCTGCACGTCCTCCCCGTCTGTGCGGAGTCTGCACGTCCTCCCCGTGTGTGCGTGCGTTTCCTCCGGGTGCTCCGGTTTCCTCCCACAGTCCAAAGATGTGCGGGTTAGGTGGATTAGCCATGCTAAATTGCCCGTAGTGTCCTAAAAAGTAAGGTTAAGCGGGGGGTTGTTGGGTTACGGGTATAGGGTGGATACGTGGGTTTGAGTAGGGTGATCATTGCTCGGCACAACATCGAGGGCCGAAGGGCCTGTTCTGTGCTGTACTATTCTATGTTCTAATCTGGCTTTAATTTTTAGACTGTAAACCCTTACTCTTAAACTTGCAACCACCAGAACGTGTTTCTGCCTGTCGTGCCTGTTCCCTTAACTTAAAACCTCTGCCAAATCATCCCCATACCTGCTAAATTACCAAAACAAAAGGTCTATGAACTTTGATACTCAACCAGCTACCCCCACCAGTCACTTTGGGCCATCAGTGTTTCTAATTGTTCTAGTTTTAGGGCCAAAATAGATGACCTCCTGTTTTGCCTAATCATTTAATCTAGCAATGTATTGTAATGTTATGCTTCCAGCAAGGCCACTTATCTGTCAGCAGCAAATTTGGATGTGTGATTTTCTATTCCATCATCCTGTAGTTGAGGCCCAAGCGTCCCATTCTAACAATTGGGATACCATCCCACATACCTATTCTGTCTTCTGCCATTCAATCGGTCACTGACTTGCCTTCAGTTCCATGCGTGTCTTATCTGTAATTCCTCTAAACAACATAGATATTCATTTCTGGTCATTTAATTTTGTCTTGAATGGCATACCCCATTTTGAAGTAAATATTCTATATTTCAGTTGTCTCTAGATTACCAATGTTTAGGTTGCTTGAATTTTGACCGCTATAAAGTACTGTTAGTAATCTAATATTAAAATCTACTTCAGAGGTTCCTACAAGCTACATTGCTAGAGGCCCACTGGACGATTCAGAAGGACAGAAGAGAGCGTGCAGATTTTACCGTACGTGGCTTAAGACTTGCTCTGGAATAAATGATCCTAATTATGGTTATGCTGATGGAAATCCCTGCATTGTTGCGAAGCTCAACAGGATTCTTAACTTTTATCCCAAGGTGAGGTTTGTAAGTTTGCATGTATGATGAAATAACCTGACTAAAATGAAGGGCTGAAAGTCATTAGAATTTTAGGTAAAACATAAACTTGGTTCGATTTTTAAGGATTTCCAAGAACCATACACGACAAAAATTTGAGTTAGAATGGGCTCCATGTTTGTGGTAGCCAGTAAATTGTGGTTGCACTGACTTATTTAGCGTAGCACTGTTGGCATAGCTTAGATCTGTGTAGTCATAAAAAATAAAGAAATATGGATTGTTGTAATTCAGCAGTTTCAAGGATGATACCATATACCCATCATTAAAGAGACACTTGTTTTTATTACTGTTGATATGTTAGGGCAGATCTTGCTGGAATAGGGCATCTTCCTCCTACATCCCCGGCTCAATTATTTGCTGGAAGTTTGAGCTTAACAAGGGCATCTGGGCCCTTAGAATGTTAGTCCTGTTATTTACTATCACCTTAACCAGAGATTTAAGAATTGGGAACGAAACAAAAAAGGCAACGAGTAAGAAAGCAAGTAAATTAGGTACAGATGGGGCATTACGGAGAGCACTAGATTGGATTGAGAGAGAAAAGGCATTGGTAAAATTCGCTATACCAATTTAGTTATATGCAATATTGAAATGAAACAGTTTCTCTTTTCTGAGCCAAAGATGTTGAATGACATTGCATGAACAATTAATTTGTTCGAGCACTACCCCTAACCTCTGCAGTAGAGTTTATATTTATTTTGTGGGATCGCTTCTTGGCTTTTGGCTAAGATGTGCATGAGGTCAGGTGTAATGCCTGGATCTGGTATGTCTCTCTTGTGCTAACCACTGCACCACCACGCTGCACTTGGAGTGCTTCTCTTAATCCCCTGAATTTGCTGGCCAATTTGCTCATTAACAACCATATGCATCAATTGCACACCATTTTTCCAGCAAGATTCAGCCGTTGTAATTTATAGAAATATATAAATTAATTGTGCTATGGAATTTACAATTATTTTTAAGTGGGTATGACTGGTTGCTGAATATATTTTCTTTTAGCCTCCACAGAATTCCACTGTACTTCCTGAAGAGTTGCAAACAAATTATAATAAGTTTATTATGCCTATTCATTGTGCAGCAAAGGTAAGAGATTTTGGTTCGTTCTCTTTTCACTTTGTGGTCCAAGTTGAACTTCTGTGGATGCTCCCTTAATGTGCAGGTGTCTTTGGCGACCATTGTGGCCAGCATTCATTCTTACTGTGTCGTCAGCACTGACATTCTTTTCAAAGTAGGGATTATTGATTGGGTGCAATGTGCTGTGGATCACCAGTTGGTTTCTCTAGTGGTGTGAAGATTACACCATCACCATTTGAACGAATATCTCTGCTTGATCGAAGTTGAGATGTTAATTTCTTCATCTGAGGATCACTCGCTGAGAAGGTTGCATTTGTGTTAAATGGAATGTTGGCTTAATGTGGTTCCTGAACTCCTAACATGGGACTGAACCTGAACTAACATGGGACTGAACAACAATCTTTTCTTGATTATAATAAAGTAATACAGCAAACCCCAATCCACGCCCCCCCCACCCCAAAGCCTTCCATAAAGAAAACACAACCTTACAAAAAGTTCAACCCTGCCCCCACCCCTAACATTTGACGATAACCAGTTTCCTGAAAAAGGAGATAAAAGGCTGCCACCTCGAGTGGAACCCTTCCACCAACCCCCTCATGGTATACTTGATCTTCTCGCGATACAAAAATTCCATCATATACCCAAGCCAGGTTGAAACCCTAGGCGACAGCATTGAGGACACCCACCCAAGCAGAACTCCTCTGGGCTATAATAAAGCGAAGGCTAGGACACCTGCCTTTGTTTCTGTTTGCAGCACCAGCGAGTCTGACACTCCATTCATAAATGGCCACCAACAGGTTCAGCTCCAGCTAAATACCCAAAATCTCTGACGTCTCAAGAAAGGAGACCAAGAGGCTTGCAAGCTTGTGGCAAGACCAAAACATTCCTGTACCAGCCTCCCCGAACAGGCGCTGGAATGTGGCGACTAAGGGCTTTTCACAGTAACTTCGTTTGAAGACTACTTGTGACAATAAGCGATTTTCATTTCATGTGCGTATGATTCACCGGCCCCTAGTGCACCCTTCACACACTCTCCCTCCACCCAGACAAGAACCCACTCATGCGTACCCTGGTCAGGTGCGCCCTATGCACACCTCGAACTGGATCAAGTTGAACCTTGCACATGAAGTAAAGTTGACCCTGTGAACAGTTTCACTCCAAAGCCCTGCCCCCAAACCAAACCCAGTTCACCCATTTCCTGTTCTTCCAACGAAGCCTGTTCCAGCAACATCTGCCCATAAATATCTGAAATCCTACCCTGTCCTAACTTGGTCAAGGACTAGATCCAGTCCAAGGGTGTTGGTGCCAGGGGAAATGAAGGAAGCTCCTTGCATAGAAAGTCATGAACCTGCAAGTACCTGAAAACGTTCACACTCGGGAACTGGAACTCCTCTAAAAGCACATCAAACCGGCATACATGCAAAAACATGTCCATAAATCTCTCCAACCCCTTCCTCTCCTGTGCCCTAAACAATTAATCCAAGCCAGATGGCACAAATACATGGTTCCTGAAAATCGGAGCCAACTGTGACATGGAGCCCAATTTAAAATGCTGCCTAAACTGATTCCAAATCCTCATAGTAGCTATCACCGCCGGGCTCAAAGTGAATTTTGCAGAGGAAAATCAGAGCGGGCAGTAACCAAGGCCCTCCGACTCTACTCCAAACTAATCCTCCATCTGCCCCCATATAGAACCCAGTTCCCTGAGACACCCTGTACCGTAGCAATATTTGCTGCAAAATAGCAACCCAACCGGTTGGGTAGTGCCAACCTATCCCTTTGCAGAAACTTCCTACAAATCAGTTTATTGACCTTGCAAAAGGAAGCCTTGGGAAAATGACTGGGAGACACTGGAATTAAAACTTTGAATAATTCACCCTCTCCATCTGTACCCTTCCTGCTAAGGGCAGAGGGAGGGCATCCTATCTTTTAAGTTTGCCTTCACCTCAACCACCAGTCTGGCAAAGTTAATTTATGAAGCAAGGCCCAGTCGTTACCACCCGGATTCCCAGATAACAGAAGCTAGTCTTGGACGGATGAAGAGGCAATGTCCCAAAATCGGCTACACTCCCGAGGAGGTACACCGGAAAATGTTCACTTTTGCTCAGATTCAGCTTGTACTCTATTAAAGAGCCAAAACTTCTGAGCAGCTTCATTATCTCTTCCATATTGGAGGGTGGTCCGTGAGATATAACATAGAACATAACAGTGCAGAAGGAGGCCATTCGGCCCATCGAGTCTGCACCGACCCACTTAAGCCCTCACTTCGATCCTATCCCCGTAACCCAATAACCCCTCCTAATCTTTTTGGTCACTAAGGGCAATTTATCGGCCAATCTACCTAACCTGCACATCTTTGGACTGTGGGAGGAAGCCCACGCAGACCTGGGGAGAATGTACAGACTCCACACAGACAGTGACCTAGCAGGGATTCAAACCTGGGACCCTGGTGCTGTGAAGCCACAGTGCTATCCACTTTTGCTACTGTGCTGCTCTCATCTGCATACAATGACACTGTGCTCCCTTCCCCCAGACACAACAGCCAGCGGCTCAAATGCTTATGAAGACAAAAGCAGAGACAGTGGACATCTGTCTTGTACCCCTATTCAGTTGAAATTAACCCGAGCTCGACATTAATACGAACACTTGTGGTGGCCTTGTGCAGAAGCCTAATCAATTATCTAAATTTTGGCCCTAACCCAAACTGTCCGAGGATTTCAAAAAGAGAACCCCATCAAACGCTTTCTTAGCATCCATCGAAGAAACCTCTGGCTTGGGCCCCAGAGAGGGTGACAACACATTGAACAGTCTCCTAATATTGATGGACAACTGCCAGCCTGTAACAAAACCAGTGTGCCCCAGGGGAGAAGGACTACAAACACACTGCCAGCAACTTAGTGTTTTTTCAATGTATTTTATCATAAACATGTATCAAAACAGGTTACAGCAAATAAACATCCTGGGAAACATACTTCCCAGCAATCAACTATACAGTCACTCTCTCCCTCTTTCCCAGCCCCCCCCCCCCCCCCCCCCGCATGAATGGCTCCTCAAACACCCCCCACCTTTTCACCTTTTCTCAAACACTCCCCCTGCAGAACCCCATACCTCGTACTTTACCTTCTCCACCCGCAGGAAGTTGTACAGGTCGCCCAACCGAGCCAATATCCTCTGGTGGTGATGCCGACTGCCACTACAGTAAAATTCACTGCCATGCAATCTGAGGTGAAGGCCTCCACTATCCTGGCTAAGACCGTGAACACTCGAGCCTGGAATCTGCCCAATTTTTCGCAACCCCAAAACGTGTGCGTGATTTGCTGGCCATGCCCAAACCCCTCTCACCTGCTACTCCTGAAAGATCCCACTCATTCTTGCCTGAGTCATAGGTACCCTGTGCACCACCTTAAACTGTATCAGGCTCACCCTTGCACAAGAGGAGGTCCCGTTTACCTTGCACAGTGACTCACTCCATGCTCTCCAATTGATCTCTCCTCCCAACTTCGCTTCTCATTTCTCCTTAATCTTCACCCACTCGCTTCCCTGCTACCCGAGCCACTTGTGTATATATCCCCAATTCTTCCCTCCCTTCCACATCCGGAAGCAGCAGTCACTCCAGGGTGTTTCCTGGCAACCTAGGGTGCTGCTCCAGACCTTTTGTGCAAAGTCCCTTGCCTGCAGTTACCTGAACACACTCTTCCATCCCCCCCTCCCCTGCCTCGGCAGCTCTACCCTCTCCCTTAGCTCCTCCAGATTGGCGAACCCTTCCTCCAAATACAGATCCCTCATCTTGACCGGTCCCACTTCCCTCCACCTCCTGTATACACTATCCTTCCCCACTTGCTCAAACCCATGATTCTCACACAGCGGTGTTAAAGCAAACATCCCTGCCACCTAAAAATTCCTCCTCAACTGTTTCATATCTTCACCATGGACTGCACCACCGGGCTCCCTGAATATCTACTCAGCCACTGGCAACTCTGCTGTCACCATAGTCTTCAAACTAGGCCCCTTAACAAGATTCCTCCTTCATCCTAACCCATTCTACCCCTTCGGGCAGCACCGTAGCACAAGTGGATGGCACTGTGGCTTCACAGCACCAGGGTCCCAGGTTCGATTCCCCGCTGGGTCATTGTCTGTGCGGAGTCTGCATGTTCTCCCCACGTCTGCGTGGGTTTCCTCCGGGTGCTCCGGTTTCCTCCCACAGTCCAAAGACGTGCGGGGTAGGAGGATTGGTCATGATAAACTGCCCTTGGTGGTTAGGAGGGGCCGAATGGCCTCAATCTGCACTCTATGTTCTATGTTCTCCTTCCCACCATAGCTGCACCATGTCCACATTCGGCGCCTAATAATAATGAAGCAGGTTCCGCAACCCCCCGCTGCCTCTGAACTTGTTGTTTAACAACAAAATGTGTCGACACTAGAGACATTCCATGGGATCCTTATCCTTCAGGATAAAGGAAACTGAAAACGGCCGCTCCCGTTAACCAGCTTTATTTATAGCCAGCAGGGTAAAATCAAAGACCACAATATACCATCAATCAAGCCCCTGTCCAAATAGAACAGTAGAAGGAAATAGCCACCTAACCACCACCCACAAACAACTCCCAACAGTACAACATGCAAACCCCAACTTCGCCCAGAAAAAAAAGCACACAACAAAGCCCATGCCCTCCCCACAGTATAAAAATCTCTCTGTGCTGGAGTCGGAAGGTCAACAAAAAAAAATCAATAAGTAATTGGGTGGGGGGGGGGCAGGGGGTGAGGAAGAAGGATGATAACAAATGTCTCAAAGGGCAGATTGGCCTATTCCTATTTACTGTTTTCTATCAGAGAACAAAGAAAAGTAAAGCACAAGAACAGGCCCTTCGGCCCTCCAAGCCTGTGCCAACCATACTGCCCATCTAAACTAAAATCTTCTGCACTTCCAGGGTCTGTAACCCTCTATTCCCATCCTATTCATGTATTTGTCAAGGTGCCCCTTAAATGTTGCTACTGTCCCTGCTTCCACCACCTTCTCTGGCAGCGAGTTCCAGGCACCCACTACCCTCTGTAAAATACTTGCCTCGTAAGTCTCCTCTAAACCTTGCCCCTCGCACCTTAAACCTATGCCCCCTAGTAATTGACCCCACTACCCTAGGAAAAAGCCTCTGACTCCACTCTGTCTATTCCCTTCATATTGTACACATCTATCAGGTCGCCCTCGACCTCCTTCGTTCCAGTGAGAACAAACAGTTTATTCAACCTCTTCTCATAGCTAATCCCCTCCATACCAGGCAGCTTCCTGGTAAATCTTTTCTGCACCCTCTCTAAAGCCTCCACGTTCTTCTGGTAGTGTGGCGACCAGAATTGAACACTATACCCCGTGTGGCATAACTAAGGTTCTATACAGCTGCAACATGACTTGCCAATTTTTATACTCAAATGTCCCAGCCAATGAAGCCTGCCATATGCCGCCTTGATTACCGTCTCCACCTGTGTTGCCCCCTTCAGTGACCTGTGGACCGGTACACCTAGATCTCTGACTGTCAATACTCTTGAGGGTTCTACTATTCACTGTAGATTCCCTACCTGCATTAGACCTTCCAAAATGCATTACCTCACATTTGTCCGGATTAAACTCCATCTACCATCTCTCCGTCCAAGTCTCCAAACTATCTAAATCCTGCTGTATCCTCTGACAGTCCTCATCACTATCTGCAATTCCACCAACCTTTGTCGTCCACAAACTTGCTAATCAAGACTACATTTTCCTCCAAATCATTTATATATACTACGAACAGCAAAGGTCCCAGAACTGATCCCTGCGGAACACCACTAGTCTCAGCCCTCCAATTAGAAAAGCACCCTTCCATTGCTACTCTCTGCCTTCTCTGACCTAGCCAGTTCTGTATCCATCTTGCCAGCTCACCAGGCCCTGTGTGACTTCACCTTTTGTACCAGTTTGCCATGAGGGACCTTGTCAAAGGCCTTAATGAAGTCCATACAGACAACACTGCCCTACCTGCATCAATCATCTTTGTGACCTCCTCAAAACTCTTATCAAGTTAGTGAGACACGACCTCCCCTTACAAAACTGTGCTGCCTCTTGCTAATGTGTCCATTTCCTTCCAAATGGGAGTAATCATGTCTCGAAGAATTCTCTCCAGTAATTTCCCTACCACTGACGTAAGGGTCACTGGCTTGTCGTTCCCTGGATTATCCTTGCTACCCTTCTCAAACAAAGGAACAACATTGGTTATTCTCCAATCCCCTGAGACATCACCTGAAGACAGTGATGATCTAAAGATTTCTGTCAAGGCCTCAGCAATTTCTTCACTAGCCTCTTTTCAGTATTCCGGTAGATCCCATCAGGCCCTGGGAACTTATCTACCGTAATATTTTTCAAGACGCCCAACATCTCGTCTTTTTGGATCTCAATGTGACCCAGGCTCATTAACCCAGGTTATTTACACACCAATTCCTTCTCTTTGGTGAATACTAATGCAGAGTATTCATTTTTGTTTTCTTTGGCTCCACACATAGATTCCCTTGCCTGTCCTTCAGTGGGTCAACCCTTTCCCTGGCTACCCATTTGCTTTTTATGTACGTGTAAAAAGCCTTGGGATTTTCCGTAACCCTATTTGCCAATGACTTTTCGTGACCCCTTTTAGCCCTTCTGACTCCTTGCTTAAGTTCCTTCCTACTTTCCTTGTATTCCACACAGGCTTTGTCTGTTCCCAGCCTTCTAGCCCTGACAAATGCCTCCTTTTTTCTTTTGACGAGGCCTACAATATCTCTCGTTATCCAAGGTTCCTGAAATTATCCTTCTTCCACACAGGAACATGCCGGTCTTTAATTCCTTTCAACTGACATTTGAAAGCTTCCCACATGTCAGATGTTGATTTACCCTCCAAACATCTGCCCCCAAACTAGGTTCTTCAGTTTCTGCCTAATATTGTTATAATTAGCCTTCCCCCAACTTAGCACATTCCCCCTAGGACCACTCTTCTTAACCTTGTCCACCAGCACTTTACTGTTCCCGAAATTCCTCCCTACTGAAACTTCTACCACCTGGCCGGGCTCATTCCCCAATATCAGGTCCAGTACAGCCTCTTCCCTAGTTGGACTATCTACATATTGTTTTAAGAAGCCCTCCTGGATGCTCCTTTTCAACTCTGCCCCATCCAAGCCCCTAGCACTAAATGAGTCCCAGTCAATATTGGGGAAGTTAAAAGTTACAACCCTGTGGCTTTTACTCCTTTCCAAAATCTGTCTACCTATCTGCTGCTCTATCTCCTGCTGGCTGTTGCCTGTAGTAAACCCCTAACATTGTGACTGCACACTTCTTATTCCTGATCTCTACCCATATAGCCTCGCTGCCCTCTTGAGGTGTTCTCCCTAAGTAGTCCAAGTACTAATCCAAGCTCTAAGTTCATCTGCCTTAGCCGTAATACGTCTTGCATTATAACATATGCACTTCAGGCCAACAGTCCTGCTGTTTTCAGCAACATCTCCCTGTCTGCTCTTCATCAAAGCTATACTGGCCCTATTCCCTAGTTCTCCCTCAAAATGAATCATCTCTCACTACTGCATTGAGCTTCATCTGCTACCTATCTGCCCATTCCTCCAACGTATCTGTCCTTTTTAGAAGTTCTACTGTGAGTTACAATTCTTCCAAGTGTTGTATCGGCCACAAACTTTGAGATTATCCCCAGCACACCAAGATCTCTCTAATATATGAAATCCCCCCCCCCCCCCCCCCCCCACACACACACCAAAAGAACGTCTAATAAAAACTTTCCTGTTTGAAAAATATCCATTGACAATTATACTCTGCTTCCTATCATTTACCCAATTTTGAATCCATTGTTGCTCCTGTTCCATTTATTCCATGAGCTATAACTTTCCTCAAGTCTGTGTTGCACTTTATTGGATGGATTTAGCAACATTGATCCTTTGTTTTCCCCTTCAAAAAACTCCCAGGTTAGTTATAGTCTTTTATTTGCAACTTCCCATAAAGTTGTTGCTTATCACATCTTAAAAGTTCACAGCTTAAAAGTACCCAAACTCTTGTAAGCTAGCTGCAAAAGGAGATCTGTTGAACCAAAGCATAGAGTTTTAAAGGAGCAATAAGTCTTTAGTTGTGCTTATCCAGAGATGAAGTTCAGTCAGTAGGTTTGAAGAGCATAAAAGTAACATTATTCTAAATCACTTTGCCAATGGTTGACATCTATCTAATATCATACCACAAGAACAAGGAGGAGTAGGTCATCTGGCTCCTCGAACCTGCTCTGCCATTCAATAGTCATGGCCAATCTTTTTGTGGACTCAGCTCCACTTACCTGCCCACTCACCATAACCCTTAATTCCTTTACTGTTCAAAAATCTATTTTTGCCTTAACATTCAATAAGGTAGCCTCAACTCCTTACTGGGCAGGGAATTCCACAGATTCACAACCCTTCGGATGACGACATTCCTCCTCAACTCAGTCCTAAATCTGTTCCCCCTTATTTTGAGGCTATGCCTCCCTAGTTCTAATTTCACACACCAGTGGAAACAACCTCCCTGCTTCTAACTTATCTGTTCCCTCCATAATTTCATATGTTTCAATAAGATTCCTCCTTCATTCTTCTAAATTGCCAAGAGTATAGTCCCATTCTACCCGTCTCTCATAAGCCAATCCCCTCAACTCCGGAATGGACCTAGTGAATCTCCTTTGCACCCCCTCCAGTGCCAGTACGTCCTTTCTCAAGTAAGGAGATCAGAAGTGTACACATGGTTGAAAACTTTTCTTGGGGTGGTGCCAACATGTATGTATCAATAATGAGTTTGCTTAAAAGGCATGCAAACAGTGTATATCAAAGATTTTACCCAGTCCCTGAAATGGACTTGGCTAATGGTACATGTTTTTTACAAAGTTGTCAAGAAGAGGGGAGAAGTACCATTTCCACCCTTGCCTCTGCTGAAACCTCATCCCTGTGTTTATTAACTCAAGGTTGTTGGGCTCTATGAAATGATCATTTTTGTTTTTTTGTTTGCTCAGAAAGAAGAAGACCGAGATAAAATTGGACCTGTGAATTACTTTGGCATGGGAGGATTCAGTGGCTTTCCTTTGCAGTACTACCCATACTATGGCAAGCGTCTGCAGGAAAAATACCTTCAGCCCTTAGTTGCTATTCAGTTTATGAACGTCTCCCAGAACATGGAAGTGCGCATTGAGTGTAAAGTGTATGGTGAGAATATTAACTATAGTATCAAGGACCGCTTTCTGGGACGTTTTGAAATAAAATTTGACGTCAAGAGCTGATAACTGCATAATAGAATTTGCCCCTTTATTTCAAATTAGTCTTGAACAAACTGTCGTACATATGGGACCTACACTTAATCTATATGCTTTACACTAGCTTTCTGCATTTACCTAGGTATGTAACATAAAAGCAATAGTAGTACATATTTATTCTACTGTAAATGATACTACTTGAGCCATGGGTATGCCCATTACTGTAAATTATAATTCCACTAATGTGTAGCAGTGTTTCTGTCCTTGGGTATTGCTGCCTTGTGCCTCGTGTGGGTTTGAGTGTACAGTACTGTAGTGCATTCACTGGTCCTTCAAACCATGTTGCAGTTTTTAAGCAAGCTTTGCTTTCCAAGTTGTAAATACTCTGAAAATTGCCATGGTACTTGATTTTGTTTCTGTTATGCCCATGTGTATGAACATACTGCACTCTGAAGTTTGTGTCGGGGAGGGAGGAAAAGTTGCATTTTATTGGCAATGTTAAGAGTAGGGTGATGGGTTTTATTACACTTCCTTTTAGATCTGTTTAATCTTCAATCCATGTTGAGATCTGGGTCTGACTATCAAGCTATTGTGATTAGTTATTAAAGTTGTTTGCTGGAACCATCACATGGTGGTGTCTGAATGTTTTAAACCATTTTCATGGAAGATTTTATATTTATGCAGTTGTAAAATTTTTCTGCACAGTGTAATGTATAAAAGATACCAAAGTCACTGGTAAAATCATAATCTTTATTTTAAACCAATGCAGTAGGATGGTGTTCATGGTGTGCAATGTAACATCTGTAAACTTGTTGGGAGAACAAATACTCCACCCGATTTAAAGCATCAACAAATAAAACTCATGAACCTACTGTCTTATTTCTTGAAGTGACGAGCTCTGTTCAGTTCACATTTTTTAACTGTCCAAGATCTTGAAAAAATACTGCACCTAAAACAAATAGTGCAACATTTTATGTACAGTGTATATTCTGTATTTCTGAAGTTAACCAATTAACATGAGAATTCTTGGCCCAATTGCAGTCAAAACACATGATAATCAGGTATTTAATTTCTAGACTACGAGTTGGATTGGTGTCTGGCCCTTAAGATTTACAAATGATTCTTATATTTGTGGATCTACCACACATGTTGCAAATCATAGCTTTGAGCCTAACTACCCAGCAAATCTTGCATTTCTAGGTCTAACTTGCAAGTTACTTGCTTTTGGAGGAACCAAAAACATGGCCAATTTTATAAAGTAGAGACTGGAAATAGCCCACACCCGCACTTATACTTTGCATGTGAGATGAAGCTATGGAAATTCTGATTAAAAAGCACCTTGGGATGGCTCCCTTGGTGCTTTCCTTGAGATGAGCTCCCTGGCAAGGGCTACCTGCCTTGGAGCTGTATGATATCATTGGGGGATTAATTAACCAATATTTCTACACTGGCAAATTGCTGCCTTAATATTGAAAGACTAGAGGTGGATCGCAGCTGCTCTCTCGGGAAGCAAGTACACAGTAGGAGACGGTGTGTCTCCCCTTTATTTTTAAATTCATTTTTATGGGATGTAGATGTTGCTGGCTGGGCCAGCAGTTGCCCTTCCTTAATTGCCTGTGGTGGTGAGCTGCCATCTTGAACCAATGCAGTCCATGTGGTCTAGGTACATTGCCCATCTTGAATTACCTGTGGCGGTGGTAAACTACCACCTTGAACCACTTCAGTCCATGTGGTCTAGATACACCCACAGTGCTACTAGGTGAAAATCCTGGAACTCCCTAATGACAGTAAAGGAGCAGTGATTTCCAAGTCAGGATGGGGGAAACTGCCATGTGTCTGCTGCCCTTCTAGTGCATCTTGTAGATGGGGTACACTGCTGCTACCTGTTTGTGGAAGGTATGCCAATCAAGCAGGCTGCTTTTTCCTGGATGGCGACTAGCATCTCCAGCTGTTGGAGCTGCACTCAAATCAGGTAAGTGGGATATAGTCCATCGCACTCATTGCGTGTGCCGGATAGGGTTGTGGGACTCTGGAACTGAGTTACTTGCTGCAGTATTCTAGTCTCTGGCATACTCTTGTAATATTTATACGGCTAGGCCTGTTCAGTTTCTGGCCAATGGCAAACAAACCCCTCTCCAAAATGATGCTGAGGGGGGGGGGGGGGGGGGGGGGGGCGGGATTCAGTGATGGTAGTGTCATTGAATGTCAAGGAGCAATTCTTGGTTTGATTCTTGGAGATGTTCATGGCCTGGCACAAATTACTTTCCCTCTTGGCCTTCTTCCCTCTCCACTCTGCTGGTTGAATTTGTTCTATCTTTCAACTTCTCCTTTAACTCATCCCACTTTCTCCAACATTAAAGGTGTAACAATAGGCACCTGCATGGGTCCTGGGCTACGCTTGCCTTTTTATGGGGTATGTGGAACATTCCTTGTTCCAGGCACCCTGCCACAACTCCTTTCCCAATACATTGATGACTATTTTGGTGTTGCTTCATGCTTTTGTCTGGACCTGGAAAAATTCATCAACTTCACTTCCAGTTTCCACCCCTCCATCACTTTTACCTGGTCCCTCTCAGACACTACCCTTCCCTTCCTTGATCTTAAAATCTCAATTTTTGGCAATAGACTGTCCACTAATATCCAGCACAAGCCCACTGATTCCCACAGTTATCTGGACTACAGCTCTTTGCACCCTATACCCTGTAAGGACTCCATCCCTTAACTCCTTCACCTCCGTCGCATTTGTTCCCATGATACCACTTTCCAAAATGATACTTTGAAAATGTTCCTTCCTCGACAGTTGTTGACGGGGCCCTCAACAGTGTGCGGTCCATCTCCTGTGTCAGTACCCCCTCCCCTCCCTCTCAGAACAAGGATAGAGTCCCCCTCGTTCTCTCATTTCATACCACCAGCCTCTGTATGCAAAGCATAATTCTCTGCCATTTTCACCAACTCCAGCATGCTGCCACCACCAAACACATCTTCCCTTCACTCCCTCTGTCAGCATTCCGCAGAGACCGTTCCCTCCGAGATAATCTAGTCCACTGCACCACTATACCCAACTCTTCTCCCATCACCCGTGGCACCTTGCCATGCAACTTCAGAAGGTATAACACCTGCCCCTTTGCCTCTTGCATGCTTAACATTCCAGGCCCAAAACACTTATTCCAGGTTAAACAGAGTTTCACTTGCATCTCTTCCAATTTGGTCTACTGTATTCTCTCCTCCCAATGTGGTCTCTGTATTGGAGAGACCAAACACAGACTGGGTGATCGCTTTGCTGAGCATCTTCGGTCTGTGTGCATTCAGGAACCCGACCTTCCCGTTACTTGCCATTTTAATAAAAGACCCTGCTCCCATGCCCACATGTCTGTTATTGGCCTGCTGCAATGTTCCAGTGAAGCTCAACGCAAACAGGAACAACATCTCATCTTCCGGTTCGGCATGCTTCAGCTTTCCAGTCTCAACATTGAATTTAACAACTTCAGGTGATCAGCTCTACCCCACCTCAACCCATTTGTTTTCATCCCATTTTCTTGTTTCTCTCCCCCTCTTTCCCCCCCTCCTCCTCCCCCTCTTTCTCTCTCCTCTCCCTCTTTCTCTCTCCTCCCCCCCCTTCTCCTCTTCCCCCCCTCTCCTCTTCCCCCCCTTCTCCTCTTCTCCTCCCCCCTTCTCCTCTTCTCCTCCCCCCTTCTCCTCTCTCCCCCCTTCTCCTCTCCCCCCCCCCTTCTCCTCTCCCCCCCTTCTCTCTCCCCCCCCCTTCTCCTCTCTCCCCCCCCCTCTCCTCTCTCCCCCTTCTCTCTCCCCCCCCCTTCTCCTCTCTCCCCCCTTCTCCTCTCTCCCCCCTTCTCCTCTCTCCCCCCCTTCTCCTCTCTCCCCCCCTTCTCCTCTCTCCCCCCCTTCTCCTCTCTCCCCCCCTTCTCCTCTCTCCCCCCCTTCTCGTCTCTCCCCCCTTCTCCTCTTTCCCCCCCCTTCTCCTCTTTCCCCCCCTTCTCCTCTTTCCCCCCCCCTTCTCCTCTTTCCCCCCCCCTTCTCCTCTTTCCCCCCCCCCTTCTCCTCTTCCCCCCCCCCTCTCCTCTTCCCCCCCTTCTCCTCTTTCCCCCCCCTTCTCCTCTTTCCCCCCCCCTTCTCCTCTTTCCCCCCCTTCTCCTCTTTCTCCCCCCTTCTCCTCTTTCTCCCCCCTTCTCCCTCTTTCTCCCCCTTCTCCCTCTTTCTCCCCCCTTCTCCCTCTTTCTCCCCCCTTCTCCCTCTTTCTCCCCCCTTCTCCCTCTTTCTCCCCCCTTCTCCCTCTTTCTCCCCCCTTCTCCTCTTTCCCCCCCTTCTCCTCTTTCCCCCCCCTTCTCCTCTTCTCTCCCCCCCCCTTCTCCTCTTCTCTCCCCCCCTTCTCCTCTTCTCTCCTCCCCCCCTTCTCCTCTTCTCTCCCCCCCCTTCTCCTCTTCTCTCCCCCCCCTTCTCCTCTTCTCTCCCCCCCCTCCTCTTCTCTCTCCCCCCCCTTCTCCTCTTCTCTCTCCCCCCCCCCTTCTCCTCTTCTCTCTCCCCCCCCCCCCCTTCTCCTCTTCTCTCTCCCCCCCCCTTCTCCTCTTCTCTCCCTTTCTCCTCCTCCCCCTTTCTCCTCTCTCCTCCCCCTTCTCCTCTTTCTCCCCCCTCCCCCCACATCTACAGTTCATCCTCTGATAGTTTCTGTGCTGTTTGCCTTTCACATCTTTTGTCCTCTGGGGACTGCCTCTTTCCCCTTGGTTTCTGTGGCTATGACTCATCTTTCATTTGCACTCTACAATATAAATATTTCCCACTTTGTCTGTTAGCTTTGACAAAGAGTCATTGGACTCGGCGTTAGCTCTATTCTCTCCCTACAGATACTGCCAGACCTGAGATTTTTCAGCATTTTCTCTTTCGTTACTTTACGACTTGTCAGCCCAAACCCAGATATTGTCCAGCTCTTGCTGCATTTTTAAAACCTATTTTATTCCAAACACATTACAACCATCCAAACTGAAACATAAGTTTGTTCATGTTTTACCCCCCCCCCCCCCCCCAAAAAACCTTCTCTCTTCTGCTCCCCCAATCATGCTGTGATGCCTAATTTAACAATCAGTTGCTGGGCAATCTGAGGAAAATCTGAACAGAAGTCCCCCCCTCCGCCCTTTTAAAAAATCACCACCATAGGGTCCAGTGGCATCTTAATCCCCAACAGACTCTCGAACGCTGTCCAATTCCTCACACACCCAAAACATGGCCATGGTTAGCTGGGCCCCTCCCACACCTACTTCAGAAAGAACCTACTCATATGAACTCTAAATTTAAAAAAAGAAAGTGATGCATAAATTACCTTTTTGTTTCCCAATGAAGGGGCAATTTAGTCTGGCCAATCCTGAATGTGCAAACTGCACATGGACAGTGACCCAGGGCCAAGATTGAATCTAGGTCCTCAGTGCCGTGAGGCAGCAGTGCTAACCATTATGCCACCATGCTCCCTATGCGCCACCTTAACCTGAGGAAGGAGCTGTGCTCTGAATGCTAGTGATTCAAAACAAACCTGTTGGACTTTAACCTGATGTTGTAAGATGTACTGTAAACCCAGTCCAACGCCGGCATCTCCACATCATGCCACCATCGACACCGCAAACTGCCAGCTCAAAGTGGAGAGGATCTTCAAGAAGATCACGCATATAGGAACTGACATTAAGTTTCTACAAAGATGCAAGAAAGCAGACAAGATCCCAAAAGGATGACAGATCACAAACCCACTCAAGTTGACCTACAACACACTGCTGAGAGACTACTGTCGCACCTCTCTCACACTACTCAACCACCTTGTACACCAGCTCCACAGCAGAATGCCACAATTTGGAAACCAAGATAGAGCCCATCTTCTCAACTTGCGTTCAGGATGCTGCAGGACACCGCCAAACAGAGGAGACAATGGTACTACGCCACGTATATGCACTCGGCATCACCACCAGCAGCAACCATGCCTCCCCCGGTACCACAGTAGAAAACAATACAGGGAAATCTATTGTCAACTTGTCGGACTACACCCTCCAACCAGACGAAATCGGGAGTCCTCGGCAGACAGCACAATTTCTGCACCACCAAAATGGTCCTCTTCAGTCTCACTGCAGACAAGGAGGAATTTGTCAGGCGAATGAGGCTCCGGGAGTTCTTCCACAGACCTCAAGAGGCCAACAGCGTACCCAATGAGACAACCAATGAAGGGAACAGCAGACAGAGATATGTGCGGTGCAGCAACCAAAGAGGAAGAGTCGAATTGGACCCCTCCAGAAAGCCGCTGCCCTCGACTCGATACGTACGCTCAAGCCGCCAAGAGTCGAGTCAATTCCAATTCACCATTCCCATGGCAGCCTCGAACGTCACCCGAGCACAACGCAACGCCATTCGCTCTCTAAAGACCAACCGCGACATCCTCATCAAACCATCAAAGGAGGGGCCACCATCATACTGAACAAAACGGACTGCTGCAAAGTGTACCGACAACAAACAGGAACACTAAGACAGTTACCTGCAGATCCGACCAAAGAACACACCAACCAACTCAACAGACTGATCAAGACCTTGGATCCAGACACTCAGAGCACCTTACGTGCTCTCATCCCACGTACTCCCTGTGTTGGTGATTTCTACTGTTTCGCAAAAATACACAAGGCCAATACAGCAGGCTGTCCTATCGTATCAAGCAACCCTGTGCGAGAACCTCTCTGGCTACATCAGGGGCATCTTGAAACGCATTGTACAAGGAACGCCCTGCTTCTGTCACGATACGACGGACTTCTTACAGAAACTCAGCACCCATGGACCAGTTGAACCAGGAACATTTCTCGTCACAATGGACGTCTCGGCACTCTACACCAGCATCCCCCATGACAACGGCATTGCTGCAACAGCCTCCGTACTCAACACCGACAACTGCCAATCTCCAGACGCAATTCTACAACTCATCAACTTCATCCTGGATCACAATGTCTTCACCTTCAACAACAAGTTCTTCATCCAGACACATGGAACAGCTATGGGGACCAAATTCACACCTCAATTCGCCAACATCTTAATGCACAAGTTTGAACAAGACCTCCTCACTGCGCAGGACCTTCAACCGACGTTATACACCTTGTTACATCAATGACATTTTTTCCTCTGGACCCACGGCGAAGAATCATTGAAACGACTGCACAATTACATCAATAATGAAAATCACATTGTCACAAGTAGGCTTCAAATGAAGTTACTGTGAAAAGCCCCTCGTCGCCACATTCCGCACCTCTTCGGGGAGGCTGGTACGGGAATAAGTTCCATCCCATCATCACACTCACCATGGACTACTCACCAGAACAGTTCCATTCTTGGACACACTCATCTCCATCAATGACGGTCACCTCAGCACTTCGCTTTACTGCAAGCCCACGAATAACCTCACGATTCTCCAGCTTCCACCCGAAACACATAAAAAAAGCCATCCCCTATGGACAAGCTCTCCATATACACAGGATCTGCTCAGGCGAAGAGGAACATAACAGACATCTACAGACGCTGAAAGATGCTCTCCCATAAATGGGATATGGTGCTCAATTCATCGAGCAACAGTTCCAAAGCGCACAGCAGAAACCGCACCGACCTCCTCAGCTATCGCCAAGAGCGCAAACGCCAGCGTGAACAACAACGGCGATAGCAGACACCCTTGTTTCGTCCCCAATGCAGCCCAAAATATTCCGTGTTCATCCCATTTGTCTTCACGTTTTCCATGCACCATACAGTAGCCGCACCCACATCACAAATTTCAGCAAAAACCCAAACCTCCCAAAAATATTGCCAATCTGCACATTCAAAGGCCTTTTCCGCATCCATTGACACGATCACCTTCGGCATTTGCCCCTCCACAAAGGTCATCACCAATTTAATAACCTCCTTATATTACTGGAGGGCTGCCTCTCCTTTATGAACCCTGACTCATCCTCTGAAACCACCTCCAGCACACACCTCTCCAACTGTCTCGCCAACAGCATGGCCAAGACTTTTACATCTGCGAGATGGGCCTATAAGATCCACATTCCATCGGGTCCTTCTGTTTCTTGGAGGTCAGCAAAATGGACACCTGCGCCAGCGTAACAGGGGTCTCCCCTCTCTCCAACGCTTCACTGAACATACTCAGAAGATAGGGTGCCGATTCTGTTGCAAGCAGCTTATGAATCACCGGCAGGAAGCTGTATGGCCCCGGCACCTTTCCCGATTGCATCGTATCAATGCACTCCATTCCCTCCTACAACCCCATGTGGCTCCTCCAATGCCTGCTGCTTCCTCTCCTCCAACTCTGGGAACTCCAACCCATTGAGGAACTGATCCATATCTGCCTCCTCCTCTCCAGGCTAGATAGAAGACCTGAAATACTTCATTAATTCTCCCCGGCTCCAACACTACCTCCTTACCTGCACAATTTCCCTTGACGCTGCCTGTCACCGCAGCAAGCAGACGACTAGCCTTCTCTCCATACTCGTATTGGATCCCTCGTGCTCGCCGTAGCTGGCCCACCACCTTCCTATTGTGAACCAATCAAACTGTCCCTGCAGCTTCTTTCTTTTTTTCCAGTAACTCTCCAGAATACCTCCTAACTACCTCTATCTCATCGAGCAACCTTTTTAAAAAATATATTTTTTATTCTCCTTTTTCATATTGTGCCCAAAGTTACACCCACCAACAATAAACAATAATCAGTAACAAATATGTCAATCCCCATATCAATAACAACGATCCTATCCCCCCACCAAACCCCAAACATTAGCCCGCATGCTCACATAAACAAATGACAAAAAGGAATCCGGAATCACCCATGGTCGCCATCAACACACACCGCCCCCCTCCCCGCAACCCTCCCACCCACCCCCCTAACTAATGTTCAATGTTATCCAGTTCTTGAAAGTGCATAATGAATAATGCCCATGACTTGTAGAACCCCTCCATCCTGCCCCTCAGTTCAAACTTAACCTTATCAAAACCAAAACCAAGAATTCCAACAGGTCCCCCCGCCACGCCAGGGCACAGGGTGGAGAGATTGCTCTCCATCCCATCAGGATCCGCCTTCGGATGATCAACGAGGCGAAGGCTACAACATCCATACCCGTTTCCAACCCCAGCTGGTCCGATACCCCGAATATGGCCTCCCAGGGGCCCGGGTACAATTTCACGTGCACCACTTTAGAAATTACCCTAAAAACCTCCTTCCAGTAATCCTCTAGCTTTGGACAGGACCAAAACATATGAACGTAATTAGCCCCCCCCCCCCCCCCCCCCCCCCCCCAGCAACGTTCACACACATCTTCTACTCCTTCAAAGAATCGGCTCATCCTCGCCCATGTGAGGTGTGCTCTGTATACCACCTTCAGCTGTATCAGCCCCAACCTCGCGCACGAGGTGGAGGCATTCACTCTCTGGAGCACCTCACACCAGAACCCCTCCTCCATATCCTCTCCCAACTCTTCCTCCCACTTTGCTTTCATCCCTTCCAGTGGTGCCTTCTCCTCTTTCAAAATAGCTCCGTAAACCGCCAACACTACCAGTCCCCCTGTTGTCAGCACCTCCTCCAGCAATGTGGAGGCAGGCTCCACCGGGAAGCCCTGTATCTCCTTTCTGGCAATATCTCGAACCTGCATGTATCTAAACATTTCCCCCTGCTCCAGCCCATACTTCGCTTCCAGCTCCTTCAGTCCTGCAAACTGACCCTTAAGAAACAAATCTTTTTGTGTCTTAATCCCCTTCTCCTCCCATTTCCAAAAATGTCCATCCCACCTCCCTGGCTCAAATCTGTGGTTCCTCCGAATCGGCATCAAATCTGTGATTCCCCGGAATCGGTATCTCATCCAGCAACCTTTGCCTCTCCTCTCTTTGAGTCCTATCTCTGTGGGCGTTAAATAAAATGATTTCCACCACAAACCACTGCCTTCAGAGCCCCCTAAAATATGGCCACTGAGGCCTCACCATTTTGACTGAGCTCCACATACTTCTTAATCGACCCTGCCATCTTGGCACAGAATTTCATATCTGCCAACAACGCCAAATTGAACCTCCACCCTAGACTCTGCTCCCGTCCCGATCTAGGCCTAACGTCCAAGAGATGTGGTGTGTGGTCCGAGATCATGATCCCCGTATATTCCGCCCCCGACAACACCGTCTTGGGCACCATGAAAAAGTCAACACGGGAATGCACCCGATGAACATGCGAGAAGGAATACTCCCTCTTCCCCGGTGCCTGAAATGTCCACAGGCCTACCATCCCCATCTGATCCATGAACACTCCCAGCTCCCTCGCACTCCCGACCTCTCCTTGACTTGCAACTCGATCAGTCCATCCTAGGCTCTATTACACAATTAGAATTCCTGCCCATAATCAATTGTAAGAAGCCTTACAACATCAGGTTAAAGTCCAACAAGTTTCTTTCAAACACTAGCTTTCAGAGCACTGCTCCTTCCTCAGGTGAAGGAGCAGTGCTCCAAAGCTAGTGATTTGAAACAAACCTGTTGGACTTTAACCTAGTGTGGCAAGACTTCTTACTGTGCTCACCCCAGTCCAACTCCGGCATCTCCATATCATAATCAATTGGTGAGAGTCAGATCTGCTATCGCTCCTATCGGCTTCTTCACAAACTCAACATTGTCTCAGTTGAGCTCATATACATTCACTAGCACCACCAGCACTCCTGCTAACACCCCACTATCACAAACCTACCTTCCGGATCCCCCGCCTACCTTTCCACCACAAGCACCTTTGTTTGCTGAACAAGATCACGACTCCCCCGTTGATTTTGAGTAAAACCCCCAAGTGGAACATTTGCTCCACCCACCCTTTCCTCAGCCGCATCTGACCCTTCATCGCCAAGTGTGTCTGCTGCAGGAAAATCACCTTTGCCCTTAATCTTTTTAGATGCGCTAATACCCAGGACCATTTGACTGGCCCATTCAACCCATGAACGTTCCACGTCACAAATCTTACCGGAGGTCTCTGCCTCTCTGCTCTCCTAAAATCCACCATCATCACCCAACGCAGACTCTACCCAGCCCCCCTTCCCCTCCCAAGGGGGACCAGACCCGCTCAAGATTGCCACCCCCTCTGTCCTCACCCAAATTTGTCCACCATATTAACCGTGTTGCACGCCACCCCCTCCCACTGGCTAACCACCGCAGCCCCCACCTGACTCCGCTTCCGTTCACCAGCATTGTCTGCTAGCATAGCGACTCCCACCTGGAGGCCCAATACAAAGGGGCCCACCTACCCTTTCCTACTCGCCCATCACCTTTCTCTCACCTGCTCCGCCGCCTCTCCTCACCCCCAGCCCCTCTCACAAAGTCCGAAACCCAAAACCATGAAAATGAAGAAAACACCAAAACAGCCTTCATACAGTACATTCTCAATTATCCCAAGGACACACGCAAACATAAACTGTACCAAGGGAAACAAAAAGTACAAAACGGTACAAAAATGTTAAACAGTATATACACCTGGTACCGAGAGGCCTGGAAGGCACAATGACTTCTGACAGTTACAAAAGGGTACATCAAACATATAACATACAAATCTCCTCAAACAAGTGAGAGAACATGTGAAAATATATACCACTGGTACAAAAATCAACCATTCAGCCCACCCCAACACATGCTCCTCGGCAAAGTCATTCGACACTTTCGGCATCGCAAAATATTGTTCCCATCTCTCAAAGGATATCCAATGTTTGGCCAGTCACAGCAGCCCACAATACGAAAATGTTGCTGCTGAGATTGATTCTCTTGGTCCTCCACCCTCACAAGCAGCATTCTGCAAACATTCCCCAGGATCACCATCTTCGCTTCCGGTGACAAGATCTGGTCACTCTGGTCGGACACTACCTTTTCCATCTCTTAGATTGTCGCTCCTTGAACCTCCAAGTGCCTTTCCACCCAATCCAAGATCCCGCAAAGGTGCAATTGCCCCTCAATCGCCTTCGACCAGTCCTCCTGCATCTCCTTCTGTTGCTGCCAAAATTCCTCCTTGATGAAACTCATCAACTGTTCCATTAGCAGCTTCGCCATCGACGACGTCCTTCCCCTCCGCCATTTTCTCAGCTTGTGCTGCGCCATGAATCCCCTCCAACTCTTGGGCCAAGGCTCTCACCATCTTTAACCGGTATCCCATACATATCCCATAGATATTCCAGTCCAGAAGCGAACTAATCACCCTCCACTCTCCTCACAACTTTCTACCAGATTCCCCCGAAAATTTGGTTAAAAGGTCCAAACCAACACCTTGTGTGCGACTGATCACACCACTGCCGCCACCGGAAGTCATCTTTCTGCGTTTGCACATACAGTGTCAGGAGTCACGGGTAGTATTGAACATTGTGCAATGATCAGCGAACATCCCCATATCTGACCTTATGTTGGAAGTAAGGTCACTGATGAGGCAGCTGAAGATGGTTGGGCCTGAGGAACTCCTGCAATGATGTACAGGGACTGAGACGATGTCCTAACAACCATAACCATCTTCCTTTGATGATGGTTTGTGCTCGGTATGACTCCAACCTGAGGAGAGTTTTGCACCAGATTCCTATTTACTCCGTTTTATGGCTCCTTGTTGCCATACTCAATCAAATGCTGCCTTGGTGTCAAGGGCAGTCACTCTTGCCTCACCTCTAGAGTTAAGCTCTTTTGTCCATGTTTAAACCAAAACTGTAATGAGGTCAGGAACTGAGTAACCCTGGTGGAACCCAGTGAATCAGTGAGCAGGTTATTACTAAGTAAATGCTGCTTGATAGCACTGTTGATGACCCCTTTATTGATGATTGAGAGTAGACTGATAGGGTGGTAATTAGCCAGGTTGAATTTGTCCTGCTTCTTGTATATAGGTCATACCTGGGCAATTTTAGACATTGCCGGGTAGATATAGCTGTATTGGAACAGCTTGGCAAGGGGCATGGTGCACGTCCCTCTTTCAACTCTGCCTGAGCAGTTTGCTCTGCAGGACTGCCATTCCTCACAGTTATGTGCTGCCCACTATTCTTGAATTAGTGACAAATGCAGAGGTAACCTACAAATTGGGCCCAAAACTAAAATGTGGATTTGGGATCCAGAAATAAATAGTACTCATATGGGGTTCTTGTTGCCTGGGGAAAAATTCAGTCCTTGTCATTGAAAGGATTCTTACCTAATTTTTACTCCACAAATCCAGCAATTTCTGGAAACTCACAGGAGGTTATTGGTAAGATCCCAGTTCCAGGAGAGGAACAGCATACGTTTGCAAATTATTTACCAATTTGAGGTGACCATGGGATAACTCTTCCTTGCTGTTGGATTATTACAAACAAGCAACAACATTTATAACAATTCTAGGCTACTATGCAAGATTGGGTAGGATTTATTTGGCAGCTTAAAGGCTTTGACCTATACTCTAAGTTTAGGTATAAAACAGATGGATATTATCTGCTGTCTATAGCACAGGAGATAGCCCTTTCACCTGGGTTTACTCTTTGCTGGAGTAATTCAAAACAAATACCATTATCTCACTCTATCGCCTAGCTAAGTATTTGCACCTATTTCAAATGTTTATAGAATTATCTCTTAAAAGATACCAGGGCAGAATTTTCCCCAAAATTGGCAGTTTGGCAGGAAAAGTGGTGCGATTCTTGCTGAGCCCGGTGTTGTGATCTGGATCGCAATCTTAAGGCATTTTGAAAAAATATTTTCCCCACATGAAAAATGTCGCACCTGAGGCACAAAGCGTCTGATTCACCCACCCTAGGGGTCATCAGAGCTTCAATCAATGGGTGCTGCATTTGCATACTCCACATCAGCATCTCACAATCAAACCAGGAGGATGGCAGCCAAGAAGCTAGTTCCAGGATTCACCAAGAAGTTAGTTCCAGGATTCATTTAGGGGTCCTCACAAGAATGTTGGATGTGTGGAGGAGAGTAGGGCAACTATCTACCTCAGACTGGCAGGGGACCCTTGGAGACACTCCAGCAAGGTCATGAAATTTGCCTGGGAGAGGGTGTCAGCAGCCAGACCAAGACGATGTGAGCAGTGTTGGAAGAAGCTGAATTACATACTACAATCCATAGATACATAGTAAATAGAGCAGGAGGAGGCCATTCGGTCCTTCAAGCCTGCTCCACCATTCATTATGATCAGGGCTGATCATTGGGTTCAATACCCTGATCCCACCTTCCACCCATATCACTTGATCGCTTTAGCCTCAAGAGCTATATCTACTTCCTCCTTGAAATTACACAATGTTTTCACCTCAACTACTTTTTGTGGTAGTGAATTCCACATATTCACCAGTCTTTGGGCGAAGAAATTTCTCCTCACCTCAGGTCTAAAAGGTTTACCCCTTATCCTCAAACTATGACTCCTCGTCCTGGGCTCTCCCACCATCGGGAACAATCTTGCTGAATCTACCCGGTCTAATCCTGTTAGAATCTTATAAGTTTCTATGAGATTCCCCTTCCCTCTTCTAAACTACAATGAATATAATCCTAACCAATTTAGTCTCTCCTCATATGACAGTCCTGCCATCCCAGGAATCAAGCTGGTAAACCTTTTCTGCACTCCCTCTATAGCAAGAACATCGTTCCTCAGATAACATAAGAACTAGGAGCAGGAGTAGGCCATCTGGCCCTCGAGCCTGCTCCACCATTCAATGAGATCATGGCTGATCTTTTGTGGACTCAGCTTCACTTTCCGGCCCGAACACCATAACCCTTAATCCCTTTATTCTTCAAAAAACGATCTATATTTACCTTAAAAACATTTAATGAAGGAGACTCAACTGCTTCACTGGGCAGGGAATTCCATAGATTCACAACCCTTTGGGTGAAGAAGTTCCTCCTAAACTCAGTCCTAAATCTACTTCCCCTTATTTTGAGGCTATGCCCCCAGTTCTGCTTTCACCCGCCAGTGGAAACAACCTGCCCGCATCTATCCTATCTATTCCCTTCATAATTTTATATGTTTCTATAAGATCCCCCGCATCCTTCTAAATTCCAACGAGTCTAGTCCCAGTCTACTCAACCTCTCCTCGTAATCCAACCCCTTCAGCTCTGGGATTAACTTGGTGAATCTCCTCTGCACACCCAGTGCCAGTATGTCCTTTCTTAAGTAAGGAGACCAAAACTGAACACAATACTCCAGGTGTGACCTCACTAACACCTTATACAATTGCAGCATAGCCTCCCTAGTCTTAAACTCCATCCCTCTAGCAATGAAGGACAAAATTCCTTTGCCTTCTTAATCACCTGTTGCACCTGTAAACCAACTTTCTGTGACTCATGCACTAGCACACCCAAGTCTCTCTGCACAGCAGCATGCTTTAATATTTTATCATTTAAATAATAATCCAGTTTGCTGTTATTCCTACCAAAATGGATAACCTCACATTTGTCAACATTGTATTCCATCTGCCGGACCCTAGCCCATTCACTTAACCTATCCAAATCCCTCTGCAGACTTCCAGTATCCTCTGCACTTTTCGCTTTACCACTCATCTTAGTGTCATCTGCAAACTTGGACACATTGCCCTTGGTCCCCAACTCCAAATCATCTATGTAAATTGTGAACAATTGTGGGCCCAACACGGATCCCTGAGGAACACCACTAGCTACTGATTGCCAACCAGAGAAACACCCATTAATCCCCACTCTTTGCTTTCTATTAATTAACCAATCCTCTATCCATGCTACTACTTTACCCTTAATGTCATGCATCTTTATTTTATGCAGCAACCTTTTGTGTGGCACCTTGTCAAAGGCTTTCTGGAAATCCAGATATACCACATCCATTGGCTCCCCGTTATCCACTGCACTGGTAATGTCCTCAAAAAATTCCACTAAATTAGTTAGGCACGATCTGCCCTTTATGAACCCATGCTGCGTCTGCCCAATGGGACAATTTCTATCCATATGCCTCGCTATTTCTTCCTTGATGATAGATTTCAGCATCTTCCCTACTGAAGTTAAGCTCACTGGCCTATAATTACCCGCTCTCTGCCTACCTCCTTTTTTAAACAGCGGTGTCACGTTTGCAAATTTCCAATCCACCGGGACCACACCAGAGTCTTGTGAATTTTGGTAAATTTTCACTAGTGCATTTGCAATTTCTTTTAGCACTCTGGGATGCATTCCATCGGGGCCAGGAGACTTGTCTACCTTTAGCCCCATTAGCTTGCCCACCACTACCTCCTTAGTGATAACAATCCTCTCAAGGTCCCCACCTGTCATAGCCTCATTTCTATCAGTCACTGGCATGTTATTTGTGTCTTCCACTGTGACGACTGACCCAAAAAACCTGTTCAGTTCCTCAGCCATTTCCTCATCTCCCATTAATAAAACTCCCTTCTCATCCTCTAAAGGACCAATATTTACCTTAGCCACTCTTTTATGTTTTATATATTTGTAGAAACTTTTACTGTCTGTTTATATATTCTGAACAAGTTTACTCTCATAATCTATCTTACTCTTCTTTATAGCCTTTTTAGTAGCTTTCTGTTGCCCCCTAAAGATTTCCCAGTCCTCTAGTCTCCCACTAATCTTTGCCACTTTGTATGCTTTTTCCTTCAATTTGATATTCTCCCTTATTTCCTTAGATATCAACGGTCGATTTTCCCTCTTTCTACCGTCCTTCCTTTTTGTTGGTATAAACCTTTGCTGAGCACTGTGAAAAATCGCTTGGAAGGTTCTCCACTGTTCCTCAACTGTTCCACCATTAAGTATTTGCTCCCAGTCTACCTTAGCTAGTTCTTCTCTCATCCCATTGTAATCTCCTTTGTTTAAGCACAAAACACTAGTATTTGATTTTACCTTCTCACCCTCCATCTGTATTTTAAATTCCACCATATTGTGATCGCTCCTTCCGAGAGGATCCCTAACTATGAGATCATGAATCAATCCTGTCTCATTACACAGGACAAGATCTAGGACCGCTTGTTCCCTCATAGGTTCCATTACATACTGTTCTAGGAAACTATCGCGGATACATTCTATAAACTCCTCCTCAAGGTTGCCTTGACCGACCTGGTTAAACCAATCGACATGTAGATTAAAATCCCCCATGATAACTGCTGTACCATTTCTACATGCATCAGTTATTTCTTTGTTTATTGCCTGCCCCACCATAACGTTACTATTTGGTGGCTTATAGACTATTCCTATCAGTGACTTTTCCACCTTACTATTCCTGATTTCCACCAAAATGGATTCAACCTTATCCTCCATAGCACCGATGTCATCCCTTACTATTGCCCGGATGTCATCCTTAAATAACAGAGCTACACCATCTCCCTTACCATCAACTCTGTCCTTCCGAATAGTTTGATACCCTTGGATATTTAACTCCCAGTCATGACCATCCTTTAACCATGTTTCAGTAATGGCCGCTAAATCATAGTCATTCACGATGATTTGCGCCATCAACTCATTTACTTTATTCCGAATACTACATTCAGGTGCACTTATGTTGTTTTTTTTTACCTCTGTTTTGAATCTTAACATTTCCAGTTTTATTCCTTTTAATATTACTGGACCTATTCACTGAGCTCCCCTCAGTCACTGTACCTTGTACTGTCACCCTTTTTGATTTTTGACTTCTCTGCCTTACACTTTCCCCCTTACTACCTTTTGCTTCTGTCCCTGTTTTACTACCTTCCAACTTCCTGCATCGGTTCCCATCCCCCTGCCACATTAGTTTAAACCCTCCCCAACAACTCTAGCAACCCCCCCCCCCCCGAATACATCGGCTCCAGTCCTGCCCAGGTGCAGACTGTCCGGTTTGTACTGATCCCACCTCCCCCAGAACCGGTTCCAATGCCCCAGGAATTTGAATCCCTCCCTCTTGCACCATCTCTCGAGCCCCGCATTCATCCTATCTATCCTGACATTCCTACTCTGACTAGCTCGTTGTAATGGTAGCAATCCTGAGATTACTACCTTTGAGGTCCTACTTTTTAGTTTAACTCCTAACTCCCTGAATTCAGCTTGTAGGACCTCATCCCGTTTTTACCTATATCGTTGGTGCCTATGTGCATCATGACAGCTGGCTGTTCACCCCCCCCCCCCTCCCAGAATGTCCTGCAGCCGCTCCGAGACATCCTTGAGCCTTGCACCAGGGAGGCAACGTACCATCCTGGAGTCTTGATTGCGTCCGCAGAACCGCTTGTCTATTCCCCTTACGATTGAGTCCCCTATCACTATAGCCCTGCCATTTTTCTTCCTGCCCTGCTGCGCAGCAGAGCCAGCCACGGTGCCATGAACCTTGCTGCTGCTGCCTTCCCCTGGTGAGCCATCTCCCTCAACAGTATCCAAAACGGTATATCTGTTTTGCAGGGAGATTACCGCAGGGCACACCTGCACTGCCTTCCTACTCTTGCTCTGTCTTTTGGTCACCCATTTTCTATCTCCCTCAGTAACTTTCACCTGCGGTGTGACCAACTCGCTAAACGTGCTATCCTCGACCTCCTCAGCATCGCGGATGCTCCAAAGTGAGTCGGTCCGCAGTTCCAGAGCCATCAAGCGATCTAACAGGAGCTGCAACTGAACACACTTCTTGCATGTGAAGGAGCCAGGGACAGTGGACGTGTCCCTGAGCTACCACATCGCATACGAGGAGCATGACATGGGTCTGGGATCTCCTGCCATGTCTTAAACCTTAGGTAAACTTATACAACTACAATTTCAAAAAAAAAGAAGAAAAATAAATAAATTAGACAATGAAAAGAAAAACTACTTCCCAGTCACTTACCAGGGTTAAAAAGCACCTCCTCCCCACCCAGCTTCGAATTCCCAAACTCACTCTTGGTTGTGCCTCACTCTGGCTGTGTCTTGTCTGGGTCACTGGGAGAATTCACCCAGGGTCTCAGATGCTCCCTGGCTCTCTCCCTTTCCTGATTACCTCACTGCACCAAATTACCAAGTTCCAACTTCCCACTCTGGTTGTGCCTCACTCCGGCTGTGTCTTCTCGACTTGCGCAAAGCTCACCAATGCCCTGTACAATTGCAATAAAACATCTCCACTGCTATACTCAAATCCTCTCGCTATGAAGGCAAACATTTAATTTGCCTTTTTTACTGTGTTCTTACTTTCAGTGACTGATGCACGAGGACACCAAGGTCTCGCTGAGTATCCACCTCTCTCAGTTTACACTCATTCAAATAATCTGCCTTCCTATTTTTGCAACCAAAGTGGTATCCTATGTATTCATTTATCCACGTTATACTGCATCTGCCATGCATATGCCCACTTACAGCCTGTCCAAATCCTGCTGAAGAATCTCTGCATCCTCCTCACAGTTCACCCTTTCACCCAACTTTGTATTATCTGTAAATTTGGAAATACTACATTTAGTTCCCTCGTCTAAATTCTTAATATATAATGTGAACAGTTGGGGTCCTAGCACAGATCCACTGGTCACTGCCTGCCAATCAGAAAAAGACCCATTTATTCTACCTTTTTGCTTCCTGTCTGCTAACCAGATTTCTATCCACCTCAAAATACTACCCGCGATCCCATGCATTTTAACTTTACATAGTAAGCTGTTATGTGAGATCCTTTCAAAAGCCTTCTGAAAGGGCTGGCACGGTGGCACAGTGGTTAGCTCTGTTATGGGCCAGAGTTTAGAAAACTCCAACGTAAATCATAGAGTTTACCTGACCTATAACTGTTTATTGATTTTGGCTAAGATGAGCAGGAGAGGAGAGCCTGCCTATCAGGTGTTATTCACAGACATCTTCGGCACTTTTAATTAAAAAAAAAGCTTTATTCTAAGAATTTAGTTAACATTTGTATAAACACACACAGCACGAATTCTTAAGAGCTACAAACATAAATGCCTCACACAGCTACAGTAATCTATGTATAACCCTTAATGAATTCCCCCTCAACAAGGTCCCATAAACCAAAAACCCCTTTTCACCAAAACAGTAAGTAACTATATCATTGGGTTTCTTCCTTGGAATAACTCTTTAAATTTGAAAATAGAGAGACAGGCCAAAATACTTCTCTGTCTGAGTCTACAGCAGCCAAATGTGAAAATGAAAGTAAAATCTCAGAGCCACAAACCAGCTCCACCCACACAATGACATCACTGACGCTATGTGATACGACAAAAACATTTCTTGAAGCGACACTCCCATGACAGCACTGCTGCCTCACGATGCTCAGGACCCAGGTTGATCCCGGCCCCGGGTCACTGTCTGTGTGAAGTTTGCACATTCTCTCCGTGTCCGCGTGGATCTCACCTCCACAATCCAAAACGATTTGCAGGTAAGGTGAATTGGCCATGCTAAATTGTCCCTTAATAGGAAAAGAAAATTGGATACTCTAAATTTTAAAAAGTCTTCTGAAAGCCTAAATAAACCACAACCACTGGATCTCCCTGGTCAACTCTACTAGTTACATCTTCAAAGAATTCCAATAGATTTGTCAAGCACGATTTCCCCTTCATAAATACATTTTGATTTTGTCTGATTATGCAACTGCTTCCCAAATGCTGTGCTATGAAATCCTTGATAATGGAGTCTAGCAACTTCCCTACTGTCTTTCAGTAATGTTTCCCAGTCCATCATTGCCAACTCATGCCGCATACCATCATAGTTATCTTTATTGAGATTCGGGACCCTGCTCGGCCCAAGACAGTAAGAAACTACAGAGAGTCGTGAACACGACCTCTCATCCATTGACTTTGTTTACGCCTCCCGCTGCCTTGAGAAAGCGGGCAACAGAATCAAAGACCCCTGCATTATTCTCTCTTCCAACCTCTTCCATTGGACAGAAGATACAAAAGTCTGAGAACACACACTAACAGATTCAAAAACAGCTTATTTCCTGCTGTTACCAGACTCCTGAATGGCCTTCTTATGACTGAACTGATCTCTCTACGCATTCTCTCTACGGTTGTAGCATTATATTCCAATTAGCTAGAATTACAAATGAAACAATTAGAAATTCGGGGAAAAGATAAACTGAAAGAAATAGAACTGAAGAAATTGGAAATGAAAGAAAGGGGCAGCACGGTAGCATGGTGGTTAGCATAAATGCTTCACAGCTCCAGGGTCCCAGGTTCGATTCCCGGCTGGGTCACTGTCTGTGCGGAGTCTGCACGTCCTCCCCGTGTGTGTGTGGGTTTCCTCCGGGTGCTCCGGTTTCCTCCCACAGTCCAAAGATGTGCGGGTTAGGTGGATTGGCCATGCTAAATTGCCCGTAGTGTCCTACAAAGTAAGGTTAAGGGGGGGGTTGTTGGGTTACGGGTATAGGGTGGATACGTGGGTTGAGTAGGGTGATCATTGCTCGGCACAACATCGAAGGTCGAAGGGCCTGTTCTGTGCTGTACTGTTCTATGAAAGACTGGCAATAGCAGAAGAAAAAAAAAAAGAGGGCTTTTCAAAAGGAAATATGGAAAGGAGGAAGCTTAAGGTAGTAATGGAAAGATTAGCAAATTAACAAAGGGATAAGGAAGAAGAGAGCAAATTTGAACATCAGAAACTGGAACTGTAAAGAGAACATCAAAGGAAAATGTTGGTGTTAAAAGCAGAATCTAAGGAAGGTCGAGAGGAAGGAGAAACATTTTCTAGTCAAAAGCCGAGTAGATTTATGTTTAAATATATTTAAGCACTGCCAAGGTTTGGTGAGAAAGATGTGGAAGCTTTTTCATCTTATTTGAGAAAGAGGCTAAGCAATTGAATTGGCCAAAGGCCATGACCTGGATTCTCCAAAATCCCGACCAAGTGTTGACGCTGGCGTCAAAACCGGCGTGAGTGATGCCGCCGCCAACGGGCCTCCAGGCCCAGTCATTCTCTCCTTCGTCAGGGTCTAGCACGGCGCCGGAGAGCTGTGTGCTGCTCCGGCGCCAAAAGCCGGCGCACCACGGCCGGAGCGGGTTCTGGCGCAGAGGAACATAGGCCCGCCCCCCCGGAATGAGCCCACCTGCCGATCAGTTGCCCCTGATCTCGGGCCTGGCCACCATGGAGTCCACCCCCCCCCCCCCCCCCCCCCGAGCCAGTTCCCCCCTGCCCCCCCCCACCAGGACGGCTCCTGCAGCCAGAACGCTGAGGTCCCAATGGGTAGGACCAGATGTAAACCACCCCGGCGGGCACTCGGCCCATCAAGTGCGGAGAATCGCCGCAGGGGCCGCTTTCAACAGCCCCCGACTGGCGCAGCGGCGACCGGGCCAGCGTGATTGGTGGCGATTGTCCAGTCGCCGGAGAATCGGTGACCCAGCGTTAGAGCGGGCTCAGAGTATCCCGCCCAAGTGTGCAGTAGTGTTGGTTTAAACAAAGTTGGTAGGTGGACCTAGTGAAGTGTTTGCATTACCGTCAGATGAGGTATCTAGGGATTATGATGAGGTGAGAAAAATCATATTAAATGCATATGAACTAGTGCCAGAAGCCTACAGACAGAAGTTTACAAATTGAAGGAAAAAACCAGGTCAGACATATGTAGAATTTGAAAGTATTAAACAAAATAATTTTGATGGGTGGATAAGAGCATTAAAAACTGTCCAAACATATGGCGCTCTTAGGTAAGCAATTGTTTTGGAAGCATTTAAAGATTCACTTCCTGCAGTAGTGAGAATTCATGTTAAATAGCAAAGGTTAAAATTGCTAGACTAGCAGCAGAAAGGACAGATGAGTTTGAATTAGGTCACAAAGCAAAGTCTTTAAAGACGATGCCGTAGTATCTCCGCTCCAGGGAAGTACTGTACGATGAAGGGGACTCTGTCGGTTGTGTCCCCTGTTTGTCTTCTGAGGAGGTTGGTGCGTTTTTTTGCTGGGGCGCGTTGGAACTTTCGATTAATGAGGCGAGCATCATATCCCATTCGTACGAGGGCACTTTTCAGCGTCTGTAGAGGTCTGTTACGTTTCTCCACGTCTGAGCAGATCCCGTGTATACAGAGGCCTTGTCCACAGGGGATGGCTTCTTTAATGTGTTTAGGGTGGAAGCTGGAGAAGTGGAGCATGGTGAGGTTATCCGTGGGCTTGCGGTAAAGTGAAGTGCTGAGGTGACCATCCTTGATGGAGATGAGTGTGTCCAAGAATGCTATCTATTCTGGAAAGTAGTCCATGGTGAGTCTGATGGTCGGATGGAACTTATTGATGTCATTGTGTAGTTGTTTCAATGATTCTTCGTCGCGGGTCCAGAGGAAATGTCATCGATGTATCTGGTGTATAACGTTGGTTGAAGGTCCTGTGCGGTGAGGAGATCTTGTTCAAACATGTGCATGAAGATGTTGGCGTATTGAGGTGTGAATTTGGTCCCCATGGCTGTTCTGTGTGTCTGGATGAAGAACTTGTTGTCGAAGGTGAAGACGTTGTGACCCAGGATGAAGCAGATGAGGTGTAGAATTGCGGCTGGAGATTGTCAGTAGTTGGTGTTGAATACTGAGGCTGTTGCAACAATACTGTCATCATCGGAGATGCTGCTGTAGAGTGCCGAGACGTCCATTGTGATGAGGAATGTTCCTGGTTCAACTCTTCCATGGGTGCTGAGTTTCTGTAGGAAGTCCGTTGTTTTGCGACAGAACTGGGCCTTCCTTCTGGTGAGGAATAAGGAGCTATGTAGTTCAGTAAATGCGGTAATATGTGGAACTAGTGGTGAGAGGAGTAAAGTGCCACTATGTAAGGTAAGGTTAGAGAGTCCAGTGAAAAATGAAGTGGTGGTAGGAATAATGGAAGAATTACCTTTTTCAAGGATATAATTTATCCTGGGTAATGATATAGCTGGATCACAGGTGGGAGTGCAGCTTACTGTGGTTGTATTCTGGGAAAGCTAACTTCCAAAGAAAAATGAGAACAATGGTTTTAAAGATGAAAGAGGAAAAAACATATTTAAGGAGAGGTTGGGAGCTATGCTAGAAGTGGCCATGTGAGATATTGTGGTGCGTTGTGATGAAAGAGAGCTGTGAAAGAAGCAAAGTGAGCCATCCCCAGAAACCCTGATTGTTCAAGAAAGTTAGAACTTTGGATTCTCACTGTGAAGTGAGGGGGAGAGAGAAGCCCTGTGAAATACCTCCCTAAAGCAGCAGTGGGTGCCTTGTGGATATTACTGGAATTGTTTATGGAATAGGTATCTATCGGGACTGTTGTCAAAAAAGGTGTGTTTATTTATGAGTCTAACAAAGTAGAAGTCTTTTGGGGTAATGTTCGTAAGACTAATTTTTAACTGTGTAAAATCTTGTAAGTTTACATTTGTTTCTTGTATTAATAAATGTTTTGATAATATATTTAAAATCTCCAAGTGGTACTGGAATTTATGACTCGTGACTTCAGTACATGTTCCTTCTCATAGTAAAATAAAAATTGCAAATTGTTGTGATAGCTTGTCTAAATTTCCCTTTGGGATTTAGTTAGCCCAGTAATTACTACTTGCCATATCATAACACTGGAATGAAGTGGGTTGTCTTGTGAGGAAAGGCTGGACAGACTGAGATTATTTTCACTGGCATTTAGACGAATGAGGGGTGGTTTGATTGAAGTACGTAAGATCCTGAATGGTCTTAACTAGGTGGACGTGGAAAGAATGTTTCCTCATTCCTCAATGGGAATGTGGAATTTGAAACACACGCAGATCAGCCATGATCTTATTTAATGGCAGAGCAAGCTCAAGCGGCCGAATGGTCAACTCCTCTTATATTGTATTTGTTTGTCCATTAAGAATAACCCATGTTTAGCATGTGAGTTTCAGAGAACATTTCAATAGCAATGATAGGTTTGGAGGAATAATTATTGCAGTGTGACTGTGTGTCCAGCATCACTCAACTTGGTCTCAAAAGCCAAAATTTCAGACCTAACTACAACTGCATGACATCCAAAAATTCATGCCACTGTCTGCACTCTATTATGTGTTATATTATTTTCTGAAAAAAAATGAAACATCTCCTCATTATTCCCAAGCCTAACTAATCCCCAGAACCAAATTAGTTGTCCTAACCCCTGATGTGCTCTCAGTGTAAGTAAGCCAATTAGACAGACAATTCATTCCCGTCCCTGACATCATGCAGCAAAATGTACACTTACTTCATAAGCTATTATTCGGAATATACACATATCATGTGGTGTAAATGATGAATCCAAATGACACAAAGTATATCTTCTGCAACTTTACCGTTCAAGTTACAAGGTCAGGCTATTTATTGTATACATCATGTCCCCTAACTGCTGATCTTAATATATTGTTTGGTAAATATTCATGCAAATAAGTAAAATGAATTACACCTGCTAATCTGTTAAGCAAAAATGTTATAACTTCTTTAGTATTGTGATATATATGACATCAATTAGAGGTGTCCCTGTTATTAGAAATATGGAACCTTCCTTTAAAGCATTCTCCAAAGCCAAATTAATTAAATTATCAGGGAGAATTAATATTGACTACACCTACAACCACTATAGATGCCATACTGTTTGTTCAAAGAGCTCATTTGTTAACTATCATCTTTATTTACCTCCAGTACTCCATCTTCAGGAAGGTCAGTGCAATGAACCGCATTTTGAACTTTGTTTCTTCCAAAAAGGGCGCGGAAACTGCGAGGTCGTAGGTGACGAGCAATTTCCTGCAGAATGAAAATCCAAAAGCCATATTTACAACTTATACTTTTTTTTCACTGTTACTTTGTAATTTAGTCCACAGCACAGTTAATAGAAAAGACGGGAGAAAATTAAAAAATATATATAAATGGTTGTACTCTGATAGGAAGACACAAAAAATTTAAAATTAAAATTCAACAACCTAGTTAAAAAACAATGCAGCAATGAGTCAGTTTCATTCTCTGGGACTTGAGTCCAGCACCTCAGAGGGAGGATGAAAACTGTTCCATTCCTCAGCATAACTCACCTTGACGAACACATTACAGTCATCAATCAGTTTATGTCTTTAGAATGACAATTGCTCCACTTGAAGCAGAATATAACTTTCTTCTTGGTTGTTTACATTCTGCCTTCCTGAAATAACTCAGCCATATTCATACCTTAAAAGAGGGCATATTCTTGTGGTACCTTGGTCAGAGTGAATCACAGTACTGTAAGAATATATCTTCCAGAATTGTATCAGTGCACAAAAGTGCTTAATATCCCAACTTGCAGATCAATTCAGATGAGGTTAGCCATTGATCCACCTTAGCTTAATTAAAATCTGATATCCTATCAGTATCCAGTAACTCCCTCAAAATATTATGAGTGTTATATGTCCCTGCCTTTATTTCCCTCAGCTCTCTGGGACACATATGCATGCCTAATCTTTATTTGTTTCAATTCCTTTTAGTTGTTCTAGAATTTACATCTCATTTATATCAAACCTAATTATTTTATTTATGGTACTTCAGTAACTTCATTGCAATGTTAATGTAAGCCTACTTGTGACAATAAAGATTATTATTATCAACAAGAGGACAAGTTGTTCTTGAATATTTGGTCTCCGTGGAAGTCATTATTTTTAACCTTCACTGTTTAGTGCCGATTTTTAGTTTCAATTTTGTGAGCATCTTTTATTATTTTTACCTCTTCCCTGACTTCTCTTCTAGTTATTGCACTGAAATACATTTTACTATTATGTTTAGACTCAGCTGTAATTATTGTTTCTTGGTCTTCTGTTGCCACTCCGATCACATGTAAATGTTTTTAGAAATATATGGAAAAGATATTGCACAATCTCAAGAGGGTGAAATTACAAGGTAAAGAGTTTGCGTTGGCAATTTCCAGTATACATGTGGGCATTAAGCATGTCTAATGGAAGAAATTGACACAGAAGTGTGCCAAAAGTGACAATAACAAATATTATTTCTAAACAGGATATAGTAGTATGTGCAGATAGGCAGATGTTTGCTGATATGGAGAGCTTTAATAAGGTAAAAGTTATATATGAGGTCTTCGGGGCTCTATGGGACAGTCTGAAGTGATACATTTTGGTAGACAGATGAGAAGAAACATGCTAAATGGTACAATTTAAAGCAGTGCAAGAAAAGATCTAGAGGAGGTTCATTCAGGAATCCTTGAAGGTGACAGGATAGTTAAGAAATCAGTTAATAAAATATATGGAGCTGGATTCTCCGTCGACAGGATATTTTGATTCGCCGGCAGCGCACTCACACCTAGCAAGCCACTCAGTTCAAGGACGATTAGGGATGGGCAATAAATACTGGCCCAGCCAGCTACTCCCTCGTCCCATGAATGAATAAATAGATCAAGCCATCGACAGGTAAGTATCCTACAATCAGAATGGGGAGGTCTCACCCTCAACTTTCTGGGAGGCACTGAAGACAGTGATAAGGGGAAATAATAGCGTAAAGGGCTCTTGGAGGGGGAATACAAAGATGAAACGGTTCATAGAACATAGAACACTACAGCGCAGTAAGGGCCCTTCGGCCCTCGATGTTGCGCCGACCTGTGAAACCATCTGAAGCCTATCTGACCTACACTATTCCATTTTCATCCATATGTCTATCCAGTGACCACTTAAATGCCCTTAAAGTTGGCGAGTCTACTACTGTTGCAGGCAGGGTGTTCCACACCCCTACTACTCTCTGAGTAAAGAAACTGCCTCTGACATCTGTCCTATATCTACCACCCCTCAATTTAAAGCTATGTCCCCTCGTGTTGGTCATCACCATCCGAGGAAAAAGACTCTCACTGTCCACCCTATTTAACCCTCTGACTATCTTATATGTCTCTATTAAGTCACCTCTCAGCCTTCTCCTCTCTAACGAAAACAACCTCAAGTCCCTGAGCCTTTCCTTGTAAGACCTTCCCTCCATACCAGGCAACATCCTAGTAAATCTCCTCTGAACCCTTTCCAAAGCTTCCACATCCTTCCTATAATGTGGTGACCAGAACTGCACGCAGTACTCCAGGAGCGGCCGCACCAGAGTTATGTACAGCTGCAGCATGACCTTGTGGCTCCGAAACTCAATCCCCCTACTGATAAAGGCTAGCACACCATATGCCTTCTTAACAGCCCTATTAACCTGGGTGGCAACTTTCAGGGATTTATGTACCTGGATGCCGAGATCTCTCTGTTCATCTACATTACCAAGAATCTTGCCATTAGCCCAGTACTCTGTACACCACTAGTAACTGAACTCCAGGATGAACATTTTCCATCAACCACCACCCTCTGTTTTCTTTCAGCTAGCCAATTACTGATCCAAACTGCTAAATCACCTTCAATCCCATACTTCCTTATTTTCTGCAATAGCCTACCGTGGGGAACCTTATCAAACGCCTTACTGAAATCCATATACACCACATCAACCGCTTTACCCTCATTCACCTGTTTGGTCACCTTCTCAAAAAACTCAATAAGGTTTGTGAGGCATGACCTACCCTTCACAAAGCCGTGTTGACTATCGCTAATCAACTTGTTCTTTTCAAGATGATTATAAACCCTATCTCTTATAACCTTTTCCAACATTTTACCCACAACCAAAGTAAGGCTCACAGGTCTATAATTACCAGGGTTGTCTCTACTCCCCTTCTTGAACAAGGGGACAACATTTGCTATCCTCCAGTCTTCTGGCACTATTCCTGTCGACAAAGACGACATAAAGATCAAGGACAAAGGCTCTGCAATCTCCTCCTTGGCTTCCCAGAGAATCCTAGGATAAATCCCATCTGGCCCAGGGGACTTATCTATTTTGACATTTTCCAAAATGGATAACACCTCCTCCTTTTGAACCTCAATTCCATCTAGCCTGGTCGACTGAACCTGAGTATTCTCCTCGACAACATTGTCTTTCTCCAGTGTAAACACTGATGAAAAATATCCATTTAACGCTTCCCCTATCTCCTCTGATTCCACACACAACTTTCCACTACTATCCTTGATTGGCCCTAATTTTACTCTAGTCATTCTTTTGTTCCTGATATACCTATAGAAAGCCTTAGGGTTTTCCTTGATCCTATCCGCCAACGACTTTTTGTGTCCTCTCCTCGCTCTTCCTAACTCTCCCTTTAGGTCCTTCCTGGCTAACTTGTAACTCTCAAGTGCCCTAACTGAGCCTTCATGTCTCATCCTAACATAAGCCTTCTTCTTCCTCTTGACAAGTGCTTCAACTTCCTTAGTAAACCACGGTTCCCTTGCTCGACAACTTCCTCCCTGCCTGACAGGTACATACTTATCAAGGACACGCAGTAGCTGTTCCTTGAAAAAGCTCCACATTTCGATTGTACCCATCCCCTGCAGTTTCCTTCCTCATCCTATACATCCTAAATCTTGCCGAATAGCATCATAATTGCCTTTCACCCAGCTATAATTCTTGCCTTGCGGTATATACCTATCCCTACCCATTGCTAAAGTAAACATAACCGAGTTGTGATCACTATCACCAAAGTGCTCACCTACATCTAAATCTAACACCTGGCCGGGTTATTTACCCAGTACCAAATCCAATGTGGCCTCGCCCCTCATACCAGTCATGGTGAAAGACAGGAGAAAGGGCCTGGAGGCAACATTAGAACTGGGGAAATTCATCGAGAGCATTAACTCCATGCAGTTGCGGAAGGCGCCGGGGCCAGACGGATTCCTGGTGGACTTCCATAAAAGATTTGCATAGCATTTTCAAGAGATGTTCAATGACTCGCTATCGAGAGGACCCTGCCGCCCATGCTGGCACAGTCCTCAATATCACAGATCTCAAAAAAGGACTAAGACCTGATGGAGTGTGGGTCATACAGACCAATCTCACTCCTAAATACGGTGAAGGCCCTGGCGAGGCGACTGGAGAGTTTTGTGCTGGAGATAGTTGTGGGGGACCAGACGAGCTTTGTCAAGGGCAGATAACAAACAGCGAACAGCAGATGCCTGCTGAATGTGGTTATGACCACACCCAGGGAAGAGACACCAGAAGTGATCATCTCCCTGGACACAGAGAAGGCCTTTGACTAGGTAGAATGGAGGTAATGGAGCGGTTTGGGTTAGGGCCAGGGTTCACCTCATGGGTGAAACTACTGTACAATATTCCCATGGTGAGCGAACGGATAACAACCACCAGCTCTGAATACATCCGGCTGCAGAGAGGCAGGAGGCAGGGATGCCCACCAGCCCTGTTGTTATTTGCCCTGGTAATTGACCCGCTGACTATCGCACTCAGGTCAGCAAAGGGATGGGGAGGCATTCAAAGCGGGGGTCAGAGAGCACAGAGTCTCACTCCACGCAGATCACCTGCTCCTCTGAGTCACGAACCCCTTGGCCAGCATGGGAGGAGTTGGAGCCTTCTAGGGTTATAAACTGAGCCTGAGCAAGAGCGAACTCTTCCCTGTGAACCCGCGAGGGTGATGAAGCAGAGCTGGGGAAGCTGTTGTTCAGGCTGGCCCAAACCAAATTCCGATACTTGGGGATCCAAATAGCCCATGACTGGACGCAAATCCACAAATGGAACCTGACAAGTCTGGTTCAAGGAGGTAAAAAAGGACCAGCAGAGGTGGGGTTTGCTCCCGCTCTCTTTGGTGGGGAGTGTGCAAACATACTGCTCAGGTTCCTTTTCATGTTCAGATCCCTCACTATACGTAGAAGGCAGAGTAGTGGCCCTGGGGGACCTCACGGACAAGCTGCAACTCCCGAAAGAGAAGGAACTACAATACATTTCAGAAACTTCCTCTGAAAGGTGATGGTGGCTTTCCCCAGGTGCCATGACATTCCCTACTGGACAGATTCCTGACTGCAGGCGAACTAGGGGATCATAACTCCGTTGACATGTATGGGTGATTACTAAAGGGTGCATGTTCATCTCATGATGAGATACGGGAGAAGTAGGATAGGCATAGATATATGGGAAGGACTCTGCATCAAAGCAGTGCATGGGGTGAACTCCATCTCCTCGTGTGCTGGGCTGAGCCTAATATAGCTAAAGGCGCACCTAACCAGGGCATGAATGAGTGGGTTTTTCCCGGAGGTGGAGGACAAATGCGAACGGTGTCAGGGAGGCCCGGCCCACAGCACCCACATGTTCTGGTCCTGTCCCAGAGTTATTGGGTACTGGACAGCCTTCTTTAAGGCAATGTCCAAGGTTGTAGGGGTGAAGATGGAACCATGCCTGCTAGCGGCGGTCTTCAGGGTATCGGAGCAGCCAATCCTCTTTATGGGAAGACGGGCCAACACCCTAGCCTTCGCCTCCCTTATCGCCCGCCGATGACTCCTGCTTTGCTGCTGATCGGCAGCGCTAATCAAGGCCGCAGACTGGCTGTCCAATCTGGCTGAGTTTCTCAAATTGGAGAAAATAAAATACAGGGATCAGAGGTAGACTTCCACAATGCGTGGAGGTTATTCATCAGCCTATTTCAAGACCTGTCTGTGACAAACAAAACATGCCCAACCGACTCTTGGTGCGTTTTGGTATCAGGAGCCAATGAAGACAGGAGTGAAGCTATACAGCGATGGCGGCTGACCACTGGGGGCTCGCACACAGGAGGTCCCCATAACTGTACATAGGTTCTGTATCGGGGAGACATAGCTAACCGTCTACCCCTCATGATTTTGTTTCCTGGTTACTTTTTCTTTGTTGCACACACTAGGTTTTGTAGGCCCTGTTTGTGTCTTTATTTTCTCCTTTCTTTTTGTATTTCTGTTTGGCTTTATATATCAATATTAACACTACTGTGTATTTTACACAATATATGACATTGTAAATAATGACAAAAACAATAAAAAATGGTCCTAAAATGCAGTCCTGGGGAACAGCACTGTTTACATTCCTCCATTCTGAAAACGTGCTAGTTAATACTGTTTTCTGCCTTTTAGTCAAATGTCCGACTGCTATTATGATCCAGCATGGCTATGAAGACGTCCATTTTCTGTACATTGCTCAGGTCAATAACAAACAGCTGGTCAAGATAAGCACTGCCTCTCAATCTCCTTGATGCTTGGGTCACAATTACGTTTAGCAGCTCAGGTTCTAAAACAGTTGAGATTTGGTTGATTGAAGTCATCCATTTAAATAAGATTCCTGTGCTCACATAACTTCTCATCGCTTCATAGATTGTGATGAACGGTATTAATAACTGCCGTAAACGATACCTGACCTTTAATACCTTGCCCCTTTAAGAGGCTTGGAACCCTGGGGGACTCCACCTCTGGCTACGTCCCCAGGAAACGGTATATAGGATAAGGCTCCATGTGGTGAGCACACTTCTCTCGGATGCTGTTCAGTTCTCTGTAGATTAAAGCCTTTTGATTACCGACCTCGCTCTCGCGTCGTAATTGAGGGTGCCTCAATTTAATCTACAGACACATCAAGATGGACAGCGCTCTAAAACTGGAGAAACTCAACCTGGACGCCAGGTCGCCGGAAGCCCTGGAAATGTTTAAATATTGGCTCCGGTGTTTCGAGGACTATCTGAAATGAAATGAAATGAAAATCGCTTATTGTCACAAGTAGGCTTCAATGAAGTTACTGTGAAAAGCCCCTAGTCGCCACATTCCGGTGCCTATCCGGGGAGGCTGGTACGGGAATCGAACCGTGCTGCTGGCCTGCTTGGTCTGCTTTAAAAGCCAGCGATTTAGCCTTGTGAGCTAAACCAGCCCCTGGACTCCTCAACGACTGATGTCAACAGCACTCGCAAGCTGCGTTTACTACATGTCCGGGTGGGCCACCGACTCTCCGCCGTGATCGAGAACGCTACAACCTATGATACGGCGGTCGAAATACTGAAGAAACGCTTCATAAAACCTACTAACGAGGTACACGCCAGACATTTGCTCTCAACCTGTAGCCAGCGTTCCAGGGAAACGCTGGATGAGTTCGTGGAAAGACTCACTGCGCTCGCGAGGAACTGCAACCACAAAGCAGTGATGGCAGAAGACCACAGGAACTTGCATATTCGCGACGCCCTTGTGTCCGGTATCAGGTCCTCATATATCCGGCAGCGGCTCCTAGAAGACGGGGCAAAAGATCTCCAGGGCATGGTAACGCTTGCCTCTTCTCTCGAAACGGCCCACCGTAACCTCCGTACGTACTCCGTGGACCTTGCGAACCCCTTTCGATCCCCTCCAGACTCGGCCACGCTACAGGCCTGTGCCGCTCGGCGAACCGCTCACTCCGGGGTTCCCCATGTTATTTCTGTGGGCAAGGCCAGCACCCACATCAGCGTTGCCCGGCCCACTCCGTGATCTGCAACGACTGCGGGAAGAAAGGGCACTTCGCTAAAGTCTGCCTGGCTGGGCCCAAAGGCCACAAACGAAACCCTCACCAGGCACAGAAATCAAGCTCCCGGTCTCACAGACCCCGCAACGCGGCCGCGCTGCGGCCAAGCACGCCCACTTCCGACACGTTATCGACCTCGTGCGAGTCGTGGGAGCAGCCATCTTGGCGGCGGCCATCTTCAAAACCCGACACGTTCGACCGGCGACGGCGGCCATTCTGTGACTCCGGGCAGCCATTTTGTGAGTTCGACTCTGACGGCCCGCAACTAGGAGCGATCACACTCGGTCAATCGCGGCCAAAGCACCTGCGGAACTTGATGATGCGGGTTCAAGTCAACGGCCACGACACTCCCTGCCTATTCGACTCCGGAAGCACGGAGAGCTTTATCCATCCAGACACGGTAAGGCGCTGCTCCCTGCGCACCCACCCCGACTCCCAAACTATCGCCCTCGCTTCGGGGTCCCACTCGGTACAAATCACGGGGTATTGTGTCGCTGACCTCGCAATTCAAGGCGCTGAATACACCCGATTTAAACTCTTCATCCTCCCTCACCTCTGCGTCCCCTTGCTGCTCGGTCTGGACTTTCAGTGCAGCCACCGGAGCCTGACACTAAAGTTCGGCGGGCCCCTGCCCCCACTCACGGTATGCAGCCTGGCGACACTCAAAGTTGCGCCACCCTCCCTCTTCGTGAACCTCACTCCCGACTGTAAGCCCGTCGCCACCAGGAGTCGCCGGTACAGTACCCAAGACATGACCTTCATCAAGTCAGAGGTTCAGCGGCTACTAAAAGAGTCATAGAGGCCAGCAACAGCCCTTGGAGGGCTCAAGTATTGGTAGTCCGCTCTGGGGAAAAGCAGCGAATGGTCGTGGATTATAGCCAGACAATAAACCGCTTTACACAACTCGATGCGTATCCACTTCCCCGCATAGCAGAAATGGTGACCCAAATCGTCCAGTATCGGGTATTCTCCACGGTCGACCTTAAATCGGCCTATCATCAACTCCCTATCCGCCCACAGGACCGCCCCTACACGGCTTTCGAAGCAGCTGGTCGGCTGTTTCACTTCCTCAGGGTCCCTTTTGGTGTCACAAAGGAAGTCTCCATTTTCCAGAGGGCAATAGATCATATGGTGGACCAGTACGGCTTACGGGCCACCTTCCCGTACTTGGACAACATCACCAGCTGCGGCCATGATCAGCAGGATCACGACGCAAGCCTGAGGAAGTTCCTCCAGACTACCCGGGCCCTCGACCTCACATATAACAAAGAGAAATGCGTGTTCCACACAACCCGGCTAACCATCCTCGGCTACGTCGTGGACAATGGGGTCCTAGGCCCAGACCCCGACCGCATGCGTCCCCTTAAGGGACTTCCCCTTCCCCGTAGTCTCAAGGCACTCAAACGGTGCTTGGGGCTTTTCTCCTATTACGCCCAGTGGGTCCCCAGATATGGGGACAAAGCCCGACCACTCATTAAGACCATGTTTTTTCCCCTGACGGCTGAGGCCCAGTCAGCTTTAAGCCGTATCAAGGCCGACATCATCAAGGCCGCCATGCACGCGGTGGACGAAGCCATCCCCTTCCAAGTAGAAAGCGACGCATCAGACGTCGCCCTGGCTGCTACCCTCAACCAGGCAGGCAGGCCAGTAGCGTTCTTCTCCCAAACCCTCAACGCCTCGGAAATCCGGCACTCTGCAGTCGAGAAGGAGGACAAGCCATAGTGGAGGCAGTGCGGCACTGGAGGCACTACCTGGCCGGTAGGAGGTTCACCCTCGTCACCGACCAACGGTCGGTCGCCTTTATGTTCAATAACGCACAACGGGGCAAAATAAAGAATGACAAAATTCTGAGGTGGAGAATAGAGCTCTCCACCTATACGTATGATATTAAATACCGCCCGGGGAAGCTCAACGAGTCCCCAGATGCCCTGTCCCGCGGGACGTGCGCCAACGCGCAATTGGACCGCCTGAGATCCATCCACAATGACCTCTGCCACCCGGGGTCACCCGGCTTGCCCACTTCATCAAGTCCCGCAACCTACCCTACTCCACATGGGAGGTCAAGGCCGTGACTAAGGCATGCCAGATCTGTGCGGAATGCAAACCGCAATTCTATCGACCAGACAAGGCCCGCCTGATAAAGGCCTCTGGGCCCTTTCAGCGACTAAGTGTGGACTTCAAAGGGCCCTCCCGTCCACCAACCGCAAACATCTATTTCCTCACCCTCATCGATGCGTTCTCCCGCTTCCCTTTTGCTGTCCCCTGCCCCGATATGACCTCGGCCTCCGTGATCAAGACACTGCGCAGCATCTTCACACTGTTTGGTTTCCCCGCTTATATCCACAGCGACCGGGGTACATCGTTCATGGGCGATGAGCTGCGTCGGTGCCTGCTCAGCAAGGGCATCGCCTCGAGCAGAACGACGAGCTATAACCCGCGGGGAAAGGGCAAGTGGAGAGGGAGAACACGACAGTTTGGAAGGCTGTCCTCCTAGCCCTACGATCAAGGACTCTCCCAATCGCCCGCTGGCAGAAGGTCCTACCCGATGCCCTGCACTCCATTAGGTCGCTCCTCTGTACGGCGACGAACGAGACCCCTCACGATCGTTTGTTTGTCTTCCCCAGGAAGTCCACCTCTGGGGTCTCGCTTCCACCCTGGCTGATGACTCCGGGTCCAGTCCTACTCCGGAGACATGTGAGGAGCCATAAAACGGATCCAATAGTCGAGAGTGTCCACCTGCTGCACGCAAACCCTCAATACGCCAACATCAAGCACCCCGACGGCAGGCAGGATACCGTCTCCCTGCGAGACCTGGCACCCGCTGGCTCTCCCACCGACCCCGCGTTTTCCCCACCGACCCCCCCCTTCTACCGACACTCCCCGCCCCGCACTGACCGCCGACTCTGACAGCGCCCCCCCCCATAGCGCCCCCTGCCCCCCAGCCGGCGCCAGCACCGATCACCCTAATCACCCCTGATACCTCCCCCCCTCCAAGGCGGGCAAAGGCTCAGTCAACCGTGCTCCCGGATATACCACCATCGGAACCGACCGCATCCACGGCGCCACCACCAGAGCAGCGAAAGTCAGCACGGATGATCAGACCACCACAAAGACTGAACTTATAACTCCACTTCACCCCCGATGGACTATGTGTTTTTTTTAAACAGGGGGTGAATGTGATGAACGGTATTAATAACTGCCGTAAACGGTACCTGACCTTTAATACCATGCCCCTTTAAGTGGCTTGGAACCCTGGCCTCTGGCTACGCCCCCAGGAAACGGTATATAGGATAAGGCTACATGTGGTGAGCACACTTCTCTCGGATGCTGTTCAGTTCTCTGCAGATTAAAGCCTTTTGATTACCGACCTCGCTCTCGCGTCGTAATTGAGGGTGCCTCAATAGATCAAAGACACTTTTTTGCAATGAATTAAACTGCAGTTTAAACCATTAAAGAATTATAGAATTTACAGTGCAGAAGGAGGCCATTCAGCCCATCGAGTCTGCACCGGCCCTTGGAAACAGCACACTACCTAAACCCACACCTCCACCCTATCCCCACACCTCCACCCTATCCTCGTAACCCCACCTAACCTTTTTTGGATCTGAGGGCAATTTAGCGTGGCCAATCCACCTAACCTGCATATCTTTGGACTGTGGGATGACCCGGAGGAAACCAACGCAAACACGTGGAGAATGAGCAGACTCCCCACAGACAGTCACCCATGCCGGGAATTGAACCTGGGACCCTGGAGCTGTGAAGCAACTGTGCTGACTACTGTGCTACCGTGCTGTCCATTATGTGAGTACTAGTTGGATCATGAAACATTTTGCCACAGCAAATGGTTGAAGAAGAGATCCTTACATCTTTTAAGGGAATATTGTATAAATAATGTGAAGTAGATTGTGTTTCAGGGTGGTGGGGAGAGAGTGGGGCAATAAGAGCAATTTTGAACTGGTCTACCAAAAAGTTGTCACAATGATGTTCTTATGTAGCAGTACAAGCTTGTATTTGTATGGAATTTGAGAAATCAAATTACAGTAGCTCACTTTGTAGCTTGTATCACATTCGTCTTGCTATCTCACCCCCACCTACAGCATCAACTGTGCTTGCTTCCAGATGTCCCTGACACACAGAGATGCACCACTTGCTTTCTTTGTTCAGTTTTGATTTTGTTTCAGAAAACGATACTGGAATGGTGTATTAATTTCCATCCTCTGCATTTACCCGTTTCCAAATTTTCCTACACTCAACAGTCTCCAGATCTGGCATCTAATTTCACATTCTTTTAGCATTTATGTGCACTCATCCTATTAAGGATGGATTCATCAATAGTGTCATCAAGCAATACTGGCTTGTCAATGTTTAGCTCACAAGGCTAAATCGCTGGCTTATAAAGCAGACCAAGCAGGCCAGAAGCACGGTTCGATTCCCGTACCAGCCTCCCCGGACAGGCGCCGGAATGTGGCGACTAGGGGCTTTTCACAGTAACTTCATTGAAGCCTACTCGTGACAATAAGCGATTTTCATTTCATTTCATTTCATTTCAATGCTCAATTTAGAACAGCACGGTGGTGCAGTGATTAGCACTACCTCATGGCACCGAGGTCCCAGGTTCGATCCCGGCTCTGGGTCACTGTCTGCGTGGAATTTTCACGTTCCCCCTGTGTTTGCGTGGGTTTCGCCCCCACAACCCAAAGATGTGCAGGGTAGGTGGATTGGTCACGCTAAATTGCCCCAGGGGCTGGTTTAGCTCACAGGGCTAATCGCTGGCTTTGAAAGCAGACCAAGCAGGCCAGCAGCACGGTTCGATTCCTGTACCAGCCTCCCCAGACAGGCGCCGGAATGTGGTGACTAGGAGCTTTTCACAGTAACTTCATTAAAGCCTACTCGTGACAATAAGCGATTTTCATTCAATTGGAAAAAATGATTTTTTTTTAAAAAGTCAATGCTCAATTTAGGTTCTGGAGAACCTAAAAACATGGATCCTGACCGTTTCAGTTTTAATGCAGGCCTGAACACCAAAGCTAAATGCCCAAGAAGTGGGAAGAGCTGCTCTCGACATTAAAATAGCATTCAACAGAATATGACATCAAGAAACCTTAGTGAAACAAAACCACCTGGAAGAGCCAGAGAGGAGTACACCAATGGGATACAGAGACCAAGTAACTCGGAATATCAGGGAACAACAGGAGCAAAACAGTGCCAAATGAAGAGTTAGAAGACATGTTCCCTTTACTGCAGAGTTTGTGGATGCACATCACACGAGCCTTCCATTTAAAATATATTTACAGAGCAAACACTTACAGGCATTTCGAGCTGTGTCAGGACAATACATTTTGGATGGAAAAACAAATTGAGCAATTCAGTGCCAAACATATATTGTGCCCTGTTGGATAACCTTTTAGCACTGCAGTCCCTGAAGCAGAAGGCATGCATGCTCATTGCCAATTTGGGTGGATGAATGGATCATATATTTTAGTCCGTTGGGGGCTTGGAAAAATGTACTGGCATCATCAGCCAACGCATTAGAGGATAATCACAATTTCCCTTGAGCCACTGAGCGCTACAGTTTTGGAATGATGCAACTTCTTAAAATAAAGTCACTGTGGCAACTGCCAGGGTAGCAAGCACTCACTTTCGATATGCTTCTGGTTGTCAGCAAACTACACACTGACAAAATGGCATCCTTTCCTATTGTCGGAAGTCTGATCATTGATGAATGAAGCATTTATGAGTGTTAACGATAACTTGAACAATTCTAGTATTTGGTAAAATTGCAGTGCTTTGTCCCATTGGGACTGGTTGCTCATAGGGGAGCTCATAAAACTGCTTTCTTTAGAAAACTGTGCATTTGTGACTTTGTTAAGACCAGGTGAGATAGAATTAAATAGCTCCTCTCTTTTCCCTCTTCTCATTTGATTGTAACAGGATTTTTTCGTTTTTAAAGGTTGCACTTGCAAATTCAGTGAGTACTTCATTGTTAACGCATTGTGATCATAAAAGAACCAATCGGGCAGGTGCTCTGGAGATTAACAAAGTAGGAGGTTGGTTTTATTATATTTAAAACTAATCTGGGTAAAATAATAAAATATGCTTTGGCTTCTCCAGACACACATACACACAAATACAGATTACAAAGTAGAGGAGGATAGATTGGTCAAATTAGAGCCTGGAAGGAATACAATAAGTTCAGAGTTCATAACATGGAGTCTCTACTGGTTGCAGACTGAACTTGACCGTTTTGATGCTTCAAATTTAAAGATGTAGACATGGGAGATGGTTGTTCCCCTGGAGACACAGCTGTGCAGTTGAGTTCTTTCTTTCAGAATGGAGACAAATTCAAATTAGTGGACAGGATTCAAACTTGTTAATTGGGAGGAGAGAGAGAGCAGGATCTCCGTTTAGGTCAAATGCTAGTCCAGTACTGCTGTGAAATCCGTGTGCTAAACCACATAAAAGACATGGCTGGTCATGTTGGCTCTCTCCAACTGATGGTAACTCAAACATAATTGTACATTCCAATTATAACTCGATAACTCATCTGGGAAGCATTTTTAAAAATCAATGTCTCAAGCAATTAACGTTTGAACGGTTTGTTCTTCAGCTGTTGAATACTGTAGGTGATTTTCATAACTATCTTGTTAATATGACACAAAGACAGGCCTTGCTGTCCATGTGGGCCATTGACCTTGGTGAGTTTTACAGAGTTGCTGTCTCCTCTCCATACGATTGGAGTGTGGAAGCTGTACAGCAATATACATTAGCGTTGGCGATATTGATGTAGGTTGAAATCACATCAGTGTGCTTAAAGAAAAATCTTTTTAAGAGTCCGATTCCTGTTACCAGCTGAAGAATTAAAAATCAATATTTGATAAACGCATGCCTTCATCATAGCTTGTTCAATGTGTACAGTTGTTTTACTGATGTTACACCAGCTTGAAATGTTCTTGTGACATGGAAGTTAAGGGCAGTGGTAGACCCAAGACAAAATGATAAGTGGATTTACTTCTGCTAAAGATGAGTTTGAGTGATATGAATATGATAGGGGTAAAGGAGAGAACATCAGCCAAACACAAATGATGGCATTAATGAATACATTGGTATGAGTATTTTTGAGCTATGAATCAAGTAATATTGGGAGATAGAATACAAATTGAATTTTGCAAAGTAATCAAAAAATGTTTTCTTCAATTTCAAATGAGGGCAGTTTGAACCACGTCCTGGCTTTGAGATTACAGGAATCATAAATTCTATTTTAATTGCACCAGCATAACTACTTTATTATTCATGTCAGTCTGTCTATCACTTTGCACTCATTTATAATTGGGAAACATTAAAAGAACAAGTTTGAAATGCAAAACTGAAGGCAAATAGCAAACTGATGTGTGGTGATCCTATTTGATAATTTACTAAGTATAGTTGTTTTTAATGCACATTTATCATTATTGTTATCTCACTTTTACCTATCTAATCAAAGCAAACACATCACCAGTAATGGACCAACATATCTGGGGACCTGTAAGAATATATCCTAATCTTCCTCCTCTTTCTCATCGACATTTTGACATTCTCCAAATCAATGGTATCAGCCTCCACAGGAGGCTAATGACTGCCAAACGTATCTTGCTACCACCTCTTGTTGACCTTTTACCTGCCTCTTTCATTAGATTACTTGTCCAAAATGTAGTCAAGGAAGAGCCACAATATCCTAGTGGGGCAGCACGGTAGCATAGTGGTTAGCATAAATGCTTCACAGCTCCAGGGTCCCAGGTTCAGTTCCTGGCTGGGTCACTGTCTGTGTGGAGTCTGCACGTCCTCCCCGTGTGTGCGTGGGTTTCCTCCGGGTGCTCCGGTTTCCTCCCACAGTCCAAAGATGTGCGGGTTAGGTGGATTGGCCATGCTAAATTGCCCGTAGTGTCCTAAAAAGTAAGGTTAAGGGGGGGTTGTTGGGTTACGGGTATAGGGTGGATACGTGGGTTTGAGTAGGGTGATCATTGCTCGGCATAACATCGAGGGCCGAAGGGCCTGTTCTGTGCTGTACTGTTCTATGTTCTAAACATTGGGAAGACGGAACCTATCAACTCCATGGGTGGAATGTTCCATAGCCTGACGCCAGAATCGGGATCGGTGATCGGGCAGAGAATGGCTTCCAACGCCGGATTTGGAGCAGGTGGCAGTTTGATGCCTGTTTGCAATGCTCCTCCTCCTCCATGTCGGCATCATCGGGATGCGCACCCGCGTGCAGTCGCAGCCCCTAAAATACTACTTTGTCTTGTATACAGATTCCATAAAAACACTGCACAATTACACAAGGCGTCACCCGCGATGTTCCGCCACCGATGGCGCTGGCCACATGTGGTCCCAGCGGTCAGAAACCCGGCATGCCACTGTGCACGGTGTCCAGCACCGCCACACTCCTCCAGGATCCCTGATGCTGGCCGGGAGGACTTCTGCTAGGGCTGGGGGGGGAATGGTGGGTGATGGACAGGTGGAGGGCTGTGAGTGGATTAGGCTTCTGGACCCCAGGTTACGAACATGCATTTGACTAGAGCACTATTGGATCATGATGCATTTCTGGGCCATCTGCATTATGCCACGGTAGATACGCAGGCAACCAAGATTAAAGGAGAAAACAAGCCATCTTACAGCACCCCTCCCTTCCAGGACCACTTGTCATTCCCTCAACCTCCTGGATATCCCTACATACTTGCCCTGCACATCCCCACACTTCAGAACTCCTCCACCCTTCTTTCATGGCCCCCCTCGGACCCTGACCCGTGTCATCCTGGCACCCGGCTCGCCTTGCACTGGCACTGCTCCAGGCAGCTTGGCACGTTCCTGCGGGAGGGCTTGGGGCCACCCTGCAATGACCTTTACCACTCCCGGGCCTCCCATGGCCTTGGAGCCCCCCCCGCCCCCCTTTCCGCTCCGCCTGGTCCATGTTCTTGTTAGCAGCATTGATCAGCGCCCGGCTGTAGCCTCCCTTGGGAGGCTGGTGAATTGAGGGATGCCGGTAGATCCCGGGTAAGTAGGCCTTAAGTAGGTTTACGACCTATTTCCACGAGCGTCATTTGGTCCCGCCCCTTTTGGGCGGAGTTCTGAATCCGCCGCCTCGCTGGACTTGGATGAATCCCGCAAGGCGTGGAGGCTGACGATAGCCCACAAGAGGGTTCTCCCAAGATTCTCCAGCTGCTTTGTGCTCTCACTCGAGCGCAATGTGGCCAAAGAATCACCATCTATGTGTGTGTGTAATGAACTCCAATTGGCTTTATTGGTTGGCCAATTGGAGTATGAGCTCCCTCAATGGTAGCTCATTGAGGGGGCCCATATAAGCACCTGTGTAGGCTTTGTGAGCCAGTCTTAAGTTGACTGGACTGCTAGCAGCACTGTTTGTAGCTGCTCCTGTAATATCATTATTGTAAATAAATATTGGCGTGGTGATGGAACTCCTGCCTCCCGTGGATTACTACAGTGGCAACGAGATAAACTAAGAATTTTCGGAGACCAGCTGCCGCACTCGGAGGGTAAGCCTTGCCATTTAAAAAATGCCGTTTTTTGGGAGGTTAGAGGCATTCGACCCGGCTATTGAGGACTGGTCCCAGTATGTGGAGAGAATGTGTTACTTCTTCCGGGCAAATTATATACTGACGAATGAAAGGAGATGGCTTATCCTGCTGTCGGCGTGCAGACCCTCAGCTTTCGCCATTATACGTAGTCTGACTTATCGCGATGCGCCAGACACAAAAACTTTCCAAGAAGTAACGGAATTGGTGAAAGAGCACTACGACCCAAAACCACCCCTCATTTTGCATAGGCACAGATTCTACACAGCGAAGCGGGAAGACAGGGAGTCAGTCACAAATTTCTTGACCCGCCTGAGAAGGCTGGCGGAAAAATGTGAGTTCGGCCCGACGCTAAATGAAATGCTTCGGGACCGGTTAGTGTGTGGTATAAACGACCTCACAATACAGAATACCTGTTGGCAGAAACAGAGCTAGACTGCAGGCAGGCGTTACAGCTCGCACTGTCCCTAGAAAAGGCAAGGGGCACAGGAACTACAGGGCACGCCAATGGAGGTAGATACCTGTGAGAGGGACTACCACAACGGGTCCTGCTACCAGATAGCTGCTCTCAGGAAAAACCTGAGGAATAGAGGGAAAAAGGAAAACCCCAGAACTGCCCCCAAGTCTGCCAGGACTAACTGGAGACAGAGGGAAGTACCGGCTGGGGCTCCCCCAACAGAGAAGGATCATTTCTGGCACCAGACAGAGTGGGGTAACAGTGACAGAAACCCTAGAAGGAGGTGGCAAAAGAGGAATAGCAGGTGGGGACGCAGGGAAGTACACAACCTAGACGCCCCATCCTCCTCCGAAGGGGAACAATTATATAATATTGCAACGAAGAAAGCAGAACCCATTAAGATTACCCCACGGGTGAACGGGCGGCTGACAATAATGGAAATAGACACGGGTGCGGCCGTATCAGTAATGGGAGTGGCAGCATTTAGAAAAATCAAAGATGGACTCCAGCCACTAACCCTAACAAAAACATCGACGAAACTTAAAACCTACACGGGGGAACCCCTGGAAGTTCTAGGCATGACTCATGTACCCGTAGAATATGAGAAACAATTGCTCAGATTACCGTTGACGATAGTAGAGGTCTCCGGACCGAGCTTAATTGGACGAAACTGGCTGAAAGACCT